>NC_071292.1:47515157-48203490 GCF_943737925.1 Anopheles nili
GATCAACCGATGAAGCTGAATTTCCTCGGGTGAGTTGAGCTATTTTAGACATTTGCCCCACGACGGGTTGAACTCCGACCGGAATGCTGGGTGAGGATCGTGGCCTGGAGGTGGGGGGTTTTCCTCCACACAACCTCCACCAGCTGCCGTTCTTGTTCCGTGACCCGTGTGTGTGTGTGTGTGGTCGTGCCTCGAAGGAAAACCCCGGCCAACACCATAAATGGTCATGAGCGATGGAAATTTGTTACCTCGCGCACAAACGAAGCATCTTCTTCGGTGATTCGTTTGGTGACGTTCTTGTGACGTTGTGGAACGATCAGGGGTCCGTTGTGGATGTGGAGGGGTTAGGGTGTTTTTTTTTTACTTTCGTTCTAATATATCCGAAAACCCATACTTTCTATTCGAAATGCACGCCAGCTTCAGGTCGGTGGAGAAATGCTGCAACATTCGCGTGTGAGTCAAGCCGGTGGAATGTGTTGTGGACGATAAAATTAATCGCAAATACTTTATTCACACACACACACCCAGGGGGGGGGGGGGGTTAGTTTGGGTGATGATAATAAAAAAACATAAAGTGAGTTCATTTTGCAAAAAAAAGAAAAAGAGCGGGAAAAAAGCTAATAATCGCATTGCTTCGGCATGCGATTCAGGTGTTTGATCTATAAAAATAAATGAGTGACGTGTGATTTTTTTTTGCGGCGTTTTCGATTTATTTTTGGTGGGAAAATGAGTACATCATTGTACGTGTTCAGGCAAATTGGCTCATATTTTTGTGCCAAGGATAAACGTGCAACCTGTTGCCGGATAGGAAAAAAGTTATGTCTACTTGTTTTTTTTTAAAGAATTTTTGGGACTAATAAATTGTCCTGATATTGCATTAAAGGACTAACATATTGTCATTAGGATTCGTAACTATCTTATGTTCAGGTTTGCATGTCAGAATTATTACTAATTATTGATATTGATTACGGAAAGTTACAGATTTTTGATCACCCCCTACCCCAATCTCATGGAAATCAGATCAGATCATCATAAAATCATTTGAATTTCTATATATATCTAAACAATAAAGCAGTATGGACAGTATAAGTTGAATTGTTTTACCAACTGATGTGTTTATTGAATTTTTAGAGAAAAAATCATTAAAGTAGCGATCATACTCTGGGCACTGAATTATATTATTTTTCAACAATCAATTATGTATCTCCGGGATGATCGGATTGGTTAAAGGATCACTTTGAAAAAGACCTTTTTCGGTTATTGTTAGTTAATGTAATTAAATTTATAACGGTTTTGATTGATTATTGTGATTTGTATGGAAAATAAAATAAAAATAAAATCTGCAAATATAAATTCGTGGTAAAGATAAAAAAATGATATCTATAACGATGTAATTTATCAAATCCATAATAATTCAAAACAAAATCGGTATAATAATAAATAAAGTAATGACTAGAAATCTTATGAAATCCAGGGTGTTTTTATCTTCTTTATCGCAAGAACACCTATTCAAATCAATCGAAACAAATGATTCTTATTCAACTTGTCTTCAAAAAAACTCACGCAACAAAACATAATAAAACATAGCGTTGTTTACACATTTTATTGCATTCTGTCGTTGAAAATACTGAGAAAAACTGAAAGCTATGAGCGCTAATTAAGCGAAGCATGAGTATTGTTATTTATTTAAGAACGGCCTGGCCGTATTTGGTTTGGATAATTTTTTGTGAACTGAAAGGCATTTCCTCCCAACAGCCGCAGATAGCCTTATCCCGGGCTGACTCGGTTAACGAAGCGTGAGTAAAAGATTATGCAAAATAATTATTTCATTCAACAAATTCAATCATCAAAGCAGACCGTCTAGGATGCTGGCTATCCTTTTCATCCTTTGACTAACTTTTTCGAATTTTAGTTACAATCATGTTCTAGATTGAATTTCGTCTGGGTGTTATCATTTTTTACGACAGCATCTGCGAGCATGCGCTTGAGTCTAATAGTTGTACACAAACGATCATGTGAATACATTTATTCCCAAAGAACATGATCATTAAAAGCAAATAAACATCATTGCATGTAGAGCGAAGAAGTTAAAATAAGTGATTTAAAAAAGTGAAGCGAATTTGCATTTGCCAAACCGAGACAATATTTTACAAAAGTAACAGGAGAGCATAGCTGCTAGGAGATTGAAAACACGTTTTCAAAAATGCACCGATCGGTTGAAACGTTTCAAGCGTTTAAAATTCACGAAGCGTTTCAAACGAGCGAAACATTTCAAATGAAACCTGTGTTATTTTTTACCAATAGGTGGCGCTAATTACGCTAAAGAGAAAATATTGACTCATTTGACTATTGACTCATAGAGGACGCTAACTTCTGAAATGTTTCAATACTCGAAATATTTCAAGCGTTTGAAGCGCTAGCGCCGCTACCGCAACAGGGTGGCGGTTCTCAATTTAGCACTGCAATTTTCCACCTCCTAACTGGTATGTTCTCCTGTTACAAAGGTTTAAAATTTTCTGCAACGCACAAGTTTTCGTCCTTCAATATTTCATGTTTTTCGCATAGAACGATGATGTTTTTTCGCTTGTGCTGAGCATGTTATTTACGAATACGTACGTGTTAGCGATATCGTTTGCACATTTACCATTTGCTTAATTCGCACAAAATTTGTAAATTGCTGATAATATTTTTACTCCAGTTGAACGGTCGAACTTTTATCAAATTAAAATTAGGTAATAAACGAATAAACAAGGAATAAAATATTGCATAATTCATTCGATACTATACGATAAACAACATGGAATTTTATGCATATTGCAAGATAATCTGGGGGTAGTTTGTGATTAAATAAAAACCTTCATTAAACGAGGCTTCTAAACAAAAGCAATAAAAGCATATAACTCCTGAAAATAACCCGAAATAACAAGTGCTAGAAACAGTTATATGAAGGCATTTCGCATGGCTTCGATAACAGCATTTCGCAAGGAACATATTTATATTTAAACGGCAGAGCTCTGGCCCACTGACTCGCAGCTCACGTGTCGATAATCCTCCTTCAAACGAAGCAAAGGACACCTCTGCTACGCTTGCTACGATGTCCCAGTTAAATCTGGTGTTGTCTTCGGCATGCACGGCATCCAGGCTCCAGGACGAATCGAACAAGGACGATAAAGTAGCTTGATGAGTAGATTAAAGCAATAAAATGGTAATTGTTGTTTGTTCTCCTTCACCGATCGATACGAAATTCAAATTCGTCAAGATGCTGAAGCACCCCAAACACGTGCCGGTTGGGCTGAACCTGGCTGCAATTAGTTTACAAACTACTCCACAACGAGCAACAACACACAGCCACATGTACGACGTCAAGTACAGACGAAAGAATGGAGAAAGCAAACACGGGCGTTGTTTTCGAAACAAATGCTTTATTTTTCGTATTCCTTCCTAGCAAACGAATCTCCGTTATTTGTTAATATTTTTTCGCTGCCCCATCTTCACTCGAGCCGAATGTACCCCGAAAGCAAAGCACGGCAGGGGTTTCAAATCTTCTTCATTTCATCAAAAATCGTTCGAGAAAGCAGTCTTTTGCGTCCACTTTGTGCGTCAGTGAACAAGAGAAAAATGTCCTTACTACGCGACCAGGATGCTCGGTGTGTGTGTGAAAAATTTGTCTACATTGGAGGATTGTAAGTCTACAGCGCGCAAGATTGACGGATACGACTTGCACATTGAAACACACAGCTGGGCGTGGTACTAATCGACTAAGCGTATGTACACCCTTTCTTCTAGGGTCTTTTACCGAACCCAACCAACCCACACGAATTCCTATCTTCCCCAGCGATGTGCTAGAGTTTCCTCGAGACCCACCGCTCACATCCCACTCGCACTCTGGCCCCGTTACACCATCGTCGTCATGCCCTTGCTCAGGTTCTCCAGGTGTTCCTTAGCTTTGATGCGAAGGGTCGCGATCGAGTTGGTGCGCATATCCGTCGAATGGTGATGGTGATGATTCACCGTCATGTTGAGGGCACCTTTGCCGGTGTCACTCGCACCCGCCGATGGTGTGTCACTTTCCGATCCTGCATCAATCGATCCGGGTGCCATCGCTTTCGTGACCTTGAGCCCGGTCGGTGAAGGTGAACTTGGGCTGAGCGATTGCAGGTGTACCGTTTGGGAACTACTCGCAGTAGTTGCTCCCGGTGGTGGTGAACGAAGACCTGGTGGAGTTAGGGACAGGTTTTGTGGGGAAGCGATGGGTATGGTGACGGGTGTTGATCCTGCGGTGGGTGGTAATGGGGGTGGTTGTGAACTGACAAGCCCTCCCATCGGGACACCGAGAGGTGAGTGACGTGGCGCAGGTGGTTGAGGTCCGTGAGGTGGCATGGAAAGGTTCTGGGGACCACCGAGGGAACCGTTGACGTGTGGAGGTGAGAGACGCATGTTTCCGGTGGCCATTTGTGGGGACATCGCGGCCATACTTTGGGGTGAAATGCGCAGATTTTGAGGTCCGTTCGGGTGACCAAGGGCTAGATTGGGCATGCCGAGGTTCGACGGGTTGAGGCTGAGCGGAGGCGTCAGGTAGCTGGGGTAGACGCCTTGCGGGTGCGACAGGAACCCTACGAAACGCCGGAAACCCGTAATGATGAATTATTTTTAAAACAGTGCCGTTCAACAATGAAACGAAATGGTCGTGACATCTTCACAGAGGCGAAACAAAATGAGCGTTCTGAGAACGAGGCTGAGTTGGTTTGTTTCCTTTGGAGAGGAGTTTATTCACCTGGGCGGGAGGGGGGTTTTTTTCTACAATCGTTTGGTGACTATTCTAATGACGTTCTTTGGTCGAGTAAAGGAACCGCTTCGGAACAAGGAACAAGAATGAACACAAAATGAATGTGTAATTGTCAGGATCTGTGCTTCTTAACTAAAACGAAGTCGAATGAAGCTACTCTATCTCATATAGCTTGCTGATTTCATCTCGGTTCCGGAACTAAATCTGGAACCGACGAAATCGAAGCAAAATTGCCCTCATATCTAGGAATACAATCGGCACAGATCAATGTATATGAAAGAAAACAGCTTGTTCCAGGTGCTAGATCTGATTGAGAAGGGCGCTATCCCAGGGAATCTACCAAAAATCGTACTTTTTACTATGATATTCGTCATTCTGTACCGGTTCCTTGTCAACAACACTTGGCTTTTTGGGTTTCATAACTTTTCGATCGTCTAATTTTAAAGACCTTACAGCATCCTTTAAACAGAAGCCTTTAAAACTATACAACCTAAGCTAATGGTTCCTCAAGGTGTGATGTAAAATCTTGCCCCTTAAAACAGCTCCAGCTCCATGGGGCCACTCCAAAAAAGCATCCCTACTAATTACTACAAAGGATGAAAACCCACCGAATCGCCTCGTTGAAGTGCCACCAAGCGTTTTAGCTGCTCGAAATAACTCTCGAAAGCGCCCGGAAAGCAAACTCTGCCCACTGGTGGATAGTTACCTGGTAGTGCCGAAAGCAGCGGTGGTGAAAGCCACGGATCCACCGGCAGGTTGCCACCGTTGCAGGACAACCGGTGCGGAAGCTGGGAAAAGTGTGACAGCCCGAGCCGCAAGCTTTCCGACTTTTCCTGGCGGCGCCATTTCGCGCGTCGATTCTGAAACCAAACCTTGGGAAGAGAAGAAAAGAAGGGACCATTAATGAAATTATTTTCCATTTATGAACGTTTAATTGCATTTTCCCACCGGCGTGCGTGGGAGGCGGGGGAAAAACATCCGCCAGAAGAAAAGCTCGCCACGGGCGGGGGTGGTGGGGATTGTGAAAAGCGCAAGGAGCGGTTAATTGCTTGATTCGTCTCCGTTCGAGGCGGACAAAACCACGGAAAAAGAGGCAAATGTCGCGGAAAATGAAAGCACCCCCGGAAAAGTGGGAAAAGAAAAACCCCAAGAAAAAATGTAATGAATTGTCTGAAGAAGAAGATGAAACAAAAACGAACGGACGAAAATGGCTTCCGCCCAAGTGAAACCCGGGACGCAAGCGAGTTTTTGGGAGTGGGTGCGTGGGTGGGTTGGTTGAAATTTTCGTTCCCATTTTCATTTCATAATTTTTAATTAAAAAATGAAGATTGAAAAGAGCGCCAGCGTGTCAAGTGGTAGCGCAAACACCGGATATAAGCATCTCGCAATAAGACGAAGGAGAGCGCAAGAGAAGCAGACAGTTTTTCCACGAACGGCACGACGGCGAAAGGATGGAAAATTATTATCAACACAATTAAAAAACCATTGCACAGCGAACACAGCACGGCGCCATTTTGTGTCCTCCCGAGTGCCGGTTGCGACCGGGAAGGATGAAATGCAATTAGTTCACTATTTTCCCGGTGGAAGCGTGGAAAAAAAAGAAAGAAAGCGTGGCAAGAAAACGGCCCTGTGGTGGAAAGCAGCCGCGCGAGCTATTCCGGTTGTTCTGCAATGCAAATTAAAACTAAATTAATTCCGCGAATTAAATAATTAATTTAACCATCAAATTCGCTCTGTTCGGTTCCGCGGTGGAATCGACGCCAAGGTGGTTCGCGTGGGTGGGCGTCTGGGACACATTTTCCGGTGGAAAACTCCGACTCAGCATCGAACGAGCGAAAGCGTCCTAATTAGTGCGCTAAGTAATTGGTTTGCTCTCGGCGGACTGGGGCGGTTTTCCCGCAGGACGAAACCGGGGGAATCCGTCAATTAGGTCAGCGAGGGCAAACCGGAAGGTGGACGCGCTCGTTCCAGAAATAGCCCCATTGGCGCGCCTGTCACCTTCCGGAAAGGCCACGCTAATTGCGCTCGACCGGTTCGAAATGCTTCGACAGGCGGCTTTGCGCGCGCTCATTAGCGCTTTGTGGCGTCTAATTGCTCGACTAATCCAATCAATTAATCTAGCAATTTGCCCACGGTGGGCAAGTGGTGGTGAGGTGTGTGGATGTGCGGACGGACGGCGGCCATGATGGCAGCCATGTTTCGAATTTCAAAGCCCGCAAAAATGCCGCCCAGATGTTGTACTAAAATAACTGTTAACTGGGGCTGTTGTGCTAAAATCGACGCTGCATTCGCGTTTGGTCGAAGGAGGCTGATTTTGAGGGAAAACAGGACTTAAACATGGCCGCCTAGGGACAGCAGGAAAGGGCAACGCACTTGGCGTGGGTTATGGCCCGTTTCTTACCTACACTTCGTGCAAATTCACTCCCGCGTCACGTCTGCTGGTGACAGTTTTTGCTGGGAAAGAAAATTGGCTTCATTTCTTGCCAGATTTGCATGATGGTTCGAGCAATCCATTTTCCCGCTCGAGTGTGGTGGTTTATTTTTAAGCATGGCGGGTTGGAATGGTGAAAAATCATAACGGAACCCTTACTTTTCGTCTCTCGAATGAGAGCTGCGCTTGAAGCTGTCGTTTGTGTGCAAGAAAGAAAAACCGTTCGCTTTAAAACAGAAGTCTTACCAGCTGTACCATTTTCTCGCCTTCAAATTGAGCCGCACAGATCAACTCGCAAATTGAGTTCCCAATTTCTTGGGCAAATATAATCGTGTCCTTTTTTCTTTGGGTGTGTTTTCAGGCAAAACAAAAATCACAACTCACTCACCTTGGCCGTGACCGAAGACCGACAGATTCATATCCCATTCCAACTCGCCCAAAATGGCAAATCAGCTAGGCGACCACAAAATAATTTCAATCGCACACACAAAAGTTTGCCCTCTGCTTCACCCCAAAAATCGGCACTTAGTTCTGTCGCCTTTTTCCCGAAGAACCCCTCCCGAAATTTCCCTGCGATCCGTGCGCTTGGGGCTCACTGATTTAGTTTAATTAAAATGCTGTGTAAATACCGATCGAAAAGTTTTAATTACATTTGCATAATAGTTTCGCTCCGTGCGCACCATCCCAGCCAGAGAGAGCTACCCAGAGAGGCGCGTCAACGGTAGTGCAAGGACACGGAACTAAAGGAAATCGGGGGGAAAATCTCCACAAATCAAACTATCCCTTTTGGCCGACAGATGTCGCTCGCTCGGTTCGACGGTACGCAACCTCGCACAAACACAAATCTCGACCTAAACTAAACTAAACTGACTCTCATTCTCTCACTCTCTCTCTCTCTTACTCACTAGGATGAAAACGTATTTCATCCTGCCATTTCGGGGCCCAGGACACCCAGGTGGGGGTGAAAAACGATAGGAAAATTGCGCCACAATAACACGCTCGGTGCTCCAGAAGCGGAAGGATATATTGTTTTTTGGGGGATGCATGCATGTGTGCGTGTGTGTGTGTTGGTTCGGAATAGTCGTCCTGGCAGGGAGGCGGACCTACAGACCTACGGAAACGCTATCAAACTCATTTGCATAGCAGAGGACTTTTCCGGCGGGGGCCACAGCACGCAGAACGCATGCTGAGTTCGCCGTTCTGTCTGCTGTCTGGCTAAAACTAAATAATTTCTTCCACAAACGATTCCCCGATCGGGTTGCCGCACGGAGAGAGCCAAAGGAACGTTCTGAAATCAATTTTAAACTACAAATCATCAACCCGAACCCCGACCCGTTGCGGTGCGTGTATCTCTGGGGATTAGATTATCAAAATATGCTTGTCCCATTCGGAGTACGTGTGTGTGAGTGGAAAATCCACGATTGTATCGTTTCGGTTTGAGAGGGCAGCCAAAAAAACACGCCCAAACGAGGTTCGAACCTGTGCCTTCAGATCGGTAGATTCAATTAAAACGGTTATTTCATGCCATGCTTTCAATTATAGCTGGTTTTGTGCGGCTTTGGCTGCCGGCGATTGGGGCGCGCTTTTCCGGGCCAGCCCAGTTTTAAGCCTTTCCCTGCAGAACTGGCAGGCGGGATTGCTTTCGGAGGATACCAATATACAAGAATAAG
Organism: Anopheles nili; assembly: GCF_943737925.1. NCBI lineage: Eukaryota > Metazoa > Arthropoda > Insecta > Diptera > Culicidae > Anopheles > Anopheles nili. The sequence continues at coordinate 47,524,045 of NC_071292.1, forward strand.
GCAAAAAAAAATCCCGGAACTCGCTATCCCTTTGAGCAAAAGCAAACTCATTTCATCGAGCGACGTTCGGATGCTTTTCGCTTGCTTTTTTTTATGCATCGAAAAATGACTTCCTTTCGGAACTGAACGCCAAAGCGCCTGACCGGTGCGTTTTGTGCTGCCGGAATGGAGCCAAACAGCAACAACAACCACAAAAAATGGCAATTCTTCCCCGAGGGCGAAGAAAAACCTCTCTAAAAATTCGAACCGATTCCGGTGTCCACCGCCATTGATGTTTATTGCATCAAGCGTGTCCATTTTTGTCAACATTCACGTCAAAACCTCCGGATCCTGGCGCAGGTCGCTTGGAGCAGGAACCAAAAATTCATTTGCTATCCATCACCGGCCATCGGTGGGTTTATTTGTGTGTGTGTGTGGGTGGGTGTGTGTGTGTACGTCGCTGTGGATTTATTCATTTGCCTTCGGTTTGCTCAAGCTGGCATGGTCCTCGATGGAGAGAGAGAGAAAAAAAGAGGAAAAACAGAGGTCCCATCGGTGGGCAAACACGCATAGGAAACGTTTCATTTCATCTTTCACTCGTCCCATTACAGTTCCCTCGAAGCTTCATCGTGTGTCGGTGTGTATGTGTTTTTTTTTCACGCTCTCTTTAGATCGCTTTAGGCCTGCCAGATCACCGGACCGGCCACAGGACATTGGGCGCATTGGGGGTTTTTATTGTGTCCTCAGCTTCAGATCCAATCAGCTCCAAAGGGACAACCAAACGATATCCAATATCGTTTGCGACGAGACCACGCCAGTGTTTGTCGCAGATGTGGGGGATTTTTTTTCTGCACGCCTTTTGTGTGTTAGTTTTTTGTTTTGCTGTTTTTTTCCCCACACCCAATCCAGGATGCGGCCAGCGTCCGGTGTTTTCCACGATCGGGTGCACATTTTCTGCGCCTGCCAGGGTGGGATTTTTCCGGCGAGCATTTTTTTGTTGTTGCGTCGTTTGTTTGCGTCATCCCGCACATCGTAACAATGCAATAACGGTCTTTTGATGATATTGGTTTCGGTTATGCGAAGAGACGTGGGACCGCGAAAGCTTGCAGTTGGAAAATTGGAAAATTTGTGCATCCTTCGAGTGTTTGTTTCGTTTCACATCTAGGATTTTCATTAGCGGTTCGTTCGCGATGGCCGATCGGTTGCAGGTTTGCGCAACGTTTCGAAGAAACAATCGCATTGTGATGGATGAAAATGATCGATAGCAAACGTAAATCAGTTTGTTCTGTCGTAGCATGAAACGTGAATAATAATTGATGCAAAAAGTGAATCATCCAGCGACGACCGAACCTTCTTAGATGATCTTAAAACAACACTCAACACGTATTAGTTCGTTCCGGACGCCAAAAAAAAAAAAAACAAATGTAATTTGATTAAAATAGGATGCCAAGTAAAAACAAGCGCTTCCCATTCGAATCAGCACCGCAAGGGAAAAATGTGACGGTAGGATAAAAAAAATGAAAAGAAATGCAAACAATTAATTTTCCGATTATAACCAATTTCCCGTTTTCCCAGGGAAATCGACCACCCGCTGGGAGATGGATTTGTGCGTGGGTTTTTCTTCTTTTCGTTTTTTTGGGACGCCGCGCCGATTCTGCCGAACGAAACCCTTGATCCAATCAGTGTCCTAATCAGCGATCCCATCAACCGATTCCGCGTACGGCTCCGCCCGACTGGCGGCTGGATGTAACAGCTCAAATTATACGCTACCCGTACGAGTGCTGCCATCTCGCTTGCTCTCGGCGGCCCTTCAAAAGGACACCACCACTCTCGGTGCGCAAAACCCGACGCGTGTCCTTCGCTTGACATCGACAAGCTGTTTGTCGCTCGACTCCGTGGGATGGTTTTTGTGTCCTTTGCCTTCTCTTCTGCGCGGTTCCAACACAACCAAACACCAGAAGGTGTAGTCGGTGTCTACGCCCGTCGTCGACGGTTGGTTCCGTGCCCTGCGGCATTTGGTGTGCGCGCGGGAGCAAATGCCGGGAAATTCAACGCTCGGCAACATCCAGCGAAAGTGGCCGCGAACCGAGATCACCCAACACCGCGCATGCCCTGGGGCTAGTGGTTCTCACACCACCCTGTTTGAGTGTGAGTGTGACGTCGACCAGCGGAAATTAAAAGCAATTTCGTCCTTTCGACGGTCTCGAGGTGGAATTTTCTTCCCGCATCCTAGAAGGGCGGCCCGCTGTTGGTGGCCCGACGGGATCGCGCGAGGTCAGCTCGTCAGGACATTTGCAGCCCAAAGAAGGTCTTGTTAGCGGGAGTATGTCATGAGCGATTAAATTAGCCCACATCCCGCGAGGCGAATGGATTACAAACACCCAACCACCGTCGTCGGGTCAAACAGTCCATTCACACACGGGAGCCATAAACAGTTATTAGCGGGTTAATTAAACACTTGCCACGTGACCTGCCAGCTCCCGGTGTCGCTTTTCCGTGTGCAGTGGGTTTGGGTGGAAAAACCCTGCTGCACGTTGCGGAAGTCGAAAGGGCCGGAGACAAACAAACAAGAAGGGAGGACGAAAAAGAAAAAAAAAACGATTGCACACGCTCCGGTGGCTTCTGGCGTTTATCGCCTGCGGGGACTTGTTTCCTTCAATATGTCACCACGCGTCGGGTCGGGAGTCACACGGCTTTGTGCATGGGTCACACGGTTCACCTGCAGGAGGAAAAACTGCACAGAATCGGCATTTCCCTCGACAAAAGTGCCTCCCGAGCTTTCTGATTCTTGGTGGTTCTGAATTTGGTCTCCAGTTGGAGCTTTGATGCATCGGTTTCTTGCGTCTAGGACCCGATTTGACTGTTGATTTTGAGGCCATTTTCCGGGGAAGTTTTTGCACCGTTTCGTTCTCTTGTGTGAGCGTGCATTGCGGGATTGCATACCTTGCAGGCGCTTAGTAGAACCGCCACACATCAGAAGAAAGCACCGTCAAAGAAAACGTGCGCGACGTTTGTGCCGGCGGGAAAACTGAGTCGGAAAATTGCACCACAACCACATCCGGGTGAGTGAGGTGAGTTTATTTTCCCACCGTGTGTCCGTTTGTGCTTTTGCCAGCCAGAAGAGGTCTCCTAAATGGCGGCCGCTGTCGAGGACAAAAACAATTCTCAAAAGTTTCGAGCGTCTTTCGGGTTTGTGCAGCGAAAGACACACGCACCGGGATGCTGTCCTTGTTATTTCGGAGGCCAGTGGCCGGTGCCATGTGCGTAAGAATCACCTTTTTGATTTCTACACTTCGGCACAGATAATTGAGGAAAAACCAACAGAACAAGCTGAGGACGGCATTTCGTGCCGGTGTTTCGCAGTTTTGCTGACCGTGTTGACCGGGATGCGTATCCTTGCGCCGGCTGGAGGAAATGGCCTGGGAAAACCCGATGGCACACACTTGAATGACTAGAATTAAGCTGTCAAATGCAAATGCCGGGACGGGGCACGTCTTCGAGTACCGCCCCGAGTACCGCCGGGAATGCGATATTGATTGTTATCGTACGGTTTTGATCTTTCTCACCCCGGGGAACAAAAAGGGGAACTGTTTGGTGATTTTTTCGTTGTTTTCTTTGTGAATCTCGTTGTGAATGAGGGTTTTATTCGAGGATGTCCCTCTCGTGTTTTTTCCCAGGACCGATGACAGAAGAAAAGGGTTCAAAGGCCCGTTGTTTCAAATCGCGGCAAATGGAGTTGCTTAGGAAATAGTTTAGGTAACGAATTAACCGGTGTTATAAAGGTAAAGAGTTGCTCTGAAAAGAGATCTGTGAGTTAAAAAACATTCCAGCTCATTCTGTTGATTCCAGTTCAACATGTAAACCATCCAAGAGGCAATTGATGTTCATTGAAATGTCCGATCTTGGAGCTCGCATATTTCATGCAAACAGAAATTTATTGTAAATTGAGATCGATCTCGATCGTTTAATTGTTACCACATAAAACTCCAATCACAATCAAACGCAGCAGAACCGCACCATGGCGATTGCCACGTGAAAAGCGTATCATCATTAACATGTTTACATTTCCCTGCTGTTAATTGTCCTGTAGCGACATTGATCCGAGGTCGTATCTGCCTAATGGTTTATTTTAACAACAGCTACAAAAACGAACCATCGTTCGTACAGGCCGCAAATGACGGTGCCATTGTCGAGTGTGATCGGAGCGGGGAGATAATAGCGATTATGTTAAGGTGACATGTAACACAGTGTATTTATCAACAATACAACGCAGGCGCAAGGACTGACGCAGACACAAAAAGTAAAGCGGAAAACACACATCCTTTTTTGGTGTGTGTCAGCCACCAGGCCCCTTTTTCTCGTCCTCGCGCTGAGGAGTTTTGACTGCATTCAGAGCGCAGGATCACCCAAAAAGGGACCAAAGAATGTAGAGCAAAAGAAGCGACACGAAGTGGTTTCGATAAAGATCCGGCTCTCGTCCTATTGTTGAACGAAAAATAATAATAAAAAAACGGCTGAATGTTTATCGGGCGCAATTACGGTCTAATGGCTTCGAAGGGATGCGAAAAAGGCGGATGAAACGGAGATGAGTCTCGGAGTTATGAAGGATTAGCTGTACGATCGATGGCAGCGTCCGTTTTTCGCGCTTTAAAGTCGAGTGAAAACGAAAGTTGCGTGCGTGCTGTCCCAGTTTTAGAAGGATTTCGCAAAAAGGATGCCTCAATTAATCAGCTGTTCAATCGAACGATTCATTGGTTCGCTTCGAATGGCATCAAAACTAGCTGGCAAACAAACAAGCGGGTCCTTCCACGCGTCATTCTCATCCAGAGGCCTGTCCACTCCATCCTCGGCAAGAGCCAAGCCCTCGAGATTCGAGAGCGAGGTCCTTAAGCGTCCTCCAATGCGATGGTCCATATGGTTCCCGAGCACGGCGCTTGAGTACGTTCCTCCAACGAGTGCGCTAAACTAATTAAACTCTTGACGCATAAACCCTTGGTCGAGCTCGCGTGTACGCTCGTAGCAAACGAGACAGGATCCGCCGGCAGGATCAGGGCATCCATTTCATCAGCGAGATGGAATCGGGATCGGGCGGCATCGTTGCATCCGTAACCGGAGACGCTTGTGCGCGAGGATGCCGTCCTGCGAGGTCGCCTTGCGTCGGGATGAATAATTGGCGCAATGGGGCGGCTTCGCATCAAATGCCGGCAAAACGAAGCTGTCCAGCCGTGAGAACAGCGGAACAACGTTTGACATCATCCTTGAGGCGCGTTTGTCGGGACACGTTTCATGTTTGCCGGCGGCATTTGCGATAGATCGGTGAGCCGAATTACAAGTGCGCGTTGATCAGCGGCTCACTCGGAAGGTGACATTAGCGGTAATGATTCTGCACGCTCCCGACGCGCTACAAAACATCATTTCGCAAATTTATTCATGGTCATTACACTCTCCTCCCGAGGGCCATTTTTCTGCCACCCCACTGGGAGACGGCCCGTGAGTTTGTTTAATAGTCGTTTCATGGGCTAATGAACCCAGAAAAGGAAGCGGCCGCAAACACAACGCCCAAAAAATGGGCAAACTTTTGGGAATAAAATGGCGAAATCATCACCCGGGTGAAATTGGCCATACACCGTCCCTTGGGCGTCCCTTGGGCGTCCCTTGGGTGACCAATTTGTTCGCCACATTGGGCGCCTTTATCACCGAACGCCTTGGGAATTTGGCCGCATGTTCGTGACGCCGTCTTCCGGGGGCGAAGGCACAAAAAGTATCCGTATCGGTTTATGGTGGCATTTTTTTCTTTTTCTCTCTCTCTCTCTCTCTCTTGTTCCTGTTTCGTCCTTCGAAAGGACACACGCGATACAAACCGCAAAGTGTGATTGAGGTGAGTGCGAACTGTTGCCAGGCGGTGTTAAGAACCGAACCGAATCGGGGCTTTTTTTTCCCCGCACAAGGATTCACTTTAATTGTGCACTCCATTTATCATTGGCAACGCGGGATCAACGCGTCTAAAATCGATGAAATAAAGGTGAAATGGCATCAAAAAGGTGGGTGGCTGATTTGCAACAAAACCCACCGGACAGGAGGAAATAATTTGACGTGAAACATGTGCTCGAACAGCCCGAGTTAATAAAGCGCCAGTAACATTAAAGCACCGCACCACGTGCGAGCTCGGTGGCACATTAATAAAACCAACGGATCCATCCCTTTCGACCGGTGCTATCCTCCGGTGCTTGTTTACCGTCAACCCCGGAGGGTGAGTTTAATAATTGTCAAATTATTTGCTAAGTACCAAACAAAACTCATACTCAGGCTCAGGGTTTGACGCGGGCCCAGAGCAAACAACGGGTGCCATCGGTGGCGACGAATTGACACACGACCCTTCGAGGCACCTTCGAAACACTTTGAACTTCAGCCAACCGAGAAGCACGGCGGCGTTGTTCATTTTTGTGCCGCGAGCGTCGCTCGGGCAGGACGACGACGATCGCAGGAAAATGCGACGAGGAAGCGATAAAATAAATCGTCCCCAATGCGACCGGGAAAAACCCACCGGAAAGATCACCCACGGGCGTTTTTTGTGTGTGTATTTTCTTCTATTTCTGTTCACCATTCGCCTTCGCCTTCGTGCTATCGGAAAGATATTTCTCTTTCGGCCACCGAAGGGAGATGAAAATAAATTTCAATTTCATCCCCGCTCGGATACGAAAACAAACAGTAACGAAAAAGCGCGCCACCGAAGCGTGAAACGCGACCGAGGGTGAGAACCTTGCGGCCGTTCCCGGCGAAGGTTATGCTCTTCGGAGCGGACCCATGATCGAGAGGGTTTTCCGGGCTTCTTCCGGTGGGTTTTCACCGGAATCCCGTCCGATGCCGGGCGCCCGAAGTGAAGCGAATCGAACCGGAATCGAACGATGCCGGGGTGGCTTTTCCCGGTTTTTCCGGGGGAGGAAAATTCGCGCACCACGGGGATGAGCCGCGGTGCATGGTGCAGTGCACGTGGCGACAGGGGAATGTGTGTGTGTGGGTGTGTTGACAGGTCGTCCTTCGATGGGCACCCCCAACTGGCGGGTTGATTAAAAAACTATTTGACACGGGCGAGCTAGAAATGGGAGCAAATTGAGTGGCAAATTGATTTTTAATGAGGTAATAAGAGCGGGAAAACAATGCGCTGGTGTGGTGTGGTTGAGTTTAAATCGTGCTTCATTTTGCATATCAACCGTTTGCCCTTCCATCGTCCTTGCGTTCCCGTTTTCGGTGCCCGTCCGCTAATGGAGGGAGATTTTAATAAATTAACGCCGATGAAGGGCGTGGAAATGGATCGATTGAAGTTCACTTCATTTGTGCAATCATCGTGTGGACTCGAGAGACTCGAGCTGGAACATTAAGGCTGGCCATTACGCTCTGTTATTCGTCGTTTTGTGGAGCCTGTTTTTTGTTTGAGTCCGAAAATTGGTGATTGCTGTGCGATTGGCATTCGAACGGGGATGCTTTATTCGCTCCACTGGGGGGTTTTGCGTCATTTGAATAATTTATCAAAAGTGTTTTAGAATGATTGACCGCTCAGTTTCCAGTTGCCTACTGGCCTACCCGTCGGACCGTTCGCGCTAATAATTGCCAATCAGCTCCACACGTGCGTTCCATTTAAACGCGCCCCCATGGATCGGAACCGGAAATGACAGCTGGAAAAGCGCTGGCTTAAACGGAGCCGATAATTCACGGAGCCGCTGAGGCGCACGCAATCGAACGTGCATCCACGTGTTGCAGCTCGAGTAAAAAACAAGAAGACGGATCGAGAATCGAGAGAGAAAGAAGAAGCAGAAAAAAGCAAAACCTCCGTAAAAGAGCCAAATCAAATCGCGCTCTTGGCGCGAGCGATTAAATCGGATGATGAATCAACCGAAGCGGAAGCGTTGCCCCGAACCCGAAACGCAGCCTTAAATTACGTCACGGGGCCCTTCGGCGTGGTGGTCGATTTCCTTTTTCCGGGGGCCAAAACAAAACAGGTAACTCGAGGCTAATGAAATTAAAATCCACTGCGCTCCTTTTCGTGTTTTTGGCCCAACGTTCCCTTTTTTTGGGACACAGGATTAAAGCAGCCCGCCTGCGTCTGCGCCGAATTTGTGTGATTTTGAGTATGGGCCGGCTTGTTTTACTTTGTCTTCCTCCCATTCACCACACTGGCAGCTGTATTTTGCGTCTCCGAAGCATAATTCACGCAACCCCTTTTGGGCCCTTCTTGTGCGCCTGCTTTTGATGCCGCACAATCATGTGATTGATGTTTGTTTACGCGATTGTTTGCTCTGTGTCTTCATCCTGGTGGAGTTTTGTTCTTTATCCTCCCCACTCGTTGGATGTAAGGAAGCCGAACGAACGAGTGAGAGCGCAGAAGGATAATCAACCAGATTTGTACAAAGCGCACCGCCGCCGGAGCGAAGGATTTCGCGATCGAATGGCCGCAACCGCAAAGGACCACTCAAAAATGGGGAGGGTGCGAATTCGGCCTAATTAAGGCTCCAGCAGCGGCGGTTGCTTTGTTTGTCGATTAAATACTTAACCTCTTTATGCGAGGAAACATGAACCCAGCACTGCACTGCGTGAATTTGGTTGCATCGGGCGGATTCGACCAGGTGTTCCTCTCGGAGGGCTCTGGAATCGGAATCACCGTAATGGTAGCGACCGCAATGTCAAAAGTCAACTCTGGTGACACTTTTCCGGACACGATTGCGACCAATCAGAGCGCCCCTCTATTTACTCTCGACATTGATCACAATGGCCTCTGTTTATGCTCGTCTGGCTAAGGACCCTGTGGCGTAAATTTTCGTTTGTTTTTTTTTCCGCTCTAATTAGCTCGCTTATTGGAAGAAATTTACACTTCATTTAAAGTGGAGCAAAAAAAAACCTTTAAACCCCAATAAGTAACTGGGAATGGTTTCATCGCTGGGCGCAATTTACGTCGTGGCACTTCGTAATCATTTCCTTAACAAACAACCCCACGGTTCGGGGATACGATAAGCGCGCGAGATTCCGCCGTTCCGTTGGCCGTGAATTAAAATATCGCATAACCTACAATTTTCTTCGGCCGATAATTCATTCCGTCACGTTACGGAGCGCTTTCGCTAGGGCCGCGCCTTTTGAAACGAACCGAAAGGAAACCGGAAGCAAAAGTCTAGGAGTCTAGGCAGGCCCGGCAAACGAACAAAGATTCCGCCAACGTTCCAAGGACCTTCGGTGAGGTTTTGCGCGGGTTAATTGAATTATAACATCGTGGGCTACGAGGCGGCGCTCGAAATGAAGGCAAATTAGCGCTGAAAGCATCCTGCTTGCTGCTGTTTGTGAGGAAACAAAGGACCTTCTGAAAACGACGAAATTGAGAATCCTGCCTAGGCTTCTAGGAACCATAACATAGAACTCTTCCCATTACCGGCTTATTACAAAAGGATCTAACATTCGTAAACGGTTCAACGAACGAACCCCATTTTTACTGGCATTTTTTCTCCGATCGTTACGATCGAAAATCCACCAAAGCGGATCAACCCGAAGACAGGCTCGTTCGTTTGTCAAATCCATAAAACAGCCCACGTTACAATAATTCCGATACAGGACTGGACGGCATGCCGACGTCGTGTTCGCGTATGTGGGTCATAAAAAAGCGGGACCGTGCGATAGAAATAAAATATTTACGACCACCCTTCATGGGGCGAGACAGTGGACGATCCGCGACATCCGAACGTCGGTGGGCCGTAATTCTAATTCATAAATTGGTCCTCTATTTCCCTCCCATGGAATGCGTTCCCATATGAGGGCGTTGTTTTGCCGTGCGTGCCATGTTTGGGCCGTCTTTTCGCTGCTTGAGGGCGAATAAATCTATCAAATTTATTTCGCCTTTTATTGTCTCGGTCTCGCACGGAGGACAAAGTTTGCGTTCGATTCGGTGCCCTGACGAGTCCTGCGATCGAGCAAAGCGCCCACAATTTATTCCCATATTTAATATGGAAATTCATAAAGATAATGCTAATGGGCGGGTAATCGGGGTGGTGGGTGGCGGAAAAACCACCACCCCCTTCCGGTCGAAGGGTGGTTAAGTCAGTTCGCAACAAAACTTCGTCCCTTTCGTCGTCCTAGCTGGGCACCGGTGACGAGCGAAAGTGTAATGAGTGGCTTTTTATTATTATTACACCTTCACGCACGAGAAGCTTTATCCTGCGCGTGGGTTGGGGGTTTTTCCGCACAAACGTCATTACCTCAGCGTGAACGGCAGGACGTCGGGCAGAAAGTCGTAGACGCGGTTATCCCGAACCGTGATTGGGGACCTTCCGGTCACGTCGTTGGAAATTATCGGACCCCAACCGGACCTGCGTCTAATGAAATCAGCATTCATCCATCACTCTGTCCCTGGGTGGTCGAGAGGTAGTTTGCCGTTCGTACCCGCCTTTGACGAGCGTTATGATTTGCGGGCGTGACCCTGCGGTTGATGAGGGCCTGCTTTTGCACATGACGGAGTCGCCGGGTTGCCGTGAGCCGGAACGGTTGATAAACAGGAAAATTAAATTTAATGATTTTTATTGCCGAATGATTAGGAGCGAACATATTTTCGCGTTTGTGTGACCCCGACCCGTGCTGGGAAAGGAAAACCCACCTAATCGGTGTCGTAAAAAAAGGTCCTTGGGGCGAGCGAAAGCCCCCGTGACAGAAGCGGTTATTCCATTTAGTCAGCGCTCTCGGTGCCAGCACACAAATTGGCTCATTCATTTGAATATTCGTACACATGTTTCGAGTTTGAGATGTGGGAAAAGTCCCCTACGGCAAAAATGTATTCACTTGCGATCGTGAAGCGTGTCCTGAAAAGTGAATTTTAGCTTCGTTTTATCATCCTCCGTCGTTTCACAAGTTTTCCACTCATTTATGCCAAGGCTGTCGAATGTCGAATCGCTTTGCAAGGATGTTTGATGGAATTAGTTCAATAAAATCGCTTCGAATCCTGAGCACGTCAACTCCCCGATTGTTTCGTGATTTATGGAATGATCGTTTAGGTTCACCCACGAGCTCCATTTCGTGCCCGTTTGGGGACGTTTTTTCATTGCCTACCAGGCCCATTGCTCACCCATAAGGATCCCCCGAGTGTGCTCATATGTGCGCTCCCCCGAGGACACCATAACATGCGAAACCGTATCATTGCCCGCGGTCGGCATCTTGCATCGATTTGTGTCCTCTTGCGTATTAAACTCCCATAAAGCGCTAGCGTGTAATAAAACAAAATGACACAGGAAAGTTATATCCCCCCATTCGTTATCCTGCCACGGCCCAAAGAGTCACCCGGCCTGGTAGGGTTTCGATTTCAAATCCCCAAACGCGACCCGCGGCGTATTATTATTACTTTACCTTTTACACACATGACCCTCGCGGGTTGGAGTGTAACGAAAATAAAATGCCCACCAGCGAGCTACTCGGGTACGGAACTGGGCCAGAAAAGCGCGCAACAAACCCATTTGTCTAGCGAAAATGCCTTTGCATGCGACGATGTTGCGTACCTGCGGTGTTTGGCCTGGGAAACTTGTATGTCCTTTTGCGTTCCGAAATCAAACAACCGCCGTACCAACCAACACGAGTGCGACACACGTGCGCTTTGGTCCACGGAAGCGTTATTGATTCGAGCGCTTTTTTCCGTCCACGTGCTCGTGCAGCAGAACGAATGGGGGATTTTTTCGTCCCCCTTTGAGGTTTTTGTTGCTACTGTTGGTCCACCGGGACCTGGCTTGCGTTAAATACTAACTTCATCGAGCTTGGGCGAGTAATTTTATTAGCAATAATCACGCGCCCGAACACAACCGTTCGCCTGCAGACCGAGAGGAAATGAGTTAATGTAAACGATTTCGTAGAATGGCGATGCAAGTATGCGTCAATGGCATGCCAGGACGATGGGGTCCTTTTTTCTTCGCGCTAATTTTACTAGCGCATGAAAAATCCGTCTCCATGCCTTCCACATTTTACGTCTTGTTCGATCAAAGATAAATACGAATTTTTATTGTCGCAATTTTGCGCCATTGAAGAATAAGTGGAAAATAACCGCCCGTCGTAATGACGATTGTATACATGCAAATTTCGCTCCAGTTACATCTCGCGATGGCGTTGCTTTGGCGTGGTGTTACAAACGATGCCGTGGGTGGATTATGGCTAATCTTTGATAGAGTGCTGAGCACTGGGTCTGGGCTGATAATGCGGTGCTTTAGGATCGTAAACCGGTTAAATAAAGGACCCTATGATATCGCTGCGATGGTCGATAGCAATCTCACCGTATTTTATGTGTCAATTTGCGATAGTCGCTGTAGTCAAGTGTAACATAAACTTAAGGTCATTACAATCATTTGAATTTAATTGTATTGCGAGAGGGAATATTGAAAAAATTCATTAAAACAAATCATCCCTCGAGTACTTAAAAAAGCATTACCAGACAAAGGTGAAAATTACCATGCATTTTTTTCCATTAAAATATTTCGATATTTTTTCCCGCATGAGGAAGTATGATGAATCATGAAACAACATTTCCCAACGCTCGTAGTAATGAAATGAAATTAATTCCTACGTAACCGATATATCATGAAATCAGTCTCGTGTGCGATAATTCATAAACGCCCTCGCGACTCACGCGGTCCTTTCCTGTCACAGAAAAAGGCTGTAAAAAGGAAAACCCACCCCCATTTGGAAACTAGTTCCGCTTGGCGTAATTGCTTTCGGTAGTTTTTAACCCCCAGCGACCGGGTTGTTCGACCGTTGCCGAGGATTCGACCCTTTACAAGGGACTACGGGTGTGGTTTTTGGGCCACCGTTACGGTTTCTCGGAAGGACCGAAAGGACACCACCGTTGCACCGGTGCCTCGGCAGTGTTGCCAGCCAGCTAATTAAATAGCAATTTCCGCTCGCACCAGCCCACCCATCAACCCGCAGAAGCGTGGATGGGGCCAAACGCGAACCCGGACCCGATTGAAACATAATTATGCGCTGCATTTCCCCGCACTGCTGCAGTTCAGCCAACGAACAGGACCTCGCCAGGATCGTCACTTCAGGTGGTCCATTAGGTGCGTGGACCGGTGTAGCTGTAAACGGTGTCACTCGAGTCGGGGCTGTGGAATTAATTTTCCACCCAACACCAGCACGGGGCCATGTGAAGGACGCGGTGTTGCATTGCCTGCCACTGACAGAGTGCGTCCGCGTACTCGGTGTTCGAAGCGAAATCGAATGAGTAAATTAAATAATCAACGCCCAAACCGAGCTCAAGCTCTGGACGGCCGCGTACTCGCACAGACCGCTGTCCAGGTTCGGCTTAATTGACAGGGCTGTGCTGGAAAAGTTTCACCTGCCGTCACCGAAGGAACCGCCCGCGTTTTGCTCGAGAACGCGTTCATTAAAAGGAATAATTTGATTACCCGTCGATTAAGCGGTAAACCATTGTGCTCTTCGTTTCGTTCCGTTGCGGTGATGCGTCCGTCGTCGTTGTCGTCGTCGTGTGTGCCTCGAGCGATTCGGCAGCCATTTTCTTTTCGTCCTGCCGAACGGGGATGAGTCGTATCCTGGTGGCGCAGAATCTGCTCGAACGATGGCGAGGAAAACTCCATCTAAACCACCACATACTCCGTGTCTCTTTTTTTCTCTCTCTCTCTCTCTCCCTCAGTGTTAGAATAGACGTTTTTCCGAGCCATTTAATACAACCACCCTGAAGTGTACGTACCACACACACACAAGCTGCACAGCCTCCCACCAGAGCCGCGAGAAAACGTCAGGACGATTAACGAACGCACGGATGCGCACGGTTGCGCGGGAACGCAAGAATCCTAGCCCCAGAAAGAGAGCGAAATAGGGCACCCTTTCCACGATGCTGTAACCGTGTGCTATTGTGGTTCAATTTGTGCAGACAAATTGGTTTCATTGTCGTCGTGCCGAGACGAGCTAAGACGCTCATCGTTCTCAACGCAGGCGAGAAGGACTCGATCAAGGCATGCTATGATTGAATGAGATTACGCTTTATGACGGCGGAAAACGCACGCGAACCCGTGGTGAATCGACGTGATGGGACAAAAAAGTGCTTGATTTAATATTCGAGCACGTTGTGGAGCGGCATTTTCGGGAGCATATTTATGAAGCCGTTTCTTTTGCATAATCGAAATCTCTTCACTAAACGCCGGCAGGATTGTGCATTCGCTAGAGTTCGTTTTACTTTACGCGAGTTAGGCGCGATTATTACGGGTTTTTCGGCCTGTCCTGACGTGGGACCGTGAATGTTTTCCCAACCCATTCAACATCGAGAGCAGAAACGCTTCAGCTTTACCTCCTTCAAAGGCGGCATCAAGATGCTTCACGCACCGCCTCACACGGTGCCGGCGTGACAAATGTCCTAATCCCTCATAATTGTGTGAGAAAACATGTGTTTTCGCTCGCGCCGACCCTTCGCGCGGGAAAATCAGCACCCCTTACAAGCGCCCGACGTCAACGAAATCAACACTCGGGCATCGGAACGCGTGGCCTTCGAAAGGACCATCCGCAGCCTCGTCAGGCGTAATTTAATCTGGATTTAAGCCGCGCTCTCGGTGTTGCTCGTCCTTAGGGCGCCAGCCAACGCTCTGGAGCGCACCACAGAACGCGGGAGGATGGGATTAACGGTATGAAATTTTGTAAATCGCATTTCACCCAATCGATCTCGTTAAACGTAGATTTGTTCCGGGAAAGCAAACGGAAACAAAGCACAAACAAACCGCGCAATAACGCTTCCACGATCACTGAAGCTTCAAGGCCGAGGTTGGATTAAAAACGCACGGAGCAGCAGATGAAGGATAGGGCCTACGAACAAACGGGAACCGGGAAAATCACATTCCATCCCAGGACGCCCACGAGCGCGTCGAGGATCCGGATTATTCAATTTCCCGTTCTCCGTTTCGTCTCGATAGGTCCACGGTTTCGAAGGACGCGCACAGAAATTGGATCCATCTTCGGCGTTTTGTCCATCCCGCCGCCCGACGCCGTCTTCTGATCTTTCGAATTGATTGACTTTTTCTCGTTTCCTTCCGCGGAGAATCCGAGCATCTTTCCCGGGTGAGTTGTAACCCTCGGTCCAAGGTTAGGGACTGCTGTTGTGGCCCATTTCATCCTGCTGGACAAGCAAGATGGGAAAAACCACTTGACAGATATCTCAACCATGCTCCGACAAAACCTTTGGAACCCGCGCCAGATCCGATCAAGGAAACGCGTGGCGCGGGAACGCACGCCGGCCGGCTCACGTGACAGTGACAGCTCCACTAATTGTAATCCTTCTTTCGATAGACAAATAGCTGGTAAATTACCGGGGAGGTTTCCCGGAGAGAGAGAAAAAAGGGATTTAGGCGGTGGGTTTGAGTGATGGAAGCAGATTACTACGCGAAACTTTGCTCGTCGGTGGACATCCTACGCGTGGCGCGAGATCCGTCGCGTAATGAGGCGTTTGGAGGCGATCACTCGAGCCCCAAACGCACTCCAATTAGGCGCACAAATTAACGACAAATCAGATTTAGCGGTGCGATCGATTAATTGCGCTTTCTTTCGGTGTTAATTTGTGGCGCTTTTATTGATTATCGGTTCCGCTTTGGCGCCGATCTCGTGACAGACATCGGAGCTGCCGGTTTTGCTATCGAGCGACGTGCTATTAATGGGGATTAAGCGATGCTTAAATGCATCGGAATAAAAATGTGTACCCTTTCTGCTTGTGGAAGGATTACGGTGGTTTATAAAGGCTTAGCGATTGGATCAAATTTGTGGCATAACTGTGCCACATGTTGACCTTATGTGGTAATAAATATAGCTTCAAATGGAGCTAAATGTATTCTAATTTAAGGATGTAAATGAGAGCTATTTCTTTAAATACTGTGTTATAAATCAATCGTCTATACATCGTGCTCTTTCGCAAACTGTAAAAACCAACGCTAACCAGTAAATGCGATACGAAAAATGCGGGAAATTACAAATTAAATGAAAAACTTCCTCGTCAACAAGCGACACGATAAAACGAAAACCTCTTACGAACTGCAAACATGTATGATTACTGACTAAAACCACTCCTCCCCCAAAGGCAAGTGGCTCGAGCACAAAATCTCGTGCCACGGTAGCATAACACAGCCCAAACGCATAACGCATAATCTGCTCTCCGAAGCGTCCCTTCCGCCAGCACGCGAACGGGCGACACTAATTAATTTAATTATCTCCACTAACGTGAACTATTTGAAGATGCTATCTAAAGTGTCGCTCACCAGGCAATGCGCCCAAGCACCCAGCGAGGACCGTAAGGACCCTCGGCAATGGCTTTTTATCATGTGACCAAAAGTCATGCTCACGTGTGGCGCAAACTTTACGAGCCCGCTTTTTTTTTCTTCGCTCCAGTACGCATTTCCACCTTGCCTGAAATGTGAAACTTTGTGTCTAATGGCGTTTATTTTTCTTTTCCAGCTCCCTCGTTCGCGTCCGATCAGGTTGCGCCTTTTTATCCGGAACGCAAACGATACCGGACAGGGGACAACTTAATTGCAACCTCCCCGAGAGCCCCGAGAGCCCTGGAAGCCCTTTAGTCCTTCGCTTTTCCGAGGGCGTACACCGTACACTTGTCGAAATCGTTCCGTCAAACGGTGTCTCGGGCTACTTCGATTGCGCTTCCGTGATCGCGCGCGAACGCGATTATTTATGATTATTTAATTACTGTGTCCTTTTAGCGATTAAATTTTGATTTCGAACGCGAGACCCACGTTGTCGTGCCGGGAAAATCGTGACCCCGTGCGCCACAAAGTCCCGCTCGGAAAAACAAACAAGCCACGAGTGAAAGAGGGCCACGAACTGGCGCACTGGCCGTGTTTCAGGTCGTATTCGAGAAACCGCTAATTGCAGCACTATCAGCCGAGCTGCGGCAGTTGCAGTGCTAGAAATAATTGAAACGAACCAGCACCAGTGTGTGTGTGTTTGCATTTGAGCCCCCATTTCGTGTGTGTCTAGTTGGTTGGTTTTCTTTCGCCACCCAACCACCCATGATGCAGTTTTTCAATTTTCATAATGGCATTTTTGCATACAACGCTAGGGAGAGGAGGGCCCACCCAACCGGTGGGTTTCGGTTAGCAGAAATTAAATCAAAGCTCAATTTAAATTAAATTAAACTCAATTGTACTTCGGTGCAATCGTGATTGCACTAAACGACGTGAAGTGGCCGCGGGAATCCTACCTCGGGGGTGCTCCTTTCTTTTCCAACGCGTGTACGGCCCAGAAATGGGGTTGCATTACATGCACGCTGCATTTGCACTGGTTGCAAGGCTAATTGCCTTTCGTGGGGTGTATGTTGGCGAGTCCTTGCTGTGGGTCCTGTCGGTGGGTGAACGAGCCCTACCTGGGAGGTGAGGGTCAATTACCGTGTTATTTTTTTTTACGAGCCCCCACGCTGGAGCCCACCCAAGCCGAGAATTATAATTTGTTATAATTGTTTCGGTATCTATTATGCTAATTTGACGTGACGGGGAGCTCGATCGATCGAGCTCTATTGACCGCGCGGGTGGTTCCATTGACCATTCTGCGTGTTAGGATCGACCCTCGAGGGCGGTCCAATCGATACGACAGCGGGTTTGGGTTCGCATTTTTAATGCACACGGGTCTGCTTATCAATTATTGCCGATCAATGGAGCGGTAATCGGGCAGACATTGGGATTGTAATTAAATTTCCCACCAACAATCCTTGCCGGCCCACCCGTCGGTATCTATTTAAAGGGCACACCGACCGACCGAGGGCATAATTAATCATCGGCCACAACGAGACAATGCACGAGTGGCGCGTAATGAGACAACACCTAGGGCACGTGAGTGTGAGGGTGGACATCGTTCAAAAAAAAAATGGCGCGAGCTTTTTCTCACCCTCCCAAAATGTGATCGTTTGCACGCTCCGAGCAAACGAGCCAGACAGAATTATGAATACGTGCCGCCGTCGGTATAAATCACTGCCAAATCTACCATTGGAGTCTTGGTCCTGGAGGTCCTGTGGCTTGGTGTTTAGTAGCGCCTTAAGCATTATCAACACCAACACCGGCAGCTGGGCCGCAGAAAACGACGAACCGCGTCCAAAATCTCGCATGCCGCGGTGTCATTCGTCAAAATCACTAAACGATTTTCGCGGCGACACCGAGATTGAAATTGCTTTTTGCCAACTTTCCCCAACCCACACAGGTGAAAGCGCACCCAGCGCACGGAATAAAGGACGGCGAGGCTCGGGTTGCAGGACATTCGACAAACTTCACGCCCGCCCGGTTCGTCGGTTGTTTGCTTTTAGGCGTGATTTTTCTCCCCACAAACTGCAACCTTTCTTTGGTTGTGTTATTTTTTTTTTTGTTGCTTTCGTCACAAAACACCATACGACGCGTTTTTCACCGCGCTGTCAGGCCCGGTTTGGGGTGCGAAAATGGAGTCGGTCCTTTTTTGGGACTCGCGGGGAGGGAAAATAAAATACTAACTGCGCCCGTTTAACGCAAACACATGCGCACTTGCGCCGGGCGGCCGAGCGATGGTAAATTGAATTTGAATAAATAACATTCGACCGAAATTGGATTATGCTTTCGGGTGAAAAGTGCCCTCGACGGTTGGCCCTTTGCACCTTTGGCTTCCCGCGAGCGGCCGTCAACGCAACGTGCAACAACCTTTCCGAAGGTGTTCGATCGGGATGGATTTTGGGTTTCATAATACTTTTTTTTTTCCTAGTGGCGACTTTGAATGCAAATTCGCGGAAACCTGTCTGGGCGTGGGAGGTATCCGCTTTACGCCGGGCGGGAAAAACACTTTTCGCGCTATTTATGACGCGTCGTCAACGGAACGAAACGTCACCGAGGCATCGTGATGGGCGAAAAACCAGAGGGATAGATCCTTTTTTCGTAGATCCTTTCCCCAGCGGTGGCTAGATTAAATGCTGTGCCTGGTGCAGGGCGAAACTGGAAAAGTTTTCAAAGTGAGTTTAAAAATTGACAGATAAAGCGAGCGCCACCCTCCTCGGGTTGGCGGTTTTTCGTCGGGGAAATGGAAATTAATTCGGTGCGATCTACCCTAACCCCACCGAGCGCCGAATGCGCTCTTTGGTGGCTTCTGCCCGAAGTCGGCCAGGATAATGTTGCCTGTGACGAAACGTCACTTTGAGGTTATGTTCCGGTGAAACGCGAAATTCAATTTCGCTTCCACAAACAGGGCCACGCAGGAAGGAACCCAGAACGTGGACGAGGACGCGTGAAGCCAAGTGCTGTCGGTATTGACTAAACAGGTCGCATCGCTCCTAGCACCTAGCTGTCCTGGGTGGAACGCAAGCCTTAAACACGCCATTGTGCCGCGAGGTTTCGCCCGACCGTGGGGTTCACAATTTTCCGGTATTGTTGCTCCACCAAATTGCAATCGTGAGCCTGTCCCGCGGAGTCACCGGTTTTTGGTTGCGGGTTTTTCACCGAACACAGTTATTACCCTTGACAGCGTGCTGTCTGGGATCGGATGCACGCGGGTGCATCGTTGCACTCGTGTCCTGTCACTCGCGCGTGGCACGCAAGACACACACACACACGCGCGCGCGTGGGGGGGGGTTTTTCTTTTTTTTTTTTTGTTTTGAGCCAGCCAGCTAGTGCCGTTTGGAAAGCGCTATCCACCTTGTACCATTACCTGCAATTGACTTTACAGCGTGGCAGCGTAATGCATTTGCTTGGCCCGCGAAAAGGAGCAACTCGATGCAATCGATGCGGAAATGGAAATTCGATTCGGAAAGTGAATTTAATCACGCCAAACACCCACCTTCATGCATATGCCTTCCCGTGGCGAGTTTTGAGGACTCGCTGCACAAAAGTGAAGTCATTTAAAATCGCTCATTAAACGCCCCAGCCAAAGCAGCGAACCACTTGCTCGTCCTGACACAATGGGCTCTAGATAACGGCTTAAATGACGTCAAATCATAAAGTCAAGTCCATATATGACTGAAATTAGCCCCTAAATGCGTGCCAAACGCCTTGTCGAGAGGGTGACCGGTGCCGTGTGCAGGGGAAAAGCCTGTTCCATGAACGGTTTCGGTGGTGGAAAATATTGACAGATGCGTGACGAGTCCTTTTCACGGCGTGGCGTAAGGGCGTGGCGTAAGGGCGTGTTGGTGGTGCGTGTCTACGTCCTGCTGCTGCTGTTGCCTCTGCTGGAAGAGTTTCTAATTTTCGCCCAACTGCTCAAGAGAAGGTTCCGGGGGTCGTGTTTTTGCTCTCGGTGATTGTTAAAACTCGATTATGACAGTTTACGCACGGCGTCAAGTGGGCCATGACAAGTGCTTACGGTTGGAGTTGAAGAAAAGTATTCGAATCAATCGAATGGTGCGCGGAAAGTGAGCTTTTGAATCAATCAAGTTTCTGATCGTTTTGAAATAATATGATGCTAGCAATAATTGACATTCGAAATAAACAAATTATTGTTAAATTTTTTATACATTAATTTTAAATCCTTCACACCCTTCGAATCCTTTGTATTAGATATGCAGCCTACTGCATTTAAAATAACACTACCTCATCAGCAACAAACGCATCTGGCCACCCGGTAGGGATGCCTGAGCCTCATTAAACGATTGTACGCGTCATCAGAAGGGCAAAAAAAATAACCAGAAAACGTCAAAACGCAACAATTACAAATTTTAATAAATCCTGGCACGGTCCAACCCCTCCGGAAAATACGCACACTTACGCGGAGGGTTGATGTCCGCCACCCCTGCACCAAAGTAATCGTATTCATATGATGGTAAATTGAAAACTCAATTACCGCTGCGATTTATCAACTGCGCCAGGTTCCGCCCGGAAAGGGACTCCCATCTCGAACTAGCCGCGGGCATTTTTGAAAAACCTACAAAACAAACAAACCACCACGCGGAAAATGCGGGGCGTTCTTTTTTTTTTTCGCCCTCTTTTCGTCCCCTTTTTCGTGGCCGCTTCTTGGCACATCCCAATCGAGGCACCTCGTTGTAACGAGTTGATGGGTCATTCTGAGAGTGAATTGCGAAGAACCGATGACAGGTCCAACCTACTCCAGATGTGCCCCCGAGGGGAAAGTTCATCATATTTCCCTAACCCACAACCACACCCAAACAATGCCCTCGTTAAAGTCCCTTCACCTACCTGCACACGGACCTCCGGCAGATTGACCTTCATCGCCAACTCCTCACGCGAGTACACGTCCGGATAGTGACTCTTCTCGAAGGCTCGCTCCAACTCGTGCAGCTGATACGTCGTGAAGGTGGTCCGATTCCGGCGATGTTTCTTCTTCGAGCAGCTATCGTCACCTCCTGCAACGTGAAGGGTTAAAACCGTGGTTTGAGGTGTCTTGTGCGGTGTCCCTGCGAGTCGCCATCGAGCTTACCTTCATCGTCACTTCCAGAGCCAGCTTTTTCGCCCTGTTCACTGGACGTCGTTTGGTTGAGCTCTTCACTGGACGCGTAACTCACGCCACCATCGTCCGTGCCTTTATCTGTGCCACCCTCCGTCGATTGCCGCCCGTGGGGGTTGTATTCATCCCCCGTGCCTTGAGACCCCGTTCCCACCGACGATCCAAGTTGCTGCTGTTGCTGAGATTGCTGGGATTGCTGCTGTGAAGAAGGCGACGGTTGCTGCGAGTGTTGTGACTGCGAAAGGTGCTGTTGGGGCTGATGATGGAGCGTCTGAAGCTGCTGCTGCTGCTGGTGATGGTGATGATGTTGCTGTTGCTGCTGTTGCTGTTGCTGATGGTGATGATGTTGCTGTTCCGCCTCGTAGACTGCCGCCTGCCGAGCTCGGAGCTCTTCGAAATTTTTCATATAATCGAAACTATTAGCCCTAATTGATTTATCGGCTGACTCATGCAGCTTATTATATTTGTTAATGGAGCTGTCGGGTGGAGTGCCGTCGGTGCCGTCCGGCAGCATGACCCCGCTTCCCGTGCCTCCTCCACCACCGCTATCCCCATCTCGTGGTCGATCCTCGCCGTCTCTCGTGCGATCGTACTTGCGCTTCAACCCACCAGAGCCAGGTCCTCCCGGTGATGCGAGGTCTTCATCATACTCCCCGGGTCCTGGAGGACCGGTGCCTTCCTCGGGTACTCCATCCACCGCCACTCGGCCCCCACCGTAACCCAACGAAGCTGCCCGGTAGCTGCGATCGAGGAAGTACTTGTTCGTTTCCTTCAGCGTCTTCATGTAGTCGAGTTCCGCCAGCGATGGATGGGGTTGTGCGTGATGCAACGCAAGTTGGTGTGGGTGCGTCGGTGAAGGCAGCTGATGGGGGTGGGTGAGGTGTTGTGATGGGGGTGGTAGTGGAGGTGGTTGCTGCTGCTGCAACTGCTGCTGAAGACCGTGGGTATGCCCGTGGTGGGGCACATGATGTGGATGCAGGTGAGGACCTGCCGCCGATTGGGGTGCATGTTGCAGGTGGTGATGGTGGTGGGGGTGGTGGGTGTGTGGGTGGTGTGAGGGTAGCTGATGGTGGAGAGCGCTTTGAGGAGAACCAGGGTCGAGTGAGCCAGCTGAGACGAGATCTAGCGACTTGATGTGACTCTGGTAACTGGCCAACTGCTGCTGGTATTTGTCTGGGCTCGAGGGACTACCAAGACTACCGTAGGTGGCTGGTAGTTGCGCTTTGGCCATCATTTGCTGCTGATCGCACAGCTTGATCTGGCTCAGGGGAGATGCGCTGAGATCGGTTGCATCACTTGAGTCGCCTGTGAATGGAACCGGGCAAAAAAAGAGTAGGTGCGAAATGTGAGCAAAAGCTGATTTTCGAACGCGAACACCGACAAAGCTACGTAAGCTAGAAGTTAGTACAAATATGTGCATACAACTACAGCAAAAGCGCATCTCCAAGCAAGCATTCGTCAGTAAGTCACAACGTGTGTCGAAAGACAACGCATTTGTGCATCTACGCTCTATTTACTGAAACAACATCGATCCCTAAAGAACCAAGAAGTCACTCTGTGGATGTGTTTTGATTGTGAAATGCAGGCCGTTTTGCCAATTATAATTATTGTTTACTCAATTTGGGACGCAGGTTGTGATACTGCGAAACAGAGATAATTGAATTAGTCACTCTCCAAAAGACACTGTTATTAGGATTTTGATGATTAAAAGAAGTATTTAACATGGAATCGTACTACGATTAAAACTAGGGCTCATCAAATAGAAAGATATAATTTAGTACATCCTGAAATAACTACTGCAGTCAGTATTAAATCTACTAAATTACTAAAAGCTGTTTATGTACTAAGTTTAACGTTCTAAATGCACACCATCTATGTATGCTGTGCATTCTACACTAACTATTCTGGCATGCTACATGAACATCAAGGAGGAAAACAAAAACCACGCGTGAATGAAAAGCATTTCGGGTTTCCTTTAAGAGGACACAACACGACACAGGCGTCGCGCGGGTTTCGCACAACTTTCATAACTAATTTACGTACAGGAAGGCTTTTCGCTGATAACATCTCAGGCGGTGATTAGAAAATCCCATTTATCATTCCACAAATCAGTCCGTTTTGGGGTGAGGTGAAAATGCTTCATAATATGCGGAGAATTTAAACGGAAACGAAAAGCATAAAGAAACCTTCTAGGAACGCGACAAAACTGTTCTTCCTTGCGCCGGAGCGGCCAGCTCGACAAAAGAGGTGAGAATTGCTTCTTAATCGAAATTAGGCAAACAAAACACATAATAAGTTTCAAACTGGCCATAATTTTTCGGCTAACTCGCATCGCGTGTCTACCAACTGCGAGCGCCAGGGAAATCGCTGGATGGTTGGGAAAAACGACCGGCCGTGGAAAATGCCGACACAGGCACCCGTGGCGTGTAACGAGACACAAAACACGGGAATGGCACCCTTGCAGCCATTCGGGTCGGTCCTTTTCTTCGCTCGCTTTCGCGCCCTTTTGGTGCTCTATTTGGTGTTTCCGTCTCGAAATTGCAAGTTTTTCGCGAGTGTTTCTTGGAATTAGTTTTCGGAGGTCCCTTTGGGTCGCTTCCTTAAAAAAGGATTGCCCGAAAAACAAAAACCTCCACCCCAAAGCGGGTCGGTCGAAGTAGAAGAAATGTAATTTACTAGCGTGAACGGTACAATTTGGAATCAAGCTTTGCCACTTGCCCTAACCCAGGGAGCAACGACGATGTAACAAGGACGAATAAAAGCAAGCACCCGAGCGCCCTTTATCTACCACGGATCGCACCTCGTGGTGAAGCAACGCGCGGAAAACTTAGCTATTTTTGACAAATTAATTACACGGCACCCCCCATTATTGTTCGGTGAAGGAAGAAAATGATCATTTGGCAGAGTAAAGGCCCTTCCGAGCGCGGGGCAACAGGACGCTATCCTTTTCGGTCCCGATCGTCTCTCTCTCTCTCGCTCGCACCGACCGTTTGGTCCCGTTTGCCGGTAGGCTTTGCATGTCAAAGTGTCATAACGCCACGGTGTGGGGAAATTGTTTGTGCTTTCGTTTAATGGAGAACAGCGACCCGGGCTTTTCCACTGGCTTCATTATCTTCCCCACGGGGCCAGTCTGGCCTCGTGTGTGTGCCTCGATTCAGCCGTGAAAGGGAACCCCTAGAGACCCACCTTGACGGCCCTTTGGAGACGGAGTTGCAACGCCACGCTTCGCTCGAGACAACTAAGGACTAATGGTGGCCGCGACTGCTCCCGATGGAATCAACGCCGGGAGAGCAAAAAGAAAAAAAACCCTGCACCATTCCTTGCGCGTGGGCTGGCGCAGGACATTCTAATCTAAATTGTGCTCAAATTCAATTTAATTGAGAGTGATTTAACGTTCATGATTTAGTTGTCGCTTCTAATTCCCCGAGCGCGCTTCGCTACCTGGGGTGCGTGTTGGGTGTCCTTTTGTGCCGGCAAAATGGGCCAGAGCCCAGGAACCGCACGGAAAAACGCACGGAAACGATATCGAATGGCGCTCCATTAGTGGAAGTCACCGTAAATCTAGTGTTAACAGTCGTGCGCGTCGAGCGATTTGTGGTGCCGTTTTGTGATCCTGCTTCGAACACCGCGGTGTGAAGGATTTACCCTTTTCACTCTCGTGGGCAATCCCTTCCGAGGACATCACCGCTCTCACCGGTAAAACGATCGGTTTCTCGTTGGGAGGGAGTTTTCATTCGACTGTGTTTTTTCCCCCCCTCCAGAATCAAAAGGAAAGCCTTATCTTGATGGACTGTCAATATATCGTTGCGCTATCAAACTCCGGTCCGGTTCGTCGGGTGACCATGGCACGCAGCTTTGACAGGCGTCCTCTTTCGGAACACGGACTTGATGGAAGACACACACACACACACGCGCTTGTGCACGACACGTCGGCCACGGTTGAGGATATAAAGTCGTCAATTAAGGACACATTAAACCCGTACAAAGGGATAGCTTCGAGAGGACGATCGGGGGATTATCGAAATGGTTGCGTTTGGATTACGAGACATGATCGGGGGAAAACAAAACGCTGATGGTAGGGGTTTATCCTTTCGAGGGGAGGGATGCGTGATGGACGCGGGCAGATAAGGTGATGTAATTAAAACACCTGGCTGGGTCCTGGTGGTTTGGGAGCTTTTATTCGATTTTGATGCCATAAAACGAACTCTTTCGGCGAACGAATATGGAACGTTTTTTTTTAACAATAATGGTTTTGATTTTTATCTGGATGTTTGCTTGCCAGTGGGATTTATGCTCACTCTCTCTCACTCTCTCTCTCTCTCTCTCTGTCTCTCTTTCTCGCTCTCTCTCTTCTAAACAATAGAGCCCCATATCGAAAATGAGTGGCTAAGTGAATAATTAGCGCGATGGTTCGCCGTCCCAGATTGTGTACATTATTCCTCCATTTCCAATCCAGCCTAGGTAATGCAAGCTGCAAGTCATTTTTGCCCCTTTTCGTGTGTGCTTTCCTTTTCCCGCAACGGCATCAAGCGAGAGAGGGAAAACATAAAACATCCAAACTAGACAAGCCCGTCAAGGATCGGAACTTGATTGTTGATTAACATCTACAAACGTCAGTGTTTAAAATATCGCAACCGGCGGCAAAAAGGGAGCGTAGCATCGCTGGATTGCTTTTAAATGAGATGAAACAAAACGTGGGCTCTCGGTGAGAGGTTTAGGGACGAGAAGCGACGCCGTTCGACGTTGATGGCCGCCGGAGGATACGAACGGTTTAGACGTTTGTTAGCGGTGATCGTTGAACTGAGGTTTTTTTTTGTCGATGAAAACGGTCGGTCGATGGCGATGTGTTGTGGGTTGGACTTTTTTCCCTGGACATCAAACCACCACCTTTGTCCAGGGAAAGGATGAAAATTGAACCAAGGAACAACAAAACCACGCGACCGCTCGTACGGAGAGCGGAAAAAATCGTCCCCCGCTCGGGAAAGCTTGTTCACTTTTAATTCTCAATAATCTGCTTGTTGTTGCTGCACGGGATAAAAAGGTCTTCGAAGCAAGAAGGATCACATCGTGTAGGATAAATTGATTCGTTCTGAAGGGCTCAGTCACCTTGGCTCGTTCGTTCGGAGCCCTGCAGCCTTGGGATGATTTGCTCGTGGGCCGCGGTAATGATAATGTTTGCTCGTTCTTTTAATGCTCATAATTACTCCGACACGCCGACCACTCCAAGGCCAGGTTCGATCGGTTTGTTTCGAAGCTTTCAACACGTTTGAGGGAGGCGCAAATGCGAATCGTCCCAACCCACGACCGTGCTAATTGATTTCCGTCCCGGAAAGGGAAGAGATTTTCACCGGCTGGCTGGAGGAGAAAAACAGCCCTGTTGTACGAACGCATTTCCGAGCATGTCATAATTGTTTAATACAGCTCGTTTGAGACCTCGGGCGACCCGCTTCAGATCAACTGGACCGCATTTAATCGATCGCGATGGCGCAAAAGGTCGCTCGAAGGGAGACGCGATGAAAATTCTATAAATTATGCGCCCCTTTTCGGCTCCACGGTTGCTCCACGTGGTGGAAAATGTGGAAAATATTATCCCGCTGACAGGCGGCATGGTCACGAGACCCGATTCAGACACCGCGATAACGCGGCTGGGGATTCGATTTGTTTTCCTAATTAATCCTTGCATCCGCATGAGCCCGACACGAAAAGCGAGCCCGACACTCAGCGGGAATCCAACAAATTCGGTTCTAATGATCGGACGTTGATTAATTGGTGGAGAAAAATCAAAGCTGATTAGCATCAGCAACGAGCTTGGCAAGAATGGTGCAAGAATGGTGGGAAAAACGAAAAAGAAAGCATACGCTCTCAGAAGAGTGTGTCGCAAATGTATTTGTATTATTATAGTTCGAGTACACGCGATCTTTAGCGAGCAGTTTCACTCCGTTATTGCAATAACATTGTTTTACACAAACGAGAACATTCATCAGCATACCGAAATGGTGTTTGTTAGTTTCTAAACGATGCAATCGTTATGATAAAGAAGGTATTATTGAAATAAGCTTAATTCGACATCAGTTCTTCCTCGTGAAACAATGTAGATAACACCATGGAACGCCTTATCGAATGAAATCGAAGCAAAATGAGTATTTATTCCATCTCTTTGTCTTCAATCAAGCCTCAGCTTCGATCGTTCGATCGCTTTGACAACGTAATTGCATAATATCGGTCATCGTCCTGAGAGGACGGCTCATATTCGGTTGAGATTGAGCAAAAAGGACCGATCCGATTGTGCAGCCGTTTGTTAATGATTTTTGCTGTACCGATTGCCGTCAGGCGTCCCAAGCCCTTCTGAAGCCCTCTAGAGAGCACCGATGATTCGATTAAGCAGATACAAACACATTTATCCACTCGAAACGACACGGAGATGCACTCTCGGCGCCACAGCAAAGAGCACAAAAGAAGACAACTCACCCCGACCGATACGATCAGGATAACGGACCTTCTCACAGGGTGCCGAGTACCGGAAATGGTGCCATCCTTCTTGGCGCTTGTCCTAGCCCGGGTATCCCGGGTCCTGTGAAGGACTCGAGATGGGCTCACCAAACCCGGGGCTGCCTCGCTGGCTTCCCTGGTTATCGAGTTAATTTTCCATTTGGCAACTCTTTCATGTCGAAAATCTTCTCTTATTGAATTTCTTCCGACTCGTTTGTCGTGCACGTGGAAGGAAAATGACGCTGGGAAAGCCGTCCTGCGACTGTCGCCAGACGGAACACTTTCCAGCTTGCTCGACGAAAGGGCACTGGGATCTCGACAGAGATGCATCTACTAATTGCACTGTATCTTGGCTGTTAATTTATCTAATTTGCTGTGTGTATATTTTTGTTCCGATCCGGCACAACAATGATGCCGTGGAAACGGCTTGGCCGGCTCGAGAGGTCGGATAAGTGATATTTAATACACTTTCTTGCCCCGTCACGGTTTGCCCTTTATGTGTCTTTTTTTTTCGCCCTGTCAGAGCCCGATCGAACAGCCGTGGTGTTGATGAAGTGTTGAGCGTAAACAAGGGCTATTTTTAGGTAGAACTACAACAGGGAAGCACTAGAGCGAGTGATGGGTGTTTTTCCTGTTCCGTTGTTTTCCAACGTGTTACTGTTTGTGGTCAACTGGCGTAGAACAAACAGATAAATTACCACGCGTCCTATCAATGCGTTTCGCTAACGGTTTTCCCATTCAAACAATGGGTGATGGATAAGTTTTGACAAGAAAAAAGATATTCGGCAAAATCTCTAACTATCAATCACTGCTTGCTAGTGTAGTTAGAGGCAGTTATTAGAAATTTATACAAATCATTGTTCAGTCTATAGGATTTTCTCGATCTGTTTTAGCGAATATAATCAGACATTATTTTCATAAGTTGACATTATTTCGCTGCTCATATGCTATTATCTCGAACAGTTAAATTTTTGCTAACGCCTAATGAAACATCGATAAGGACTGTTTAAATTAAAGTAATTTAAAGTTGATATTTTTTCCTAATCAAAAAACTCAAATCAGTTTTTGGTTACTAAAACTATATTATGTCCGGTTTTGATTGAACTTCAAGTGTTAAAAAGACTGACACAAAGAGTGAAATTGCCTCCAAATCAATGCACCCATTGCAGGTGCAGAAAGTGATTAAAAATGTTCAACTTGTAACGCACGCTTTACACGACTCGCACCAGCACTCGCTTCGTTACGACCTCTCTCATTGCATTGTAAAATTTGCGATGAATAATTAACCTCAAGCAAAAAGAAAAAAAAATGGGTCAATAACAGGTCCTCGCTCACTCGTCCGTGTCCTTACGGCGAGTCGGAATCGGGCAGCCAATTTGTGCCACTCACTTTAAAGCCTTCGCGGACAATCGCACCGCCTCCGTTCATTAGCCGCCGGCTGGCGCGTTGACGTACGTGGCCGTCTCGTAATAGAATTACTACAATCTGTGCGCCCGGGGACGTGCGGGTCCATTACCCGCGGTCCAAGGAGTGGCGGACTCCGCTTAATGGAAGCAACATCATTATTAAGCAATCGCAACATTCATTTAATGATTAATTAAGTGCTAAACATGTGGCCAAGCCGAGCTTCGGGGGCAAGTGCGCCCCGGGAGTTTATTGTTATTTATCCGCACCGTTAATGGCACGGAGACGGCAGGAGCCCACTTTAACCGGCCAATCGGCCAACTGTCGGAATGTAATCCCAATTTCTTGCCGCTTAAACCCTGCGTCCGTGTGCATCCGGGGGTGAATGAAGGATGGGGAGAAGCAAAAGCAGAAAAAAAAGCAATCCCCACCATCACAGCCCACTTTGGCCCACCAGGCAAGGGCAAGCAAGAAACAAACTGTGAACGGCGAGGTGTTGCCTCGCGAGACATAAAGAAGCGTTAATAAATCAATCAAAGAAACACTTCGAACCTTCTGGTCCGTCCGGAGCATGGGCCGAGCTGGGCTTGCGGTGGGCAGACAGGAAGAAAAAAAAATCGTTTGATTAATTTAGTTTTAACCAAGCCAACCGTGCGTGTTAAAATCATCGACAGCTGGACAGGTGAGCGCGCTCCACGGGCTCGAGATTTTTGGTTGGCATTTTCCGAGGCACAGCCCAAGGAAAGGGGATTTTAAATTGAATTAGACCGCTGTGTGGCGTCGTGATCCACTCTCGATCTCGGCCGGGTTTTGGACGGGACTCACTCGACCGACCAGGCGTAATGGCGCGGCACCAAATTTAGGCAGGCGTGAGGCCTGATCTCGATCTCGGCATCAGGAGCGGCACTTTACACGCTCCATTAGCCACTCGAGCGAAGGGCCCGGTGTTTCGAAAAGGGAAAACAATGTGCGCGCACTTTCGGGTGTGGAAAAATCCCCCGACGAACGACGTTTCGCTAAAGTTCGCCAAAAACACGTCCATCTGTGCGCAGCAATAGTCCTTTATCGGTGCTGGGCGGTAGTGCCGGAGTTTCACCCCTTTTTCGAGCGACCAGGTGGAAAATTTTCTCATGATCTACGGAGACATTTCACTTTCCCGGACACCGAGCGGTTGACTGGGACGACTACCCGGAACGAAGAGACTTGATTGATGGCTGGACGGACGGATGGATGAGAAAGCGCAACAGGGTCTCGGCAAGATGGAGATTGGCCCCGGTCGATGGCGGAGATTTAGTCGACAAAGGCCCGTTGTAGGGTTGTTCCGTGAATGGGAAACCGAAACGCCAAATTAGAGGCACTATTATTATCCGTTCACCCACGGGGCTTATCGGGAGGCCGGAGTTAACACTCGGGCTCCTCATCGATCTCTGATCCAGCTGTTTGGGGCGTTGGAACCCATCGCGCGAGGAGTTTGAGTAATTGGTATCAAGGGATTTCGTTGAATGAACGCCAGAGATTAGCGTCCGGGTGTAACGCTTCCAGGGTTGCGATTGCGGACGATTGCGGTACTTCGGGAGCAATTAATCAGCCGCAAACAATGTGTTGATAATTTGTGATTTTCATGAATGAAACAGCCGACTTGTGTTGGCTTATTGAGAAGCAAAGCTTTGTGTGTTACGGAGTGTGTTTTTGCGCAATAAAAAGCACCTCTAGCAGGATGCTAATCCGGAAAATAATGAGAGCAAATGCCTCTGTTTCTTCTTTCAACGAGTGGGACGAAGAGAAGAAATAAAAGTTAAATGAAGCGGTGTTCTTAAAGAAATTGCACTCAATGTTCACGCAAAACTAACAACTTTGAAATGGCATATATTCTTGAAAAATATTCATATCAAAAAAGACATTCTTTGGATTATGATAAATGATAGAAAATATTTATGAAAAAGCTTAAAACCAGTGACATGAAAATCATAATCTTTTCAAGCTATAAAACTCGCATTTTTACAATGATCAATGATATATTTACAATGAGCAGTGTTTAAATTATTCAATAATGTCAATTCAATAATGTTCAATGATGTCTTAACTGAACAATTGTTCAATACAAAAGATTCAAAACACGTTGTAAAGATTGTCAAACATGGAAAGAAAAGAGGAATATATGGTAACCAATAAAACCACTATTGACGCAATTTCCATTCAACGCCTGTTTTCATATTTGCAAGTGAAATTAAAATAATTGTATAATTTTCTATTGATTATTTTTGAAGGTAATAGTAATTTCAGTTTTTTTCGATCGTAATATAAAATGTTCTGAAGCGTTTCAAACATTCTACAATTTATGAAGTGGTAAGAAAGGCCCAGTCTAACAACATATACGTGCAGAAAATGAATAATACTAATTTCAAGCTCTGCTCATAGCTTAGCTTGTAAGAAAATACTTATGCAATTGCAAAATTAACGCTACCGACATAACAAACACCGTCGGAATATTTGCTCCACGTTTTGAGTGTGCGATTCAACTGTTGCTTACAAATGAATGTACTAATTTTAAGAGAGCTATACAAGACCTGCCCAACCAAAGAGCGCTTGTGAATTAGGCAAACATACTGATTCCACTCAGCTACGCGTGTCCCAACGCAAACAAAACAGCCTACGTACGTGGTCAAGAATGAGTTACGGAACTACGGAACTAGAATTAGTATCCTACCTCCATTTTCACAATTATTCAAACCTAGTATAGCGTCGATAGTGTGGCGTGGTGTGAGCGTTTGACCGCCGGGTCCGAGTTTTTTCGCCGTATCTTTGAGGAAAATGCCGTTCTCTGAAAATCAAACGATCAAGAAAGCGGTGTCGTGTGGGCTTTAGAACCGGTGTGCAGCGTTCTTCCAAATCAAAAGAATCATCGTCCTTATCCACAGCTCCATTCGCGCATCCCTGCCTATACGCACCGTCGCGGAAGTTCTCCTCAATGTCGACGTCCAGTTGGCCGCATTCCTTTAGCTTCTCCATGATTTTGTGGAAGTTCTTCGCATCGCGCACGTTCTCCAGCAACTTCTGTACGTCCTCCGCCTCGTTCGGGGGAAATTTGTTGCGAGCGATCAACTTCTCGATCAGGTTCGTGAAGATCTGCTTCTGCACCTCGGACAGAGACTTGACGTCCATCGTAACCTGCGGAGCTCGCGTCTGTTGCAGGCCGAAACCGAAATAATCCACACTACGGACCACAGTCTTTGTTGCGTTATCCGTGAGGATCCTTGTATTCACTGGCACCCTGACACCTCGAAAGCACTGATCACTCGCATTCCCTTCGCACGTGTACACCTTTAGTATCCCTTCAAGCTCACTTCGAATTTTTCAACCGCTACGAATGGCTCAAACTCTTGATTGAAGTTTGCGAAACTTTTTAGGACCTTTTTGGCTCACAAAATTACCGCATGCAGATTTGCACAATCGACGTGTTTTCTTTGACTGCGTGACGATAGGAACCGCTGGAAATAACGCCCACTGTGAGATTAGGACGTTGACGATTGTGCGGATTTGTGTGTTCCCCCCAAGCGATCCTTGCGTCAGGATCACAGGTCTTGGGCGTTCAATTTTTCACGACACACTTTACGCTCGCTCGCGACCACTAGACCACGGACCCCGGAGCGTCACCGAAATTTCCTTCGAGATAAGGACGCGTGTTGGGGGCTTTTTGTGCTGCCTTCGTTCGATGCGACGGCCTGCGGAAAATTCGCTCAGCAAAGCACACAAAGCGACGGGAAAAAATTGTCAGAGCCAAACTGCCGGCACCTCCCGCCAAAGAGACGACCTTTTGGTGCGCCAAAAAAGGGCTCACGTCGGAAAAAGGAAAGGAAACTCACGGAACAAAAAAAATGACAACACGAAAACAAAACAACACAGCACACGCACGCGATGTAAAGCGACCGGGAACACCCGCCGGGTGAACCGCGTACTAAAATCGTGTAACACCGCGTAACGTGACGCGAAGGACGACGGCCCTTCGAAGGGAACACTCGCACGCGATCTTTCAAACACACAGAAAACACACAGCGCTCAGGCTAGCGACCAAACGCGCGAAAGGTAAATGGCGTTTTGGCGATTCGTCGAAAATCCTTGCGCGCTGAAGCCCGATGTTTTCTCTCGCTCACCGAGCGCCATTCGCTCTCTCGCTCACACGCTCTCTTGCATTCGATTTTCTCGCTCACTCACTCACTCGCTCTCTCTCTTTTACACTCTCTGACATTGGAGTGCTGTCAGTTGGCTCTGACAGCCCGAAACCGGTATTGTTCGTCCAGCCAGCCTGCTATGATGGTAGGGTCCGTAAGGAACCGTGGTTGGAACGCCTTTCCGTGGTGTGCGTCGGATGCTGCAACAAATCGAGAGGTGGTCTCTCTTGCTCTTACACCGCACCCGCACGAAGCAGGATGCAAAATGGATAAACTTTTACTTCCGCCCTTTTGGTGGTTCCTCCTTTGCTTCCCTTTCCACCCGTACGGAAACCCTTCCGAAGGGACACGATGGGTTCGCTCTATCCGTTTCCATCTCACCGCAGCCCAAAACCGACCGTAATGAGGCGTAATTTGAAGCACGGATAAATTGAAGACGTGCGCGCGTTCGGATTGCGGTCCGGGAGGGGAGAAAATAAAGAAAACACACATATTCCCTCCATTGTTGTTCGCCGTCTCGTTCTGGCGCGAGAGTGTCTCTCTCTCGGTTGCACTTAGAGGAGCGCAATAACACATACACACACACGGGCGAAGAATGCACGCACCCGGGGTGGGATGATGATGGCACGCGGTCGAATGAGATGTTGAGTTTTCCGAGGGCGATTTTCAACCCCCACCCATTCGCGTGGTAAACTGAAAAGAAGCACACGGGGTAAGACGCCGGCAGCAGGCTTCTGCTCTGTGGGTAATGTAATTATTTGAAGTTTATTAATATTGAAGCGATGGTGGACGAGCGAACCCAATCGCGGGGGTGGTTTGGTGTGTGCTCGTGACGTTAGATTTTCCTTCCGACCACGCCATGTTTTACGCTGCTACCGAGGGCTTCTGAAACGCTGAAAACATTATCCGGAACCTGCCGTCTTGGCATATCCAGCTTTCAGCAGCAAAGCACATGGTTTGCGCCATTTTACCCCCTCGTGTTGGACGACGGGACGTTGAATCCATCGATCTATCTATCTTTTTTCAGTTAGGTTTCAGTTAATTCACATGATGCCGTTGTTATCACTGAGTTGTAACGATATTTACTGCTCAATAATAAGTTAAACCAATCACCAAAGATGAATTTACATTTACAGTTGCCTAAAATAAACCGATTGTAACAGACGTTGGTAGGAACTGAGCCCCCATTGCGCTATTTTCGAAGGACCAAAATTTGCCGCAGCTAGATCATAGATCACACATACATTTTGGGCACATTTTTAACGCCTACTTTGTACCCACCATCATGTCAAAACGCGCACGATTAATTGTCCCACGAGTGGCCATAAAGCAAAGCACGTTGTTGCATAAAACCATCAAACAGCCATAATTTGCGTGCCCATGCAGCCCGTAAATCACGCCGAAATGGTATGACACGAGTCCGAGTGGAAAGTATTATTACCCTCTTAATTGCTCGCTTATTGGCCATCGCGCCGAAAATGGCTTCATTTTGGGGTGAAAAGAAAAACCCGCGTGTCCCCGCGTTCTGGCTCTTGCCCGGGCGACCGGAACCGGTCAAGGAAGCGGCCACGTTCCTAATCATCCCTCCCCCCTCCCCCCACGTCACCTTCGTCGGTCCCCTTGGACCACCCCAACCGAGGGCAATTATCCACTTTCCAGCGGCAGCGTGCAGGGCATATATGCTGGCGTAACGGCGGCAGACCAGCACGGGCGCTTTTTTTGGCAAGCGATTTAATTGCACCCTCTAATTGCACCCGTTTGCAACCCAACCGCAGTTCCAGGTGCGCCCATTTACACCCCATAGGAGGGGCACGACGGGTGGAAAAGCCAGAATATGAAATTGGCGTTGATGAAAAGCCCGCGCCTGCGAGTGGGCCGATTTCGGTGAGGGAGAAACGTTGAAACCACGACGGTGGAGGTGGTTCGCTTCCTTCGTTTCCTTTTTTGGGCAACACAACACACACACACGTGCGTGTTCGCTTTTTCCAGCCACCAACCGCGGGTTGAAAAACAGGCCCAAGCCAAACGCCCGAAACGCCCGGAATACGAGAAAGAGAAATCAATTTCGATTACGACTCCAAATAATAGTGATTGAGTAGTCGAGTTTCATCAATCGATAGAATTGCACCGCACCCACCTCCCACCTCCCCCAGCTCCCACGGGGGGGGGGGGGGGGGGGGGGCGGAAAAAGATGGCGCGCATCGGAAAGTGCTCGGCTCGTGAATGGAAGGCTTCCCGCGGGCGAACGATGAATGAAAGATCACCCATTCTGGGGAAGCCACCCATGGGGAAGCAGAACAGGCGGCGAACGGGAGGCGAACGGGAATGGAAAAAAAAGCCTTATAATTACAAAAAATCTAATTTAAATTAATGCATTAATGCTGCGCACGTAACACACTCTTCGGGAGCGCACATCCGATCGAGGGATCCCGAAAAGGAGCCACAACGCGATCGTCCATCGACCGGCGGAGGAGAAAGGGGGAGGGGGGGGTGTGGGTGGAGGGTGGTGGGTGAGGGAGTTCCATCGACCGTGGTGGGCACGGGCCAGGAAAACACACACACACACACACACACATACACGAGTGCCCACTCGGCGATGCAAACTTGATTGTGCTTTTTGGAAAGTGCAATTAAAATAAATCATCGACATCCTTCGTTTTATTGATCAAATTACTCAACATAATTGCCCGCCGTAATATTTCAATTACGGTGCTGGTGTGCGTGCGCTGGTGTGCGTGCCCGGGCCCAACCGGTGGGTTAGATGGGGTTTATTTTTTTCTTTCCTCCTTCCTAAAACCGGATCACCGAACGTCGAGGATTCCGACCGATCCGTCAGAACGGCCATCGGTCCGTTAGGCCGGCGGAATCGGTATAATTATTTCCTCGGGCGTCCATTTGGGTCTGGCGAGTGGAAGGTTCGATGGCTCGGTGGAGGCAAGCGATTCGCGCAGACAGTATGACTTTCTTTCGCCAATTTCGAGCCCACCCCCATTCACGGATAGGGTGGAAAATGGGATTTTTTCTGGCTAGTTTTGGGTTTATTTTTATTTTTTGTGTGGCTTTGCTGAAGTGAGCTTTGCAGCCGGGCGCGAGCCAAAAACTGTAAATTAATCATTCAAATTATCTGCCAGGGCTAATTGAGCGCGATTAGCATAATCAGCCGGGATTGTAAATAAGCCTCGGTCTTGGTGGATTGATTTCACGTGGTTTTATCGTTGGTGAGTGAGCTCCAAATGGCGGCGAAGTGCTTTTCGGTGGTTCTAAACATGCCAGTGATCGCTCTGGTGCTGCTCGTTAGTATGCATTGCAGAATAAACTTCGATAAAAGATGAAAGCACCATGTTAGAGATGAATTTCCAGACAAAAAGAACGTGTCATCGATCGAGAATGTATTCAGTTATCACTTGAGAGCTTCAATGGTCGGTTGACGTGCTTCCCAAAAGTCCAAACATTTGGGTAATGCCTTGCAGCATTGAAGGAGGATCAAAATAACAAATGAAGCGTTACAAGCCCATATTAAGATGTAGTAATATTATTACTCCTACCACGAAATTGGCAAATTCCGCTGGCAGGGCATAATTCACCACCAGCATAAACCCGTCAGACAAATCACTCGCTGCAGGCTCTCTGCTTGCTCCTTAGCAAAAGCCCGTCTATTAATTATAATTGTACGAACACGTGGGCAATATTAGCTGCTAAAAGCTTCCAAACGTCCGGAAAACGTGAGTGAAAAGCGCACTGTTCGCGCGTTTTTCCGTGTAATTATTAATCCCAGCCTCGCGCGTCGTGCATCCGTGCATCGCATTTTCCTTATCCCTCTGTAACGCCCCCCACTCAGTTCGCCCGTCCACCTGTCGACCTCTCTCTTGCGGTTCCATCGCTCGAAGCTCTCGCACGAGCTCGCGAAGAACGCCCCAGAGGCACATGAAATTATCCGCGATGATATTACATAAAACACACTTATCAACCAATTAGCTCGCACGCGGCCAACCAAGCAGCGCGAAAGCCAACGCGAAAGAAAGGAAGGGCTCTCCGAAAGACCCTGCACCCGCACCCGCACCGGTGGCCCGTTTCCGCCAGCTCCCATCCAAAGAGGCTGCTTGATTGATGATGAAAACCATCAGCATATAATGGAACCATGGACCTCGGGTAAAGGTGGGTGGTGAAGGGTTGGCATAATTTCCACCCGAGTGGGGAAACGAAGGCACCAACGGACAGCTCGGTCAGCTTCTGCAGCAATCCATTGCGCACACGACTCAGGTAGCGACTTCACCAGCCCAGGCGTTTCTGGGTTCCGGTGACTCGAGGCATTCCTGGCGAGGGTTTGGACACGATTGCGATAATGGAACGGGAGCATAAAATTGCCCCAAACATCACCCACCGGAGTGGAATGAATCGGCGTTGACTGTTTGTGGCGTGAATAATAACTTAATGATGACGACAGACTGGTCAGTCGGGAGAAGGAAAACGCCGACAAGGACAAGGGAGCTGGCAAGTTTTATGCTCGGTTTGTTGGATGTTTTCGAAACGAAATCACTTAGCCCGAAAAAGTACACGCCATCAGCGAAATGTTCGGGAACACCCGGACGGGGTGTGTGTTTTTTTTTTTTTGGAAAATGGGCTAAAGGGTCCTTTTTTTTTGTTTCGTTTTGTTTCTGCCGGTTGCCGTTGACGTCCTAGTTTGGGTGGGTTTCGCTCGAACGACCGGTCGATCGGAACCGCGCTAATGTGTGTGAGGAAATTGGTCCTAATGAAGGTAATTACGGCCATCGAAAGGGTCCCCCGAGAGCAGTGATTGAGCAGTGTGTCCAAGGGAGCTCCTTACGCGAGGGTGACACACTTTTGCCGCATTGTTGTGGGACAATAAAATGCAACGACTTCAATTAGGCGCATTTGCATCGACAAGCGCGCAGTGTTGGTTGCAGCGGACGTGAAGAAAGTTATTATAATTGGGGTTTTTATGTCCTTAATATTTTGTCTACGTGGTATATGTCGCTTATGTAAAAGAGCATGGTGGCTGAGTACAATCAAATGGAAAGTATGAAACAATGAGCATGTTTAAAAGCTTTCAAACCCGGGAGGAGAATGTGTGTGAATTAAAGTTATTAAAATTCACACAACTAGTTTAAATGACCTGTTTAAAGAACCATTATTTTGGTGGCTAAAAAAGCTACTTTAGTTAATGTAGCAATAACATTGGTTTTCCACAGATATGTCTCAAAAAATCGCCCCAACAAAACTAAATAGTAACACAATCGTATACACAATCGTAAACGTGTTCGAAGCACCGTTTCTCTTTTCAATCCGGATCGAATGGCTGTGAATGTAAATTTGAGTACCAGTACGCCAAGCGATCGCCAATTACACGAATTGATGCCGGAAAACCGTCTGCCCGCGTTTGTTATCATGCCGTTTTGCGCATAAATCGCACATAAACTCCATCGCTTACGCCGTCGAGCACCAAACAACGATCATTGTCCGATCATAATCCGTCCGCCGTAATGACCACTCGGTGCCACTTATTCCAAGATTCCAGCGGTCACGTGGAAAACCCCTCACGAGCTCGGTGATCCGCTTTATCGCCACACGGAGACGCATTCGATTGGGGCCAATTTTCGGCCCGTTCCCATTCGACCGTCGGCGCATCGATCTATTTGATTGCGCCTGATTGCGAATCGAGATTCAATTTTTGAGCCAACTTTTCACCAACCTGACACACGGTGGCTCGTTAGCAACGGGTTTCGACCAAGCACCGCTCGTTTTTGGCAAACCCAAACCCACCCCGAGGAAAACTCACCCCCAAGATGGGGGTCCATCACGCCCAGACAGACTGGCGATCGGGCGTGGAAAACTCACAACCACCCCAACCCCAATGGCATCAGGTGAAAATGATCGACGAAGGTGTTGGGGAACCGCTGGAGGCCTGCTTTTTGGCAGCCGTGGGCTGGCTCTAATTGGGCACCGGAATGGAATGAAGCCAAACGCACCCAATTGGTGCCCGTAATTGTTTGACCAGCGATGTAAAATACATCGGCGGGTCGCGTCTTAAGTGATCGAGAGTGAAATGGGTGCCAGTGCCGATGCAATCGAACATTTTGCGCTCTCAAAATCCCTAGCGAACCGGCACCGAAGCGGAAAGGAGCCACATTTCTGATCGCCCGTTAATGATGATGATATGAGTAGCGTTATTAATTCGTAATTTTTATGGCCGCAGCGCGCAATTATCGGCTGTTGGTGGGAGGTGAGAGAGAGAGAGAGAGAGAGAGAGGGCAAATAGTTTCCTTCGGGGGTGGAAAGGAGCGAGAACGCGGGTTGCAATTATGCTGCAACCATAAAGCGGTGCGCGCACAAATGGAGATTTAAGTAGAAACGGAAGGCACGAGCTCGCGGCCGCAAATGGCTATAGAATTTTATCGGCGCGAAAGGTGTGTTATTAGCGCTTCGGGATGCTGCTGCTGGTCTGTTCCGGGAACGTGCAGCCGGTGTTAGAGACCCCCTGGTGGGCTGAGAGTCCCGCGGGGATTTTGATACGAAAAGGCCGCCCAATTACACCTTGGTTCGGCCCCGTGAGCTTAATTCCGGCCGGGTGGTTTGCGGGCACGAGCTGGCTAATCGGAGCGGCTTGTGTAGAAGGCGGTGGAGTTGGGGCCGGAATTCCTACGGGGTGTGGGTGGAAGGGAGTCTAATCACGCGCTCGTGTACTTTATTACTCTGGCGGGCTATTACACCGGAGAGGAAGGATCCAAATTTTGAGAGCCTCACGGGGCATCTTAGACTGTGGGCAGACAAACTGGCTGGGCTGAAGATGAGCGTAGAAATGGAACGATGATCCTAGTGTGCCGATACCTAGGAACTGCAACGTCGCCTGGATGACATTATTGGTATTCATCATGACCTCGAAGCTAAAAGAAAGTTTCGAGGACATCGAGGGCCAAAACCAAGTTGGCAATCCTTAGACTTATTGAGGTCGTGGAGTACCTCATCCATATCATGCAGTAATATCAGAGCATATCGTGTAGTAAAGGAGCATATCTCGATAAAAGCTCGATAGAGAAGAAAAGGAGAAGAAGACAAAGGCGATTTGAAAAGAAGATTAGTTATTCAAATGGCTAGCTAAAGAAATCTCAGGGCATAAATAAACTTTTGAACAGCTTCTTAAGAATATATCAAGTTTAGAATACTATGTTAACCGCCTTACAAAAACGTACAAGAACAAAAATATCCTTCCTTAAGTTCTTCCAACTCCTACCGATTCATGTAAATTCCAATACAGATCTAATATGCAATCAAATGTGCCTTTAATAGCAAATAGTTTATTTAAATTGCACAAAACTCACCTCCTGAAACCATGAGTACAGCTTCACACAGTTTTTACATTGCATTTTTCATCTCAAACCCAACGAAAAGGCACAGTAAATGTATGCTCTACTCTGCAACATCCTACGTGGACGATGTGAATTTTACCGTCGGCAAAACGGCCCAAAGCAGGCTCTGACTGCAACATCCAAACGACCAGCAACACAGCCAGTGAACGCAACACTGCCAACACAAAACATACCCTCACGGGGGGCTCGAGTGGGCTGGTACATTTTCCAAATCAACATCTCAATTAAACTCTCCAAACTCCCGGCTTTCCCCGACGGCATTCTCCCGGCGTATGCGACCACCTCGGAAGAAACGAACCTCGAAAACATCAAATTTCAACATCTGCCACCCATCGCTACTGCCGTAGACTGCAAACCGCTTTAGGGGGATTTATTCTTCCTTTACGAGTATTCCTCTCGAGTCCCTCGCTGCCATGTTCCCAAAAGCAGCGCTGCTCGCTCTGCCTCGTTTCGCTTTCCCCGGAAAGCCACAGAGAAAAATTGATTTCTGTTGAAAATTTATCTTATAAATTTAGACTCCGGAGCTTCCTTTATAAATTAAAACCGTTTAAAACCATATCGTGCTCTCGTGCTCGTCTCTCTCTCTCTCTCTCTCTCTCTCTTTGTCGTGCGGCACATTTGCCATCCTTGTCCGGTGGCAGGACGAACGAACGCTTCCGAGCAAAGTACTCACACATTCAACCACCCAAAGGCGGGATGCTGCACAACCAAAACCCTGCAGCCTATCGTGACTGTGTGGGTGAAAAGGACAAAACGGGAGCTCCACATCCCGCAAAGAGCCGCAGGATCTGAGGGGAGAG
The DNA here is from genome assembly GCF_943737925.1 of Anopheles nili. Lineage (NCBI taxonomy): Eukaryota > Metazoa > Arthropoda > Insecta > Diptera > Culicidae > Anopheles > Anopheles nili. Next base: position 47,565,691 of record NC_071292.1, read on the forward strand.
CGTTTAATTTGAAAATAAAGCGAACCATTCGCCGCCCTTCTGCCCGCACACGACCCACACACGCCCGGTTCCGGTATGTATTCCTTCGAAGCCAGGAAAACAGGATCTACGATCGTTAGTCCAGAAATTAGCGAAACTCCCGTGGTTGATGCGGGTCGACGGAGGCACGTCGAAAAAGGGAAGAAAATGTAGCAAGATAAATTGGTCTTTCGGAGCGACAGCGCTCTTATGTCGGAGAAGGAGTGCAAGCGGACAGGAGCCCTGGTCTCTCCATCCCTGCGTAGCCTTCGGAAGAAGGGTCAGAAGCTAAGGGACGGGTCGCGAAGATGGCGAGGCAGCCGAGGAAATGATACAGCAGATTTAAACAGCCACTTTAGTTACCGTCGATCAGCATCCAATTGTTGATGGGATTGGGGCTCCTTTCGTTGGTTGGGTTTCTGGGGAAGATGAATGGGGGTGGTTGGGGGTTGCGAGAGGAGGGTCACGCAAACACGTGTACGCTTTTACGGAGCGGTCCCGTCGTCTAATACTACCATCGAAGAGGAAATAGAACGAGAGAGAGCACATTAGCATGGCTCCCAAATAGGGAGTCGAAAGCGCAAGGGAGTACATGAGAGAACGAGACGGTACTTGGTTAAGGATGCTCATGCCTAGAGGTGTGCGAGTGAGTGAGCGAGTAAGTGAGAAAGTGAGAGAACGAGGATGGAGGAAAATGCCTGCACACCACACCGTGATGGAAAATTCGTTCAAAGCCATTTTCGTCGTTCCGTGGGCTCCCTTGCTTTGTTTGCGTTTGTGATACGAATTTGAGGCTTTAATTAAATTTGAGAAATTTAATTATGCGCTTACAGTCCGAGGCCACGCTCCGAGCCGCTGCAAACAAGGTGGTGTGGCAGCTGCAACCACCAACAGCTTCGTTGCGACAGCGCTCAGCCGGGAAAGCCAAAGATAAAAGCCAAAGAGGATTATAAAAATCCTTTTCCTCACAACGACCAACGCCCGGTCTAACGCAGCGAAGATGGTAAATATTTAAAATATCACTCAGCAATCGCTACTCATACTGTTAAGCGAGGTTTATAAATAATTAAACAATACAATCAGCTGCACAATTGTGGAGCCATCATCCTGTGGAGTACGATTTCTCGCAGCCTCTGCTGCCAGCGGAACAGCTGGAATAAAGCAGCAAAGCGAACGACTCAGTCCTCGTCTGTCTCGCTCTAATGGGTGGAGCTACGGTGTGAGATAATAGGCGTCATTTTTATCTCGCTGGACCAATCGAGCAAAGTGGAGCGAATGATGAATACCTCGCGCGAGAGAGAGAGAGAGAGCGCGCGCACGCCTCATCTGGCTCGTCTCTCATGATGCTGGTGTTTGTGCTAGCACGCGTGCTCTCGACGGTGCGATTGTGAGCGAGTGTGAGAGCGATCGAGTGTCCTGATGGCAGGCTACCATCGCCAGGCTATCCTGGCAGAGTGGAGTCTTGCTTTCATCATTCTGACCAGTGTTTGACAGCTGTCATTCAAACCCCAACCGTAGTGGTCGTCATGGGGAAGTGTCAGAGGACTCGAAACTCGAACGTATTTTCTCTTTATTTAAATTAGCTCTCCACCAATGTCTTGTTTGGTGGCGCATAGTTCGATCATTTCTTGTTAGCTTGTTCATGCGCTGGGAAAAATTACATAAATTAGAGTAAATTATCCAAGAAGCTTCCATGTCCATTTCTGACCGTCTGTGCATGAATATGACTAATATTTAAGTATGTATTTTTAACCTTGCTAAATGATCGAAACCTTAACTGCTTATGCCACATGCTTTTACATACTTTATATAACGTGTTTGCTGGCACAAAATAACTGCAACCTACTGCCCTATCGTTCCCCAAAGCGGCTACGTCGGTATTGATAACACTCAAGCCTTGATGGTTGTATTGCTCCACCCCTTCCTAGCCGATCGTAAGGTTGATATTGAAATTGACAGGCAAAATTAAAATTAATTAATTCAAAATGCCAATCTTACCGGCTGCACGCTCTCAGCCTAACCTTTCGAGAAGGCAGCTCTCTGCGAAAACCCGACATAAGCGATACCAACGACACGAGCAGTCGCAGCAGCAACATTTTAGCTTCTTTCCACCATTCCGATAAGCTGTTCCTCGCTACGGCATCTCTCGACAGGACAACCCCACCGAATGGGGCGAAGGCATGGCGTGAAGGCATCAAATCCGGCCTTCCCGGTGCCGGTGGTGGGAACGAAAAATGCCTGCTCCACCCTCGGACGGAGCCTCGTCACGGATTGAATAATTAATTAACGTTGCTTCAAAGCACCTGTCCGGTGGGTTAAGCCTGTCTTGATCGATAGGGAAAATAGAAAAACCTTCGCCGGTGAGCGCGAGCGAGCGCGAGAAGCGGAGGTAATCTTAATGAAATCAAAAATACCAATCATCTCACGCGCTCCTTTCTAAAGGCGACGCAGAAGGCGCCAAATCAAGGTCGGATAGTTGAACCTCGGGGCTCGAGAGGCTGGTCTAGGATCGGCAGCTGCATTCCACAGTTCAGACGGCGGCGGTTTGAACGGAACCGACCAGGGCGTCGATTCTGGCGAACGCGTAAAATGGGAGATGATTAGTAATAATTGGTGTTAGCTCATAGTCATGCGATTAATTCAATTCAAGCCGATTTGCATACGCAAGAAAGGCACACGGAAATGATGGCAGGCGCGTGATGAGGAGACGATAGTGAAGCTAAACCACAAGCAGTACATTACAACGCACCGTGTTTGCTGTTTGGCTTTTGCATTTAATGGCATTATGCTATTAGGCTGGATAAACGGTCCGATCGCTGCGAGACGATACCACTCGCATGGCAATTAATTACGTTGGGTAATTATTTCACCCGGCTAGAGTCCTATTGGGGAGCGATCGATTCGGGAAAGCGCCACATTAAGCGACATGTGTTACAAGGACGCGGAAAACCATAGTGTAGATAAGGTTAGAATAGTACCTGTTTGGTCGAACCTTGCAAATATGTCGCAGCTAGTTATATCCAAATGTCATTTAACATTCTCAGCGCTCGAGCGAGGCGTACAATTAAGCAATAACGCTCACCATTTGAGCTAGTTCACCCATGCTCGTGAGGCATATTAGCGTTGCTATTTATCTTTTTAATACATAATAAACATCCCGCGACAGCGAACACCCACCACAACGCAGGCTCCGGTTTGCAGTTGCCAACAGGACTCGCCGTTATCCTGCAGAACATTTTAACCCCAATAAGACGGCACAACGCGAAACGAACCCCACGTTGCGTCTTCTTTTCTAGCCTTCTTCTGAGCCTTCGCCCGTAATCGAGTGAATGCTAAGCAAATTAAGTTATTTTCACTTTACCGACCTGCCAACCGGCTCGAGCGACCCGGGTTCTACAGCCTGAACCCGCCAAGCGAAGGATTAACGGGGAAATCTGTTGCCGGGGCTCGTGCGACCTCGGGAGCGACTCTTCAGCACGCAAGGCGATGGATTTCCCAGAGGATTCTGCAGCGATTATGGCACCGGTGTTTCATTCTTGTTGGTGGGCTGCGCTTTTTTTTCCTTCTTGTTTTTGTGTATTCTCTAGCTCGCTATCCTGCCGGGAAGCGATGGCAATTCTCAGTTTTAATACCCCGCCAAGCAAGAGCATCGGGCCGGTGAAGAGGGAAGATGCTTAGCTCGAGATTGGATGAGCAGCACAAGAAAGAAAGAAAAGCCCCAACCAGTCAGCCGCCATGTGCTCGCAAAACCGGCGGAAGAACCCTGCTGGTACTGCCATCACCATGGCAACGCGAGCGTACGGGGTGAAGCAGAAAGACATTAGGCTGCTCTATTATTTTCTGCAATGCTAATAATGACTTTTAAATTCAATTTATTTATCCGGGGAAATTGTTTTGCAAAATGTTCTCTAATTTCGTTACGTGATTGTGCGCGCGCGCTCGCGCCCTATTTACACCATTGTTTACCCCCGAGGTACGGTACATAAGCGGTGCAGCAGAGGTCGACTCTCGGAGCCGAGGTCCTGAAAGCTCTGGTGTGGGTGTCACGGGGATGAGAGCGAAGGGCCGGAGATTTATGAGCCTTGTTTACGCTTCCCGCGTGCAACGGGATCGGCTGCTGGAGAATGTTTGTCCGGTAAATTAAGTTGATTTGTAGCCAGATTAATCAATCTTTTCCTGCTTTTCTTCGCTGGGCGGGTACTATTTCGCGTGGAAAATTGTTATCATCTCGGTGCTTCGGTAGCTGGTGCGCTATTTACGAGCAGCAGGGTGTTGTTTAATGTGTTGTTTGTTAATTGCGATTTGAGAATTAATTTAGTGGACTATGCGTTTGAAGAGAGCATTTACAATAAGGTGAAATAACGCAACAAGATCATAGCAAGCTTTTCTTTTACATCAATCTGTTCCATAGAGTATTTGAGGGCTTTAACAGGACACGTTTATACCCACTGATTTGTGTCTCCCAACAATTGATATTCATAGGATCTTGCGCATTTTCTTTCGATTGCACCACTCATTGATTGCATCGCTAGAACGGAAATGGGATTTATGAAAATCCTTCGTATGAAAATCAAAACAGCCACGCAACCGTGCTTCGTGCATCCTGCTAGAAGCGAGCGCCTATTATCATCTCATTTCTGGCTCTCCAAATAAATGTCGGGAAATGAAAAGCAAACTTTTCCCCAACGCCGGCCTCCATGGTGCCCTTTTCCGTCACTAACACACGATCCCGGACACGTCCTAATGTCAACTTCGTGCACCGATCGAGCGACTAACCGACCAAGAGGACCAGCTCGCCCGGAAAAGGCCCTTTCGGAACGCTGCAGCACCCGAGATTAATTACAAACAAACTCATTATTGTAATGAAAATATATTTAATTATTTTACCTCGCACGCGGGCCGCCCGAGATGAGAATCGGTGGATTCCGGCCGCAGGTAAGGATCGCGACCCGTTAGGACGCTGTCTCTCGGCGTTATGACACACGTCAAGCCCGTCCGGAACCGAGGCTTCGCTTGACATTGATGATGCGGTCGATCCTGACGCGATGCACCTGACACACACACACTCAGCCGTAAACTTATCAAGCAGCAAGGGCTGATCCATCGTCCGCCCGCACCAGACCGCACGGGAATCTGTTGGTTTAGTTTTATTAAAATCACATGCGGCTCGCCTCCAGGACCGCCATGGCTCGTCTTCGACAAAGGGCCCGAGCCTCCCGGAGTGCCGCGTTCGAAAGGGCTGCCCCAATGGACCGCCGCATCGAAGCGGACGCAACGGTTAACTAGATTTGAAATTAGTTTGATATATCTCGCCGGTTTGTTTGACCAGCGGAACGGTACCGTGTGCCAGGATCATGCCCTCGTCCTAAACCCGCACACTCACACAATCACATCGATCGACCTGTGAAGGACGTTTTGGGTTGGGTGGCTCAGTCTTTCCCTCTCCACGTGTGGTGCGGTGGCTTTTACTCTAATCTGTATAAAGGATGTGGGCTGAAATCACTTCGCGGAAATAATGTTATGCAGTTTTTGAACCGGTGCCGAGGTACGAGATTTAGGAATAGGTTATAAAGTGGCATAAATTGATAAATCAGCTGTATAGTTAGCGGAATACTAATGCTTAAATTTGCTGTTTGGCTATTTTTTCATTTTACTACATTTATTCTTAAATAAAGGAGATACAACGGTAAGTTGTTTGATTAATTTCACAACCAACAAATCACTTGAAAAAAGGAACAATTTGTAAAGATTAATTGAAAATGTAAAAAGTATGTTTGTATCGACGATGAAACAAAGGGTATAAAACTAAAACTAAATTCGTAACAGGCGAAACATTTATTCGGCACTACATAAGGATCAAGAAATTTTCATGAGAAAAGGAATCTTCGAAAACATTTTCTAGAACATGTTTCTAACCATACTGAACATTCATTCTCTTGTACAGACTTTACACATATGATAAATGTAGACGTATGTGTATCCCAAAAATAAGAAAATCGTCTCTTGTACTTGATTGCCATGTAAATTCAGAACGATGAATGTGATTAACTGTCGCCTTGTGGAAAAACCGTTTTCCAACGACGCATACATTTACGCCTTGAAACACTCGTTTGCCACATGGGGACGCCATTTTCATTTCCATTGCTCAACCACAACCGAACCGACGCGGCCCCGAAACGCTAAATGCCTCGGTCACATATTGCGGACAGCACCGTTTAGCGGTGATGAGATCATAATTCGACCAATTAGAGCCGGCACCCCGTCGAGCTGGCTGACAATTTGCTTCGTTTCGGGTTCATCTTCGTTTTGGGAGCGCTTCGCTAATTTAGGGACGAAGCCACGGAAAAGCCAGAAAAGCCGTTGAAATCCCTCGCATCTACATCCGGCCGTGCCACAAAAACCCTCCGTAGCACCTTCTGAGCTCTGGAGAAGAATTCGATTCCAGGGCCACCAACCGCACACACAGACACACCGGCGGAGTCTATGCAGCAGTATCTCTTCTTTCTCTCTCTCTCTCTCTCATATCCTATGCCCTTTCGTGCGGGTATCCATTTCCGACTGGGCGGGAACGGACGGGCTTGGGTGGGTTTGTGCGATTTAATCCTTTTTCCGGCGACTCACAAAAAAAAACCCACCCAACCACGCCAAGGAAGCTGAGTTTCGCGCTCGCGTCCATGTGGTGGGGGGTTTTTTAAACTTATAATTAAGTTTCGTAACGGCCTGCGGTTCGACAGCCCCGACCGAAAGGGCATTCAAATCAAAGAGCCAAAAAATTCAATTTCTGCCCACCCGGAGCCCGGAGGAGATGTCCTTGTTTGATTATCCGAGCCTTATCGCCCCTGGCACACGCACACCCTTACTGTCACGAACACCCAGCCGGCCACTCACGGCGTAGGTTTGCGACAACTTCGTTACAGAGCTGAAAACATGTTTGGTCTATGATTTTCACCGCATGACGTCCCCCTTTTTCGGCCGCGTTTTCCCGCCAGGATCAGTCCCGCCTTGTTGGGCGATCCTTTTTTTCCTTCCTGTTTTTTTTTTGAACGCCGGTTCCTTTTAACCTCCGCTAAAACCTCGCACTCGCCTGCACAGGAGAGCCGATAATTGTTGGTTCAAACAATATTTGTTCTCTCCCGTTCCGTCTCCATCGTCCTGGTTACCGATTGGAAAATTGGGAAATTATCCTTTCGCAGCTGGGGAAGCGCACGGTGAGTGACATCGAGCAGCACCGAAAGAGTGCGAGAAAAACGTACGAATATTTAATCGCGCGCGCGCGCTCGAACACATACCTGGCGCGGTTTCATCAAAGAAAGGACAAGATAGAGGGGTGGCCCACAGGACCCACTGAAAACGCCCGAAAAAAAAGGACACACACGCAAAAAAAAACACCACCAAAAGTAAACGAGGTTCGAGCTCGCTTCATTCGCGCGCCCGAGCACCTATGGGCAATTAATTTTCCGATGGGTTGATTGAAAAGCCGTTTGATTGCCTCGACGGGCAGGATTACCGAAGGATACCGAAGGGTGTGCACCCCCCCAGCCGCTGGAAAAGCGCCCGAAAATGAGCTCAAGCCTTGGTACCGATTGGAATAATTTTCCCGAAATTAATGATCTATCTCACGCGTTTACGGCACAATTAGCTCGCACGCGTGATGCCGAAGTGCCGGTGTTCGGTGTTTTGCGTACGCGCCAATTTCCATTTACGCCCCCGGAAAATTGCCCACCTTTCCGAAGCTGACGGTCCTTTGTGTCAAATTTACGAACATCTCACAATTACTACGGCACGCAGCGAGGTTTTTGTCCGCGCTGCGAGTGGGTGGAAAATTAAGCGCACCGATCGAACCATTTTCCCGACCCGACCGATCGATGGCGATCGTGCAATTTTCCTACCATCGATAATTGTCGTTCGACGCCCACTCGTGGTGGGTGGTTTGGTTTCGAAAACCGAGGCTACGGAAAATGAATCCTTTTCGCTCGTTTAACTCGCTTTAATTGTGTTTGCTTTTTTTCTCTATCTCTTTCTCGCTCTTTAATCCACACTCCACATCACAACGCAGGGTGGGTAAAAGTAAACGGTAACGGTAAAATCGAAGTCTCCTCCACCAGACCAAAACCCGGCCTCCCTGCGGCAAGATCTGCTCCGTCGTCTGTGATAATGGGATATTGCTCGAGTGGAGTGAAGCCTTCATTGAACGGGAACCGCAGGTCCGGTCCCATCGCACGGTGACGAGGGCGTTCTAATTGAATTGTAAAGCAATTAAGAAAATATTCAAATTACGCATTTCGAGCTGCAACGAGCTGGGGATGCGCTCGGATCCCATCTGCACCGGATGCGCTCGGTTCTGGCGATGCACCGAGTTTTGCGAGCGGCGAGAATGCGTCCGCTTTTGGGTGACGTGGCGGAAATTGATTTCCCTAAAACCGACGGTGCACCGCATTTGAGCCTGAGCCGCTCGGGCAGTTTTAGCTTCGTTCATTGCGGTTTTCTGCCAGGCTCCGGTCGAACGAACCCGGTCCTCACCAGGTTTACCTCGAAGCAAATCAAATCAATCACAATTTGCCCAAAATTATACACTTCATCTAATCCATCTCGAGGGAGAAACAACATTCAATTTTAGGGCGCATTTTTTTTGTCGTTCTCTTCCAACCGATCCCCCTGGGCCAGGTCGCAGGACGACGCCCACAGCCGATGGAAGGATGGATGGACTTCCTCGATTCGAGGACAGACCTTCGCATTCGTTTCTTTCTTTTTTTTGCTCTCCCATTCCGGGCCACTAAACACAGGTCTGCCTGGGTCGGCCGTGTACGAGAGTAACCGGAAGCGATAATGTATCGATCGATTGGATTAGAGTGATGGCAGAGCGGATAAGTTTTGATCGTGGGCACAAAGGCGGACCGATTTTTCCGATGAATGGAAATAGAATCAGCGCTGCGTTGGCCGCTGAGGGAGAATTTGATTGCGGGCCATCTGACGCCAGGAGGTTTCGAGTGGAAGTTTTAGAACGATTCAATCATCGTAAATTGGCACTCGGCTGCCTACAGAATGTAGTGTATTTTTTTGTTTCGCACAGAGTGGCACTAGTTTAAGGCAGGTCTTAATGATGTTAGTTGCGAAGATGTTGCTTAGAGTAGAACAACATATCTTGTAACACCATGTTTAATGGAATGCGTTTAGTGCTTTTTAGCCGATAATTTTCAATGACCGCAGTTCAAATTGTATTATTTTGATATTAGACTAATAAAACATACTTCACGTTTTACGAGTTCCTTTTTTATCTTACACGAAATATAGTACTAATATTTATTACTACACATTGCTAAAGCCTTATTGTAATAAACATTTGCTTTAATATAATAAAATATCAAATTAGACACATATTACTTACTAGCGAAAGCCTTATAAATGTTTATGATAAACTGCTATTTATATATACGAAATATACGAAAAGCGTACTATTGAGGCGATATCGAAATTCTTAGAGCACATGTATTTACACTGCGCTTCCAAGAAGCTTAAAATTCGTTTGTGCTTTCACATTGCCTATTTGTGCCTGTTTTCTTGGAACCTCACTCGGCCTCACTCAAAACGCCTCCATTAATCACACCCCATAGCAATACTTACCATACTCGACCTTACTTGCTCACTTATTCGTAACCTTAAGCGATTGGGCGCTCCTTCGCCGGCCGTCCCTAAACAGGATGATTCGAAGATCGAATCGTGCCCAATGAGCATCGTGATTGATACAATCAAAATTGAAAATATCCAATTTGAGACAAAGCAACCCTGCGCCGTTCGAGGGAAAGGACCCCAAATCGCATCAAACATTTCTCCCCCATTCGGGCCCTTCGGATTCGGACCGAATGAAGCATCAGAATGTAAATTGAATTTATAAAATAAATCTCATCCCGGATTTTTCCGGTGACGGATTTTCCGGTGTGGATTCCTCGCTGGTCCTGCCGGTTAGTGATGCCTTACGATGGCGAGAAAAGGCCAAACGAAGGCAGGCGAAAGTCGAAAGAAAAAAACCACCGCCCAAAAATCGAATCCACCTTCTTGCCCGGCATTGAGTGGGCTCGGCCATGCGTTCGTCCTTTGATTTTCCAAGCCAACAGGGCTGTGGCTTCGTTGGGGAAAACGCACCAAGGACACATTTTCCTCGGGAACAACAACCACCCCAGATGCCGCCCGCAGCCGTGAGAGGGAAGTTATTTTCGATGGCAAAACCGCCCTCCGTGTTGCCCTCGTCATCGTCGTTGATCAATCGATAATGTTGATTCAATTTTAGTTGGAATGTTGATGGTTGGTTCCGCGCCAAACTCGACCCCATCAAGGATCTTTTTGGCGGTCGGCAAAAAAGCGAAAGAAACGACCGGCACTAGAACCAGCCGATCGCGAGGGAAGCGATGCGATTTTATTTATTTACTTATTTTACCTCATGCATCGGGTCGGGATGCGTCCACGTCCGCTCGGATCCTCGGGGGGATCCATTTTTCTCGCATCAATTGGGTGGAATTCAATGCACTCGCCGTCCCGAGCGCGGAGAAGCGCACGGCACAATCAGCGCTGATTTAGTTTGTATTTTATTTACGCTCCGCCAAAGTGTATGCAATTTTTGATGAAGCGCTATTCTTTAACGATTGGCCCTTAACGCCCTCTGCCTCTAGGGGTGGGCGGGAAATAGATGAACGTTGCGAAAAATGAGTTCCCTGGAGGGCTCGCTGCACAAACGGAAGCCAGTGTTGGCGTGAAAAATGTAATTTGCTGTGTAGTTTACAAGGGCAATGTGTTTCGTTTGCTTTTCGTTGGTTCGACCCTTCGGTGGACCCAGGATGCACTGTTGGGACGCTGTAACGAGCTGCATTCAACTGACTGCACAGATGCACTGCGATGGCATCCGGGGATAGTGACATTTTTTACTGTATTTTGGTAATCGAATTTGCTGGCGTTGGCTAACTCGCGGATGGATTTTTGGTAGCTTGGAGCAGGCTTTGGAATGCCGAATTGAAATACATGTCATTTGACAGTAAATAATAAATTAATAACAAACAATAAATAATTACATCATTTAACTCACCCGCAAGAACCTTAAATGTCCTGCAGAATCCCTAAACGTCATTTTTATTGGGAATCGATCATGTATTGTGATTGTTTTCTACTCCCTTTTCTGTATAATAGAGCCTTGGCTTCCCTAGACTCAGATAATGTGGTTTTTCTTTTACGAAAAATCGAATTCACAGGCGTCTTATATGAAACGCCACAAAATCATACTTTTAAACGATCTTTCGAGCTGAAGCCTTTCTTTTTCCGCCCCCAAAGCTGCCATCGCTGCACAAAAACGAACAAAACCTTAACGTGCATAAAAAGGCAACCCTTCGATCGTTTGCGACATTGTTACGCGCAGCCAAATGTCCCGTGCGCTCGGGAACGTGCCTGAATTTGGTGCCACACGTGGTGCCGTTCGATTATACGCATAATTTTCACGCTGCCTCGACCACAGTAGGACCTCTAGCATCTGTCTAATTTGACAAAAAAAAGACGAGGCGCCCCACGGACCACTGCCGAGTCCTTTCCATTCGATGCAATCGAGGCCCAAGGGCTCGTGCCACCTCCGAGCCATCCACGGGCGAAAATACATTGTCGCAAAATTAATAATTACGGGTTGACGTTTGATCGAAGGTCTTCCGAGGGTGGAACGGTCGACGGGGCACGAAGGGTGAGTGATGTCCCATGGCGGGTCAAAACGCGGGGGTCAGCCAGGATCGGCGCGTTCCCTTTTTTTTTTGCGTCACCACCCGCCGGTCGAGACCACCCCGAGGCGATTGTTGAAGAGATTTTGATCAAATTATTTCGTTTTCTTAGCGGGGTGGCCCTCGAACCGACGGCGCGGGCGCTAACAGTTTCATTAACCATCGACAAGCGTCCCTTTTCGCGATCGACTGGTGCCGGATGTCGAAGGGATGCGTCAGATTTAATCGGTCACGTGGTGCCATCTGGTGGAGTGAAGGTTTGCGCGATGGATTAGCTGATCGAAGCTGATTTGAATCCGCCGATAGTTGCGCTCAGCTAATACTGTAATCTTCGGGCATTGTTTTTAATTAAATTAATCCGAAACCCTCGATGGACGAGGCGATAAAGATGTGGATCATTTACCTGCATTACAGTGATATGAGTATGTTTTTTGGATTTGCAACCGAGATATCTACTGAAGAGAATTATTGTTTTCAATTGTTTCCCCATTACAGCGACGTCTGTTCAGCTTTCTTAGCCATCTGAATACAGTAGCCATCTAGGTATCGATTAACTGGTCGCAGAAGCATCTTATAATTAATGCAATTTTTTGTTTCGGTATTTACAAACCTTGCAAGATTCAAACAATTCCTGGTGGTTTAATTGTTTTATTCGTTAGTCCTGTATTTGGAGTCAAAAAAGCCTTGTTGATAGACATTTTTTTGCTTTAGACTCGTAAATTATTATTATTTGCAGTTCAATAACTGAATCGAAATCATTAATATAAGTATCATCATCAACGAAATAAATATAATCAATAAATTAAATATATGATTCCCAAAATAAATTTTAAATCCCACTTGCATCGGCCTTAATAAGCTTAAATTGATCAATTCAGTGAAGTTGGTTAACAACACTTTGTTTGGTTTTTACGAATTTACACATCAATTCCCACATTTTCAAGAGTTTCAAGTTTAAAGCAAGTTCAAAGATAAGATAAATTTTACCGAAAATAATTGATAAAACATACATACATTAAACGTCAGTGCAGCTTGAAACGAACATGATGTGAGCAGCTTGAGTATTAGCATGATGTTATGATCATGATGAGCAGAATGGATGTTTCATGTGAATATGTTATTTCATCTTTGGTTCCTCAATTGCCATATTTTTTTTCATATCACCGCAAGATGCTATTTCACGTAATATTGTTACATTTCCCCAACGTGAGTACTCTCTCATCTACGTCTCAAAACCCCAGCCAGAGTGCCCAAACAAAAAATCCGCTCCCAAATCGACTCCCGTACGAGCACTCTAACCGTTTGGAATATGGGATCATTGCTAATTATCAAGCTCTGCTTTTTTTTTTCTTCCTCACGTATGCTCCACCTCATGATGCTGTTCCTTCGTGATGTTTACTCCAACCACGTGTTCGGCTAATCCAATGAAGCTGAAGCGAGCACAAGCCACCATCCAAGCGCCTCTCTGGCTTTCTATTCCAACGTACGCCGCATTCGAATCGCATGCCCCGCTAAGTATGCTGGGCGGAGGAGTGCTTGCAACTGGTCCAAACCCAGACCGGTCAATTAGAGTAATTGTCGGGGCTCGCAGCCCACAAGCCCCCTTTCTTGGGGGCCATCTTTCCATCGGTTCCGTGCGATGTCTTCTGGCCCACGTTTCGTAACGTAGCGATCGCTTCAGACCTGCGAGTCTGCGCGAGCGCGCGCGCACTGACTTTCGATCTTCATTAGCTAATTACGCACGCGAGCCGCTGATTTTCCACCGTCAAATTAAATTAATGACCGGACACATTCATTATGGGAGGGGCCGAACAGGCCGTACCACGATCGCATCGGTGATGGAGGACTAGATCCGCTCGGATCGATCGACGGGACGATAAAGGCCCAAGCCCGATGGGTGCCCGGTTTGGCCTCGATTTGACCGTTGGCAATCGTTGAGTTGGCTAAAGCAATGGCGGCTTAGAACAAGGAAGCCCTCGCTGCTCTCAGACTAATGCCGGACACTCCGAGTCACGCTTCCTGGCGTGAATTTGCTGAAGGTTACCGTCTCGAGCCCTTGAGTGGGCTCCGGAAGCGTCCGGGTGGCCTTAATGGGGCCTACGATCGTGTTCGAACGAGGGCATTGGAATGAATATCGGTTGGAGTTTGTATCACTTGCCGGAAACTTGCCATCACAAATATATAACAAGTAACAGACGTTCAGTGGAGTCCTTTTTTATGCTTGCTGCATTAAATCCACTCACTGCCAGCGAACTGCCATCGGTTAAATGTGAACCATACCATACCTTTTTTCGCCTCAGCATATAATTTAAAGCATCCATCTTCAATCGGATTTGCCCACAGCCACGAGGAACTCAACCTTCGCCCGTTACGTTCCGGGTCGGTTTTCCAATCGATGAGCTCACTAACAAGGCGTCTTCGGTCCATTGAGTCTTACCGCAAAATTTCATTACTCCTTCCGCTGGTGACACGGTTGAGCAGTGCGTTAGTTGGAAGTGAAGTCGACGGATTAGCTCTGATCGCACTTTTTGCTACCGCAACGGGCAATTTACCGGATGATTTGAGCGTAAGTTGATCCTTCCAGCGATTGGGCCATTAAACGATTGCCGCCAGCAAGCAATTCACGTAGGTTTCGTTGCAATCGTGCCGAGCGATCCATGAGATGAGAAGTAAACCATCCTGCAACTACTCTCTTTAAATGCCTCGTGAAAGAGTCACTGTTGTGTGTGGTTTTTGCAACCAATTCGTCTATAAATAACAAGTGATGTTTATCAACTTGCAATTTAATAAGGCAATTATAGGTGAAGATGGATTTGAAAATATCTACCTCAATTATTTTCTCTTCTTTCCAAGCACACATGGACTCCAAAAATACTGAAAAGATAAAAAAAAGTAGTGAACTGAAATTACTTCAAACGTTGAAAGTTTAACAAATAATAATAAAGTTTCTAATTACACAAAAGAAAGCGCAATGGTCCTCAACATATTTCTTGAAATAATCATTAGTAAAAAAGTTACCCTGTTGCCTACAAGCGACGCAATATAATCAAACCAAATATAAAAACATTACATGAAATCTTTTAAACATTAAACCATGCGGCATTTTATTCAAATCAATGATTTGTTGTAGGGAATCATTCAATGTTACATACATACATTATATTTTGAATATTCATACATAAGTAATTTACAGTAATACAAGTATTCAGCATTATTTCAATAACGGTCTTTACGGAATATAATTGTTTCTGGGCTGAAAGGCATTTCCTCCCAACAGTTGCTGTGAGCCTTATCCCGGGCTGACTCGGTTAACCTCAATAGACTAATTACACATGTGACAAAAAACTGCATCAATATTCCTTTAATTGGCTGGTGTATATTTTGCAACATTACGGTGAAAAATTATTGAGATTCGCAGATCGTGGATGAGTTCAATTACGTTTCGAACGTCTCCTGAGCTCATACCACGCCATTACACATTCGATTCAAATTGCGTTAAACCCAGTCCCAATCGGTACATACGCGAAACTCCCTACACTGCGACCACAAATTAACGCTTCACACCACACACAAACGAACGAAGGACTGCCAAAGCCGGTCAAAGCCTTGCTCATGTGACACCTTTTGCGAAAAACGACGCTCCTACCGTTACTGCACCGCCTGCTGCGTTAATGATCCGTTTTCACACATCGTTTTTTTTTCTCCGCAGATTTTCACACATTGCACACCAATACCACTGCGCGCTCATGGGTCATGGGTGCATCGGCCGTCGTTTCAAGGAGCAGACTTCACACCCGTCGACGCGAGACAACAGCGTGTATGAAAAGCCCTAGCCCTTCCGGTTAGCCGAGGGCGAACGTGGAATGGCCCCGTTTGTTTACGTGCCGCTTAAAAGGGCGGCTTACGGTTTCGGCAAACAATGCAGGCCATGAAACCGAACTACTTACACCGTCGCTGGTACAATGTAAAGGGCGTGCGTGTGTGCGAGAGTGAGTTGTTGTGTTTTATTTTTTGTTTTTGATATTGTTGTTTGCTTTTCGTTTCTCGATCGAAGCCTAATTTTGACACCGAGGCTAATTCCGACACGCATGCTCGCACAATTGGACCGGAACCGCTCAATGTGGTCCTGGGAGGGAGGAAAAACTGCGTCTTCCTGCGTTGGAAGGGCTTTTGGAAAGGGAGCCGAAAAATGAAACCATCAGCAGGCTGTCGGCAGGATCATTTCCTTCGTTATTTTTTTTTGACAACGTTTCAAGGGCGTCCTTTTTCTTAAGGACGAAAGTGAAGATAAACAGTGCGACATCGAGATTAGACGACACCGGTGGCGGATTCGCAGTGATCTTCATTTCGCGCTGGCAGTTGTTCATTTGACCGCCCAAGGACCGATAATCCTTGAGCTGGCTGGAACGCATCTCACACTCGTCTGCGCAGGAGATGTGTAATAACCGCAACAGGATCATGCTCCTGCGCTAGGGACAGCTTTCTTACGAGTGGATCTAATTGAACATACGGACATACGTGCTTTCAAAGGATCCGCTTTATATTGATCAACGACTGGCTATCCGGGATCGTACACTCTGCAGGACGATGATCATCGGTGGTGATAGGATTCATCAGCACGTGCTCGATGGGTTCGGCGATAAATGATGTTTTCTTTTGAAGACCTCCAAGGCAGATCGCAGCTTAAGGAGATCAGATCAATCCATGTTCTTACAGCTTGCGTTATATACTTGGCAGCAGAAGCAGAAGATGCTAATACGAAGTATGTTATTCGGATGACAAAAAATTGCGTAAATTAAATTAATGATGGGTAAATCCAAAAATGTATAAAATTAAGGGGTAAAAACTAAACTAAAGCAAGTAAGTGTTAAACAAAACTACCAATAAAGCCATTATTTTTGAATCTGTGAAATAAATAAAAATTAGAACATATAATTGATATAAATATAAATATTGTGCATAAATAATACAGAGTAATAGATTAAATACGACGAAAACATTTTGCAAAACGCTTGTAAATACAAGGATATAATTGCAAAAAAACATTATAGCAAAATAGATTTTTATACTTAATCAAAATTTAAAGTCTTATTTCATAAATCGATTTTGTTAGCATAATAACATGATTATAAATAGCTATTTTTTATATATCTCTATTGCTGAAAAATATATTATTTGCCTATGCAACCTTGAGATTTTTTCTTTCTTACAAGATACAATATCATTTGGCATTTTATTAAACAGGATACTCTCCTGCTGATGTGAGCCTCGGTAATGCGTTCCAATTGATACTTACAATATTGCTTCCGCTCGATTCATAGTTTCACAGTTGCTTTTCAATGGAATCGAATCGCGTGGTATATACGTAAGAAAATAAATTCACATGTGAAGCACAGATTGAAACCAATCCCACTATTCGAATTCAAATTCGGAGCTATTCATCGTAGGGTTCTGTTTACCCGCAAAGCTACTCTGTGTTTTTAGCCAAAGAAAAGGATGTCATGCAACGGTGATTGCCCATTCCGGCTTTGAAGGATGCGCAAGAAAGCTTTAGAGGCTCGTTGAGTTTGATCTTCGGGTCGCACGAACAGACAGGAAATGCTGAAGAGGTGCGAAATGCCACCACATTGTCTGTGGCTTCCGTGCGGGCACAGCACGCCGATAATAAAGTGTCGTAAGAAGGTCCTAATTCCTTTTGAATGGGTCCTTTTACAATATGGTTGTGTCTTGAGCCGTTGTAATGATACCAAAAGCTACCATTTGCAAAAAAAAGCAGAATGAAAAATGCAACCTTCTAGCCGCAACTGTTTGAGCATTTTATATATTTGTTTTCATTTCATTTATCAGTAATGTGTATATTAATTTGTACTTGATACAATAAACTATTTCGATTCGAAATTATTCTCAAAATCACATGGTCCTGGAGCCATTCAAATAAAAATCGATTCTCTTTAGAACAGCTAGCGCCCCCAACGGCAAATATGGTATGTTGAAGTGTGCCATAATAATGCTATAAAATGCGCAAGTCGCAACACGGTACACTCTTAACTTTCAAAGCGCACCATTGTGCTTTCGCCTGAGAAAGTTTTATAAATAGCTTTTATAAAAAAAAGTTTGTAAAAATAGAAACAATAACCAATTATAATAATTTTGCGAACCAACATTTAATTATATATAAAATTCTCTTCAATTTGTTAATTTTGACAACAAATAACAACATTTGTTCATATTACATAATTACATATTTGTATATTACATTTTTAACACATTTAACGCTTAACCCATGCCGATTGAATGGATTCTATGAAATCAAATGCTTCCCTCACGCAAGGGCATGAGTTCAAGTTGAAAATGCATATTTGTTTATATGCATGAGCTCTTAAACGTGCAAACAGCTAAGCAAAATTTAACACGACATATAGCGTTTCACTTATATAGGGTGACGCTGCTCCGAAGAGAGAATAGAAATACAAGCATATATAATCAAAAATTTAAAAAAATATAAAATTGAAAATTAAAGAAAATAAATATTTTATCATTAAATAAAATATATGGCCGTGCTGTGCGGCTTTATTTATTGATAAATCCTTTTCTGTTCTTCTAAAAAACATTACGAACCAATTTTTAACTCACTTTTCATTAACATCCGTATCACTCCCAACAGCAGACAGTATCTTTTTGGAACAGATTCATGAGTAATGGTTTTAATGCAAGTAATGAGACCAATTCATATTTGTTACGTACGATTGTGTTTTGCAGCAAAGCCTACTTATTTTATTTGTGCTTCTTATCAGTTGGGTGTCGGATTCGGTGGACCCGGATCTTTTAGCACCTTCTAATTTATTGGATTACTATCTTCTTCCAAATTATCAACAAGTCAACCACCGGTTTGGCGAGTCGTAGTGTCGCTTACGTCTCTGTGAGTAAAACACAAACAGCCCCCGTTTATGAATGAACGCAGCGGCGTTACTCCAGCGGGTCCACTTTTACTTTCGCCGGTCTAATGAGCAGTAATCGACCCGCCACTACCCACATTAATTGCTCGCCCGTCGTCCATCGCGGGGACTTCTCGCGACCGAAAGGACGACATCAAACCGACCGACCGGAACAAGCCCAAAAGGGCACAACCTGTGGTCGGTTCCGATGATCCCCGGGCTTCTTCGGAGGCACCGCGATCCCGCACGCACGTTCCAGCACGTTCGAGTCCTTCTTTTGATGTGCCACCGTTTGCCGCTCCCGATCATGCTGGCTGGGTGGCGGCGGCTTTCACTCCATCCCTCCAACAGGACCAATAGGGCCGCCACCACACCGAAACCAACCGAGGGCCAATCATAAAAGCACACCTACATTAGCGAGGACGCGCCCGAAGTCGGGCCTTTTATGGTGGAGTCTTCACAGCCGCGGTTCGACTTTGATCTCGAAAGGCTCGTCCGTGCGGCAAGCTCCTCACGTTTCCACCAGGCCCGTTTTATGGTGCGAACCCATCCTGTCGAACATCCGTCGGCTGGTGGAAAAAGGGCACGATTCTTGTGATTTTCCGAACGAGGTTTTTCCACCCGACCTGCCACCGATCGAGAGACGTCGGTGGGCGCGCGCGATTGATTGAATTTTTCCGGCACGTGCATCTAATTAGGTGGCAAATTCGGCTGCTCGAATGGTTTATCTAAATAGTGTGTTTTATTAATATTTATTCCCGGGAGTTTCGCGCGTTGCCACGTGCGCGGGTGCGCAGAACGCACGCCAAGAGCCACCTTTTCCCGGCGAAAAGGACTTTCCCAGGCGAAACGTGTGCGCCAACCTGTGGGGTGGTGTGTGCTGGGGGATGGAAAAGCGCGAGGGGAAGGGAGAACAGGTGTGCACACCGAAGGGTGCGGCGAAGGACGTTGTGTGTTTCGGGGAATTTTGCGGATAGTTTGCGAGCGAAACGGAAACCGAACAGGAATGCGGTTTCTATGGTGAGCGGCCCCCGGTTTCATTTGGATCCTGAAGTTCGGTATCCTGGGAACTCTCGAGCCCCGGGCTTCGGGCTCGAAATGAAGCTAAATTCCTCCCACGCCCTCCCAAACCCCCCAACGTCCCCTCTCATGCCCATTTGGCGACCCTTGCCCTGCCCTGCTGGATGGGGAGTTTTGAAGAGGGTTTTCGAGGACGGAAACGCTGGATATTAAAAATGTTTCGAATTCACCTTCCCGGACTGTGTGCCCTTTCCGTTCCTAGACCTAGACCCCGTGCCCGGTGCTCCCGCAGAAGGACGCCGCGGACGAGCGGACGAGGTAGCTTGTTTTTGAAATTCGCCAGCGACTGATTGAAATGTTATTGGCTTTCTGCTTCAGGCTGCTGCTGTTGCTACAGCTGCTGCTAGTAGCTGGAATAGTCGACGGACTCAAGCCACCCCTTCCCTTTCGTCCCATCCGAGTCGTCTTCACATCACGAGGCTCGGCTCCACCTGACATCAAACATTCCGCCCGCTTGCGGGACCTTCCGGGAGGAAATGGGCAATGCGAGGATGAACTTTTTCCACCCACCGTGCCGAGGTCTGAGGGCAAGGAGGTGAAAAGCGAGCTCTGATTGAATTCTGATACCGACTGGTCCGGGTCCGAGACCGGTGTGCGCCCGATAACGAAGTGCATTTCGAGCTATTTCATATCCGAGGCGAGGCATTTTAGAAATATTCATAACGGCAATGCATTTCCCTCCCAACGGGGGTGGGCTCCAAAGCCAAAGCGACGGCACTCGAAGGGATTGTGATGGGAAAAATGCGTATGGTTGCGGGAAATTGCGCGCAATCTGGAATCGCAATCACGCGCCAGCTAAGCACCAGCTCCCGTAGCCTGAGAGTCGAAGCTGGAAATTAATTTTCAATTTCGGGATAAATCACTATCGAACGAAGGGTTTCTAAATGTGGAAGCCGGGCTCGACACTTCAAACGCATTCCATACGGCTTCAATGCAGTCGGAGCGTTCAGCGTTCGAAGGAAAAGCTGATTGATTTCGGGAGCACCATTCACGCGCATACGCAACTCCTGTGTTTCTGCGTCGCTTATGGAATATGAATACTAAGCAAGGTTCATTGAATTAGGACGCGATAAGTTATTCCACGCTTGCCCAACCAGCCGATGAATGGCTCTTTGATACGCCCTCAAAGCTAACGCTCCCAAAGCAGTCGATGGGAATGAAAAATCACCGTTCCCATGGCGACCTAATGGGCGCATCGCGCGAACGGCCGGAGATTGACGTTCGCTGACAGGTTATCGGCAAAACAAAACCATTTGCGTTAATGCACTGGTCGCAGAGCAGCGCTTGGAGATTTGAGGCACAAAAAAAGCGACAACCTGCCAAACACCAGCCCATTGTTATGCAAACGCCTCGCCGCCATTTCCATCCTAAGCGCAGGAGCTAGCGCATCGGTTTCGCGCCGAAAATGACGGATGATCCTTCATCTCGTTGACAGCTGTCATCGTTTTGCCTGGTACGCTCTCCCGCGTATCCTCGACAACCGGGAGCACTCCCGGGGTTGCTGCGTGTCGTCGATTGCGTGACATTTATTACAAAACCATTCATCATTTCATCCGTTCGGCTTTCGGCTTCGATGTCCGGGGACACTACGTTGGGCTGCGAATTTTGCGTCCTGAAAACATTGATCAATCGGGAGCAGCTTCCGGGCGGGCGAGAGTGGGTTCGTCCCAGCGTCCCGGTGGAAAGCATTTTGTTAATTAAATTCAAATCATTCTTCGGTCGAACCGGTAGGCCTTTGTCGGAGCCTTCAGAGACAAACGCAATGCCTCGGTCTAACCCGTCCAGGGTACTATAAGGCACGGCGTTTGGTTGAGCTACATCGGTGATGGCGGTGCCTTTTAGGGCCAAAGACTTCGATCCGCCGTTGTTCGGTCCGGTTTCTCGGCCAACGACGCTAATTAAGCGATTCTTGCTGCACATAGCGAGCTGTGGCCGGAGGGATTGCGTGGGCATTTTTGTCATTCACTGGAGTCCGTTCGAGGAACGTTCGCAATATACCATTCTCAATGTGCAGTCGAAAATCTGATGTTTCGACGAACAGCATGAAATTTTGTGAGAATAGAAAATCATCGAGTCGGACATAACATTTGCACAATGGTGATGGCAAGGAAGTTTACAACTAATCATTTTTACACTTCAAGGACTTATCATTAATCTTCATAAAGCGCTTTCTACGTTGTTGATGTTCGACTCAAAATTTATCAAAAACTCTTTCGATGATCTTTAATTTCTCGCAAACTTTTTGAGAAATTTTAATATCTGTGCCATATCATGTATGATAAAAGAAACAATTACAATTAACTAGTCTTGAGCACACCTGACAAATACTTGGGGCAACTCTTTGCAACTTGATTAGATTTTTTATTAGATACAAAATAAACTTCTTTGTTTCTTACTCAAAGAGTTACTACCCACCAAACCTATTCAATATTGTAATATATATTCGAGGCGTATTTGAACAGTTGTCCAAATCATGTTATAATTTTCTAATCTGATTAGAACGGTTATTACTGAAAATCCCTAGCACGAGAAGCTTTTATAATTGCAGCTGTAATATTACTGAATGCATAGCAGATAGCATAGGAAAAGTACATATATTCGTGGGAAAAGAGGAGCTGAATTTATTCCCGTACCCAACTGGTATGAAATTCGCAATATTGCGCGAACCATAAAGCATAAATTTTACATCCATCGTGTCAGATCCGTTCTGAAGAATCTGCAAATAACGTTCGGTTCTTCATTCCAGCATCCATCAGCGGTCTATCCGTGCAATGTAGAACCTTCATTGGAAAAAACAAACACCAAATCGCACCGTAAAAGGTCAAACCCAAGCCGAGTGGAAAACTCCATTCGATCAATCACAGCTTCGCTCGACTGAACGCGGACTGCACGACGGCGGAACCGACTGGCATCGAACTGAGCCCACGAATATTAACACTTTTTTTCTGTCGCATTCCCAAAAAAACTCATCCACATCCCGGCGCACACGGGTTAGCTAGTTCGTACAGTTTCAGGTTTTAGTTGGTGGCTATTTTTGGGGCCTTTTCAGCATCCAAGACGGAATTCGAAGTCATGCCCGCAACGCGGTAGCTTTGTGCGAGCATTTAAAATAATGCCCTAACCTCCAACGGAGTGCGGGTTTGGCTTTCTGACCAAATTCAAATCGAACCAGAGGGTAACGAAGCCAACACACATGCATACACGCACACACGTAGGCATGTTTGACGAAAGTTTCCCGTCGAGCCACGTCGAACAAAGCCCCACCATCGGGTTTGGGTTTATTTTCCTCCCGAAAATAAAGAAGAAAAAGCATAAAGAAACCCCTAGGCCCCGTCGCTTGGCGTGCTAATGAACGATAATTGTATTTTTGCGCGATCGTAGCAAACATGGCGCTTGGGCTATGGCGACTCACACCACGCCATCTTGGGCGCAGGATGGGTCCATGTTTACCCGCCGAAGTCCAGGAGGCGATCGTGAGCAGATCATCCGACCGTGCGTAGCTTTGACCAAATAATGCCGGTGTTGGCTTGTGAGACCGCCCCAGACACTACGCTGTGGGACGACGTTTGAGGCGTGAAGTTGCCACGGTCTCATGCCTCTGTGCGTTGTTCGGTCCGGTGGAAGGTGTTGTTAATATGGACGATACGGTTGGATTAGCAGCTAAATTAAAGCTCAGCGATAACCGCTCCCACTAGCGTGGCCTGTTCAGTCGTGGAGAGGTTTTTTTTTTAATACATTTATTCTAGTTTGACGGCTAAATCGTACGGTCAACCTTCGGCTCGATCTAGCAGGCCAGGATGCTAAACAGTCGATGCAGTCGATGGTTTATTTCGATTTTTTTTCTCGCTACAGCTCAATTCAACCACCAACTGCATCATAAGACCGATGTGCCAACGTGCGGGTGTGTTTGTTCGCAGTTGAACAGATGTTGGCGCAATTTTAAGCTAAAATTCAACGCTGACCAATGAGTAAAAATTTGACTCATTTCAAAGGGAGTTTAAAACTCTTTCAACTGGTGTCTTATGAGACATGATAAAGTTACGTTATAGCTTTTATGTAAGAATTTATGAATGGATTACTTGCGACAAATGAAATCGAACATATTTATTTTTAATATGATATCATATCAAGTGGCACCTGTAAAAAAGCATAGCTAAAATGCTGTTTTCCGAATACTTCAAGGATTTTAATACGTGATATAAACAATTTTGTGTCCTTTTACCATTTAAAATATTCCAGCATAAGTATATTTTAAATGAATAGAATCCTTTTACATTTTAAATCAGTTACTTTTCCAGTGGCATAAGCTACCTGCCGCGCATTTTCAGAGACCATGAGCTAAAAGAAAAAGGTATCAAATCGAATTCCAGAGCTCCCTTCAATCACACTCCCCGAGGGTGCTGATGTTTATTACTTTTGCCATTTGCGGACATTCGAAGCTCTTCTTTTTTCTACAAAAACAAACACGCATGATTCATTTTACGAGCCCACCAACTCGCGAGTCGGCATTCTAAACCACCCCAAAAAAAAGGCATCAACATCCTCTCCAAAAAGCTGCCCACTTTTAGCACTAAAAATCCTCTATTTGTTCTACGGCACCTCACGCGCTATCCTTGCCCGCCCGCACAGGTGTGCTATTTTTCACACAACCCCATCCGGGTGGCACGAACAAAGAACATCCCTTTACCGTCCCTGCCATCCTTCCGTCGTTGCCATCGGTTTCAGTCCGAAAACAGAGCCTCGGGATTCTGCCAAAGCACAAATTAAAACACCACATCGAGTGAGAGTGATTTTTGGGAAGTGATGGTGCGGTGAAAAAAACCAGCTTTTGCCTCCTTTTTTGGCTGAAAAAACACCGCACGCCATTTGCGAACCGAAGCCCCCAGCTAGGGGTGGGTTTTGGCCTGCAATCGGACACCCCGCGTGGTGCAGCAGAAATTCGGTGCATCGCCGTCGGCGCCAAAAAACCCGGCGCCCAATCCGCTGCATTCACTGCAGCGGGATTTTGTCACTTAGCTTACGTCAATTGCCCGTTCCTTTGGGAGGGAGAGAGAGAGAAGGAGAGAGAGAGCTTTTCCAATCCTCCCCACGGGCATCGAAAGGGACACGCAAAGCCCGTGCTACGACACAACCTAAGCATTAATGCGGTAATATACATTCAAAACGACAATTTTTCCGAACGCTCCCAAATCCCTGCGAAAATCCCCACCAGCGAGCTGGGCGAAATGGCGCTAACTGCGCTTTAGTGCTTTCTGCCGGGGGTGCATTTTCCAACCGAGGGAGAGGGATGGTTTGTTTCCATTTTTTTTTGTTTGCTTTATTTTCCACCACCCACCGACCACAGCCACGCCACCGCTCGGGAGGGAAATGTTTTTATTTCGCTTCAATTTATGGTGCTTTGCATTTTCGCTCCACTCCGCGGCTCGATAGTAAATGGAAAGCCGGAGAGACAGATTTCCGCTTCACCGCGATCCTGACCATTGGAGCGTTTATTTCCCGCACCCACACCATCGCCCGAAGCGATGTGCCCATTTTTCCAGCTTTCGGTTGTTTCCTTTTGTGCGCGCAAGGGTTGTGCTCGCGACGTGCCTCAACCCGGAACCGGAACCGGCTGCCAAATGGGCTAAGCCCAGTGATAAAAAGCATAAATCACCGCCACCCTCGGTGGGAGCGTCGAATGGCCATCGAACTAAATACGTGGCGGATTGCGGATTGCTCTCGTAATGTGTTTTCCCGGGGCTTGTGCGCGACTTGAACTGCATACTTGAGCTGGCTCTAGGGCTGCGCGATAAATATATATATGTGTGGCGTGTGTGTGTGTGCGCGCGAGTGTGTGTTGCACGAATGCACGGACGCATATCGATGCAGTCGGACGAGGGTGGGGGTGGGGGGAGGGCGTTTCAGGACCTTTCGGCCAAGACTTTGGCGTGATTTACGAGCGGAATAAAATTTGAATACGTTATGTTCGCGAGCGGCTGTTCGTGCCGATAAAGTTGTGAGTTCATTAAACCTACATTTTGTGCACCTATTTGAAGGTGTTGTTCAGTATTGCAGGTGTATCTTTCGTTCGTTTTGCTGTGCGCAATTCACATCAACCACAAGCTTTTTTAAATTAAACTCGCTACATAAGACATCCTCATTTTGAGCATCCCCAGCTTCACCGTAATGTTATCAGTATCAAAGTAAGCATTGCCACAATAGTACACGACTTAGCTACTTCCATCATAGCATGCCATGGTGTAGAATTGTGCCTGCGTGGTAAATCTCGCATCCACTTCCATCGTCCTGTTTTTCTTTTTCTCGCTAAGACCAACGCTTTGCGGCATGTCGGCAAACCGCCACCAGCATCCAGCGGTAACAAAATACGAAGCTTTAGCTTTCACTCAAAACGTAATCGTCGCCATCCTGCCGCACATCTTTTCCGGCATTTTGTGCACTTTTTACACGACCCCGAGTCGCCTTTGCTGCAAGGACATTAAAATCGAACATAAAACTATTTGACGAAACTGCCACCATCGCCACGTGACATTAAAATTGTAGAAGCGCGCTTTCGCAATGGTGCAACTTTTCGTGTCGCCTTTTTTTTTGTGTGTGTCGCGCGCTTTCCACTCGCTCCGGGAGGGTGGGCGCATCGGATTATTCCACATTCCACCCCCCCTCCTTCTCGTCCCCCAAGGGAACCCTCGAGCGTGGTGGAAATCTGTTGATCCTTGCCAGTGGCACCGCTCAGGCGCTTCGAATGAGAAAATATCCCGTAGCCCAGCTTTCCCTCCTGCTCAAACACCCACACACACACAGTGTTTCGCTTCCGGTCGTTTAGGTTTCTCGGGCGGATTGGATCTGCACCCGGGGGTGCACTGAAGCTCGCTGAAAAATGGCCCCGACGGTGGTACCGGCCCGGGAGAACCCGGTGTGGAAACGGCAAAAGGGACCGCCGGATTTGCCCGGCAGGACAGGAAAGATATTTGCATCATCACTCACGTCAAACGCGCAGTCCCGGGCCCCGGAATGGACCCGATCGCTTGGAGGACGGAGCTTTACTTTCGCTCCGTGTGTTTTATTCTTCAATGCCATCAACGGGCTGCAGCACGGTGGAGCAGCATCGGCAATGAAAGCTGCAAAAAAGAGGACGGAAAACAGACGCGCTCACACACACACACACATGCCACGTATTTCCCAACTATTTTCCATCAGCTTCCTCGACGAAGCGTGGGGTGGACGGGAAAACGCGGGGAGAGTAAAACGACGAACCAGCTCAAATGCAATAAAATAAGACGGAGAAAAATTCTGCTCGCTTGAAATGAAATAGCAAAAGCGTCGTTAAACAAAAGGGGCACAAAAACGTACGCTTTGGACGCTGAAAAGGAAAAAGAGAGCCCTCGGCCGTGCCTGGCACATGCTGACGGCAACGACGACGATGATGATGATGATGATGCCGATGATGCCGATGATGGTTCTGCTGCATAAATGCGGCTCTCTGAAAGCGCACCAAAAAAAAAGGCCACAGAAACACACACGATGAGCTCATTTTTCTGCGCTGCACGAGGCGAAGAGTGAGCCCAAAAGGAGAAGAAAAAAAACCCATCACAGAGGAAGGTCAGCCGGAAACAGGGAGTGGGGGGGAGAGGAGGAGGAGGAAAATGCACCTCGGAAAACGGGTGCACTCGCGGGAAATGCGCTCCCGAGTGCGTTTTCGTTGCGCAATCGCACCAACTCCGGGATGCTGTACGAGAGATCTGCTCTCACTAGTGTTGTCTCGTTCTGGCAGAGGCGTGACCGCACCAACTGTCATGGCTACGGTGACAGGTGACGTTTGTGTGTAGCCACGCCTACTGAGCCACCAGCTCGCAGTCAAAACCCTAGCGCATGACGAGCTCACCGAGCGCTGAAAAGAGAGCAAGTGTGAGTGAACGACACCAGAGACACTCTGGCTGTCCTGCTCTGGCCAGAGTACGGTCCGCCATGGCTCCTTCGCGAATGGCCCGCGAGATTGATGCTCACGAGTCAATCGGTCGTTGACAAGCTCCGTGCGTGGTACATCCTTTCCGTGACGGTGGCGATCGAGTGGCTCGAAAGCCTCGCCGTACCAGCAGTTCAGTGTCACTCGGTGTACCCTTTTAGCGGGTGTCTCGCTCACTCTCGCTTACAGTGCCCTGCCCTCAAAGTCGGTGTTGGCGAGGGCCAGAACCAGCGTGCGCCAGAAACGCGTCAGACTCGATCTGGACGACGCCCGACGAGCTCGTCTTTTAACTTCACGCCGCTCTGGACGGCCTCGTGTGACTTCAACGCCGCTACGATCGACTCCATCACAGTCATCCGGCACATACACACCACCCACACACCCGCTCACACACTCACACACACACATATACACCCCTGCGGCAGGCCCGGCGAGCGGGCGAGTTTTGATAAATAATTTGCTCCTCCAGCGCGTCGTAATGAATTTAATTTGTTACTTACTTATTTAATTAATAAAGCCTAATTAATAAGCGTGAGAAGTGTGCTGGCGCGTCGTGTCCGCGGTGGGTGGTGCCCGGAAGGTTGGCGTAAGCGGAAGTGTTGTGTTCGGTAGTGCGTCGTGCCAAAGGCCAACGG
Organism: Anopheles nili; assembly: GCF_943737925.1. Lineage (NCBI taxonomy): Eukaryota > Metazoa > Arthropoda > Insecta > Diptera > Culicidae > Anopheles > Anopheles nili. The sequence goes on from NC_071292.1 coordinate 47,594,066, forward strand.
GCCATCCGCCGTGGTGTGTGTTTTGTTTTGTGTATTTTTTTTTCCGCCCCGACTTTTCCCGCTTTCCGACGGGCATGTGTTTGAAGCGAAAATGATCGCACGTGTTTAGCCGGTTTGTGATGCAATTTTACCGCCCGAGTGCAATCGGTGCACGTTTAGTGACTTTCCCCGTTGAATCGACCATCGAAACCAACTGCAAGGGCACGCCAGAACGAACGGCTTGCTGTGGTTTCGTTTAAAACCACCGAAAATCGGCGCCTACTACGGATTGTGTGACATCATCGCATTGAGCTTATTTCAACCGCAACCGACGTATACGATCAGATTGGACGAGTGCCGAAGAGTGACTGTGGTTTGCGATTGACAGACACGGATCCGAGTGGGTGATTGTACTGAACGAAACTACTACCAAATCCACAAGGACATTCTTCCGTTGGGCGCAATGAGTCCGACCTTCGGGGGCCGTTGTTTTAGCTTATGTTAATCTCCATCGCTGCATCGCTGGAGCACAAACGGTCAAACTGTCGGCGCTATCGATACGAAGCTTCTCAGCAAATATGCTGAACAATCTCAACGCAGCTGGATTGGGTGGTGAGTTGCAATAAATATTGGATTATATTGTCATGATCAGTGTATGCATTTTGTGTTGATCCTTTATTATCATTTACAGAACCCCTACGATGTTTACATGTCCTTAATTGCATTGTAGTAAGGGATAATAATTTGCTAATAATTATTGAGCCCATTTTACAGATCGTGGAAGCAACTAATATACTATCCATAGCACTACTTGTCAGCATCTAATGTGACTTGGCTGGTTAAAGGTTAAAATAACGAGCCTAGTATACCCTAGGATTCAATAATACACATTTATATTTCAATAATAGCAACAGAGAACCTTATTGCATAAAGAGATTTTTGTTTACAATTCAATATATGAACTACTTGTACATTTTTATGCAGTAAAAGCTCTTAAAAATTCTTAATTCTCTTTCTGTACATGTATGGTTTGCGTATAATTGTCCTACACAATATCCTGTTGGTGAAGGAATAAATCAGCAATATATTAATGTCCTGTGTATGAACGAATACATCACTGAATGTAAATACACATCAAATTTTTACACCAATTACGACTATCAAATATTCAAACTTCGTTTAAAAATACATGATAATTACATTCTACTGAAATGAGTGTATTGATAGTAAAGCTTTCTAAAAGTATATGAAAGTAACAATTTTTTTTCTCCGTCTGACGAATTAATAATATCAATGGGCCTTCATTTTCAAGTAAATACTATATTTTTCGATAAGATTCTATTAAATCAGTAACATTCCTTTAATTCTTTTCCAATAAATAAACGATTCAAATAAATGCAATATGGACTGTTCTATTCTCAGCACATATCCCATTAATTTATCCACCATCGATAACGAAACTTTCAACGGAATCGCTAAAGCAATTTAGTCTAAGCGACAAATGAAAGCACATACATCACGTTGCGATAATTCGAACGCTTAAATCAAACGATTCGCGGCAAACACGTCCTCTACCACACGTGGGGTAAAACCGAAAACCGTTTGTAGAGCATTTTAAGCTTTACATTTTTCCGCTATCCATGAGCATGTAATCGTCCACTATCGTTCCATCGCACACTCCTAACCGACCCAATGGATACAGGGAATTAATTTTTGGCGTCGTAAAAGGACCTCATAAACCGCGCGCCCTGTTTGTTCGCGGTTCCATGGGGCTTTTAAACGCGGGCTCACGAACCACGACCGAATCGTACGCACCGAATCTGCCACGGACTGCCAGTTGCATCCATTCTAGCTCCTGCGTAAAGCGCACCATCATAATTTACGGCTTATTTAGCGAGCATGCATAATGCACCGCACTATCAGCGGATGCTCGCAGCCTGGTTTGGGGGTGAGTCATGGGTCAAAAATGGGCCTTTAATGGAGATCATTAGGTCCTTCCCATGTGGGGCCCTTGTGGTGGTACTCGAATTCCCAACCACAACTTTACACCGGAGGTTCAAGCGGTGTTAAAAAAAAAGATTGCCAAGCTTGATCTGACTCCCGAGGTCACTGAAACGGCCCTCGGAGGGCTCCCGAGCGTTGTGTTAATGTCGCGCTCATGAAATGGTAATTAATGATATCGTAATTAAACGGAAAACAATTGAAGTTATGATCATTTAATTTAAGCGACGTAATTGAATCGGAACACGCGAGGTGCTTTAATAAAAATGGGCGATTTTTGGTGCAATGTTGATGCAAATAGGACGCTTTTTTCATGACGATTTTCTTCATCGGCATAAGGACATCATTCGCATGATTCGCACCTCAACAGAAATGTTAACTTTCCTGTTGCTGCTGTTAGGCATTGCGCTAAGTTGTTATTCGCGAATAATTTCATATAACCTTTCCCAATCGCACTATGGCAATTTTATTCCATTTACAAACGCGATTGTGCTCGATAAATTTTAAATTCGAATCCACCCGCTACACCCGCTGGTTAAAAGTTGTTTGGAAAGAAAACGAAAAAAAAACTCCAAATTTCGGGATTTCCGTCCCAATTGGCAGCGGAACGAATGGACAGTTACAGCGCATCGTGTGCGGCCAATCTCCCGGCACGTCCCAACCAGACACCCTTCGGGAGGGCAAAAGTTCGCAACGAAGTGCAGCCAAAAATACGGATGCCAACGACAAACAAAAGAGAAAAAAAAATACATCAGCCCTTCGTTACTCGAACCGCCACTATTTGCCCATTTCGGCACCACGAATGGCGTCACTAAAAGACGGCGACAATGGAACGGCACCGAGAATGAAATGGTGATAATGTTTAATTTAATTTTATTAAAACCTATTTCCCTGCCGCCGACGATGGAGCGCCGAAGAGTCGAAGCAAGGTTTTACGAGTCCTGGGCTTTTAGCTACGAGTAAGTGTGTGAGTGTGTGTGTGTTTGTGGGGGGTTTGTGTGGATGGGATGCTGGTGGTACGTGTCGTTGTCGCGAATCGTGGCCCGGGACGTGTTTGTGCCTCGCTCCATCGATCGACCGGCTGGAACACGAGAATCCTTCTTCCTTTTCAGCCTTGCACCTACCCAGAGGAAAACCAGCTTGAGTGAGAGCGAGAGAGAGAGAGAGAGAGCGAATAAGCAAACGAGTTAGGGAGTCTGCAAATAGCCCGTACCCGTTCGTGAAAAACGGACACATTTTGTCGCATTTTCCCGACCCGCCTTTTCTGCAGCCGGATCCGAGCCCGGGAATCGATTTTCCGATAAATTGTGGCAAATTGCACTTCATCGCAGGCGTAAAACGTGAGTGCTCGAAGCCAAATGAACAGCCGTTTCCACGGGAATGACAGCCCAAACGCGCGATCGAGAACGTGGCGGTCAAATTTTCCACCGGAAAAGCGCCACAGCGGATACATATATATATCTGGAAAGTGCATTAGATTGGTGTAAAAATGTGAAAGCTTACACTCATTAGTGCCACTTTCCAATTCATTAGTACCGCCTGTAGTGGCTCGTTCTGCGGAAGCTCGCAAGTTCGCTTAAAGCTGACCTCAGCGAGCGTCCGGCTCGGTTTTTCTCGCATCCGAAGGACGACGGTTTGAACGTGATTTAAGGCTGGAATCCCTTTCCCAAAGGGGATTCGTTTTTTTTCTTTTCCTTTCGTCCATCGCTAGACGGTTGCAAAAACAAAGACCGTGCACGCTGAACGAACGCAGATGATGGTCGGCAGGCATTTTTAAATATTTATTACCACCACTCGCGACTCGCAAGGACCCGCGTGTCTCAGCCCCAAACGGACGTCCCCAGACTCGCAAGGGGAGAATTCACATTTTTCAAACATTCATTATATCGATCCACGCCACGGCTGCGATGATGAAAGGTGGCGGTTGGTTTCATTTTTTTTTTGTTTTGTTTCTCTCATCCTCTCATGTCCTTTCCGACCCTTCTGGCCGGGGCGAACGCAGGAGAATGACCGTCTGGTCATCAAGCCGCCCAAGGAAGCCCGTAGAAGGGGCGAATGGTTTTTCCCGCAGCCACACCGATCGGCACAGGGCTCGGGACAACCTTGAACCGCCGTGTCGACGAGCGTATCCTGACACATCCTGGTAGCCCTGGCAACGCAGCCACGCCGCTAGAATGGCTGCTAGAACGTGCGCGTACGTTCGGGCTTTCATAATTCAAAATGAAATAGACCCTTGGGAGCCGTCAGTGGGTCGAGGTTGACGGGAACGGGATTTAAAGGTCATGACAGGGGAAACGAATTGGGTGGATTTTTCCGACCACTGCTGCGGAGGCGATGGGACGTTCGTGAACCTGTCGGTGGGCCTGTTGGCAAGTCGATCGTGGTGTTTAGAGCGAAATTAGCCATTAAAAAGCTGTCGCTTCTGCACCGAAACGGGTTCATTGTTTTGCCACAGATGGTTGAACTAAAAGTGCGGGAATACTTGCCTTAGAAGGAACATATTTAAAGGGTTGATTGAAGTAAAGTTATGATATTTTAGAAAAACGTTTACTTTGCAAAATTATTGATCATCTTATACTGTTAATATTTATCAATAATTTGAGCAAAATTTGTTTAGCATCTTTTACTTTTCTTGATTCTGCCAGTCGCTAATCACTTGATTGAACAAATAAAACAAAAAACGATACAAAAACGGTATACTGATAAATGAACCCTTAGAATATTTTAAAATGATGCTTCAATATTTTTTAACTAGTTACCTTATTATCCATGTCGTCTAAGCTATTGATTTTATACTGTGTGTGTATATTTTCGCAAGTGCATTTTAAGGTTTTTTCAAACATTCACGGCCTAATAAAGTCAAATAAACACACATGTAATATGAAAGATTCATATACTAAAATATTATATAAAGAAGAAATATTGATGTATTATTTCCCATTCAGAGCATAAAAGTCGTGAAAAATATCAGCACGGAAGCACACCCCTGTCGATCTCGTGACAACTTCATGAAATGGCTCACACACAAAATCAACCGAGCTGACGACAGCACACCGGCGATCTACTCACAAATCCCTGCAATTCGATAATAACGATGCAACAATCAATAAAATGATTCACTTCACAATTCGCTCCAAAAACAAACTCCCACCAGCGCGCCCTTCAGCACGCTCATAAAATGCTGGCAGGCAATCAAAGATTAATAACTCATTAAACTGCGTGTGGCTGGCACGCATGAATGAACATTTCTCCCTTAAGTCTCGCGGAGGAAGCAAAAGAATCCGGAATGCCGACGCATTCCATAGCTCCTCGGAACAAACACACCGAGCGCAGTGAAGCTCTGGCCCTGGGCTGGCTGTAAAAAAAAAAGTAAGACCCAACTAATCGACGGCATAAAAGAAAACACTGGAACACCAGAAGCGATCTTTTTGTGCGCTGCTTGTTAAAAGTCTCGACCCCGTGGCGCAGATCGTCTCCTCGATCGTTGTGTCGTGGCTTCTCCACACGCTGCACTGCTTTTTACACGTTCCCTCGCAACCGAGACGTTTGGGTCCTCGGACGCCACCAGCCTGGTCTGGGAAGCCTGCACATCGGAAGGTGCCACTTTGCTTCTTGTATTTATTTCTCATGTTTCTGGTGGTGTTTTTCTTGTGGCCGCTTCTCGTACCGCTGACACTTGGACGTCATCGGAATGGCAGCGAACTGGACGGTTGGGCCTTACGAGTCGCGAGAGCCTTCAAACCCCCCGTTGGCTTCTGGTGGCACTTTTTTTTCCCTCTCGTACAAAATCTGTGCCTCCGTACGGTACAGTGCACCCAGTTGGGGGCATACTGGAGGTGGTTTCGGTAGGAATAGGTGGAGGTGGAGGGCGCTCACAGGCCTGACAAACTGCACCACAAAACGGTAGCCAAAATCGTATGGATGTGTTAAAATTAACACCTGCATATGAAGAGTAGCATAAAAGTGTTTCTGATACGTGTCTTCCATGAATAAGGCCCCACGAGGCTGCATTCGGGGGTACGGTATCCGGAGGGTCCAGTGCAGGAGGACAAGGGCAAACGTGGAAGAGTGGGAAAAAAAACCCTCGCTCTCACACGGTCCCAGAGTGGTCCCTACGAATCCGTTGCCAGCATCACAACACCTGACTGAGCCGTTCAACTGCCAGGCTGTCGAGATGATGCGATGTGACGTTGAATTCGAGGCACATACGAAAAAAAAATCAACTTCCATCTATATTCCTGCCACTGAGCCCTTCTTGAGCTGGGCTGTTAGATTCTGGACGTAAGTAGCGTAAAGTTGATGACAGTTGGCGTTTGCCAGACGACTGTGAACAGGACTCGGGATATTGGGTTGCTGAGGGCAACGGGTTGCTGAGGCCGGTTTTTGGAGTGTTTGTCCCTCAAGTGTCATAAATTACAAATCACACTGACGGCGGGATGAAAACAAAAAGGCGTTGGTGGCAGGAAAAAAAAAGCTTCCAAGAAGTGGATTGGATATGGGCTTCAAAATATTGTGATTTCATTCGACACCCGGTTTGGTTGCTGCTTAGCAAAACAAAATAAAAAACCCCGGGTTAGAAAATACTGACATAAATATCGTTTTGATTAATAATCGATTGGGCAACTTAATTTGATTAATTAAACACACGCTGCGTGAATCACACCCTTTTTCACCAACGGGGTTACCAGACGTACCAGACAACAAATCAAATGAGGGATTTGAGTATGTAATTTAGAAGCGATACACCAATCAACATATTGTTGGAGCGATTTTATCAAAGCTGCTTAGATGTAATACAAGAAACTATATGCTTTTAATGTTTCTATAAGTGCTGTTTAAAGTATCCCTCACCTATGCCCAATACAATTCGAATCAAAACAACATTTTATAAGCTTATTATCGTTAATTTAAATCGCTTCCATGTAGTAAATGTGCACCTCCGCGTTCAATCGATCTCTTTCAACGTCCTGATGCCCTTTTAAATGTCCAAACGTTCACCAAATAGATCATCATCATCGTCAGCAAGCGCCAAGATTAGAGCAATCGAGTAATGGTTAACAGTTTATCACTTCTACCCGCCCGCAGGACCAAAGGAATGCGACCTGCCGAAGTCGGGCCTGACGTCCCTACACGGCACCTCCGGATTCGGCCAGGTGCCCAACTCCGCCTCGGCCGACAGCAATGGCAACCGGTTACACGTGGCTAGCGGAGGCGGTGGCGGAGGTGGTGGCGGAGGTGGTGGTGGCGGCGGTGCCGGAGGTGGAGGCGCAGGTTCCGGCACAGGTGGGACAAACACCGGTTCCGGTACAGGATCACTCTGCGAGCCACACAACATCCACCAGGATCAGGTAAATGTAGCTACACGGGGGGACGAGTCCGAGCCTCGAAAGGAGCCCGGCCAGGATCTGCCACAGATCCTGGCCACCAGCCACCCCCCAAAAGGTGAACGACTTTGCTTACTCTCCACCAGGATGCTGGCAAACATGGCGCGAAACAGAAACGGCATCGCACACGCTTTACACCGGCGCAATTGAACGAGCTCGAGCGTTGTTTCTCCAAGACGCACTATCCGGACATCTTCATGCGTGAGGAGATCGCCATGCGGATCGGGCTGACGGAGTCACGCGTGCAGGTATGTGTTGGGTTAGGGCACTGTTTTCCATACTTAATGTAGCCCATAACATCGAGAGATCACTCCTTGCTGTGGCGGCTTTCGAACGCACGAGGGTGAAAACGCATAAATCACTTTTCTAACACCCACGGCAACGCCGTACGCAAACGGGGGGGTGTTTTTTTTTTGGGAAAATTAAAGCAACCGGATGTCCCTTCGACGCGGGTTTGTTTACAGATGGTGCGGTTAATCCGTTAAGGCGTCGCGAACATTTGCCCTCTAATTCCCAACCAAGGGTGACTTTTAATCGAAACGGGGTCAGCAACGAAAGCGTGCTTTGGCGGAGTTTCCCGGCAATGTGCCGGAAAATTCACATCCTGTCGCACGCAGTAACGATGCGGGAAATTTGCCCTCCACAAGACAAATTCCGCGGATTCCAACGGATTGTCCTGGGTGCTCATCGTTTTACACGTGTAACTGCAACGCTGCCCCGAAAGGCACGAAGTGCACCGGAATGTTCGACCTTAAGTCCACTAATTAACAATTAAATCGACCAAATGAATCACTTAGCTAATCCGCTTTTCCTATCCGCCGCCGTGTCGCGTGTCGTGATTTGTTGCGGTTCCGTCCAAGGCAAGGCGAGCTTGAAACCCCAACAAAGGGATGGGTAATTATTTAGCCCAGTTTCCATTTACATAAACATGATTCATGAGACTCGGTAGCCCCGTTGCTGGTTCCGATCGATTAAGTTTGCCGCACTGGCAATCTGGCTAATGATTCGTCTGAGAAAATGTCCTCTCACATGGTGCCAATTGTCAGCATGTCCGTCCGCAAAATGGAGCTCCGTGACACATGTAAACCAACATGTCGGACATTGGTTCAAAATTGTCTCCTGCACGTCCCTTCCCGAAATGGGGCATCGTTGTCCTGATTAGTGAGGCGGCCTCTCTCTCTCTCTTTCTTCTGGTGTCCTGGGGGCTTTCTGGGATTGTGAAAAGGGCTTAAAGGATCGTCTCATTTCCCTTTCCATCATCGCAACGAAACAGACCGTCCTGGAAAGCTGTCTTGAAAGACAAGAAACCGACAACGAACGGGTTCTTGCATGGGTTGAAGTGAAGCTCGTTCACTTTACGGTAAAAGCGGGACGTATCTCGTCGACGAAACAGCACTTTCGGGACCGATGTGATAGAAACCTCAGGCCTGACCGGTGACACTTCGACACGTGATAAGAAACGACAGCTCAATCGCTTCCTCTGTTTCGAGTGGGGGCTTTTTATTTTTGTTTTTTCGACGAACGACAATTAGCACGTGTCAAGGTGGTTTGTGTGACGTTTTACAGATTTGAACGAAAACCGCCGTGTGGTGTTCGTTTTGTTTTTGGGAATTCGGAAAGGACAAGCGCAATCCATATGCAAGATTAAAATGACCTGATTTTACTGGAATTTCGTTGTATTCTGAGAGAGTTGTAGAATTGTGCTAGGCATCGCCAATGAGGTGTAGTTTCTAAATTCACTGTATTCTAAAAGTAATACGGTAACGTTACAATTGTATTAAAATGGCATCACTCAACGGTTACTACGTTCAATAAAAAAAAACCTTTAAACTCTCATATGAAATTTAGATTCTAAAACTTCTACTACCTGCAGAAGCTCACAAATTTCCTTTCAAATTCAAATTATTCAATTTGATTTTAACATTTTCAAACCACAGAAAATTTCTTCGATTTGATCATGTAAATTTTGAAAACAAAGACCCACAAAGACGTGCTTATAGCCATTGTTAAGCTGTTGCTGAGCTTCACAACCTTCCCAATTATGCAACGCTATTTTACATTGCCGAACTATGAATACTTCTAGGTTAGTAAGATGTTCTCCCTTTGTTTGCGTGCAAAATCCTGCCTAAATCCTCTACCAACCTTGCATAAATCCCACACAACGGCGTTCACGTTTACGCAAGACTCAACCGAACGGTTCACTAAATCGTCCACAACTTTGCGTTATCCTTCAACTCCACCAGTCTAAAATCTCCCCCCACACACCCACACATTGAAGCTAATCTGCCTAGCCGATCCGGCAGATCCCCTTGTCATCCCATAAATCAATCATGGGGCTTCAACGTTATGAAAAACTTTAAACAATCCGAGCACGTCCTGCCGTGGGTCCTGCTTTTATCCTTCCATCCCCGGTGGCAGGACGAATGGCTGGAGAAAAAAAATCTCACCCCCAAACAAAGCGCAAGCGAACTTTTTGATCCTCTCGGCACCAAAATCCACCCTCCTGTCCTGGCTCTCACCAACCCACACCACCCACACACACTAAAGTGTTTTCAAGGTTATTGCAGCGGCTTAGGGCAGGATCATGCAGATTGCGCGCTCACCCGAATCACCGATTCCAATCGTCGATGGCTCCCGATGGCGCACCAAATAATATGCATGCAAGCCAAACGTGTGCCATAAAAGGAAGATTTTATATTCACTTCACTCGCCACCCACACAGGCGGTAGGCGCTATCGGTTTGATTGCGTCGTGATGGGGCGAAAAAGGATCTCCCACTCGATCGATCCGGGAAGGCCCCGAGCAAGCCCTGATGGAAGAAGTTTCTGCTAATCACACCAATAATAGAGTGCCGAGTAGCACCGCAACCGAACCGCATGAGCATAAATTCCGCAACTTTACGCTTTCCTTGCTAATGGACCCGTTTTCTGGCTGTTGGGTCCCTCTCTATTGCAATGTGTGTGTGTGGCTTGAACTACGCCAGAAACTAGCAGCATTGTTTTTCCATTAAAGCGTCCCCGAGTAGTTCTCGCAGCCAAATGACTCGGTTAGGGCGTGAAAGTTTGACTTTGAGACGGCCCTAGACGCACCTTGGTAACAGTTGGTCCCCGAGGGTTGTGTCCTTAACGCGCCAGATTCAGGACTCGGAGCTCACTAACCCGCCAAACCGCTAGCGCATTTCCAAGTCACCATTGCTGTCGGTGGCGACTCATCCCACGAAGAATCACGAAATCGAACTTTCGCACCCGCTAAAGTAGCCCCGAAAGGTCGCAGTAGGCTGGGAAGGCGAAAATGGATGTTCCCCCGGTGATGGTCCGGAGCTGGCGGCCATTTTTAGGGGAGAGGTTTTTTTTATTCGCTTTTTACGATGTCATTATGAGTTTATAGGTTCGCCCTTTATGGCATCACGCCAACCCTGCCACAATCGGCGGCTTCGGCTGACGATTCCGGCGATTTGTTTGATGTTTTGATTGCCCCAAATGGGTCTGGCCGATGCGCCACCCTCTGGCGTGTGGAATGAATGGACACATTTTTCCCGCTTTTCGCTTCGTGCGAGCCCGCAGTACGGGGGCGAATTAATTCGAACCAATTTTCCCCCTTCGGTTTCGTGTCGGCCGGCCGACATACGCTGGAACCGCAAGCGTAAGGCCGCCCCGAGCGTTGAGCGTTGGGATTACTTTCACATTTTTCAATTGTGACCAAACCAATTAGAGGATTTGTGTTCGCTCGCAGCTCGGCTGGTGGTCAAACCTCAGAGCGTTTGATCGTGCTATTCGCGCCGGCCATTACATTGTAGTGTTATTGCGTGCGATCAAACCAGCGCGCTAGTAATGGTCGATAAATTTGAACGCACTCGGGGGAGGGAATTGGAGGTGAAATGGCGCTCCGTTTAATGGAAAAGTTCTCGGAAAACTAACTGGACAGCGCAAACGTCCCAAAAAAAACGAGCTCTGGTACACGTTCGAGGCGCTATGCGTGGACAGATATGCAAAGAAAACAGCAACCCTTACTCGCATCACCGGGTTTCCGAATTTTCCTGCATCCACACCAGTCGAAGGAAAAACGAGCACGTTAAATCACACCCGACCGACCACCCGACCGAAGGAATGCGTGAAACAGCAGGAATCTCGGGGGCGGGATTTATGGTCGAGCAGCGAGCCACCCCCAATGGGAGGAAAAACGCACCCCCACATGGTGGCATGCAAATAAAAGAACCAACGTTGATCTCCGAGGGGGTCAACGGCAAAATCCGAATCTGGTAAATCGTGAGAAATGATAGTACGCGCTCTTCGTGCATGGCCACTGGCACACCGACCTCTGGTGGTGTGTGGGTCTGTATTTTTGTTTTTCCCCCTTTTGCTGTCGCATTTCCCACCCCAACGTGCTCGAGGTTCACTAGGCCCCGGATCAGCAGAAAACCCCCGCGAGTCGAATCGCCTCCCTCAGGCCCTTATCACTCCCAAGCCAACCCCAGATGGGGGGTGCAAAAATGGCGTCCTGCCCATACGGTGGTAGTTTGTACGAGCGGCATTAGTTGCCGTTCCCCAAATCCCCGCAATGTCAATTTATATGCGGAAATAATTCCCGCTCTTAATCCTCGCGCCGCTGGGTTGTCCGGGGAAGCCCGGGTAGGTGCGGATTGGCTTTCCAAAATCCCTGTGCATAAATAAATTTCTCCCACAGCGCTAAAGCGAAGCGAGATGGCTCGTGCTGGGATGGGCTTTAAAGACGCACTACTATGGTGCCGGTTTTACAGCATCGACCGTGCCGTCGAACGGACACTCGAAGGTCACTTTTTCACAACAGCTGGCCACGGGAAAAGGACACGAAACACGCACGGAGAAGACGTTGCACGAGCACAAAACGTGTTCGAAGCCGGGGTGTTTTGCGAGGTCAACGGTCGGCCGGCGGTTAACCGATGGGAGTCAAAAAATTCAAACCACACCGCACTGTCGGTTCGGACGTTCTTCGGCCGTTGGTGATGAACAGAAGGACAAACAAACGAAGGAACGAATAAAAAAAAAATAATGCCCACCCGAGGGCCACAAAAGGGCCCGGACCGGTAATCGGATCGGCAGCCACCGATTCCGATGCGGTCGATATGATATTTGATCCGCGCGGATTGCCGCACGCTGGCGATGGATGAGCGAATGGAGCCACATTTCGGATGTGTGGACGTGTTTTCCAGTTCTCCAGACCGACCGGTTTTTGTGCGTTCGTAAAACCCTTGTGACTGCGGTTTCTGGATCGGTGGTCAGTCTCGGTGGGTCTCCGTTCAAAGTGTCGTTATGTTCTCGCCCGGCGTGTTATTGGTTTTGTAGGTATTTCACGCAAACCACGTCAGGTGGAAGCAGAATGGGTATCCGAAATGCCACTGCAAAGAGCTGGCGGTGCTAGTTTCGCGAAAACGTGCGTCAATATGTTTGTTGGCCTCTTAAAATACCTGGTATGAGCGGTTTTGCAAAAGATGTGACCTAATACAGAATTCTGTTGGGCTTTAGTTAAGTAGAACTGGTATCAAACATCCCATGAAGTGAGCTGAAACTCTCTATAGTAATGAAATATTATTGAATTTGTGAATGCATGCAACGTTAAGGATTCACAAATTCACGAAATTTATCTAAGCATTTTAACATCCCCCATAGTTTAAATGTTTCAGCAACGAGGATAGTTTTAAAAAATATGTATGATTGTAAACGAGTTAACAGCGTTGACAGTGGTTTATTCCGACAATTACAGAACGTGAATGAACGTAATGTAATGTGCTCCTTAACTCTAAATTTGTCAGATAAGCCATAAACATAATTAATAAACCTAGATCCTTTCCGAAAGACGCAAACATTATCGTTTTGTGTTTCGAGAAATCTATTATGCTGTTATCTATTATCTATTATTAAGGGATCGCAATTCAAATAGGCTCAAAATCATCACATAATGAATTATTTAATTAAACATCTTCTCAGAAATCAAAGCAACCGTGCCACGTGGTTGCAGGTATGCGATGAAGAAAGATATTACAAAATTCTCTAAGATAACCGCTTCAGCAGGCGCACGCCACGAATGATGAATTCCTGATCTAATTGCACGCAAAAGGCACCATTTCGGTCTCACAACCTGTACCATGTTTAGCTGCAACTGTCGGCTCCTAAACGTTGCGGTACAGGTTTGAGTAAAAAAAAACCCATCAGGTGTTATTACTTTTTAAGCCGGGAAGTGTCCTCAATTACAGCGGATCGGTTCCGTGGTAACCCTAAGAAGGGGCTCAAGCCTCCTACCAACCGAACCATCGTACGCTTGTTGCACACGCGCTGTACAAAAAGGACCAAAAAAACGCACACGTCTACCACGTTTTGGCCAACTAAATAAGGAGCGAGTGGCGCGTGTACGCGTGCGAACGCCAAGGGAGCGAGTCCCACCTCAGTAATGCGGGACACGTGGCGAAATTTAATATAAACGGCAAATAAACAGTGAATAGATTTGTTTTTCCGTTCCACGGTCGCGCAACTGCAATTGACAACTTGTCCACCTGTTATTTTTGGCTCGCTGTGAGCACCTGCCGACGAATTGTTGCCATTTTTCCCCATTTATTTAGCGGGTTCGCTGAAAAAAGGGGTTCAATTCACGAACCCGATGCGATGGGGCAAGGACCACTTACTACCACTCGTTAATGGTGTAGAAAAACAACGCTTTTGGGTTTATTTTGCAGCTAAAACATCCCCGATTGTGCCTTTTTTTGGCCGTTGTTACAGACGGCTCCTAAAACGTCGAATATAACGCAACACCTGATCGATGCCGTCATCAGACTTGTGGCTCGATCGAGTGAAAATTCCGAAAGTTTTCACCAACAAAACGCCCTAGCGGAAAATCTGGCCAGCATCGCGATGGGCTCGGAAGCAAATTTAGAAATGGTGTAACGATTTTAATAAATAATACCAATCCGCAACCGGCTGACACCGGCAACCGTGGTGTACAAGGAAAACGACTCTAAACCTCGCCCTGGCGACCCAGATCGGCCTGCGAATGGGGTACGAATGCGCTCCTGCGATGCTGGGATCCGGTCGAACGGGCGGAAATTAGCCGTGAAACTGATGATGAGCAAACAAGTAGCGCTGCGAGGGTGCAAACTCGAGGGACAGGCAAAAAAGGGCCACAGGACAGCGGGGCCCGGCTAGAAATCGAATCAAAAAGTCATCCCATTTACACACCGTCTGCCGTCTCGCTTTAGCAGCCACGGTGCGGGAAAAAACACGAGGGAAAGCCTTTCTTCCCGAAGGCGCGCTGCGTCGGTCGGTAAGAAGCCTGCGACCGGGGAAAGATTTTCCCAACATGATAAATAGTGCGGCTAGTAATGTGCTATTAATCCGGAATAGATTTAGCGAAGGGAAAAGATTTATTCCGTGACTCGGCGCCCTTCGTCGGGCCACAAACATATGGGGCCCCTTTTTGCGGATGGTGGTTTCGCCGATATCTGTCTGGCGCGCAAGTCATGCCCCGGGTGGGTGTTTTGCCATCGTCGAAATTCGGGACTCCGAACCATGGGCGAGTGGTTGCAGTTGGACAACATTTGGGAGCGAATCCGTACGAACAACAGCACGTTTCGTTTCGAAAAATTGTTTCGACAACAATTTTTTCTTCAAAACATGCTGTGTTTGAATGGGAAAACAAATACTGAAAGCTTGAAAAGTGTGAAAATTGCTTATGAGATGAATTTATCCTATTCATTAGCTTTAGAAACTGATAACAATATTGCTAAAAATTTATTATATGCATGGCTTTATGTAGAGGAAAAATATTGTTCACATGTTATAAAATTAACAAAATGTAGACGCATACTCACGCAGCTGCATCCAATTTATTTCCATCCCTTTTGACGAAAACATTTCCCATAATAATACACTACGAAAGTGCAAAAATATCTTCCTCACAAATATTCTTTTGTTTTGCCACATTGTCCAACATGCTGTGAGTAGTTCATTATTTACTAGTCAGGATATTCGCACGAGCCCTAAAATAAACAGGATACAAATTTCCCCAGCCATGCCCGTGCCCTCACCAGTCAAAGGCAACGGGAAGCGATGAGTCCATTCCGGTAGGCCCTTTTCCGCTCCCTAATGCGTCGGTTCGGATAGTGACAAGGCGTTGGAACGCCTACCCGCTGTGCCAGCGGAATGCTCCGCTGCGTGAAACCGAGGGAGTTGATGAGGGTTTCCCTGGGATGGACAGTTTCCCTAATGCCGACCGCGTCGTGCCGGGATGCGGGCCCTTTGCCCGCAGTGGCAAATCCTGCCCGAAGTGTAAGGTAATGAAAGTGTAATAAAAGTATTATTGGACCGTACGATTTATTGTTTATTTATTAATAACATGCAAATTGAATACGTTCGAGCGGGTTTATCGGTATCGAATGGGATGGTTTCACACGTGCGCGGCCAGCAAGTCGATCCTGGCGCATCGATACGCATGCTTGGGCTTGAAGGATTTACAGGTGCGAATGGTGATGGCAAATAGGTCACGGAATCGTAGCGTAAAGTCAAAGGCACGGGAACGTAAATCTTTTTATAGCTTAAAATGGAGCAAGGGTCTAAATATATATGCAAGGAACAATATTTGTGACACGCTCATTACTAATATGTAAACCCCAACGTAAACTAAAGATAATGAAGCTTTAGAAGCTATATTTCCTGACAAATCTACGAAGAGCACTTCCAGCACACCTTCTTGTGTTTTCAATTTTCTCAAAGCTCAATGAACGTTAAGACACACCCACCGACACAGCTCTCCATACACCAACTGTGTGCTGAATGCACTTAATTATGATGCAACGCTGTCTCACTAAACTCCAGCACAGGAATCAACTCGAACGAACCCTTTTTCCAACCTGCCGGCTCTTTATGCAAGCAACGCACGTAAATTAAAACAACCAGTCAATTGTTTTCAACTCCCTCACAGCTCACAGCTTGTTTGCGGCACTCGCAAACGCGTCTTCGGCAGCATCTTGGTGTAGTAGTCTAATTTTCCCAGCATATTACGCACGCCGAAGGCACGCCAACCGAGCCAGCAAGTCGACGGAAAACAGCGTCTTAGCGTCGGTTGCGGCAGTCGAAAGGAACCGTTCATCATTCCACGCTCACCATTTGCAGCAACAATACGGCTGCGGTGCCTCGGAACACGGCAAGCTTTTAATCTGGTTTAATTCATGCGAGGATTAGTGGCATGAAACTTTCAGAAAATTGATAATAAATACATTCACGGCAGGGCATGCTTTCTTGCCCGAGACGCACCGCTTTTGACGCACGGGGATTTTCGCAAGCCACCACCGATCTAAGACAACCATGACACGGCCTTAGCCGACGGGTCGTCAGGAGCAACACCGGCCGCCATCTTACTCGAGCCGATCTGCAAGAGTCTTTGTTGCGAGGTGTTTACTTCTTGAGAAAAGCCTTCGTTTCGCAGCGCAGAAACCAAACCTGCCCCGGGACTCGAGCGGCGTGGATCGAAGAGAAAAGTGAAAGTGGAAGTTTTCTTGCAAGATTTCCCAACGCTACACTGACTGCGTTTGCGCCTGGTTGTCTTAAGTCTTAGCTAATGAATAGCCTACTGCCGTCTAGTATCGTTTGTCTGTCGTCCTTGCGATGGAACGAGCGCAAAGGAGCGACGGTGAGGATATCGACGCAAGGGATGCTTCTACCGGGAGCGTTTTAAACCGGAACATCACCAGGCCCACGGGGGTTTCATCTTCGTCGGTGGGTGGAAACAGTAAAAGGCTTTCAGCCACGAATTGTGTCACTCGAATGAGTGATTGCTGGTGATTGGAGCGTACCGAGAAGCCGACTTCTGCTAGCTGATGGTGGAGATTTCTTCAGATTCCCGTCCCCATCCAGGCGGACTGTCGTGGGCATCATAAAAGCGTCGCGCTTGTGATCCACCTCCTCAGTGCGATCAGCCTACGTTTCGACTGTCATTTTCAAAACTTTGCAAAATCGGAAACCAATCAATCAATTATCGTCAATTACCGAGCGCCTCCATCGGGGAGCATCGAACGCTCGCTTCTTAAATATACTTTTCTCACTAAGGAAATTTTACTGAACGCCGATTACACCGGCAGATGGATTTCATCGCACGAAATGTCCTTTTAGCGCGTGCACTCACACACAAACACGTGCGTTGAACGCTAACGGGTGTCATCAGAATTTTACGAGGCTTTTATTAAGCAAAACCTTCCCAGAGAGTGGGTTTCATGATTCTATGCAAATAAATAGAAGGTCTTGATACCGTTGATTCCATCTTGAGCCATCCTCTTCGGAATGGGATTGCAAATGATTTTTTTTCCTCAGAAATAAATATAACATACATGCTTTTCCACTAACTGTTCAAAATGTTCCATCTCTAATGCGTTATATTCCTGTTGATCCACTCGATCAAAAAAAAAAAGATATACCTGTCTATTACGAAGCCTATCAGCTAGCATTATTTTCGGACTAGTATGAAGGATGGAGCCCATCTAAAAGGATACTATTAATGATTTGTAATTTTTTACCGCACGCAAAAAATGGCGAGAAGATATTGCATACTTTGTTTTATATGGCATCATTGTAATTTGAAACATTATTTGGAATAATTTTTAGGGTAATTACAAACGACAGCTCCTGTTAAACTTGTTTTAGCCAATTTGACCAACATTTTCCAAAAAATGTTAGTCAAATCACAGAAAGTGAACAGCAACGGAAAGCTTCACTCTGTGCCGTCTTAAGAATGCCTTGAATTCTATTTTTCATTTTGCTTTTTGGAAACTTCTTCAACCTGATGAAAAAACCTTTTGATCTGTACCGCATACGTGGGTCTCAGATGAAAAAAATAACGAAATACAAACAAATCGGGCTGTAGCAGGTTTTGCTGCACCGCCAATAACCCCTTACGCCTTGAAACATCGTATACTGTTTGCACACATCCTATGGCGTCATAGTGTTGAGCCTAAATTCAATGTTGATTTATTTCACTAGACAAATGCCTAAAAGCTACATATACCACATTTTTTCCATACAAAAACAACGCTATTTTAGTTAAACTCACATATTGCTCGTATATTGTAAGTTGTTCCAAATGCAGCTTGATTTGCGGGCCAACTTGAGCGGAACATGTTTTGTGTAACGATAATTTTAAAGCTTTCAAATTATAGATTTCATAAAACATTCACAGAATTAAGATAGCAATTAATTATTGTAAAAAGACAAGGGCTTAAATTTCTGCTTTTATTACACCAAATCGCTATGGTTAAGTGTTTCTGCAAAGCATTAAGCCAATTTCTTGCGTACGAAACAGCAGTTAAATAAAAAATGGCATTATCCTTTGCTATTATGTTTTTGCTGCTTGAGAAAAATCAATAAAAATATACGAAAAGCCTGAAGAGTACGGGTGGAGAAAAAATACCTAAAACCGTCTAAAAATAATGAACAAGAAATTTTCCAGAAATGTCAGCCTCCTGATCGGACTGGAGAAAAATCTCAATCACTTTTTTATGAAACGTTCCCCCGTACGCTAACATTTTCAAGAGTCCTTCAGATGTATACTGTCAAAATTGGCATCTACCCCACGATCGCATGAGCGATTTCAAAGCAGCACTGCGCTATCCTGCGGATGGTCAAAGTACTCCAGCATCGCCATGGTAACATCCCCAATCGAGCGATTGGTGGAAAATCGGAGCAAAGGAGCCTGTTAGAATTGCTTCGGTGTTAGTGGCTCCGTGCGCCGACACCAACACATTGATGCCGTAACTTGGTCCCCATTTGCAGCCATCCCTTTGGGGATGCGATAAGCTACGAGTAGATGGAAGCGTGAGAGGAAAATGTACAGGACCAGCTAACGACAGCACCATCTGAGGGTGATTTTTCAGCTTTCGCCATTTTGGACCGTGAGCTCAGAGAACGCTCGGTATATCGAGTGCTGTTCTTGTTGTTTCCGAAGTGTAGTTCGAGGAGTGAAGGATGAATTTTTCAAAGGCATGCGCGAGGCATTCGCATTGATGTGTATCCTTTATCTTCTCGTACTCCCCACCTACACAAATCTGCTCAGCGGCCACCATTTTTCTGGAAAATAGCGTTTTTCTCCGAACTTTTCGTCCTTATTTCGAACGTGGAAAATGGGGATCGGGGAAAAACGGTTTTGTCCGATTTTTAGGAATAGATAAAACTTTTCGTTTTTCCATCGCAGAGCGGAGACTCAAAATGAAAACATTTTCCTCTATTTTGCTTCAGTATTTAAGTAAAACTTTGGAAAAATCAATTAAACGCTGTTAATACATGAAAACCTGCAGTTTGTCCTAAGGTTGATATTTGTTACATAAATTTCAGCAGGATAAAAAATCAAAACAGGGATTCAATCACAACACTCTATAAAAATACCGGCAATAATATTTACCTTACATCACTATCCATGTAAAACAAAACCTTAAATATTTTCATATATTTTTAACAATAGCATTGCCCATTCAAAATATGTTAGTTATACGTCTTTCTTTTTGACGATTGATAACATAATGAACCTGCATAAATACACTGATATAATATTCGGGTTGATTTAATGAGACAATCACTTACCTCGAATAATTATCTTCGATTATAGCTTGCGAAACAGTAATAGAGCATTCCATATTGCGATTACTTTACTGTATCTCAGTAATAGTTTATATCGGTGTATCTCTCTTGTATGTAATTTATTTGAGATATTTTAATACATGTTACTAGATATTTGTGTTCAAAATATAACACATCTTAAATGCCAAACACGTCTGATATCCATCCGCTTTAAATTCCTTACATCGAATCCCAATAAGTTTTAAAATATCGTTTATGCTCAGGCGTAGGGCACTTTTGTGATAAAATTCGTCGGTCGACATAAAAGAATCAACCGTTTTTACCCGAAATCAAATATTGTTTCAAAACTTTTCCTTCGTTTTAGCCCCCACATTCGTTTTAAACCAAAGACCGCACCGCTCTTTCGATACGAATCCTTAGCTTCTGAAGAGGCACCAAAAGTTTAGATCAAGCTGGTTCATAAAACCACCTATCGGAAGCTGTACAGCCAAAACACAAAAGCCAAAAGAATATGAGTATATGAGAGACAGAGAGAGAGAGAGAAACAACTCCCTTAACACCAAACAAAGCAGGTCATCAGCAGCGGCACCGTCACGACATGGTAGCGTCATTAGTACACAATTTCACACCAGCCTGCCAAAATATTTATTAGTTTCAGCTTTATTTACTCATCCATATTTCACGTCCCTGGTGTGCGAGCATTTGATTTCGTTTTTTTCTCTTCTCTGATCCTCGGTAACTGGTTCGTCGGGTGTTTGGTGGCAGGCATTCCTTTCAAAGTTCCTGCAAAAGCCGACGGCAAATTGACTTGCAGTGGGGTTTTCTTTCCTTTTGTTTCGTTTCCAAGATGAATCAGTAAGAAAGGATTCCATAACGAAGATTACACAAAAGTTTTATTTTACAATCAATTTTTGCTGGGTATATGTCCGACAAATCAGACGTAAATCAAACAAAGTTCCTTATATTGCCCAAGCATTGTTTATAGAACGTGATGTAGAGCAAATTTGTCCAAAAAACTATTGAAAATCTATTCCATCTCAAATGGAGGAAATTAGATTATTACAAAGCAAACCAACAAGTTTGAAACTATTTTTTAACCAGCTAGTTGATTGCATCTGCTGTTAATAGATTGCATAAAGGATGTCCTTTTTCTTAATACTTATTATTTATTATTACATATTCTCAAATTGACTAAAATAATAAGCATATTACATTACATTACATTGCGTTTCCACGACAGACTGGCGTACTTCGCAAATAAAATGTCCTTCTACTAAACAAGCAGCAAACCTTTAAGAAAGCATTCCTCTTACAAGCAAACACCAAACAAGTGTCTGCACTGGTGCCAAAGCATAATGCACAAAGGATGTTTTTGTCACACAATCCGCAGCCTCTCTGGGGAATGTTTCTGGCCGCATCATTCGTCGTCTGAATGGAAACCGCATTTTGACGAGGAGGCGCTTTCCCAACCGAAACGTCCTAAATTCGCTTGCCAAACAGAGCCTGCACGTTGGAATACATTTTTAAAATCTATTCCATCACTATTTCCGACCATCACTCGTCAGCGATCCATCTGCCCGTTGAAGTCTTTTGTGAGTGAGAGTGCGGCGATTTTTTTCATCACCCTCCAAAAAGCACCGCGAAGATTCCGTCGCCATTCCAAGCACTCGTCCGGATTCGGCTAAGGGCGTACGGCAAAGGATACCAATGAAAAACGATTGTCCACGGCTGTTTGGTAGCGTGATTTTTCTTCTCAAACCTCCGAATCTGGCCGGTCGGGATCGCGTGCGGTTTTAGCGACGGGTTTTCCACCGATAGATTTTTATTTCCATCATTTATATTTCAGTCGGAGCCAAAGTAGTTTTACGTGTAACCTCGCCGGGAACCGCCCGTTGGGAGTTGAAATTCACTTGCCCGCCGTTCGGACAGACCACGGTTCTCAGTGTGGCCAAAAGCCGAGGGAAAGCGTAAAAGACAACAGAAGGTCCTAGAAACAGGGAAGGCCAATATTTTATCTCTTCCAAAACCGGTAAATAATTCGGTCCGGTACGCGTTGTGTAAGGTGTACTTCAACGAAATGTTGTGAGTTTTCGGGAATAGAGGAAAAGTTAGAAAACAAATCGAAGAGACAGAATATTTCAGGAGATACTAACGATTAGGAAACGCTTCTCTCGGTAAAGTCATGGGACCTGATTAAATTGTGGATCGGTGCTCTATAATATGAGCATTTTTAGCATTTATTAGACGACGTTTAAATAAGATATCTCTTTAGTCCTTGGTCAAATTTAGTGGTAAAATTACGGCTTTTTTAAGGACCACAGAGTAATATGGTTTAAAGAAACATTTTTTCTAATTTTAACTATCAAAATAATCGTTGAAAAATTGATCAATAAAATAACTAAAGTATTTGTTTTGCTGGTTATAGGGGCATCAAAACATGGATTATATATTCAACTGATTCAACAATATAATAACAAGTAAATCAGAATAAAACGCATTGATTGTAGAGTAATTTATGTTCAAATCCTGTACAACTCTCTTTTTTTCTGCTACTATATTGTAAGCTGAAATCAACGTTCAACCAAATTTAATTCGCTGCAAATCCACTGCCAGTATAAAATTATCACTCAACTGGTGATCTTCATCTCGATGGTATATATTTTTTTGCAACCGGAAAACACCGGCAGCATCTCCCGGCATCCTTCGTGGCTCAGAGCTCCAATGCGGCCAGGCCGAGTAATGAGACGGGTAATTAATCATTCGGACCTCGCCGCCAAAGGGCGCCCGAGATAAATGGAAAGGATTCCTCGGGACCGTTGATGGCCGAAATGGGACCATTCTCTCCCAGTGCCGTCCATGCCAGGGATGTGTGCATGCATGTCCTGGCAGGATGTTGGACCGCATATGCTGCTGGTGCTGCTGCTGCTCGCGGCACAGTCCTCCGATGGTGTCCGTCCGAGGTCGGGAGACTGGGTGAGAAATGATTTTCCGTTTGACAACATTATTATCGCATTTGGCGTGCTGAGTGAGACATAAATTACCTTCCGACGGTGGTGAGTGCGACGCCTGGTGGACGAAGCATTACACAGGCTCAGAACGGAAGCTGCTTCGATTTGGGATTTACTGCCATCGCAGAAACGGTCCAATAGATAAAGCTGCACACGGTCAAAACAACGAGCCCAACAGTAAGGGTGGAAAATGTGACTGATATGGGGAAATTCAGGGTACCGCAGAATTAATGCGAGATCCTTTGAAGTTGTTCGAAAACAAGTCCTTCGAATGTAGTACCAATTTAGCACATTTTAAACAAGAAATCAAAACTTTCCACCACTAAAATCCTTTTGTTGATGTTATCATGCGATTAAAACCATGTTGCGCGAAAGTTCACTAAACCGATGATTTCACGATGCTGCAAAAATCAAAATACTAAAGAATCGCTCACATTAGAAGGATAATCCGGATGGTTAGTTTTGGCCTTCAACATTGCCCAAAACATGGCCAGCATAAAAAAAATCAATAAAAACACACAAACCCACCACCGACACACTCCATTAAAAGCGAACCTTGTGCCGTTCCCCGCGGCCCCGACCACCCTATTCCCTTCGGACCGTCGCGCCTCCCCGTCAAGTCAATCAAAGTCAAACGGGGACGACTTTTCACGCCTAGGATGTTTTCCCGTTTTTCTCTCGTTTAGCTGCTGCTCATTTCCCTACCGCATGGTAACGAGGGCGAAATATGCTTCATCAGGTACAATCAAACGATGATACGGTGGTTTTCGGTGTGTACTGTGTGAGTGCGAGTGTGTGGGTAATTTTTTTATTGGGTACATTACTATCGCTAGCTTCTCTTGCCTGCACTCTCATTGCTCGTGGGCACTCCTGTGTTTTTGTACGCATATGTTCGCATTGTAATCAGACGGCTGCTCCCTTGGACTATCATGCCCGGCTCACCCTATTTTCCGCACATAAACCGCCACGGTGGTTTTCCTGCAGGGAATTCATAAATGCGCGCCAGGAACACCGAAACGCATTTCAAATGTGCACTCGCCGTAGAATTCCACGATATATTTAAAGTGAAATCAAATCGGCCAATGAGTTTGAAGTAAACATCGTAAAAGTGCTCAATTCATTCAATTAAGAATGAGAAAACAATCAATTATTGAGGCCGGAGATTTTTTAGATACAACTTTCGTTCTACTTTAGATCACCAATAAGTTTTAGATAACACTGCTAAGCTTTTGCATCTAATTAATTATCAATCAAAGTAGCTCTTGCCAGCGTGGAGCGTACGCAACGGTGAAATTAGGCGTTGAATGTTGCCGAACAGAGACGCCACCAACTATTTCATATTCAAAAATTAATTTTCCTCCGTTCCCACAGTTGTTTGCGACGAAAAGAAAATGATCTTACCCAACGGTGGAAAAGCTGGCAGACAAAAGCCCTGTCCCGCCCATCCCAAACCCCAACACCAACCACTCCCTCTCGCTTGAGCTGCGTGCGCCGAGAAAACACCGAGTCATGAATTTATAATTTGCATTTTCCCCTACATTCGATTAAAAAGTTGAATTAGTTTACCCGTACGAGCGCACCCGGCAGGACGCTCCCAAAATTCGCCGCATCCGTACCGGGTCTGTGCCCCGGTGATTTGGTGGAAAATCTTCCTCCAGCTCTCGGCTGTACGCAAAACGCCCACCACGCCATACAGGCGACAGAATGCGGCTGTACTTGCGTCGCGTAAAATATAGCAGTAAAAATAATGTCAGCATCACCGACACCGACGGATATTTGGCGCTTCCCGTACTCCTGGAACTCACCACGCGAAGATTCTGTCGCTCGCAAACTGTCGAAGCCATAACCGGGGGTATCATTATCATAGATCATTGTTTACCCACTGCACTTCTGGACTGTAACTTCAGCGCTCAAAGTGGCGAACGGAAGTCACAATCTCGCGCGAAGGATGAACCGGTCCACATTTCAAAAGTAAAAAGGTTCTAGCGCCCACGACACGTGGTTTTTTGATGCCAGATTTGTGTCCTTGTGCTCGCGCGCGTCCTCCAGATGTAATGTTGCACTGTGCGGCCCCGTTGCACCCTTAGCTCGAGCGCACCCCTCGCAGATTACCTACATTGACACATTTTTTTTTATTTTGTTTTGTCTCTTTGTTTTCGACCTCGTTGCGCATCGCATCCACCCTCGTCCGTTTTTTTTACGCGCGCGATTGCACACCCAAACGGAGCACCACGCGTCCCATTTTCTGCAATTTCATACATAATAACCATAATCGTAATGATAAACAACAGTGAATAATAAATAGCACGTGATTACCAGCGCTGCTGCTCGCAGGACCTTCGGTACCGGCGAAAGGGCCATCTTCTAAGGACACACAGAGAGAGAGAGAGAGAGAGAGTAAAAAAACACGCTGGATGCTCGATTTCATAAACCGTGCCACCCGAAATCGACCGGGTGACGATCACTGGTTTTTTTTTTTTGGTTTGTGTTTTGTTCCTGTCGGAAAATCAAATACTCTTACACCGGGAAAAACTAGCGTCTCATTTTTCACCACCCTCCCGACTTCAGGCGCGTCATTCGCGTGGCCGTTTGGGGCTTCACTTTTCGCATTATTTTTACTGTTAATGAACTTTTGATTTGTAAAGCGGTAGTTAAAATTTATTAAAATCACGCTCGTAGGCGCGTTTCGCGTTGATGTGGTGCTAATTTTTTGTTTCCATTTTTGCCATTTTTGATGTCCTGCTGTCCCAATTTTCTCATGCATCTCGTTTCGCTCTCTCTCTCTCTCTCTCTCTCTCTCTCCCGCATTAGGTTTGGTTCCAGAACCGGCGGGCCAAGTGGAAAAAGCGAAAGAAGACCACGAACGTTTTCCGCACCCCAGGTAAGACCGGCGTCCTCGGGCCCATTTTGGGTTTTGGGTTTTTCATGCGTTCTTTTGCTTTTTCCCTTTCTCTCTCCCGCACCACCCCTCCCCCCCCTCTCTCCCCACAGGAGCCCTCTTGCCGTCACACGGACTGCCCCCGTTCGGGGCCAACATAACCAACATAGCCATGAGCGAGAGCTTATGCGGCACGTCGATGTTCGGAGGCGATCGATGGGGCGTCGGAGTCAACCCAATGACGGCCGGTAGGTTTAACGAGCTGGCAAGGACACGAATCCTGACCGGTGGATGAATTATACGTGTACTAACCGTGCTTGAAATTCCACTAATTTTCACCTTCTCTTTTCCCCTGTTTCGCACGCCACCCACGCACCATCACTAACACACCACTAACGCCCTTCCAAACAACTGCGACTAACACAACGTGCCGAACCGAGCCAGGATTCGGTCAGCTGAACCAATCGTCCTCGCTCTCCTCCACGCTCAACACGGGGCTTAACTCGGGCATCAACATATCCTCGGCCATGGGGGCCGGTGGGTATCACAACTATGGACTGAATGCGCTAGGTAACTACTGGGGCAAGTTGACATGCAAGTTTTAACTAGTGTGGATCGTAGCCGGAACGTTGAGGAATGTTTTTTTTTTGCTTTTGTTTTTCGAGCACAACAACCAATAGTGTCTCGGATGCTTGTGTCGGTTGATGCTCCACAAGATTCGTTCAAACAGAACTATTCTACTCGTTTTGCAGGAGCCCATGTTTGATTGTTGCCGAAAGTTATGGTTATAGATATTTTTTGTGACATTATACCTATCACATTATTATTATTTATTTATGGACTGCCAGGCCGTATTTAGGTTTGTATAGTTATTTGTGAGCTGAAAGGCATTTCCTCCCAAAAGCCGTTCAGAGCCTTATCCCGGGCTGACTCGGTTAAACCAACCACATGTAAAATTTTTGAAATTATATTGGAAAACTCTCCTTAGGTTATATTTTCATTTGCTATGATTGTCTTATTTTGTAAAAGTTTTGTTTTCAATTAATCTACTAATCCTTTATAAAAAGGCTACATAATCTATGGCGTAGTTTTATAAATTTCATTTGTCTAGTAGATTGAGAAATGTATTTTTCTCAAAATATGTATTATCTCCTTTCCTTCTGATGTTTATCACTCCACCTACTGGTTTTCTTTTTTCCGATTCCAACTGCGAGCTTCTACAGTAGGAGTAAGAAAAAATCTTGTTTCCGTTCGACCAACAAGCGGGCTGTACATTCAAGACTGAACTAGTTCCACTATTTGTGCTGCTTTTTTTTTGTTCTTCCTTCTAATTCCGATACCCCTTTGCAAGGTCGTGTTGAAGAAAACCAACACCGTACCATCGCACAACGAAACCTCACCTAATGGTCAAACAGAACCTCGGAGCGGAACGCGCTGGCAAATGCTCGTCACGACTTACTACTGCACGCCCGGTTCCATCCGGTATGTGGAACCCATTAGCACCTCCCAGCCAGCAGGACAGAGGAAGAACAAGAAGAAGTTGAAAAAGAAACGATCCTACCGAGACAAAATTATTCATGCTCTCAGCAGCCAGGCGCAGTTGCCATTCCCCAGCCTCGAGGACGAACCCAGCACTCAGGCGTGTATTTTTTTTCTTTTCTATCGCGAACGATTTTCGGACCAGAGCTTGTTTTTCGTGCGTTGCCGAGACGTTGTTTGCTCGAAAGTAAAAAAAAAAAGGAGCGTCCTCGACCGTTGTTGTTGTTCAAATTCTACGGCCAAACCAGGGCCAAGCCGTGGGGGAGTTGCTCGGTTCTGGTTCGGTGGTAAACATGAAAATTTGTTCCCTTTTTCTACATAGCTTGCATCGATCTCGTCCCCAGGTGATACGATGATGTACCAGCACTCGGTTGGCGGTGTAGGCTGTACAGGCGGCTCACCGACGTCCACCCCGCCGAACATAAACGCTTGCTCACCAGCTACACCGCCCCTGTCGAACAGTGGCCAGCAGCCCAATCAGCCTCAGCAGCATCAGCAGCAGCAGCAGCAGCAGCAACAGCAGCAACAACAACAGCAGCAGCAGCAACAAGGTGCTAGTCAAAACGATGCATCGGCCAACGGAGAAATGGTACGTTTAGTTTTCGGACGTGTGTGGGTGGGAAAAGTTGCGCGGATACTCGTTTCCACCGTGTAGCTTTTGCTTCCGTTTCCAATCACGCAAAAAAAATCAGTACCATATTGTGTAAAATATATTTAATACGAGAATACAAATCGGAATGTAGTGTAACGCCTCTCTGAACCGATGTACACTGAACGATTCCTGTTCGATGTTTTTTGTATCCTTCATTATCTCGAGTTATTGCAAATCTTCTGTTCGTTAATCTTTCTTAGAACCTTCATTTTTTTACATTTATTTTATTTGAAAAAGAATCAATTATTCGCTCATTTTGAATGCATCATAATCGAAAATTGTTGTCAACCAACACCCAATTGGTAATAGCCGGATTACTTAATGACACATATTAAAGACGCCCAGAGATAACAATGAACTAGATAAGTAGAACCGTTAGAATATGGAGAAATTGAACCTCATAATAGATGTTGAGTTACTAAAAAACATCGTCGATCATCGTTTGTTCATTCAGCTCGATTGCAATTTAGAACGGAATTCTAATTATTTTTGTTAATTTTTCTCACCCACGTCTCGTGCACCCGTTATCCTTGCAGCCTGGTGCCAATCAGCATGGAATCGGCAGCTGCCAGAGCCTTTCGACTGGCACCCCCGAAGGAGACGACGATGTATGGCGAGGCCACAGCATAGCGGCCCTGAGACGTCGAGCGTCCGAGTTGAATCAAACCATGCCCTCCTACTTGCATGCGCACAATTACGATCACCACAACTCAGTGTATTGACTGCAGCTGTTTAAGTGAACGTGCTGCACGACAGCATAAGATGATCCTCCCGCAAACAAACCGACGCAAAAAGGCACACTAGTAGTAGCAGTAGCAGCATCCAAACGGTGCAAAGTTCGACACGAATCCACTACCGGAGCAGTATTACGAGCAGAAAGGAAGGAACAACTATCCACGCACCGGCTCCGAGTTGCATCCTTCAAAGCCGCAACTACCGTAGGTGTGCCGTGGGTTTTTTTATGTTTTACTTTTTGTTGGATTAGTCTGTTAAATTCGTCGTTAAGATCATTCGTCCTTTTGTTTGTTTTACATCGTCGTAGGGTTTGCAAAAAAGGGACTGCCCTAAGGCGCCCGCTCATGTAAATCACATTCAATGTAAATTTTAGTATCATATCATCGAATAAAGCCAGAGCTGATCGTTTTTTGAAGCTTACAAACATTGAGAGAGGGAAGAAAGGGGGCAACAGTAATAAAAGATTCGAAAAGTCGAGAACCCAATGTATACGAGAGAAACCTTGTGTGATGGAATATTCGCGCTTAGCTGAGTGCTATTAGCCCCAAAACAAGCAACACAATTCAATTGTAATGAACGTAAGTTATTTGCATGCAACTCAAGTAAGACAAGTGGTCGAAGGAGGCCAGATTAGGCATACCTTGGCATTAGTGCACAGACACACAAACACACATTACATTCCCTAGTGATCAAGTAACTTATCGAGCCTAAAGAAAGTAACAAGCATAGAAAAGTGAACAATGTATACGAAGCTGCTTTGGAAGCTGAACGAGCATGTTGAAAACAGGAACTACGAAGCGTCGGAAAAGCACGAAGAAAAATTCCACAATTTCAAGAGACTTGAGAACATGTATACGATTATATGGTACGATCATAAGAAACATTGCGTGTAAGGTTAGATGCATGGAAGGGTAGGAGAAATTATATTATGAAATCTATATATAAAAATTATATATATATACAAACATACACTAAATTAAATTTAATCAGAAAATAACGCATCGATCGCAATGCGCTGTGCTGGAAAGACGGGAAAGGACAAGCAAAAAAAAATCATAATACTAAAATACTTGTAGTATGAAGCAAAACATTTAACAAAATCGCAAACCTCTCAAAACAAAGTAACGTATTGTAAATATATCATGAATCATTTGGTTTCCTATCTTTGTGAATCGTTCTTTCGCAACAGGCAATTTAAATAATTCTTTGCTACCACAAAAAAGCAGTGTAATGTGTAAAGTAATGTACGGAACAAGGTGTTGTAACAAAGATCAACCTTGTCAGTTTTTGGTGTTTATGGTGGCGCTAAAATCCGCAAAACACACTATAACTCGACAAGCAATTACATAATGGACATTTCAGTTACATATTCTATTACCCATTTAGTTCGTTTTTGCATTTGCGCCGATTTACACAAATGTTTCGTGCTATCTCTCATGTACGTCATGTCGCCGAGTCATCGATGTTGAACTTGTCGTATTGCTACGAAAAACAATAATTTTATCGAGATGCCCGATTTAAACCAGCAACACTATCTACGGTATTAGAAATCGCTGAGGCAAAAGCAGCTGCCGCAGGATCGATGCCAAAAGGGTCAAACATATGTATGTTAGTAAAAATAATTATAGTATTGATATGGAATAAAAAGAAATATTCATTTGAATCAATCTTAACGGCTTAACACTGATATTGAGAACACAAAACAGAGTTCAATCATATGTACGATATAGCTTGCCTATATATTGCATGTCAGTATGGTTACTTTTGCTGTTCGGGTAAGTTGATAAATCAATTTCAGTATTTTATACTAATATTACATCTTATTGCCTCAATCAACTGCTGTTGTATATTTGAATGACTTTAACTTTGAGAAATATTTTACCGATGGAATTCAGATTTTATAGCTTGACACTTATCAACTACTTATTTCTTGTACTATATGGAAACTATATGCAATCTATAATGAAACAGATTATTATTTATTTATGGATGGCCAGGCCTTATGGAGATTTATATAATTGTGTCTGAACTGAAAGGCATTTCCTCCCAACAGCCGCTGTGAGCCTTATACCGGGCTGACTCGGTTAAATGAAAAGAGATGATATCTTGAAAAAATTTGCAACATCTTTGAATAAATTCTTTAAACTTTATTGTTTTAAGCATGTATTAAAAAAGAGTATTCAATTTATTTTAAAACCATCACGGCATGCCAAAATGTTCAAATAACTTCAACATTATCCGTAGAGCTGAACGCTTGAACTATGCCACATAAATGCTTTAGCTGACATTTTCGCCTAATAAAAATCAATATAAAAGTCATTTGTATAAAAAGTATCAAAACAAACTTAGTAATTCGTAAGAAAACATTCGAAAAAACTGCATAAATTGTGAATTTTTAAAATACAGTCAAGAAATAAAACGAACTGCCGTTTTAAACTTTATTCAACGAGCAAACAGGTAAGATTTAGGATTGTAAATTCTCTCACTGATGCATGATAAACTTTTGGTATTGCGGTGTGAACAATATTTACTTGGAAGTCAGAACAGTACGAAATAATCAAAAATCGTGTAAATTCTATATAATATATAATATGCTATAATTAAAATTAAAATATAATTTTAAAATTTGAAAAATTAAAAAAAGAACGTCTAAAATCTACAGTATCGATTGATTGCAACATAGTGATTCTTATTCATACCTCATTTTACCCATGCAGATAGAACAAAAAAGAATCTATCATCGCAACAAAACTTATATTTATTCTTTTCCACAGTGTGTCGACCTAACAGAGCAAAATGAATCGTTTATTCGGTAAATCGAAACCGAAAGAACCTGGTCCAAGTATTAGCGACTGCATC
Source organism: Anopheles nili (assembly GCF_943737925.1). Lineage (NCBI taxonomy): Eukaryota > Metazoa > Arthropoda > Insecta > Diptera > Culicidae > Anopheles > Anopheles nili. Next base: position 47,625,688 of record NC_071292.1, read on the forward strand.
AGTGGGGTAAGATCTAGAATGGTGATACATTTTGCGGTGATGAGTCACTCATTCAGCCACTCTTCTCACTATCAACACAACGACAGGTTGATGCAAGAGCGGAAGCCATCGAAGGCAAAATTAAGACGCTTGATAACGAGCTTCGCAAATATAAGGACCAAATGGCCAAAATGCGCGAAGGTCCAGCCAAAAATGCCGTCAAACAAAAGGCTATGCGGGTTCTGAAGCAGCGTAAGCAGTACGAAAGTCAGGTTGAAAATTTGCGAAATCAATCGTTCAACATGGAACAAGCCAACTTTGCACACCAAACGCTTAAGGATACGCAAGCAACTGTGACCGCCATGAAGGATGGCATGAAATCAATGAAAAAAGAATTCAAGAAAATTAACATCGAGGAGATTGAAGACATACAAGATGATATGGCCGATATGCTAGAGCAAGCGGACGAAGTGCAAGAAGCGATGGGCCGGACTTACGGCATGCCAGAGCTGGATGATGATGAGCTACAGGCGGAGTTGGATGCGCTCGGCGATGAGATAGCACTCGACGATGACGCCAGCTATCTGGACGATGTGGTAAAGGCTCCAGAGGCACCCGACAAAGAACCAGGCGCCGACAGCGTCACCAACAAGGACGGAATATTGGTAGACGAATTTGGACTGCCAAAAATACCTGCATCCGTTAAAACAACCTGAATGATTGTTGGCCTTGATATCCGATATGCTTCAAAAAGGAGTATTTATTTTGCTTACGTCCTAGCGCACTCGGCATCTTCTTGAAATTTACTTTTACGTTTACATTTTACATCAATGTGTCCTTAATATGAACAGGCAACGGTGTGTAAGTTATATCTTTTATATTCTCTCACATTACAAAACTGTTCTGTTAGCTAAAATTGAGCAATTATATACAGAAACACTAACTATAAAAGGACAACACATCTTTAAAATTCATGTTCTGTTATTCACTTATTTCATCTATAACGGGGACATTCTGGAGATCAGAACACTTGCGCCGGAGAAGATCGATCTGTTCTTTTAAGTAGCGCTCTTTTGCAGCTGCTCGTTGCAGTAGAATTTTAGCTTTCTCGAGCAACTGACTCTTCTTTTCCAGCTTATCCTTCAAATCTTCGACCACCGTCGCCTCTTCACTACTTGCTGCATTCAAGGGTTCGCCACTGTATCGGGCTTTGCAGCGAGTGCACGTAACACTCGATAGCAACTCAATTTCTACCTGTTGCACCGATATTTTGTTCTGCGCTTGCACCAGGCTTTGCTGAAGTTTCTCATGTTCCTTTTTCAGTCGATCGTACAGATCCTTTCCGATCATTTCGGTGGGGGCATTGCCAGAAAAATCGGAAAATTCTCCGCGCTCTCTGGATCGATGATCCTTTAGGTGTTTGTTTTCGACACGTAACTTTTCAATCATGCGTTTGAGCGTAAGTACGGTTTGCTCAAGATTAGCATTACGTTCAGCTAAATCTCCGTTTGAGCCATTGCGTCTGCTACATCGTACGCAAAGATTCTCGAAATTTATCGACTCAGGACATCCAGCTGTGGCCTTTGAGATTTCTTCCTTTAAAACGATTATATATCTACGAATGAAACGGTAGAAGAAATTAAGAAATATAACAAGAAACATTTTATGTAAAAACAAAAGTTTTTGCGTTAAGAAACTTATGTCGCATAACTAACACTCTTTCATAACAACAAACTAGACGACCTTGCGTGTTTCCCAAGAGTCAGCTTGGAAATTCCCGCAAAGAGGAATCACTCATATCGTAACAACTGGGACTATTCACTTGCCGCTCGGCTGATTACAAAAACAAATTGGAGCTATCTACTTACTCTTCCAGATGTTTGATTTGTCTTTTCAAGCGTTCAGATTCATCACTTTGACGCAGCATATCGTTATCTAACTGCAACTGTAGAGTTTTTGCCTCCAATCGTACATTCTGCGCTTCCATGTTGCATAACTTTTCTTGCATTTTCTCGAGCTCGTGCGTTACCGTATTTGAACCCTGTAAGTTAAAACATGAGATTATCGAAACACGCCATTTATCATTTAAAGTTAATTAATACCTTTCTATCTAACTCCATGGCAATAATTCTACGCTGTTGCGACTCAATACGACTTTTCAATGCATCGATGATCTCTTTACTATTCTGGGTAAATATTTGCGTAGTCGTTGTACTGGCATCCTCTGAAACGGTGCTATCCGTGCTGCAGTACTGATCAGGTGAACCAGATGCCTGGTATTTATTGTCCAACAGTAATGTGGCAGTTCCGGAACCAGCTGAAGTACCGCTTATCCGTGCTCGATCACGCTCTAATCGCCCGATCGTCGTTTTGGCAGTATTAAAATGAACTTTCATCTTCTCAAGCTCCACTTCTTTATCTTTCAACTGCACTTTCAATCGTTCTGCCATTTGCTGCCAGCGCTTCTGCTTGTTCCACAGGTCCAATTCAGCTGCCGTTTTGGCGCGTCGACTCTCATTGATTGCTGTCTGCTTCCGCAGCTCATCCTTGGTATCCAACAGTTCCGTTTCAATTTGCTGTATTCGTCGCGAAAGTTGTTCCTCGCGTGGCGTTATTAAACGTTCAGACTTCATCGCAATAACAGGCCGTTTTATAAGTTGGTTTTTGAGCGTTTTCACCAATTCTCTGGACTGCTTTTCTCGCTGCTGAATACTAGCTATCTGCCGTTTAAGAGCTTCAATTTGTGTCTTCAAAACCCGATTGCTTGCTTCGCTACGATTCAAATCCGCACTCAATTGAGAAACCTGCTCAGCGGAATGCAGTGAAGTGTCGTTCATGAAGTTGCGCTGATCTTCATGAAATTGTGACAACGTCTCTGTAAGATCTTGTATGTGGCGGTCCTTTTCCTCCAACATCTCCTTCAGATGTTCGATTTCTTGCGCGTTGGCAATAGTTTCGGTGAACTCTCGAAGATCGTTCGCTTCTCTGGTCAAACGATCGTTCATCGAAGCCAGTTCGGACTCCTTTTCTCGAAGCATTTTCTCACATTTTTTTTCACGGCTGTTCGCCTCCCGAAGTTGCAGTTGAAGCCGTTTTTGTTCATTTTCTAATTCATGCACGTTTGTTTCCAGCAACTTCACTTGCACGTTTAGGTCTTGAATTTCTTGTTCCTTTTTTTCATCAATTTCATAGATATTTTCAATGATCTTATCCGAATAAACCAACGTGCCAGCCTCAGACCTGTCGCATTCGTCTGCAATGGTTTGTTTCTTTTCAGGAACGCTCTCCTGCAATTCCTTCAATTGATTCATTTCATTTAATTGGGTGGAAATATTATCGTATTCCTTTTGTTTTTCGTATAATTTTTGCTCCAGTTCATCGATTATTTTCTTTAGATTTTTTATCTGAGACATATGTTCATCGTACATTTGTGAATGTTCATTCCGTTCAGATTTTAATAGCTCCTGATACTTAGATAAAGTAGTGTCTTTTTCTAGAAGAAGATTCTGAAGCGAACCTATGGTAGACTGAAACACACTTAGAATCATTAGTTTCGTTCTATTAATTTTATAAAAAAAAATTGGGATAAAAACATGCATGCCAGGAACACTTTCGCTTGAATTTCATATATAAAATACTTACACTGAGGATGCTATCTTCCACTCGATCATGCTTAACAGCACTGATGGACTGCGTGTGCTGTTTAAGCAATCCGTCCTTTTCCTCGAGCGATTTTTCCAGTAATTTAATTCTACCTTGACACTCTGAAAGACGACTCTCAGCCTCTAATAAAAGCGCACTTCTTGTAGATGCCAGCATCATCGCCTGTTTCAACTGGGATTCGAGAGATTTTTTAGCAACCAAGGGCAACAACTGTTGTTCATCTATATTCCCCGTTTCGATTTCATCATTTCGATCTTCGACTTGGTGAATTGTATCCCCAGACGAACTTCTACTGGGTCTGTCGGTGTTTGGAGTGCTATCTTCAATTATTGGAATTGTGTTGACGCATTTCGACGATGTTTCTGCAATGATTCACCCAGAAACGATATTTTTCACTCTGATATTTTAATAGAACAACCGATTTTGTCCATACCAATTAATGTTTGTACTTCTTTATCAAAGTATTTGTCCCGATCCTTGCGTAATTTATTAGCCTCCTCACCAAATAACAGCTCCAGTGTGTCCCAATGTCGAGAATTTTCTATTTCCTTCAATCGAAGCTGCTTATTTTCCAAGAGCAAAGTATCAACCTGCTCCTGACATTGTATTAATTGCCTGGTAAGGAACTCGCTTTGACTCTCGTATTTGATTAGCTAGCAATAGTAAAAACATTGTTTAGTGAATGACTCCTCTTTTTTATCTTCATCTACTTACATTGATTTTATCTTGTATATGATTTTGGTTAGCATTTTCCTTGAGTTTTGAAAGCATTCGCTCGTACTCTTGATCATGTGCCTCTCTTTGGCATTTCTTTTGCTCCTCCGTAAGACATCGGCGCATCTCCATTACATGAGCATACATCTGGATAAATTCCGGAATCGCAAATGTTGGAATGTATAAACGGTAGTCTGATGTCAGGAAACGCAAACTTTTCTTCAAGTATCTACAATGTTAATATTTCAAATGTGAAATTTGTCTAAATATTTCCAAACGAATATTATTGGAAGCATACCTTATTTTGACCATGTTGTCTTTTTGGCGTGCACCAAATTCTTGCCCCTGTTCAGCAAGACGTTGCTTCATGGTATCTAATTCCTCTAATGTTTGAAGAAGTTTATGTTTCATTTTGTTATTTTCTTGTTTTAAATTTTCTTCCTGTTCTCGAACTAAAATTTTCAAGTTTTTCATTAAATCAAATTCCAACTATTCCTATAGTTCCAGCTTTTTTCATACCTAAATCTAACTCCTTTTGTGATCGAGCCAGTAAATATTTTTCATTAGATGTACTCTGTAAGTCAACCACTAAATGTCGTAGACTCACTTCTTCTTCCGAATACTTGGATATAAGGGACTGCTGGGATCGTATCTGCTCGTTAGATACTTTTAACAGCTCTTCCAAGTGACCATTTTTTGCAACTTCTCGTTGTAATTCCAGTTCAAGCTTTTCCAACTTTTCGTGTGTTCGTCTGTATTCTTCTTTTGTAATGAATTCTAGCGTCAAATTGGTGTCCACTAAACCAAATTGGTTCAGTTTGCCGTAATCCACATCCAGCAAATGGTCCTTATCCACTTCTTGAATATTTTTCAAGAAAATACTGTAAATGCGTGTCGCTTCATGTTTCATCCGTGCCAAATCATCCTCGAGTTTACTCAATTCATCGTTATCAAACGAATCAAAAGATTCCTTTTTGGACACACCGGTAGCATTTATTTGTTTCAGATCACTCTCTTTCTTCGTAAGCTCCATCCGTAAGTCGTACAGTAGATTAAGATGTTCAGTTTTGATCTGACGAAAGGAGTTATGCAAATTATCGTTGTCAGCTTTTAAAAAATCGACTTTGCGCTGCAGGGTACACACTGTCGATTCAATATCCTTTAACCGATCAATCGTTTTAACAAGCAATCGATCTTTTTCGTTCTCAGATGCATTAGTAATGTGTAACAATTCGTTGTACAACTTTTTCGTTACCTCGAGGTCATCCTGGTGTGCAAGAAGACGTCCATTTTCCATTCTTAGTTCGTCGAGTGCTTCCGTTAACCGATCAATTTCTACAGCTTTCAATAGTACTTGCTCACTAAAATCCATATGCTCCGTTTCAAGTCGATCGATTGATTCTGAATTATCATCCTCATTACACACATTTCCCGAATCATTCACACTCTCGGTTGACTGAATACTTTTGCTTTTTCTACCGTTCACATCCGCTTCGCCAATGGTCAAACGTTCCTTTAGTAGCAATTCACGTTCTTGTACAGTTAACATCCCGGTGTGCCAGTGAGCCGAAACGGGTCGATCACTCAATACATTTAGCAACTTATCAAGCGTCGCCTTATCGATCGTTAATTGATCAGACATTGCATCGTACTCGCGCAGTTTTTCCAAAATTTCATGCATTCCTACGCGTAAATTTTCGTTCTCTTCCATTACCGTCACGTATTGTTTTTCCAGTTCGTTGATTCGCTGTCGATCAGCAAAATTTGTATGCGAAGCCGTAGCACTAGTAGCGACACCCTCATCAAAATTCATTTTTAGCTGACCCACACATTTATCGCAATAATTAAAACTATGCCGAAAAATGCAGGCTTTGCAATGTTTCATAGCATCGTAAACATTATACTGTTTCATACATTTCTCACAAAACTTAACTGCATTCACATCACCGATAGGAGAATTCATACCATCCACATCTACGGTGGACTTTTGTTCGTCCGGAGACACTGATGAGCGTTCTTCCGTTTTGTTAGGATCCTGGTATGCATCAGTAGGTCTTTGGCTTACATTATGTGATAAAGTAGCCAATTGCCGCCTAAAAACAAGGAATACACCATACATGTTTCATGTTAAAAATAATATTGTTCATTAACTTCATCAGAACTTGTTTTACTTTAAATCATTTTTCTCCAACTTTAGCTGTAATCTCATCTCCTCCGAAGCACGCAACTTGAGAGCAAGTCGTTCATTCACTTTGGCTATTTTCTTCTGTTTAGCGAGTATAGAGCTCGTCGCTACTACCTCATCATCGTCTATGCCCAAACGTTTCCTATAAAATTACATTACGTTAGAACTTATATAATAGACTATTTCCAATAAATTTAATACGAAAACTTACCGAAGAACTCCATTCTCGATTGCGATGTCATTGGCCAAATTAATTTCCCCAATCAACTGGCGAATTTGCTTATCACGCGAGTTCACCTTATCCTGCAATTTGCTGACTTGTTTAAGGGCATTGACCAGCCCGTCTTCGCCATTTTCGTACCGCCTTAGCGCTTCAATCGCTTCTACCGCGTGTCTAGATTTCAATCGGTTATCCTCCTCCACATCAGTGAGGATTTCCTGCATCTCCCGACATCGTTCATTCGACTTTTCTAGCTGCATACGATACTCCTGGCAACAGTGACTTTCCATTTGTTTCTCCTTAGTTGCACGCTCTTTTTCTTTCTCGCTGAATTTGTTCATTACATCGGTCGATCGATGAATTTCCTTCGAAAGTTGCAAAATTTTTTCCTCAAGCTCCACAATCGTTTCATTTTTCTGCTCGAGCCGTTGCATCATAAGCTTGTACTCCTTGCGCTCTGTTTCGATATCAATGCCCGGAAATTGACTCAAAAGATTATCATATCGATCCTTAAGGTCGTTAAGTTCCGCATCTCTTTTATCAAGCTGTTCCTCCCATTCAACAAACTGATCCTGATGCTGCTTATTGACTTCGTTAAGCTCATTTAATAATTGTTCCTTTTCTTCGCAAATAGTCAAAATTTCACTCTCCATTTGCTGTAATTTTTCATTAAGATTACTAACCAAATTTTCTTGCTCCTCTGAACGAGATAGTATCTCTTCGTACTGATGAGTTAGGGCAGTGATATTTAATGTCGCGTCGTTTAAGCTCATTTGCAGCCCATTAATAGTGTCGACCTGGAAGCTGTTCCGTTTTTCCAAATCATCGATATCTCTCAGAAGCCTTTTAATGTGCTTGTTTTTCATACTGATGTTATTATACAGCTCTTGCTGCTTTTCAATCTCCGATAATGCATCGGGCGAATCTTCTCCTTCGCTACCAACGTGAAAACTTTCGGTGACCTTCGATTGCAGCTTTGAGTTCTCCTCTGTCACTTCCTTGAGTTTCGTTCGAAGGGTGTGGCGCTCTAACTCCAGCTTTTCTATTGTCCTTTTCCATTCTTTCAGCCTCTCCTGACTGCCGTAATCATCTTTACCTTCGATTATCTTTTGTTGCAACTGTTTAACCTAAGAACAAAACACGCAACATTAATTCCATGATTACCATATTATTTCAGCTTACTACTCGCCTGTTCGTTTCGGAATCGTAAAGCCACCTGTGCCAATCTAAATAATTTCTTGCTGCTTTTGCTATCGAATTTGAGGTCTGTTGATAAATTTGCAATTTCAACCGCGGCGCCATCTTTTCGCACATCGTCTAAATTATGAGGCGATAACGATAACAGATGCTTCCAATCCATTTTTGCACAAAATCTGACTAATAAGTTGGTCTGCCTCCTTGAAGACAGCAAAGCTATTAATATATTTTTATAAATGCATTTGTTTTTGTTTGGCTTCGTTGCCATGGATGCCGTACGTTGCTACGACACCTGAAACACGCCACATGGCTATGACTTGAGACGCTATCGTTAATGGGTTAAACAGCATATTCTCAATAGTTTATGGTATGGATAACATTATATGCAATCAAGTTTATATATTTTTTATTATTTTATTTTTCTTTATACGCAATACAATGCTAAGCATTAGATGTTGTTATTCAGAAATTGTAGATTAATAAGACCTATTTCATTTCTACCTCATTTGGTTGAAACTTTAGTTTAATAAGGATTGTATTCGGTGTTGTAATGTCTGCTACCATGATCTGTTGGTTATCCTTCAATCCAAGCTCATTGAGCGACAACGTGAGATTCCCTTTCGTGGCTTCTTCAATGCTCTTGATCGTTCCCATGTAGAGCGTTTTATTTTTACCATCCAAAACTGCTGTTAATCCTGGACTTTTCATTTGAAACTCAGGACTTTCGCAAAGATGTGTAATAAGATCCTGTAATGTCATGCCATTCGGATCCGCTACTTCCACAAGTCGTGGCACCTGACTACAAGCCAGACAATCGTCTCGCTTTTCTGCCTCGTAGGTATACGTGTATATTCCATCAACGTCATTAAATACCATGTAATTGACCAATGGTTCACAGCAGCTGGAAGCAATCTTGAATACCTCCGTTGCACATGCAGCCGCAATCACCGCATTCGTGCTAGCAACCGCCGGTATGATGTTCTTTAATACCCCTTGCACCAAACGATACGACAGTCCAGTTATATTGAACGTGTTTGCCCGCTCCTGTGCCTTCTCGTACACCCATGAGACGTGCTGAGGATCATCGCCATCCAGTGTCACATCAGTTCCAAATGGAGTCTCCTTAGGCCATTGAATAATTTTCACATACTCAATGCAATGTTCTGGCAGTCTAGGAGTATTCGCAATGGTGCATAACGGATAATTAATCTGAGGAGGAAATAAGTCTAACGTGCAGTCGATGCATGCCGTCATTCCAGGTAAAATCACACGAGCGTTGCCTTTGAATCCTTCTGTTCCTCCATCGATAAGGGGAATTATGGAAGTTTCGTCAACCGAGCCATCTTCTTCATACTCCAACATCGATATAAGCATCCCGTTAATCCACCGGCGAGCAACAATTGAATCCAGTCCACTCACTATGATATGAAACTGGCGATAGAACGAGGAATCAAAGTCTTGAATTTTGCAAAAATGCGGCGTTACGACACATCCTGGCACGCGTTCACTAATGAACGTTGCGGCACATTGCGCCTTCGATTTGCCGATATCCGTTCGACGAAACAGAAACTGACGATTGAGATTAGAGAGCTCGATTGTGTCCATATCGATTACGTGAATGTCGCGAAATCCCATTAGGGCCAAATCCTTCAATAATTCACATCCCAATCCTCCGGCACCTTAGGCAGAGTAAAACATACATTAGTTATTAGAGCAAACCAAAATTTCATGCCGTGCTTACCGATCACTAAAATTTTGCAAGTATTGAGTAGAAATTCCAACGTTTCCGATGAAGCCGCAAAATTTGGGTGGCAAAAAGGGCCAGACCTCTCCAGAATCTTTCGCAAATGATTCCACCGTTTCCCTAAATGATCGTTGTTTTGAGAGGCTACTTCCATTGTGCAGGAGAGCTGTTGACGTGATCTGTTGAAAAATGGTTAAATATTGGACCAAAATTGCATTAAATGAACATAAAAAGGAAATCGGCATAATGCTGCCTCCATGTTATGGATTGCTGTTATTTAAGTTTTTGTGGGTATTAACTGCTATTGTAAAACTAATCGGATCTATTGAAACCTTCAAACGAGCAGGTTTGATGTAGTAACCGGCTCAATAATAGTATTCACTCGGAACGGAGCGCAAATCGGAGCGATTTGCAGTGTATACACTTTTCTGAAACCTATGATGTTATTATAATTACTTTTATTCTATTCGGTTGATATCGTTAATGGTGAAATTGTGCTTGCAAACAAAGATCCAGTATTTTATCGAAAGAACTGCAAAAATAATTCCTTACAAAACACCGAGTAAAGCAACAACCAAAACACACATTAATTTTGACGCACAAAACGTCAAAGTTGATGGAACGGTTGGCGATTTAAAATTAGCTATCTTGCAGCCGCTATTTCGTAGCTTTTTTGCAATATCCTTCTCTTGCTTCGTTAAAATCTTCTAAAATAAGCCAATAAGCTTTCTTAAAACTTACTTTATGGATAAATTTATTAGAATATAAAATACAATGTCATTTGTGCTCTGAATTATTTTGTTTGTAATATTTTGTCGATCGTAAAAAACTGTGCTGAATTTTAACATGTAGAATGTTGGTACACTTTGAATGATAACCCAAATTTTGAAACCGGCCTTGTTATCTTAGGATTTTTTACATACAATCGTTGCTGCTCGAAGTGGACGGTTGTATCCAGTGTATTTCACTGTAAGGCATATGACTCTAGATAGTCGAACCTATAAAGAAGTGGTCAACCTTTGAATATATTAGAAGTGACTCTTTGGAGTATTCAAATATAGAAGGCTACATCCCATTTCGCAAAGAAGAAAAGGATTTTTCAAACATTGCAGGTATGATGTGAGGAAAGGGAAGGAAGTTTGTCGTTGACATACGAAATCGCGCTAGGGTACAAGCAGTTGAATGGCTATACTACAGCCTGTGGAAACCTCTCTAGTCTCTCTATGTTTGGCAAGAAAATACTTAGAAATTTGTTTTACAAGTCATCATACAAATATATTTTATTATTTAATGCACGAAATTGTTTCGATTCCGCTTAAAAGATCCTTACCCGCATGAGAATGGTTCTATAATATGTAAAGCTTATAATCGATCGATGAAATTGAAATTATACTCCAAACATGACATAACAAGTAAAAATTAATATTATTTAACAGTTGATCGTTGTCCCATTTCATATAACCGGAAAATCCAAGCTCGATGTACAATTTATTCCGAAAGGGCAAACGGAGATTTGTCTTTTGTCTTCAAAAAGAAATTTCCTTTCGCTGTCGTGGGACACCCATAGCCAAGTGGAATAGGATTGCTATTGCAGCCACCAGTGGTAAGCGATAAAAGGGAGTTACATTTAGTAGCCAGAAGACTTTTTTCTGCACCGGGATAAACCGTCTCTGCATACAGCTCCCACGCACGCTTGTGTGAACCTAGATGAAAAATAAAGATCAACACGTTTATTGAACGAACGCGACGCTGCCACTTATAAGCACTTGCACATACATGCTGGATCCAAACATCCAGGCTGGACGGAAACGACACTAAAATAAAAGACCCAATTCGAATACCGGAAGTAAGTATAACATAATCCACTCATCGTTTACATCTTGTTATCTCACCCGTTGGGGTAGAAATCCGCATCTCCTATTGGGTCTCGCTTGCCCAACACTTTGGCATTAGTGTGAATGATATCCACAAAATCGGCGTCACCTCGCTGTATACCGCTCAAGGACTCTCCTTCGTTGAAGCAAGGGTTAGCTGGGTCTAGTCCCGTGATCCGAGGTATGGATTTGTTCGTTAGATACTGAAAGTGTCGTCCTGCGGCGCCAACGATGTGTGCCCCTAAACTGTGACCTGCGAATGAATGAAGGTGTTGCACAAATGCATTTTGCTAACGACCCACATGTTTGCCTCCTACTTACCTATCAGATGAATCTTTTCCAAAGGCACATACTTGATCAACCTTTTCAACCCGTCTGCCAAACCCTGACCAAGATCGTTCGTGTTAAATGCGGACCAAGTGTAGAGTGTGTCCACGTACTCGGCTGTATCAATAACGACGAAGTTGTATCCGCCACGTGCTTTGTAAGCATTGTAGATAGTGTCGATAGCCCGATTCGGTTCGTTCACGTTCGACGTCCATCCGGTGACCAAAATGACCGTATCGTGCGATTTGTTGAAAAGCTCGTCCATCCACAGATCGTCTGATTCAAGCAGCGGTATGGTGATGTTGTTATCGCCGGTCATCAGGATGTAATTCATCTCGGTGATGTTGACCGAGTTCTCCGATGCAGTTGCATTCGAGAGCAGTGCAACGGAACCTGCGAGTGCGAGTGAAAACCAAACCAAATTAGAATGCCCCAATCCCGCCAACGGGATAGCCTGTGTTGGATAACTTACATATTTGGTTGATCGTAGCTGCGATCGCTTCCGCTGGCAAGCCAATGATCGATTGCTTGCTAAATTCCAGCAACTGCTCCGGGGAAAATATCTGCGGTATACTCTCAGCCACCCCCTTCGCCGTTTTGGCCGCCACTTTCGCCACTTCGCCGGTCTTCTTCACAAGCCCGCCAAAATCGAACGAGTGGACTTCTGGACAGCAAATGCATGCAAACAGCATCAGCACAACGATCACCCGTTTGCCCATAGCTACCGATGATCTTTGTGAGAGCGTGAGAACAAAACAAACAGCACAATAGCTGCAGGAAAACACAAAAATAACATGAGCATCAGCGTCGAAGTTGCAGCATGTAGTATGCTGTTAGACGCATTGTTTCCTCTTTCAGTTTTTTCTCTCAGTTTTGTTGTGATTTCGATGACGAACTCGATAATTGTCCGTTTGTACCGCGGTACAAATTATGAATCACACGAGAAACATGGGAACGTCGAGAAGCTTCAATTCATCCAATCGAACGATTGTACAGTTAATCAAAGCTCGATTGATCCAGAGTTGCTTCCTTATAGCGTAGTGTTAAATTGAAAGAAATTACATATTGAAGAAAGATTTCACATTCTTGTTCTAAGGAAACCCCCAGGCGAACTTTTAATTTTAAACGTTCATTAGATTGACGTGATCACCTTGAGGTATGGATCGTTTCGTTGTGAAACAGTATCTGAACATCGTGTATGGATCATTTCTCTTAACAGGAAATTGTTAAGAAAATTATGAAGTTTTCACAATTTTATTACAAACAGTGTAGAAAATATAGTGAAAACTTCGAAAAAAAACAATAAATAGAATTATATTCAACGAATTCAAACCATTTAACACAACGAATCATATTGAATGTTAAGCACTAAACTTTCAGCGTTATATTTTCAAAATGGCCAATACTATGGATGCTGCTGACGTTGGTTCTATTGATGGAGCTATTATTACAATTATTTTCCCTTCCCTTAAACAAACGTCATTCAGTCATGATCTGAATTCTAACATAAGCAATTCTCCTTAATTTTATGCAAGAATATATGAATACAAAATGAATTTTGATTCATAATTCATAACTCACAGCCGTTATGGCGATGCGACATAAATTGATCACTTTGAACTTTATTATTTCCGTTCGAATTGGTTTGTAATAACAGTAAGTATAGTGCACGTTCATTTAGTGCGCTTTAAAGTAGCATGCTGCTAACATGAATATCTTCAAATGAGTTTGAACGTATTAAAAGAGTAGCAAGTTCAACACGACAATAAAAAAACACAATTTTACAATGTTATCAAACATATAATTTTGCTAGTTAGAAATTTAAATCGAGATTTAGCTGTCAGGATCTTTGCGTAATGATTTTCAACAAATGTTTATGCCTACCACGTTTTCACCCAGTCACACGAATACAGAACCTCGTAAGCACTACGCAACGATATGACTCGGCGTGATCATCCGCGCTCGGCGAAACAAATCGAACTAATCTGTGATCTGAGAAAAATTATAATTTTATATCCGCGTAACGCAGTGCAACGGTTTACATTCTCGTCTCACTACCGTTTAACCAGCAGTTTGCCTTGTCTCACAAACTCGCTCTGTTTCGTTACGGCTAGCAAGTGAGTTCCAAGTAAGACTACATCTACGTAAATTCGTAAATCACGATGAAAAAAACTAGTGCCAATGCATTCATGGATGGACACTAGAACACGGTAAAAATGATGCCTTTACGTACACGTTACCTCGTGCACGGCCAATGTCACCATGCCGACAACTAACCTACTGCCAGTTCAAGGATATCAACACGTGGTGCTGATGCTGCGTTCAAGTGACGCAGCAATGTAACGGACGAAAGAAAGCTCAATCATTTGCGCGAATCAGTTCAACGAACTTAGGACGTTCGGTCGATCTACGAGAAATGAATAAAAACTCGCCACAAACTGTACTTAATGTCTAGACAGCTGCGTGCCCTTGTGCAGATAACAATTTTTTAAATAACTATTTAACTGTTTGTAAGACCTCACAAAAAAAAGATTCCCTATTCGTAAACGCAACAATTTGTACGTTCATCTTTTACTGAACACGCTCAGTATATTACTGGCAGTGACAAATTTGTATGTTTACTTATGAATATTCAATAGGCGCATTACTTTTTTGTTAGTGCTGGATACGCTGAGTATGCGCTTTTGGGGAGGATTTGCACACTCGCGGAGGTACGAACTTCTCTTGACCTTCAACGCGTAGTTGAGTAAGCTTAACATCGTATTCAACGACGATTTCACTTATCCTTTCATAATTGTAATCTACGGTTCTACGTTTAATATCCTAATAAATCTGATAGCCATTCAAACTCAATGGTTTTTGAACTGGTCAATTTGATATCAATATATTATATATTATAGAAAAAACAATTTAGTACAAAGTGAATTGGACTAACAGTATTCAGCAAAATTTATTATAATTTATTACCATTAATATTAGCTTATAAAGCAACGGACTTAAATTACAGAAAAAGAAGTTTTCTAGGCAACAAATGCGAGTTTTTTATATCTGTTCATGACACTATAAGTGGTATTTGGATGGCGCAATGATTGAACTACATTGGACGTATAAATAATAAAGGGATGTGGATAAAGGATAGCCCCAAAGGAGACAGAAACAGCAACGTTTAGGTGTACTACATGGTACAAGAAACTGCAGAAGTGATATTTGGAAGAACCAATCGATAATAGGCGGTATAAGAACAGTATGGCCTGGATTTGTAGTGTTTAAAGCAATTTTTATAATTGATGAAAAAAAACAAACAGGAAACAAGCACATATTGGACAGAATAAGTTTTCCAAAAGACGAGAAAAATATGTTGAAGAAAAGTAGGTGTTAGAAGGAAAAGAATAATTTTATTTGAAAAATAAAAATTGAAAACTATATGAGATAGAAGGTGGATTCGTTGAAGAAAGTGTACTGCAGAGTTGAAAAATGTGAGGAATAGCCATTTACTTACCCTGATTAGAAAGCGGACGAGAAAGATAAGAATAGAGAAGCATTAACTGTGATAAAGTCTAAAGTATTGATTGACGACGAGCATAGAATGAGCATAAGAATCTTTCCCTAAACCTACGATCCAGATGAAATCAGGTTATCCAGCGAGTGTCAAATTATTTAGCATGGGCCGACCTGTTCTACACGCATTTAACAGATAAACAATCAACATCAACATTACCAACGATGAAAAGTTATGTTGAAACTTGTGCAATAAGACAAAAATCTCAAAGAGTGTTGAAATATTCTTTCTAAGATGGAAGAACTTTAAATCATCAATTCATTTTGGCACCACATACAAAATTGCATAGAACAAATATAGTTATAACTATTGAATTTTTATTCTACTAATGGTAAACAATCTGAAGATGTAAAAACAATTTTTTTTTCTTGAATGTGCCACCAGTTTTAATGTATATAAAGAATTTGTTTCTGGGTGTTTTTGTTTCATGAATTGTCTACTAGATTTGCATAGTTATTTGAAATTGCCCGAAACTAATAGAATAAAATAAACCATTGTTTTGAGAACATGGACGCATACCAACTAAGACGCCAAAATAGTGTGGTAGGTTTAGTCAAAGTGGAATACGAATCAAACAACGAAAGTGATGACCGAATAATCAAAGATATTGAAATAGAAGAAAAAAAAGTTATAAAAAAACAAACTTGGGTAGAACCCGATGTAAGTGCTATAATTGGGAAAAAATCTGTAAAAAAGCCTAGGTTAAATGGACACAATTTTACGCGATGTCATTCTGGTATGTTATTATATATTACAGAAAAGCACTGCTATACTATATGTATTGTATGCTTTAAAATGTGTATGCTTTTACTTTAGACTCAATACAACAAAGGCATCAAGATGCAGAGCCCGAAAACAGAAAGATACGGCATAAAAAATCAGTATGTATTCAAAAGAATAGTTTTACTAAGCTCCCAGAATTGATAAGACAAGACCAGAGTTTATTTACTTTTTATTAAGTTTAACTAATAAACAAAAGCATATTTTTGATAAATGTAACTAACAGACATATCTGTAAACTTAAATTTGTTGTTTATGTTGTAGATTAGAAATATAGCCAATACATTTTATTAATTTTGAATAATTGACTCTTCATTAGACCATCGAAATGAGCGAAGACGAAACACTTTTATTTATATCGCTTATCAGGGCCCACAAATGTTTGTGGTGCCGAGAGGAAACAAAATATAAGGATAGGCATGCGCAAGAAAACGCATGGAACATCGTTGCTAGGACCCTGGATCGACCAAAAGCATGTTTACAAGAGAAGTGGACTTCATTGCGCAGTGCGCTTAGGGTTTACAAAAAAAAAGTGAGAGAAAGTAAACTTAATGCATCAAGTGAGTAAACTCTATTTTGCGTATCGTAACAAATATCTTCAACTTGATTCTGATTGTTCCGCTTTAGATAGCAACGAAATTTACAAACCACAATGGTTTGCATACGATGCGTTAAGTTTTATGACACCTGGTGATGAACGCACCATATCCACGGAAGAGGTAAGCTTGATATAGAAATTAAGGTATCAATGAGAAAAAAAATCGTTGTCATTAGCAACGAATAATAGCCTTGCTTGTTTGTTTTGTACAATTTCAAATTAAGCACATGTGTAGATGAGATGACACATTTCTGTTTTTATCCATACTTTGTCTTAGTTTCAACAATTATCGACTGAAAGTGATTCATTCTATTATGGAGGGCTTAATACGGTCAACCCATCCAGCACAATAACCACAACACGATCAACAATCCATCCTACTAGATCAAACATCCTTGCATCAGCTGAATCAAAAGAATTAGATGCTAGCCAACTCGTGCACACTATTGCAGGACGATCTACCTTAAATCCTGTTCTATCAGTACGTAATTTTGCACAGTCTGCACCGACCAGCGCTTCGTTTCCAATTACCTGTACTTCCTCATGCAGTGACTCTAATATATCCGGACAAGATAACGATAAAATTAAAATAATGCAGGCATTCATGAAAAATGAACAGGAAATAGCGAGATCGTTAGCGCAACTTATGGAAGTTACTAAAGGATGTTCTGAAGCGTTCGATAAGGAGTGCATGAAAATGGGACAATCCTGGGGATGTCAATTGCAGTGCCTAGATTTAGAAGAACGATATGAAATAATTCCTAAGGTAAATCAGCTCTTGTTCGAGGCATCAGTAAAAATGTTTGCCAGACGGTTGAAGGGCAATTCTTCGGACTTAAACGAGAAATAAAACGTGATAAACATGTATATGCCATCACGACGCCACATCATGCCTATGAGCATGAAGCGATTACTAATCAATTCAATTTCATTTCTATTCATTCAGTAGTGGTTTTTTATTATAATAAATCACTTTTTTTTATTCAGTCTTACTTTAGACATGGCGGAGCCTACTTGATACGATCGTACAATTTATGGTACTACTTTAGTAATAGAAGTAGAAGATATCTAAAAGATATAATTCAATTATAATTTACATAATAAACGTAATGGACAAACCCTCAGAACAAATGGAGTTTCCATACAACGTGCTTGTGTAACCCTCCGAATATTGTTCCAATTATAAGTTGTTCTCTCGACTGAGCCTCCCCCTTACGTTGGACTGACTATCCAGCTACGTAAAAATAGCAAACCATAGAAAACCTTAGTAAACCAGGCTTTATACCGATGGTTGGGCAATTGGAAAAAAACTTCGTTTTTCACAGGATTCATCAACCAACTGTTCAACACAGACGAGTTTGTTCCATCGAATACTGTATTGTCCAGGTGCTTATGATTCATTGGAAGGTTTGAATTCAAAATATTCCCTTTTTTGGCGCCCATCGATTTGACAACACCATTCTAGTTTGTTTACGTTTCTAAACAAGCGAACTGCAAGGGTTAAAACACGATGCAGCGTGTAAACTGGGCATTACAGTCGTTTACAATCAAACAAGCTGTCATTCTGTGATTGTTTTGATTACTTTTTGTGAATTGCACTGTTTCCCTAGTTAAACCATTCTGTTTTTTATTGTGTTTCTAAAACATCCCATTAGCAAACTAAACATTCTACAATCTGTCTTACGCTTGATTTTAATACTTTTCTAATAATTCAGACAATTTGTTTATATTATCACGATGGATGACTTCCAAAACCAACCTAACCAAAGCTCCGAGATGACGACAATGGTAACAACGAAAAGCTATCAGTTTATTTTCTAAGAGCTCCATAACTCCCGTTTGAACTCATGTTTTCAGCTTCCAGTGATTTCTATCAAAGTAAATCCGATTTCTGAGGAAGAAATTGAGGCTGATAGAGACACAGAAGCAATTATAGAGTTTGTTAAAGTTGATTGCCGAACAAACGATGGACGCGAAATCGACCAATATGTTGATGATATTGAAGACGAAGATGATACACATTTATACCAAAACAGTATATACGACGATTCTGGAATCAAAACTGTTACACGAGATGGTAAGAATGAAGATTAATTCAAAATGACTTCTGCACTGCTATTAGTAAACTAAAACCTTTATTATAAATTACTGTTACTATGTAACTACTTTCTTTAATTTTGCAATCTAACTTAGATAAAAAATATCATTTATGTTCTTACAATTTCTTCGTAGATTCCAAAGAAAATTCTCGCAACCAGGTGGAATTTTTGGATGAATTTAGGCCAATTGGAATGAAAAGTAACGAAAGATCGGTTTATATGACTAATGTACAAACCAGTCAGTTTATATCTGCGGTACGAGAACACCAGTGTCTGTGGAATCCGAAATCGAAAGCCTTTAAAAATAAGCAAATTCGAGACCATGCATGGCGGGAGATATCCAAATTAAATGGCTTGGAAGTTAAGAAGCTAAAGTATAAATGGGCTTCTTTAAGAGGATCCTTTCGACATTACATGTCGCTAGCGAGAGCAAGCAAAACTATGAGTAAGCCCAATTTGTTATATTTACTTTGCTTTTTTGTCTAACATAGTTTTGCTTTATTACATTCAGATATGGATGAAAGGTATAATATACAGTGGCCCTTTTATGAAAAAATGTCATTTGTGAAAGGAGATGGTGACTTTGCTAAGAAAAAATCCAGTATATTTGTGAGTACAATGTGATAGTGATATAGCAATCGACTAAGATTGGAATTTTTACTCATCATTTTCTATACTTTATTCCAAGATAAATATCTTCATTACAATACTTTAAAAATTAGCTAATCGCGATCTATGTTTCAGCCTGCAAAACCCACCGTGTCTTCTAACTCTTACGATCAGGTAAGTTGTTATTTGTTTAAAGGTTGGTTATTTTTTCCATTACCTGTAAAACCATTTGTGGTAAAATGCAAACCGATTCAATTTTGGAATTGTACTTGATATATATTTATTTACTATTTCTCACAGCAAACGGCACAGACAACAAATCAACATGAGGCAGCCGCAAAAAAACTCACGGCTGGGACAATCGATTCACCAAGAATATTGAAAATAACCCGCGAGCCACCGTTTGCCTCCGTTCCTCCAAAACCCACTCCAGCTGCACACGTTCCTATCAAAAAGCAAAAATGGGATGAGACAAGCAGCGACCAGTACTATGACAAAATAAAGACATTTGTAGACACCAGCAAACGACTTTCGGATATGAAAGTTGATCACGACGTCATGTATCTTGCTGGGTTGTATGAAAAATTGTTGAAGTTTTCCCCTAGAACTAAACAGATTATTAAATGTAAAATTGATCAACTAGTAAATGATCAGATATTAAAAAGCTTAGAAAACTAATCATCTATGTATCTGAACAAAATATATAAATAAGGAGTTTACTCTGTTAACAAGATAAGATCCGAAGTTTCTTTGAACTTCTTCGTCGTGCGGAACGTCAGCATATCACATTTTATATCTAAACATGGGTCTTGCATCGATAAACAGTTAGCATGTGGGAATTAGTTATCAGGATTGTGAAACCTGGCTATGGGGACAACCAGATGATTGACAAGACTGTCATTAGGTTCTCCAGAGGTACTCTGGGGATTGAACGTAGAACCCGTTTTACTGTCTCAAGTATTGAAATGGCTACGGGACTCATCAAACAAAACGAAACGGTCTTGAACTGTATATAAAGCAGTAAGCAGCTTGATATCGAAGATACTACCGAACATAGAACTAGAGAAAATTAATAAAATGGAAAACGCGAAAAGGTTTATTGAGGGTCGATTTATATAGAATGAGTATAGGATATTCGTAGGATGCAGAAAAGGAAGGGTAGTGTAAAATATCTACAACGGATAAAAGCTCTCTTATCATTTTTTTTCGTTGCCCTTTTTGCTCCCATCGTTCTATCTACAGCTTGCTTTTTTCAAACTGCACCGGTCGTTTTATCCATATTCCCCATCCGTTTACACCTTCACCATGCAACCTACCAATAATCACCTATCCAGGATACGAGCTCCTATAGCAGCTCGTTCCATTCAAGTAGATATGTATATTCGTAGCCATTGATCCTAGTCCACCGTAGACGAAAAGATACCAAAAGGAAAATAAACGGTTGAACAGATTTCATCAAGGAAGTTATTTAATTTATCACACTAATTATTCACTTGTCTAGTTTATTTAACGCTAATGAAATCATACGAACATAACTGTTATCCCTTAAAAACAAAATATCTTTAAAGAAAACAGAATGACTTATTTTAACAAGCATAAATCCATGAGCGCAATATTATCTGACATTACTAGCTTACTTAGCTGTCGCTGCTTTTTGTTCTCTTGTCTTCGATTGCCTTTTTTTCGTATGACATATAGCTTTATAACCATACTGCCTATCTTTAGCATATTTTAATCTTTTCATTAACAACGTTTTCACTTTTTCTGCCGTAGCTGTTTCAAGCTGGGTAGTTCCTATAATCTGAAATATATCAAGAATATTTGGAAACTGATGTAATGCTATTTTTTTACCACGGACATTTGTCCATCTTACATTGAGTGCAAAATGTCTATCAAACAAAAAGTCCAATGTCTGGACCATCCTATTATTACTTCTAATATCTGTTATCCTCCAGTTTAACCAATCTACAACATTTTTCTTAAAGTTTACATTTTTTAAATTCTCCTCAAAGGCTTCCATTTCTGTTCGGCTAGCTAAAGGCTTCAATTCTATAGATGGTTGCTGTGGGGTTTCCATTTGTGTTTTAATTTGATTCAGTGGCAATGATTCTATCTGCATCGCCAATTTATTTATTTTTTGCTTCATACCTTTCATTTCAGTGAGTAGATGTGAAAGAATTGTGTGATTTGTGTCCAGCTTATTCATAATGTCTTTGTATTGTTGTCTGGTAAAAGATTCAGATGCTCGTTGCACCGTTGGCCCTTGTCTTTTAGGCGGTAATGGGCGTTCGCTTGATGAAGATTGATGTTTTGCAGTTGTTACATACTGTAGTACAGGTGCTGCCTGCTGTACTGCATGTGCAGGGTGCTGTACCGCAGGTGCTTCAATTTGCAAAGTGCGATGTCTGTCAAAGGTACGATTAAAAAAATTTATTTTTTTCCCTGAAAATAATTATCGCAGTGTGTTGTTGGTCTTTTTTTTCGACAAAACAATCATAATTTAGCATGAACGATAAGTTCTCTAACGTAAAAGATTGACATTTGATCACATATACCAAATTCTTACATTTGCTTAAGCTGAGAAATACTGTCAATTACCACTGCAGAGTTATCAAATGATGGTCTCACGTTGCTGGTCGGTGTGGAGCTAACAGTAACGGTAAGGGATTGAAAAGCCTAGTAAAGCAAAAAAAATTACACAAATTATAATAATACACAAATAGAAATAGAGACTGTACTGATAAAATTATTCGCCAGATCTTCTACATAGAACTACATGGTAAGGTAAAAATTTATTATGACAAGGGACAAAACCTAATGATCAATTCACCAAGTTTTTCTGAAATCGCGCTAAAGTTTGCTTGTTCAAGCTGACCAATATGGTCAGGGTCCAACACCACATGCCACGTGATGATGCATGGAAAACTCTCGAAGTTCTTTTCTAGCACCAAAGGCATGGACTAGAGTGTAGCTTTCTCAACCTTGCGTTGATAAAAGCATTCTTAGAGTCATTAG
Source organism: Anopheles nili (assembly GCF_943737925.1). Taxonomy (NCBI): domain Eukaryota; kingdom Metazoa; phylum Arthropoda; class Insecta; order Diptera; family Culicidae; genus Anopheles; species Anopheles nili. The sequence goes on from NC_071292.1 coordinate 47,648,251, forward strand.
TGGCATTTGGAGTGGACATCATTTTTTAAATGTAAAAAAATGTAGCCTTATGAGCGATCGTAAACTTCAAATATATTTAATTAAAAATTCCTAAAACTTTCTCCAAAAAGGCGGAATAAGAAATTTAGAGATGACTACGCTCGACATTGAGCAGTTTTAGTTCTTAATTGAGCGGCCTAAACCTCAAAACGACAAGATTAACGCAACATCGGAAAAGTAAGAATAGTCACTAGCCATTTTTATAAATTTCTAAAATAATGGCCATAAAATGAATGAAAAATGATTATGAGGTAATATGATAAATTAGGCCAGAAAATGAATGAAAAATAATGAATTATGATGAAGTGAGGATACAATATATACATTACAGAACATTGACCAATACTTACTGAGGGTTGAAAAGGTTTCGATGATGCGGTATTAAATGTGTCATTCAATTGAAGCGGATCTTAAAATAAATTATAAAAACGAATTTGTTAAATTTTGTCTCCTGATAAAAAAACAAGGCAACGCAGATTTACGTGATCCATATAAATTCAATCGGTGGCAGCAATGTCAATTGAAAACTGAAGAAGACGTTATGCTATGTTTTTGTACAACTTTAAACATACCTCTATGGCTATTTTCAATGCATTTTTGTATAGCTTCTTTCATTTCTTCATTTGGTTCATCGTAAACAATGCTTTCCATAAGCTTTGATTCTCCAATTTCTATTTCATCAGTAAGGCGATATAAGACTTCATTAGATCCTCCTTCCAGTTTGATCGACATCTGCGTTTGGTTCGTAGCTGAAATGTGAGAAGCTTCCTCCACTTTGATATTGTCGCATATTGCCAACGGATCCTAGATGTATTGAAAAATGATTATAACTCATGTTTACATTTCGCGGGGAGTGTAACTCACGGTGGAAGGAAGTTCCAATTCAACATCTTCATGTGGATTTCGGAAATAATCCATCGCTACTGATATCTCACTAGCAGAATAGATCAAAAACGTCCTTTATTACACTTTATTGGATGTTCAACTCCAAACCTTTTCTGCTGGCTTGAACGATTGACAGGAGGTAGCTTCAATTATGAACCATATTTACAATAGCTTCTAACAAAAACAATTATTATTGCATTTACATCTTTTTTCTTTGCTTTAATTGTCTTATCGAGTAATTCAAACCATTCGCGTAAAATTGAAGCTAGAATTCACTTTTCATGTTACTTCGAATACCGATATACCATAACAAACCGATTCATTTATGTCAGTTCTTCACCGGTTAGTTGTGCGCCGATTACACTACAAACGAAAACTGTCACCCTCTGGTCGCACTGCACAGTGGGCTCCTAGGTAAAAAAAGAAAACTGCTTATACAGCTTGAATACTTTAAATAATTTAGATCGTGCACATCACCAAATATCAAACGCACAATTTTCCTTCAGTATCACGACCAAAACTATTTCCTTACAAACGTAAAGTTTTTCGTAGCCCAAACAAAACAAGGATATTCCCATTAATATGTTGGCTTAAGGGTTAGAGTCTAGGGGCTGTTAGGGTCGAAGGTCGATGTTAGGGGATACATGCGTACTATTTAAAAATCAAACCGCAGAGTTTACCCGTACTTTTATTAACCTTCTATTTACTTAACCATGGACCCATAGACGTGAGAACTCGCACTTCTGCACTGCATTTGGTGCAGATTCCAGATGCTACACGTTTACGATCAGCCTTACAGATCGTGCTGGTTTTACCAACAATCAAGCTGACTATCAAATTTGTTAGTCACGTGCTGCAAGAAATGTTAAAATAAATAAACGCTTTCATATCCATACCTCAATAATTTTTAAAGTTTATTGCTGTTGCGCTGATTCTACTATTTAATATAAATAGAAGTATGTTCTTAAAGTTGATGCAAACTGACTACCAAATTTAATAATAACGGAGAAGTGACCTAGGAAACGACATTGAGAATCAAAAATGTTTACCACGAAATCCAATTATTAAAACCATATTTACTTTCATGTTTTTAACTCATTTATAACAGAATACTAAAATAAACAAACGTAAACATAGACATTACATTGAACATAAAAAGTAGGATATTGCATATATTATTCAGGTAAGAATGAAGTACTGCCACCACAAAACAAAGGAGGCTTGGTATGCATAGATGAGATCTTGGTGATCGAGTAATGCGTGTGCTGAAGATGTTGGGAATACTGATATTAATTTTCTTATTTTAGTTCAAAACAATATTACAATATGTATATGTACAATAAACAATATGTAAAACATACAAAATATTTCGAATCCTACGCAAATAAAGTAAATGCTAAAGGTAACTTTATAGTTACCACAGGTAAGTATATAGTTTTATTTCTTATTTTAAAGTTCTTTACAAAAATTTACGATATATATATATATATATATATATATATATATATATATATATATATATATATATATATATATATATATATATATATATATATATATATATATATATATATATAATCATTAAGGTGCGATTTTAGGCTTTTTGCATACACTTTTTCTACTTCCGGTATAATTTGCACCATTAGGTGCGTTATAAATTTTGCATTGAAAAAAAGTGTGAACCGCTGAATATGGTACAGTATTATTTCCATTTTCCGCAATTACTTTGAATAGCCGTAAAATGTTGCGGTTTGGTGACATGGGTATTTTTCGCGCATATTTCCCACCACCTCGCCAGCTGCATTCTGGTAAAAACTGCCGATTGAACAGCAAGAAAAGGGCTTCATGCATTCGTTGCTTGAAATCGTTTACTTCGATTTCTTCACTCAACATTTGAACCATCTTGACAAAATTTTCGTCTGTGGCGAGATGGTTTTCTAAGGATTCCAGTTCTTCTTTGCAACTAACTTTCGGGTAGGCAAATGTTTTACGCTGTAAACTGGTGACTGCTGATGGAATACTATGATGTAAGTTTTGCTGCGGCGGAAACAACTTATCAAACAGGACCGTCATTTGCTTTTGTAATATAACAACCGACTTTGTTAGGTTCGATAGCTGTTTCATGTGATCATCCATTTTTTGATCAAGTTTTGTTATGATCTGCGACGTCGTCAGATGACTATTACTCATTTGATCGGCATTCAGTGTCTGCAATATGCAAATATAGTTATTTTTTTATAATTTTTTCATTCAAATAATATATGCATGCCAAAAAAATTAGCCATTTATTCAGTAATTATTGCAAAAATACAAAAAAAACACATCAAAAATTAAAATAATGCCCTATGGACATAACTATTCGCCTGACAAGATTATGTTATATACAGGAACTGCTATATGTTTCTGAAAAATAGATTTATGAACTAATCTCCCAAAGTAAAAAAAAAACAAGAATACCAGCATTACATTGAAAACAAGAAAACAAATGAAATTTGTTAAAAAACCAAATTTGATAAGAAGTGATTCACATTCTTAAGCATCATATTAACGTTCCTAAGAACTTGGGATAATATTTCAATTGGAATACGAATAGAATATAAAAGATGAAGCACTTGACAGTATATACACACTAGATGTAGTAAACCATTATATGAATTCCCCATGGTATTATGAATAACAAACTATATAAATAACATGTTTAATATAAAGCATAAGAAGTAAAATGTGTTACTCACGCCATTGTTCAACTGCATTGAGGAGATTCTTCCGGAATTATTATTGCCCACGCCATATAATGTGACATCTAAAATTGGTATTAATTTATTTAAAACGAAATTAAGTTACAATTCATTGATAACATGTTTTTTTCATGCCCTATATTGAACAAGATGGTGCATGATGCTTGAAGTAATCATACCATTATTATCATCTATGAATTGATTCTCAGCATCATCATTTTCTTTTTTGATTAATAGTTCCAGAGTGCTACTGCTTTCTTGTAGAACACAAGTTTGTTTTTGCAATTCCCGTAGCACTTCGGTGGTTATGTCCAATGGATCCTAGATATGGTTAATAAAGAGGTGAATTAAAACTTCGTTACCAAATGAGGTAATACAATTTAACACTTACCGTTTGCGATCCAGATTCACCGCTGCCATGAAAGTCATCCATCACGCTTTCTGATAGCGTCGCAAACCTAAAAAATAATAACTATAATACCATTTAGCGACCACTCGCAAATTCAGGCTTTTTGTTTGGTTTGGCTCTTGTAGAGGCTACTGAAAATTCGTGATCCTTTAGCTTTACGACACATAACTGAACAACACTTTTAATAAACGTTCGTGCCTCCGTCACTTTAATTGAACCGGCAACAATATTTACAGTGAGCGAAACCCTTTTATTCTAATTCATGTGTCAAGTCATTTATAATGTTACGTTCATCTCTTTTACGTGTTTTCCTTTGCACTGCATTGGACATGTTTTTTTAAGGAATTACATTGCAGATAGATGTAAAATCAAAGCTAGTACTTTAAGCTATTCAACATACGAGCACAAACCCCTAAGCTAGAATAAGCGTTGGCTTGTTAAAGATGACCCCCGAAAGACTAAAAAACTTCGACATAGGAGTACTACGCTCAAATTGAATTGAGAATTCCTTTCATTTCAGCTTAACAGGAGTTACCATTTATTCTCGACATTAGCGACTGTATGTAAAAAAACATGAATCATAATTATCAGACCACATACCAACTCTATTTATTATATTTTTTGAATACCAAAAATACATGCGACGTACGTTAGAAAATATAAAAACGATATTATAGTATTGTTAGACTTGCTTAATTCTAAGACGACATTTAGATTTTCTGTTCCCGCCGTAAACTGCACCTTTTTTCGCGTTAGCAAGTTTACGTTTAAAAAAATATTGTACCACTGAATATGGTATAGTATTACTCCCGTTTTCTGCTATTACTTTGAATAGCCGTATAATATTTTCATATCGTGCCATAGGTATTTTCGGGCCATTTTTACCACCACCTAGCCAATTGCATTCTACTAAAAACTTCCGCTTGAACAGCAAAAAGAGCGCCTCATGCATTCGCTGCTTGAAATCCGTTCCTTCAATCTCCTCGTTCAACATTTGTATCATCTTTAGAAAATCTTCTGCCGTGGAGAGATGGCTTTCCAAAGCATTCAGTTCTTCTCTGCAACTAACTTTTGGATATGCAAATGGCTTACGCTGAGAAAATAACTCTGTTGAAATGCCGAAATTCTCCAAAAATTGTGTGTTTTGCTGTGGCGGAAACAACTTGTTTGTCATCCTTTTCACTTGTTCTTCTAATGAAACTATCGCTTTCGTTAGTTTCCATATTTGGTTCGTGTTTGTATTCACCATTTCTTCTAATTTTTCAATCACCGTCATTGGATGAGGATTTGTACTTTTCATATTTGTTTTCTTTGTGATCCGTGTCTAAAATATAACAAAATTCCTTGTATTATTACTTAAGCGAAACAACTTATTTAATCTTATATTATAAGAAGCTTTTGTAAAAATTTCTACATTTTATAACATTACAGTATACACTATATAAAAAAGATTTGACGACAGAAATATAATGGAAATATGAACTATTCTACTAGCGATACTTTGCAAAGAACGACAATGTTGTAATACAATCAATCAAGGTTGTCAACTGCACAATTATTAAGAAAGTAATATATTAAGTGCAAATGTTTCTATAACTTCATTTTTTTCAACTTGGGAAAGAGGTTTTGATAACATCAATATTATTTCAATCACTAAAAATAGTGAAGCACGACATTATTCTACATTCCATTACATTATTCTGTAATACAAAAAAAGCATATGTAAAAATATTTTCAAATACAAGATCAATAGTAACTAGAGCACAAATTGTAGCTAAAGAAGCGCAAATAAATTTCAACGAGAAGCATAAAGGCTAGATAAGATTTATATGTTCTAATAAACTAAACCATAATATAGTTGTATTATATTAACGTCATATCAAGATAGTATTCAATGAAAACCAATTTACATTTTCATGCACACAGAATACAATTTTTTACTTACATCAGCTTTCATCGCAGCATTTTCGTTCGTTGTTCCTGGATCTAAAAATAATTTCAATTTGTTCAATAAGTTGCTATTCACTGACAACGTGTTGATCTTTAATGCTGTAAGCAACAAGATGCATGAAGTAATCATACCATTATTACCATCTGTGAATTGATTTTCAGGACTATCACTCCATTCGCACTTTTCCTCTTTGATTAATAGTTCCAGAGTGCTACTGCTTTCTTGTATTACACAAGTTTGTTTTTGCAACTCCCGTAGCACTTCGGAGGATATGTCCAATGGATCCTAGATATGGTTAATAAAGAGGTTATTTAAAACATTATTACCAAACGAGGCAATACAATTTAACGCTTACCGTTTGCGGTCCAGATTCTCCGCTGCCATGAAAGTCATCCATCACGCTTTCTGATAGCGTCGGAAACCAAAGCAACAATAACTTTATCACAATTCGGCGACCACTCGCAAATGATGGCTTTTTGTTTGGTTTGGCTTTTATAGAGGCTAATGAAAATTCGTGATCGTTAGGCTTTAAGACTCATAACTGAACAACACGTTCATTTATCGTTCCGGAGAACGGCTCCGTAACTTCAAATATTGTTCAAGCCAGCAGCAATATTTACAGGAAGAGAATGCTTTTTTATTATGTGTCAATGTCTGACGATGCTAAAGTCATTTATAATGTTTCGTTCAAATCTTTTGCGTACTTTCTTGTGTACTACATTGATTTTAACTTTTTTTTAATTTTTTCTTGTGTTGTAACTAATAATTCTAAAATGCTTCAGCTTTTAAAAGTTTCACATCTTCTTCATTACAAATATTGATACGATATCAGCGTTTTCAGCTTTCTCATTTTCTACATTCTTTCTTACCATTCTTGAACAACACAGTGGATATACTTTTTTAAAGCCTAGGTTTGTCACATTTCAATATTTTATGTTCTACCGTATCAATGCAATTACAAGTATCTTTACAACAACTATTACAAGTATCTTTACAATTAACTAATTTAATTTAACTTTTATTACAAGTATCTTTACAATTACAACTATATGTATCCGTATCTATTTTTCATTTGTCGCTTTGTTATGTAGCTAATAATTACTTTAGCCATGCTTCCTCGATTAACTACAATGCCTTGCAATAATCACATGCTTCGCTGTAATGGCTTCTGTAGTATGCTTGCATAAAAAGTTATGAATTCTGCTATCTGCCCGGAGCTACTGCTCGTGTCGTAGCATGTTTTTCTTTAAAATGGGTTTGCGCTGTTCGCTACTTATTATCTGCACAATTCGCTAGGTTCCTTTTACCTTCCCGCTTGTTACTCTTCGCAATTTGGTTCGCCACAGAAACGATAGTTAAAATTTTCACTAGAAGCAGACCTGAGGAGAGTTCCGTTGTGGCAAAATATAAGTTCTTTCTTTACGAGTTTTAGATCAATACTGATTTATTTGGCCTTTAACTGTAACTTTTATACTAGCCGTTACATCAGTTATATGAAGCTTACTAGTTTTTACTCTCTGTTAGTTCTTAATGTATAAGATTTTTTGTTTATGTTTCGAAGAATTGGAGAATCTTGTAAGTAGTGGTCTAAACTGAAATGCCAGTGTTGTTGCTCCAATTGAGTCTTTTTCTCTTTTTGTACACAAGATAAATGATGTGTTCTACCAGTCGCTTATAGTATAATATCGAGGTTCGGTTTCTGGCCTTTCTAAAACACCTTCAAATGCTTATTGCATTAAATGCTGACCAGTGAATTCGAAAACCCGTGAAAAGCCAAGTTGGTTTTTCCTCATTCCGATAAATGAAACTGCAAAAACAGTAATGCTAGCAATAGTGATGCTTGACCGTCGAAAAGATGACTAATTAACAATTATCGAAAAGATGAACGTCAAAATTTATTGACGTCGATGTTAAAACTTGCTTAATTTAATTAGATATGAAATTTAGCTCTCTCGGCCACTCAAGTTGCTTGGCCAAGCTCATGTTCAGTATACCCAGTTTTACAATTCCATGAGATCAAAAACGTAAAACACTTTGGGTTACACAATTACAATTATGATGAGGTGTTTTGCATTTTAACACGACATATACTTTTCCTGCTCCCTGTAAACATTGTACTTTTACTTGCATTATTAAGTTTGCATTGAAAGAAAATTCGAAGCGTCGAATTCGATATAATGTTATACCCATTTTCTCCTATTACTTTGAACAGCCGTAAAATGTTGTGGTAATGTGAAAAAGGTATTTTCCGAACAGGTTTCCCGCAACCACTCCAACTGCATTCTATTAGAAACTTACGAGTGAACAACAAAAAAAGCGCATTATGCAATCGCTGCTTATAATTCATCGTATCGATCTGCTGGTTCAGCATTTCTATCATCTTTTGATGATTATCATCTGTGGAGAGATGTTTTTCTAAAGCTTCCAGCTCTTCTTTGCAACTGACTTTTGGATAGTTAAACGGTTCATGCTCAGAACCTTTATGGCGCACAACCTGTTTTGATGTGGATGGCTGTGGTGGAAACAACTTGTCGTTCAGCACCGTTATTTGTTTTTGTAACAAACGTACCGCTTGGATTAGTTTCATTGTTTGTATCTTGTTTGCTTCTATTATTTCTTCAAGTTTTCCTATGGTCAACGGCGTTATTTGAGGATCCTGACTTGTTTTGTAAAAATTTGCGGCATTTGGTACCTAAAATAGTAAAAAGAATAATACTTATAAATAAATATCCTATTTTAGTAACATATTAAACATGTTTCTCAATCAACATCAAATCAACAAGCAAAATATATATCTCACATAGATGAAGAATACGAAAAAATCAATGACTGATGTTTTGAAACCCTTCAATTTCTCAAATATTTGACTACCGTCGTTATAACACTTCCAACATGAAAAGGAGTTATTCACAACGTATGTTGTATCTTGACGCTAGCACTAAACTGTGTAACCAGACTGTGTGCCAAAAAAAAAAGTACTTTTCAGGATATAGTCAATCTACGTAATAAAACGCAACATATATTCAGAATAAAAGATTAATTTTAAACAACGTTTGCCAATTTACAGGTCGGAGGACGATTTGATTATTATATCAAATAATATATATATATATATATATATATATATATATATATATATATATATATATATATATATATATATATATATATATGTATATATATATATATATATATATATATATATATATATATATATATATATATATATATATATATATATCTGCTACTACTAAAAGTACTATGGCATGATGTTTTGACTTTTTAAACAATATTTGGCCGCGTTATACATTTTGCATTGAAAGAAAATTCGAACGTCTGAATTCGATACATAGTTATAACCATTTTCTCCTATTACTTTGAACAGCCGTAAAATATGCTGGTTGGATGACATTCGTATTTTGGGACCAGGTTTCCCGCCACCTCTCCAACTGCAATCTACTAAAAAATTTCGAGTGAACAACAAACGAAGAGCTTTATTCATTCGCTGCTTAAAATCCATCGTATCGATCTGCTGATTCAGCATTTCTACCATCTTTTGAAAGTTATCGTCTGTAGAGAGGTGGCTTTCTAAGGTATCTAGCTCCTCGTTGCAACTGACTTTTGAATAGGAAAATGGTTTATTCATTGAAACCATACTGTGCCTACGTCTTTTTGAATTGGAGGACTGTGATGGAAACAACCTATTTGTCAGCTTGTTCATTTGTTTTTTAAATGAAGCTATCGCTTTGGTGAGTTTCATCATCTGTTTCATGTTTGCATCCATTTTTTGATCAAGCTTTGCTATGACCGACGACATAACTAGCTGAGAGCCAACAGTTTCCATTTTTGTTTTATCTGTAATAAGTGTCTATAAAAGTTAGAACAAAGTTACCCTGATGTAAATATTTATTAAAATTATTTATTAACTTTAGTTATTTTAGTTATATGTATTGGAATATAGACGGTTATAAAAACATTAAAAAGCTATTTCATTACATTTGACTAAAAATAAAAAAGGTTCCCAGATGTTACTTGAATATGTTATCATTAAGGGTTTGAAAAAAATAGACACCCATGGTTCTAAAATCTGAATGAGGTATGTCATAAGGAAGGAATCGTCAATTTGAGAGCTTCAAATGAGGCAAGCGTCGATATGGGAAAATCCTATTCTGTTGCTTTTACTTACGACAGCGATAGGAGGCATTTAATGAGGTAAGCTTCAAAACGAGAAAAGAACATTCAATAGTTGCTCTTAATGCTCCAGACCCACTAACACCCTTTTCCGTTCGGGAGTGCCGTGTTCTCTTCCCGTTACTTAGCTAATTTGCTAGTAAACGCTGCCGGGAGTGTAAACAGTAACACTAATAACACATAATGAAAATCGAAAGCTAATTCAAAATAATCGAAATCGAAAGCTAATTCAAAATAATTTACCTATAATTTCCTAAGCTTGTATAGAATGTGAGAAATACAAACTGCACCTAACTTTGTGGCTTACCTGGTTCGATGAAGTACCTTCAACATTATAATTGGCTACACCACACGTTGTGACTGCATCTAAAACCGTATGAAATTTGTTCCGAAAATTATTATTAAATAACATATTCAACTTTCTTGTATTACACGATCGACTCCAGTTACTATACCATTATTAACATCTTCGTATTGATTTTCAGTATCATCATCCGATTCACACCTTTCCTGTTTGATTAATAATTCCAAGGCGTTTGAGCTTTCGTTTGTAGAAATTGATTGCTTTTGGTTCTTTCGTATTTCAGAGGTTATGTCCAACGGATCCTTGATATGATTGATAAATAAAAAAAAACATCCCCAATTAGAGACAATCATTCGCACATGAAACCCAATAAATCGCTCCTTACCGTTGAAGGATGCTCACCACCATAAATATTGGCGAAGTGGTCCATTTTATTATTTGATGTTTGTATCTCTAAGAATTCTGTCCGTTAATCCATTCACTTTAACTTGTCGTTTTAGTAAGGCTCGGCTGTGCCTAGATTCAATAAGTTGCTCACCAACGCTAGATTGGCCGTGCATCGTCAGAAGTAAACAGAAATCTCTATGACGTTTAAAGGGTCTTACTCAAGACAGCGTTACACTGCTTTCTCATATGGAAAGACAGAATTTGTCTTGAAAATGTGAAACAGAATAGAATTGTAGCAATTTTTAGTATAGTTTTTTTCAACGGAAATCAATTTGCGAACTCCCATATACAGAAAGATGTACAATTTTTGTCATTTGAAAAAATTTAATGTATATTGAATTGCTTGCATTTGTCGAAGAACATAGATCCATGTACAGATGCAGCCAACAAATTTTCAGAATACTTAATGAGTGTTTCAGCAATGGTCATTTGAAAATAGGTATTAAACCAATTGTTTTCAATTCGTGATTAACAGACAAACAAGTGTATGAGCCAAGCAGAAAATAATTTGTTTAAAGGTACATCAAGAAGAAATAGTACATTAAGGAAAAGGTTATTGATGATAATTTATTTTCTTTTATGTTAAAATTTTACGGACTAACAGAAAAATCTCGTGCGCCTCCAGCAATAGTTTATGGGCCAGTAATGTTATCCGCTCTTTTAGATGTCAAACATGACAACGTCTATCCACCGTCAGATGACAGGTAAAGCCCTAGGTACACACATGCAAGGGATGTGAAAAAAATTCTGCCGCGTCAAAGCGAAACGTGCACACGGGTTTAGAGCGCTTCGCAATCGAAAATCGTACGGAATCCTGTTGACGAGATTCAGTTTGCGCTATTGCTCAAACGAATCATTTTGAGCAAGTTTACTCGTATTGTACTACAAATAGTAGGAGCAAAGATTGAGTTTATTTTGTGCTGAACGAAAGAACAGTCGCAGCAACATGCCACCCGTAGAGAAACAGACGGAGCAAGAGTTGACGATCGACGACTCCACCGTCGTCGAGAAGTACAAATTAGCCGGAGATATTGTGAACAGTAAGTGTGTTTATATATTTATAGTCTAATGTGGGCCAACTATCAGATCACAAGCTATTGCACGGGGAAATCCTTTCACTTTTGCGTGTCAAGCGGTACGCGTGGCTTATGTTGTAGCACAGTTTTTGATTGCGTGTGGCGTGGTGCCATCCTTTCCCTCCATCGACATACCAACAGATGTGTATGTGTGTGAAAGGTGTTACACAAAACGCGCTCCGGTTTCCTGTCGCAGGAGGCCACGTTTTCGAAGCAGCTGCATTTTGCGAGGTTATCAAACAATGTGTGTATGCTTATAAAGGATTTTCAGCATATCAATGGTTCTACTTTGATTGGCGATATGATTTCTCAATGCTGGACCACCATTCGTGTAATTGAAATAGAAAATATAGAAGATATTTATTTATAACCTTCAAAATTCATAAAATTAGCTTGTAAATGTATTTAAATATTTGAAGGTTCAGTTTTAGATTATTGGTGAGCTCACAAGAACTCTTGTTTTTTTTCTGCAGAAATCCTTCAAACAACAATCCGTGCCTGTGTGGTCGGAGCTTCGGTGAAAGAACTATGTCGGAAAGGCGATCAAATGTTGGCGCAAGAAGCTGAGAAGGTGAGAAATTCTTATATGCGATAAGAAAATATTTCAAGGCTATAATATTCCTGAAAGAACCTGGTGAAAGTATAAGCAACTGTCTTGTAGTCAAATTATGCCTAAGTCGGGTAGCGTCGTTCGCGTTGTACAAAAACGCGTGGGTTCGAATCCCACATTTGTAGGAATACGTCCATAATTTTTCATCGTTCTTGGTGTTATTGATATTTGTGATTGTCCGATGATTACATCTTCCTCTAAGGAAGAACTAATTAAAGCTAGATAGTATCTGAGATGAACATTTATCAATGATATAATCTGTGAAATAATTTATGAGGACACACATTTTTTTTTGTTTTTCATACTCGTTAAGAACAGGAAGCAATTAATCGATATGAAATGTTATTTTACTTCCTCTCTTTCCGTAATACAGAAATATAAAAATGAAGAAGGCATGAAAAAGGGCGTTGCTTTTCCGACGTGCCTCTCAGTAAACAACTGTATATGCCATTTCTCACCAGCGCGCAATGATACGGACTACCTACTGAAGGAGAACGATGTCGTCAAGATCGACATGGGGGCTCACATCGACGGATTCATTGCAGTGTCGGCGCACACGATCGTGGTGGGTGCGACACCCGAGAACAAGTGCAAGGGTCGACCGGCAGACGTCGTTCTAGCAGCTTATCATGCCAGTCAGGCCGCGTTACGATTGTTGAAAGACGGCACCGGCAACTACGCGGTTACTGAGGCTGTGCAGAAGATCGCGGCCGATTTCAAGTGCAAGCCAATCGAGGGTATGCTAAGCCATCAGTTGAAACAGTTCAAAATTGACGGTGAAAAGACTATCATTCAGAATCCGACAATAGCACAAAAGAAGGAGCACGAAAAGTGCGAGTTCGAAAAATACGAAGTGTACGCGATGGACGTGCTGATCAGCACTGGCGAAGGACTCGGCAAGGAACTCGATACCCGGGTGTCTATCTATAAGAAGACGGACGAAAATTACCAACTTAAGCTGAAAGCATCGCGTGCGTTTTTCGGAGAGGTAAGTGTTAGCTGACTGTAAGATAGATCTTTTCACAACGATCGACAAAAGCGATCAAAGTGCGCATGTTGTCAAGGAGACCAGTTGGGCTTCAACTGATGCATTCTGTCACGGATTCAGAAGTTTGAAGTTCGAATCTTGTGGTGTGGTGTAGTAAAAAGAGAAAAGCACATCACCTAAATCTTTCTAAATCAATAATATATATGTAATTGTACCCGATGATTAAAACCTACGCACTCGAGGGAGTCACGGTGTTTGAGCAGGCGACAGTGAAAAATTATCTTGCAGAAAATGTGTGTGTGTTGATCTTCAAATTCTTTCTCCTTCTCTGAATTTCTGGGACAGGTGTGATGGGGGGAGCAAGGTGACACGAATGAAATGTTGTTCATAAGATGTGACATTTCATTCTTTCGCACCTTTTCTCGTCGTTATAGTTTAGCCTAGTTATCTGGATGGGGGAATGAATGTTGCTTTGATTTTCTACTTTCTCTTCAAAATAATACGATCTGGAGCTTCTGATAATACTAAAATCACCCAATGAGTTGTATAAGATTATGAGAGCTGAGGGTATATAAATTACATATTTTTTCTTTATTGGAAACAACGGAGTGCAATCAGCATCTGACCATGTGCATATCTACATAATTTAATTATTAATCCTTTGTCTTTTTTCATATCAATCGTTAACGCACCATCTTCCGAAATCATTGAACCAGGTCAAAAAGAAGTACGGATCAATGCCGTTCAATTTGCGGAACTTCGAAGAGGAGGCAAAGGCCAAACTAGGTGTCAACGAATGCGTTGCACATAAAATGGTTGAACCTTTCCAAGTATTATATGAGAAGCATAGTAAGTAGCTTAATTTTATCAAAGCGTAAATGAAAATTTCCGCAAGGAGAATTGCGTGCTGCAGTATTTACTAAAGTCCCACGACCAGACACCTTGCCATAACAAACCGATTTTTAACAATTCGTTCAGACATAATACTTTATGCTAAAATAGTTTGTATTAACAAACGTTTTTCGCTAAAATATTATTCTGTAACGATTCTTCTGCTATAATCGCATGTTGTACATGCATGATTATTAGTGCTTGGTTGCATAGAAGCGGACATGAACGATTCTTAAACATTGTCACAGTTTCATGTGACCTGTAGCTATGCAGTTTGTTTCAAAATATAACCTATAAATATAACGTGTGTTCATTATTCGATTCTTCTTTCAGATGAATATGTTGCTCAGTTCAAATACACGGTTCTCGTCCTTCCGAACGGATTGAAAGTTGTGACAGGCTACCCATTTGATGCGACGTGCTACGAGAGTGAGCACAGCGTACAAGATGAGGATATGAAGAAGCTGTTAGCCTCGGAGTTAGTATTGGCGACCTCTAAAAATGCTCTTAGCTCCGGTAAGGACAAGAAGAAGCGACGCAGGAGAAATAAGAACAAAGGGGGGGCAGCTGCAGGAGCGGCAGATGACGCTGGTGATGAAGATGCCGATGGTGACAGTGGTGAAGAAGACGTTGCAACTGATAAGAAGGAACAGAAAGCATAACAGTAACATGCCGTCGTTAATGTTAATGCGCCTATACGATAAAATCCGATGTCAAGCATCCGTCAGACAAGTCTCTGCGTATCCTCTCCAATCCGTACTGATCCATGCATGCTTTTGATTCAGGCGTAACTATTTCGTACCCCATTTTCCTCGTACAGCACTGCCTTTAAAAGAGAAAGAGAAGAGAATGCGTAGCGCATCTAAAAGCTACAAAAACATACTTTTCCCGGCAAATGTGCGTAAGACACTTGGTTCTAAAAATAGAACTTTAGTCAGGCAAAATTGCATAGCGCCATCTAGCGGCTGGTCCATCTTTTTAAAGTTTGAATGCGTCGTGCAAACTGGAGTTTGACGTTTAATACAAGAGGAAAAACCGCAAATTTACTTGTAGCGAATGTGTTTTTCTTATCTCTGTGTTTTGTTTTCCATTTCCAATTACTATTGTACATCTACCTGTCACCAGCAGCAATAGAGATAGTTCATTCATATGTGGTGTGTTCTATAATTCTTCAACTTGAAGAATTTTTTAAGCTAGGGAGATGGCGCCCCTACTTTTTTCAAATATGTTTTGTTACTTTTTCATACAAATAAACCGAGTCCGTTATACGATAGTGGTTTTATTATTTGCTATAAACTAAGCTTATGCTGCTACTTGAATAAGGGCACAGCTTTGCAATTTCTTAAACATTCTGTTAATACTAGTGCTTATCTACCCGTGGCAAGCAATGTACAAATGCAAATTATACAAAAACACTACCATGTTAGTTACAATATCATTTTTATTTACTGTAACTAACAGTTATAGAATCATCACCGATTTTTTTAAAACTATTTTTTGACGGGGGCTGGTAGAACTGGTTCTACCGTTTGATTCTGAGATGGTGCATCCAATGCCTGTTTTATCGCGTCAGAACCCTTTTTGGCCCACTGTCCTGCATAACAAGGAAGTCGATGAATGAACCTGATCGTATTTTTTACACCCTCATTGTAATAGTGTTTCGTAACAAAACATAGCTCTCCGCTGGAAGGAAGAGCCGGTAGCTATGAAGTAAAGAAATGTATAAATCAAATTGTATTATATGTAGATCGCATTTGCGCTGTAACTCACATCCAGAGGGATTTGTTGCTTTACTGATTCCACATGCGGTTTTAAAGCTGCAGCATATCGTTCATAAACTTTTTCAGTATCCTCTTCCCAAATACCTTCTTGTTTAGTGTAGTAAATGAAACTCCCAGCAAGACCGACTTTAATAGCAAATCTGATGGATACAAAAAAAATTGAAGAAACTATACACAACTATTCGACTAACAACAGTAAAATTAAGCACGATCATTTATTATATAAGTTAACCATATACGCCACTTTTGTTTGCATACCTAAACATTTTCGTTAACGCGTCAAGCCGTCGGCTGCTCAGCTTTGTAAGTTGCAACTGCAAGTATACTACCGATAGGAGATTGTTGTGTTTTTACGTAATTTTTACTAAAACGAAAGCCCAAATCATGAAGTAATTTTGTACTTATATGTCAGCTGACCAATCTCCGCTCGTTGTAAATAAAACTACCAGTTTAGCCGCTTGGATGACATTCCTAAATATTTGAAAAGTTTTTAATCAATGCTATACTATTTATTGATCTCATTACAATAATTTTTCTCGCTACTATCTGTAAATCTGGTTCAATTGTCGAAGAAGAATCAATTTTATTACCCATTTGCTACGCTAAACCGGTTCATTCTAACTATGCAATGTAAACAGTTTTTCCCAAGTAGGCACTGCTTTGACAGCCAACAAAGCTGAAGAAGAATCTGTTAGTGAAAATAAATAAAATTTGTCCATATATCGAATGGTAAACTTATCGAAATAGCCCAACCAGACTACTATTTAGTTACCAGTTACGCACTATTGTTTGAATAGTGCATTTCCCTCGAGTGCAATCCCTATAGGCTTATAAAATTAAGCCTGATATCTATGCCACCCGTGTTGAAAAAGAAGTAGAAGCAAGTACGGTCGCAGTAGTTAGGTGTGGTTTTGTTTTGTGGATATAAGTACCTCTTATCGGGCAAAAGTTCCCCTTGTTATAAGGTGCTGATCCTACTGTTTCCCGTGTCTATAATTCTTTACTTAAAACTGAATAGAAGACACGTAGAAAAACATCTTTACATTTAGTGTTTGTGTGTCCTGCCAATTCAGGTCCATAAGGGTAGTAAAGATGACCGGACGACTTCCAGCGTGTGTAATCGATGTAGGAACTGGGTATGTGTCATCACTCGATGGGCCACACAATCATGGGTGGTTTGATAAAATATTCATTTTTATTTGAAGAGTTAAGATCAAATCACTAAATGCAGGAATCACTCGCTATGATAATATTATTCATGCTTAGTCGTTTATTTTTTTACATTTTTTTGTATCATACCTGTATACATACCCGTAGCTACACAAAACTTGGATTTGCGGCGAATAAGGAACCGCAGTTCATCATTCCTTCTGCAATTGCAATTAAAGAATCGGCCAAAGTAGGTGATCAGAATGCCCGCAGAGTGACCAAAGGCGTGGAAGATTTAGATTTTTACATTGGCGATGAAGCGTTCGATGCTACTGGATACTCTGTTAAGGTATGATTCATACTCTTCAGTGTTTCACTTAGCTGAATAACATATCTCAATTACCTATGTAGTATCCCGTACGCCACGGTTTGGTTGAAGATTGGGACTTGATGGAACGGTTTCTGGAGCAATGCATTTTCAAGTACCTGCGTGCTGAACCAGAAGATCATCACTTTCTGCTGACGGAGCCTCCGCTAAACACACCCGAAAACCGAGAATATACCGCCGAAATCATGTTTGAAACATTCAACGTGCCGGGTCTGTACATTGCCGTTCAGGCAGTGCTGGCACTTGCAGCTAGCTGGGCTTCCCGCCCGGTCGAAGAGCGAACGTTAACCGGTATCGTGGTTGACAGTGGTGACGGTGTAACACATGTTATTCCTGTGGCCGAGGGATACGTGATCGGTTCGTGCATCAAACACATTCCAATTGCAGGCCGTAATATTACCTCCTTCATCCAGAGCTTGCTGCGCGAGCGTGAGGTTGGTATTCCTCCCGAACAAAGCTTGGAAACAGCGAAAGCTATTAAAGAGCGATATAGCTACATTTGTCCGGACATTGCAAAAGAGTTTGCAAAATACGATGCTGAACCGACCAAGTGGATGCGCCACTATGAAGGCATCAATGCCATTACGAAGAATCCTTTCGGAGTTGACGTCGGGTACGAGCGATTCCTGGGGCCGGAAATTTTCTTTCATCCGGAATTTTCAAACCCTGATTTTACAACGCCTCTGTCGGAAATTGTAGATACAGTTATACAAAACTGCCCTATCGATGTACGACGACCACTATATAATAACATAGTTTTGAGCGGTGGATCCACAATGTTCCGTGATTTTGGTAAGAAAAGATACATATACAGATTTAAAATAAGATATACTTGCTGAATTTTATTTGAAAATTTGTCTGACAATTCCTAAAATCTTAAAGTCATAATAATTCTACTGTTATTGTTATAGGGCGACGTCTGCAGCGCGATATTAAACGCAGTGTTGATGCACGACTGAGAATTAGTGAAAATCTTAGTGAAGGAAGGATTAAGGTAAAATGATTCTCATTCAATATTAGTATTGTTTTATTCGTTTAATTGTTTTTTTTTTAGCCAAAACCTATTGATGTGTCCGTAATTTCTCATCATATGCAACGATATGCCGTCTGGTTTGGAGGTAGCATGCTGGCATCCACGGTGAGAGCTGTTTATTTTATGTTTACCGTAGGAAAAACTTATGTCTTATTTTTTGTGTGTTTTGTATTAACAGCCCGAGTTTTACCAAGTCTGCCACACGAAAGCTGCATACGAAGAGTACGGTCCCGGTATATGTCGTCATAATCCTGTGTTTGGCACAATGACATAGATTTGATAAATCAAAACTAATGAACACATTCGCAAATGAAAAATTATGATCATCAAGCTTGATTTTGCGAGATGTAAGAAACAGTATCAAAAAACAAAAACGATAAACGTAAAAACGAGTAACAGATATAATTTGAACAACTACTAACGAAGACTAGAAGTCTGTTTTAGAATATTATTTACCAAAAGTAATTCACATATTGAAAACATTGCTTAAGTTTTGATTGCATACTGGAGAAATAGTAGTAACTTCAAGAAATGGTGGCATTTAAAAAAAGTTTGTTATGTTTTTTACAAAATCTGCTCATTTGAGGTGGTTAGTATAAACAAGCTATAGCTGGATAGTATAAACCTTTTTGTGCTGGGAGGTATTATTGAAAATTTTTGCTTTTTTCTAATGCTAATAGACTTACTATTGGTTATAGCACAAGTGTATACATTTTAATGGAAGATTCAAGAAAGTACTAAAAATTCGGATAATCAAATCGAAACCTCGATGCTACATAAGGTTATAGCATATTGGTTTCAGCTCAATAAGTATTGTAATAGTTTGGTTCATAGGAAAATAACTGCCGATTTTAGCATAATTCAATCGATGTAAGTACTATTGATTGATTTCTTGATCCCTTTCTAACATTGAAGCAAATTTTCGAAATACATTTATTGGTAGTAAAAAAACGATAGTCAATTGAAAAAAATATTTGTATTTGAAAGATCGCTGTAAAGAATCCGGAATATCTCAAACAAATAGACCACATCTGGATCGAATGCAAGCCAGTTTATACAACTGCATGAGCATCCACATTTTCGTTTGTCACTGATTTTTTCGGAAGTTCTAAAATAAATTTGAAACTAATAAATGCAATGCAATGAAACAAACAATTAAATATTATAAACTTTTTTAAGATCTCCATAAAGCTCAAGACGAAAAATTATGTATAAATAAAGGTTTAAGTATCACCAAGGTATGAATGTAAATTTTCATATATTACAAAACATTGTTTAGGTAGCGTTTGAATCCACATGAAACTGCAACACTGAGAAATATATCTTATCAAATATAAATGCTGTATGATAACGCAATGATTAAATTTTCAATTTGATCACGTGTTAAACCCTTATGTTTAAAAATTAACATTTTATTTGTGTGTTTGCTAAATATTTTTACTGTATAATTAGTGCTGTTAATTCTTGCTGTTTTGATCATAATTATAGTGAGCATCAGCAACGGACGATCGTTTTGTTTGGCATATTAAGCGTTCAAAAAGACATCCGTACGTTTATGTTAACATGATGTACGTATTTACACGTTCACCCCTTGCCACCCAATTTAACAATGCTTTGCATTGAATGCATTGAAAAAACATACCTCAGAACTGAGTGTAAAACAAATTTTCTGTATTAATTTTTCTACGCAGATTGTTTGATCAATTTCAGATTTACGAGAAAATTACATAAATGAAAAGTTATTCGTTATTGATGAAAAAACAGACTCGTAATGAAGTAAATAGGATTAATTAGATGCAAATGAGTTGTTACAATCAATCAATTAATCCATTCCAATCTTTGCAGTGTATCGTGTCCAGGAACAACAAGCATAAGTTTAGACAGCCTAATAAAGATTTGCAAGCCATGCGGCTATAAAGTATGCACTATAAACATGTCGTTTGTCAAAAATGATTGTTTACCAAAATCTTGACCACACCGTGAAAATCAAAAAGATAAAATATTCGGACATAACCAATTTAAGGATACATTGGATATAATGCTAGGGATTTTGATTAACATCTCGTCTGTGAGTTTGCTACGCAATGTGTGAAGAGCGTCATGTACCAATCTTTTTCGGTGACATTTTTCTAGAAGAAAAGAAAAACAACAAGAAGTGTAAAAAGTAAGTGGCTCAAAGACTGGTGCAAAATTTAGTAAAAAAAGTAAAACTACTGTTCGCCTCCGACGCTCACGATCCATTCGGTTTTAGTATGTTCATTGGTGGTTGGTGCGTGCGTAGAAAAATGTGATGCGGTCAATGTGTTTCTGTTCGTTGTTAACGAAGGTTTCTGGACTGGTCATTTGATTGAATACATTACATGTCTCCTTGACCTGCGTTAGCACACTCCAAGGTCTTGAAGTGGGCAACATCAAACTACAAGTCGAGTAGCAATAGCAAGAACAACAAATACATAAAATTACGTTCAAGTCCATATTGATGTCGCTACTTTCCCCTGGTGCAGGTGTTGGAAAATGGTTTAAAATGGACCGTCGTGATGGCCTCGCAGTGGCTCGTGTCGGTAGTAGGAGCTATAAGCTTACGACGCTTTAGGGTTTCTTGATATGTTTGAAAAAATGTAACGCGAAGAAAAATCCATGCAACCTGCATCGGCACTGCATCACGACGGATTTTGGTGCTCAAACGTATGAGTCACAATTACGTGTATATGTGTGTGTGTGCGTGCGTTTGTGCGTAGGTCCTATTGTGTCGTTTTTGCTTGTTCCTTTTATCATACTGTTTGTAGCAGGTCGTAGCAGGTACGCCACTACAGCAGTGCAGTGTCTATGATAATAGGTAAACCGTGCTCGGTTGAATTACTCTAAAGACAGTAACCGAACGTTAGACGCAACTGGTGCAAAACCAGAGCGTAACAATGTGATATCCCAAAATCAATAAGTGTTCCGAATTCCTTCGCCGTGTAATATAAAAGTTGCAGTGTAATGTGTACGGAAAATTCGACAAGCACAACTATTCAGGTCAATCGTACATTCGTTTAAGGAAAAGTCTGTATCGATGTGAAATAACTTGTCGCTTGGTTTCTCCGGGCAGGTTGAGAATGGTTATTACAAAAGCATAGTTTCTTTCTATTTTCTGTGTTGTTTTAAGCGCCACGAGCCTTGTGACATCTTCTCAATGACACGGTACGTGGGTTGGCAACAAACTGAAGGATAGAGATACGGAAAATAAAAGAAACCCAGCGGGTAACTCTTCCTATCCTGTTTGTTCTCCAGCCGGTGAATGACGGTGGTGATACGAAATGAATTTGCAGTGTGCCGTTAAGCGAACAAGCAGCATCCGGTGGTTCCATTTGCAGACGGCACGAAAGTACACAGTGATAGCAGTCGAATCCTGAAAGCATGCTGCAGCATTTCTTGTCTATTGTACATGTGATTGTGTACGTGTGTGATATTGAGATTAAATAGTATATGGACTGTGTCCTTAGTGGCCCAACCTCTCCGTAAACCAACTTTATCGAACATCATCCTGTGTGAATTGATCACCAACGTCTTTCCCTTTATCCTGTTCGTTTGTGATCATGAAGTGGTAAGAAAGCGAAATACTTATTAAACGACGCATTACTTTATAATATCTTGGATGTTATTTACATTTTTTAATTGCTTCAAAATTTTCTACAATAAAAATTTCAATCTACAATAAATTTTCATTACACCAGGTGGTAATAGATACGCCATTCGCCTTCCGTTTACATTATTCTTTTCTGGGTTAAAGATTTTGCCTCCTTTCCTTAACGGATGATCCTTAACCGGAGCATTCTTAGCTGAATCGATTGTGGAGCACAACCTTGCCATGCGTGTTGCTCTATTTCGTTGAAGCGCATTCCTGATAAACACAGGGAGCGTCAAACTACCCTTGCGCTAACATTTGTTAAACCGATAAATGCGCTTACATAGAGAGGTCCTTGGAGTATTCCTACAATCGACTTGCGCTATTCGATCATGCCACTTGAAGCAGTGATTATTACTATTTTTATTATATATTGATGCCATTTGTCTGCCTTAACAATGTCAATGGCTTAGCAATGCACAAACGTTTACACAAGATAAAAATGTTAGAGTATTTCTTGTCTTATATTGCATCCTGTCCATAATTCGATTATTGTATATCATTTATTTTGTTTTTTTTTTGCATTTAACAATAATCTCTTTACATATGATATTTAAAACAAGCCCCATACGACCATAATTTATCTGTTTAAGTCCTAAAGCTTGTGGTGAAATAATCCATGAACTTTATTTGTAATGTTCTTGTAATCAAAAACAAAATTTAAGTACCTCAAGCAAATTGGTTTTTCTGAAATTTGTATTTGTTCCACCTGGAATCGTTCGATTTGACCTCCAAGTTCAATGAATAACTTTTGTTGCCCGTTGCCACCTCTAATCCGTATCAAAATAATCTAATCGTGTTGTTGTTACTTTTACATTGCTTTATCGTTATTATATAGTCAGTTGGTAGGCTTAGGACCCCTCCAAACCTGCGCTCAATAATTTTGGCTTTTATTATATCAACAAACACCGGCAGTTAACGGAAGGCCTTATCTTTTTCAGTCTGCTGAGTAATGGTCGATCTGTATCTGCAAAATGTAACATGGGTCACGTCTAAACTTTTTTGTTTGTTGATCGAATATGAAAGTACAGCATTTTTGTGGCACTCAAATTTAGCGCAAACGCAGTTTATAAATGTTCATGACAATACGGCATAATTGTTAGACATCATGCATCATTTAATATAAAGTTTATGTAGACATATAGATATCTTTATATAGATATATAATGTATATATATAAAACAGCTTTGGAAAATGTGACTGAAAGTGGAATGATAGGTTCGTTGAAAGAATACTGCATTAAACTACAGATAATCGATCCAATGGGTAAACGGCATAATTAGCGTAAGGTGGCGAAAATAATCACGTTCCCCCCGCCGAATGCATATGCCAACAGTTTGTATGCCACGTTTTTCCGCATAGCAAGAAACTGGAAGCATTGTGAAGCATAGACACGGTCCATATGTTTCGGATTGATTTTCTTGTTTCTCACAGTTGTTGAGGCGTCAAATTGGCCGCATATTGACAGGGCAAATCTACAGCAATGATAAACACCCTACGAATTTGCCATTGCATATCGAAATGCATTGATGTAGCATAATCAGCAATTTTAGCATTTTACTGCATTTATTAGAGGACTTTACCCGAAGGTTTTTTTTTCCCAAATAGTCTCGAAATACATGCCCTTTTAATAATCACAGTATGAGTTGTAAAGAATAAAATGCTTTCTCTGAAAGAATTGGACCAAAACATATATATCATCAATTAACATTAAGTTGCAATGCATTTTAATTCAAAAGATAAGTGTACGTATTTTATCTTACTGTAACACTTCTTCTGTGAAACTGCTGCACAAATGTGAAAAATCTAACTTATTGCCACCATTTTTTGTAAGAATACTGGTGGCATCATTTACGTTCCGGATGATTATGTGTTTCTATTTGACTGAACGTTACCAGTAGGTAATCCGATCAGTAAGGAAACACGCGAGAAATGCATAAGTTTAGTGAACAATTTGGTTCAAATTTCCGCTTTTTTTCTAATGATATTTCAGTTACGTCACGGTTTGGACAGTCTAGCCAATGAGGGTATATTTCGTGCTGTTTTAGGGCCTCCCTTGGGGAGTTCAATCTGTTTAGCCAGCCAGTGATTAGTTTTCCTCTGTTTCGTCGGCTGTGCGATTTACTTCCATCAGCACGAAGCGCTTGTTTGTCCAATTTTAAGCACTAGAAATGAAATGGGAGGCGAGGTAATTTTGGTTGGAATGTCTTAGTTGCCGACTGCTCCAAATCGATCATTTGCCAGGCTTTACCGCGCGATAATTAAATTTGTCTGCTTTCGACACACATCATGCATATCGGAGGAAAACTAAGAAAAACTACGAAATCAAATTTGTTTATGATTCCATACCGCCGTGTGTACCCTGATGATCCGCTTAAGAGAGAAACATAAATTTCTACATCAATCTGTAAGCAGAAAGATTTTTTAATTTTTTCTCTCTTCTAATAGAAATGTAATCAATCTGCCTACCATTTGCGGCTCCCACGATGCCAATGGCAAGGAAATATTGCCGAAATTATTCAGCTTGAGACAACAAGACGGCGTGGCAAGGAAATAACGAGCCGTGAACCCGGGAGAGAAAGTAATCAGTCTGAATCAGCCTTCTTTTCTAAGACGGAGCGCGGTTACCATAGCACCGCTGCAGTTAAATATACGATTGCCCCGAATCTTTTTCGTATGCCGGTGTTTACTGCGTACAGTAAGTGGTTGTAGGACTTTTCTACAATAGCGGTGCAAATCGTTATTAGCAGGAATCGTTGGGCTAGCAAAAACCTGCCAACGTACGCGAACAAACGGCACGAAACTAGGCGGCTCCATACGCAAAAAATGGCACCAAGTCAAAAGGTGACAAAAAAGTGGGAGATCTTCGCGGGCCGAAACAAGTTCTTCTGCGACGGCTACCTAATGACGGCACCAAACTCGGGCGTATTTTACTTCACGGTAATACTGATCACCGCCACCAGTGGATTGTTTTTTGTGTTCGAGTAAGTTTCCATGATTTGTGTCGACTAGACACGGGTAACGTTGGCCGTTGGAGCGTGCTGCAAGTTTGTATTTGTCTCTGCTCTCGTCGTAGCTGTCCTTTTCTGGCACAAAAAATCACACCCGCGATACCGATCATCGGTGGCATCCTGTTCATCTTCACTCTCAGCGCTCTATTCCGCACGGCGTTCAGTGATCCAGGCATCATTCCCCGAGCGTCCCAGGACGAGGCGGCGTATATCGAGAAGCAGATCGAGGTGCCGAACTCGCTCAACAGTCCTACCTATAGGCCGCCGCCCCGCACGAAGGAGGTCTTCGTGAAGGGGCAAACGGTAAAGCTTAAGTATTGCTTTACGTGTAAAATATTTCGACCGCCGCGAGCCTCCCACTGCAGTTTGTGTGATAATTGTGTTGATCGATTCGATCATCACTGTCCGTGGGTGCGTATTTGCAGACATACGAAGGTATGGCGCCTAACGAGCCGGTTTATGAATTCCTTTCGTTGTGTCTTGCAGGTGGGCAACTGCGTCGGGAAGCGAAACTACCGGTTCTTCTACATGTTCATCGTCTCTCTAGCTTTCCTAGCAGTTTTCATTTTCTCCTGCACAACCACGCATATAGTAATGTGTAAGTGCAAATTTCTATATTATAACACGCGTAAGAGGTGTGCTCGAAAATAATGCATCTTGTTGTTTCTTTCTCTATGCTTAGTATTAAAGGAAGATAATCAGTTCATTGACGTCGTCAAACGGACGCCTTCCAGTGTGATAATAGCGATAATTTGTTTCTGTTCTGTGTGGTCCGTTATCGGGTTGGCAGGATTTCACACCTATCTTACTACGAGTGATCAAACAACGAATGAAGATGTACGTAACTAGCCGGTTCAAATATAGCGCAAAGCTATTTTTAAATTGCGCCTAATATTGGTTCATAAATGCTTTCAGATCAAAGGTTCATTTAGCTCAAAAGGTGGCCAACAGGTGATAAATCCTTATTCGCAAGGTAACATTTGTTTAAACTGCTTCCACATCTTGTGCGGTCCCATAACGCCATCTCTGATCGATCGGTAGGTTGCGAATTATGCTGAACATATGAATTTGTGGTTTCATGTATTGTTTGTTTGCAAAATTTCAGTCGCGGTGTCGTAACAGACGAGTATCGAACGCAAATGCAGGCGTCAGACAAGTACAACAGTGCCACTGTGCCACCACTAGTCGTGATGCAACCGGGAATGGATAACCTTAACAAACATTACAGTTTGGAAGTAAGTTACAACGCTTCATCGACCGTGCAGTGTTAAAGTTTAACAACAATCAAAACAAGTTCCTTTACACAATCTATAATTTTATTTCAACTTTAAATTTTCATTCTCACCTTGCTGTCTTTTCATAAACACTTTGCATCTGCAATTCTTTTCAGCGGGAAGTTTTGTTTTCCGTTTAAAGTAAAATTGGTCAAATTTTTCCTATTCCTTGCCAACGTATACAATCTGAAAGGTTTGCAATACAAATTTCTCACATACGGTGTGATCTATTCATACTAAAACGCTCGTTGTTACATCGTTGCTTTATAAGTTTGTATATTATGATTCGTGATAAGAACAAAGTTTCGGTCTTTTGATTATATTGATATATATGATATGTAAATGTAATCAGTTTGATCAGAATTCATTCTCCGCTAGCTTTTGGTAATTTAAAAATATACTTGTTTCCTTTAACAACTGTATCAACAATATGTTGTATCATTCTTATACCAGTATTCATATAAGCTTCTATGAATCGAAGTGCTTTTTCAGCTGCTTAAATCGGTGGCTAACGTGGCATAACTAAAATTAATCTTATTTCAGTAAAAGTTTAAAGATAAGTTCAATAAAAGTTGAATGTTGAATGAATGAATGTTCTGCTACAAACAAACATCTTAGAATGGAAGCAATTGTTCTGAGCATCTGTGTGTTGTTTCTTTTCTAATTGCGATGATTATAAGTCCGGTTGCTATTTATGAAAAAATAACAAGAAGTCAAGATTTTGTGTGTCAACCAGAAATAGAAAACTAATTGTATTGTTTGCATCCACTTGACCACGAACCTCAAAAACGTCACTAATTTTTGATCCATTTTTTTTCTAATTTACAATAAAGTTTATAAGCTTAAACGGGTATAATAATTAATTTACTACTAAACGATTGCGTTGCATTGTTGGCTAATACTGACGCTTTTATTTTCGGTCATTACAAAAAAACAATTTCAAGAATCAAAAAAGTTTCATCCAATGATGAAACTAATTGTTCATTCGTCTTCCATCTTCTTATTTCCACTTCAGCACGAACTACAAACTGCATCAACGGGAGGAGGTGGAGTCTATCGACAGCGAAGCTATGATAACTTACAAAATGGTAAGTCACCATCACCTGCTTCTTCAGTTAGCAGCGGCGTTATCACTAATCTAAACCATCTGAATGTAACTAACTCGAGTCATGCAACGGCAGCCAAAACTGCTACTGCTGCAACCGCGAATAAAACGAATTTTAACCACCATCCTCCACCAATGAACCATCTGCAACTATCATCACAATCTCCATCACAATATAATAATTTATCCTTGTCTTACGTGAACCTCTCGCCAAAACAACCGCAACAACAACTGTACCACCATTCCGCGACTTGCAACCTTCTCAATATCAATCACTCGCATAACACTCCTAACAACAACAATACCATCAACAACCACCCATCCCCTACCGATGCGCCCTTTCGCAATCGCCACAACCACCAACAACAATTTCTGCCGCCTTCCTGCCCGCTCACTAACCCACACACCGCCGCTACCATCGATCGAATGGGCTTTCCCGATCACGTGCCTCATCCGGCTACGGTTTCGTTGCAATCGTTGCCACCACCCAACCACCTACCGGCCGCACCAGTGCCGATTCCGACCAACTTTAAGTACTTCGCACCACAATCCAAGTACGGTGCCAATGGGCCAGGTCTTGGCAATGGTACCAGCGGCGGAGCCTACTGTTACAGCGACCAGAGCCAGCTGCTAGGGTCACCCTCGACGGTGCTCATGCCACCGGGCGGTGGAACGATGCCTCTGCTAAAGAGCCAATCCGATTTTCTGCACTACGGCCAACATCAGCTCCAGCAACCGCCTGGAGAATATCCCAACGGAGGAACAAGCATCTCGCAGCAACATCTCCTACAGCAGAAAGGCCAACCTACGCCGCTGCACATGAATCTCAACATGACGCTGCCCCGGTATCCGTATCACCGAAATCGGGCAATTGGCGCCCGCAAATCATCCCACGATCTGCAGTTTCCAATTTACCCGCACACTCCACTGGAAGCTGGCAAGCAACCGGGCTTCTACGGAACCAGTCTGGGTACCGGTCATGTCTACGACGGAAGTGTCTATTGCTCGAAGAACGCACCCGTTAGTAGCACGAACAGTTTGAACAACCATTTCAACCCGGCCGCTGTTGGTGTGCCGGTGGTGATTCCGTACAGCAACGGATTGATGATGAAAGACTCGTCGGCTTCGTCGTCGTCTTCCGGCGGCTCGTCGTCCGCGTCCGCCTCGACCGCGACCATATCGTCCAACTCGACGTCTTCCGCTACCTCATCGCTGGAACGTCGGCGCGGCAGCAACATGCTTCCGTCCGGCTCTGGATCCGGCTCGTACCTGGCCAGCTACGACACGATCACGACACTATCGGATCACCACCATCCGCCGCATTCGCATGTTTCGCCGCACACCTGCCCGAACAGCCCGCGAACGGTCCGTTGCAGCAGTCCAAGCTGCAGCAGCGAGTTAGACCCGATGTTGCACTCGAAGACGGGCGGAAGTGGCCAAAGACACAGGCACCGGCACCACCAACATGGAGGTGTTACGGGAACAGCAACAAGTAGTGTGAGTGGAGCGGGAACAGGAGGATATGCCAAATTTTACCGAAAACCTAGCTATCACGTGAAATCGTCCCCATCGCCGACTCCGCCATTGGCGCTTCCTTCACCGCTTGTCGGTCCAACGGGTCGCGGAACTAACGGTGGAACCAACCCAGTCTCACCCGCGCTCTCCTTTAGCCAATTTAGTCCAAGCTTCTGGAGTGCCAACACGTGCGTTTCGTCAAGCAATCGAAGCAGCATGCTCAGCACTGCCAGCACGCTCGGAGGTGGTAATGGCCCTACAACGCCCTACGGCGACGGAGGAGATGGTGGTGGTGGAAGTGGAGGACCTAGCACCGGATCACAAGCGGCGAATGGTAGAGGAGCAGGAGGAGGAGATGCAGGAGTGGTAGCCAACGCTGGTTCGAACAGCAGCCCGTACGTACAGCGGCGTGTTGGGGGCGACAAACAGCGCTTTTCCAATGTGTTCGAGTATCAGTTTAACAATTTCGACCTCAACTCGATACACGAGGATGCCACGAACGAAACCTAGCATATACTACATTTTTAGTTTTGTAATTTTTTATAATTTCACACACACTATCTCGCCCATCATCACCACCGCCACCGCCACTCTCGTCATTGCGCAAAATCTGTCGCATTGCTCTTGCAATGCATCGCTGCAGAAGCATGTCACGGCTGCGGAAGTGAAACAATCAAGTTGAATTCATCTTCCGTTGGCAGCTTCGTTGCGTGGCATATATCCTTTTGATTTTCTGTATTTTTCTTTTTGCTTTTGTGCGTGTGTTTTCAAGAATGCACATATATTCAAGATTTTGCTCTGTTCTTTTATAAAAGATTTTTTTGCAATGTTTGTTTCAAAAACACTGCTTTTTCCTAAACGACTACTAGACAGTAAGAGGTTATAGTGTGCGTGTGTGTGTGTGTCTTATTTTACTACTTCTGTTCTCATTGATACATAAGTATCTTTTTAGATACGGATTTTGGAAATGATATTTTTTGTTGTTTCTTGTTTTATTTTATAGACATGCACTTTATTGATATGAAGTGTTAGATGTCGATACGTGTTAGTCAATTTTTTTTAAAGTTTAATTCCAAAGCGTTCTTTCGCTTTTGATTTAAAATTCATTTTCAAATAAATAACTTATAATCTAAACACCTTCGTTAACCGTCACTCAAAAATATGAGATGAAAAAAATTACAAAAACCCTAAAAATGTACTAATCGTTCGAACATTCTGATTAGCCGCATCATGTTGGTAAAAATAGTGCATATTTCCTGCTCGAAATGTTGATAAAAACTTATTCGCCAGAAGGCAAAGTAGAATTTGAAATTCTTGGCTTAGTGATTTCAACAGGAGGCGTTAGTAGAACGATCGACTATTAAAGCTGTTCTTCTTGTGTATGATTTGGTTATTAGCAACATTGAGTCATGTTTTCATGTTCATTATGCTTCCATATGAACCATACGGTTTTGCTTCGCAAACGATTATTATTTTAGGTATACTGTTGGAAAATTATTTGACAAACTTGAACTTAAACTTAGAATTTAAACGGACAACTTTGAACGGAAATTTGACAAAATTTGTCTCAAGTTCCGTAAATGTGGTAAAGTATAGCAAATTTTGTATTGCTACATCAAAGGCTTGTTCCTTAAGATAAATAATTACTGAAGAAAAGTTGTTATGTGTTTGTGATACGGAAACCAAAGGTTTATCGCGCCCGTAGGATAAGAGCAGATGATATGAATGAAGAGATGTTATAGAAAATTTACGAAAATTATAAATCTCTTTAAAAGGGATGTTATATGTAATGAAAAAACCCGACCACAGTTAAAGTTCTTCCAACGATATCTGATGAAGTTGATGTTCCATACTTTAAATTGCTATTTTGTAGAATAAAGTTCTGCTAAGACTCGTCCATAGTGAACAATAAAAAACGTTATAAAATATTTACAAGAATATTTGTTCCAAGCGACAACGTTTTGGTAATGAATTTGAGTTGTATCAGCATAGAATTGATGATGAACTGTACCTTCCCAACATTTTGCAACGAAACATATTGTAATAACCTCAAACAATAGAATGCTCTGTTGTTTTATTTTGCCCAAATTATAACAACGTTACTAGCTTACTTGGCTACTATACAAAGCACATTTCAGCATTACTTGCAGGAACAATAATATTGAGAGGAATTTTGGTACATAAATTTTCTTTAATAATTCAGTTAGCTGTGTACGTTACAAAAATTACCAAACTTGTTAAAATATGGTCTACAGAGATGAAATACGAACCAATATCATGTTCAAGTATGTTCATGGACTTTCAACGATGAATAATATTGTAAAGCAGGAAAAAAAACAGGAACAATCATACCGTTTAAAAACGTATCATCTCTTCGGAATTGTTGAATCTTGAAGAATGTAAATGTATAAGAAAAATGAATAGGGCAGTAGGAAATAATCCTCTTCGAACTAATATAAACATTGCAAGAACATTATACAATTTGCATACACTAATTTTTCTGTCTGGCGATTGGTTGTTTTGTTTTTAAGCACGACTAGATCAAATTACTTAAACGAACAAATTTTCTTTACTTTTGCACTTTTACTTTATCCGTGCTAATTTACTAACGGTGCCGTTATCAATGTTAAACTTGTTGCGCTGAGTGTGGGTGAGTGTCACATTTTTTCTAAAATTCTAAGATTCGTCTTTTTAACTAATTTTTTCTTTTGCATTTTCAATTGTACACAAATTTTAATCCTACAATGTTTCTTCTCACCTTTTCCTGGATCCAATGAAACCAATCGCTTTAATTTGCATTTACTTTCATCCCACTGTAATTGAATGTTGTTTTTCTAAATTAATCAAAGTCGTGAGAACGCTTTCATATCCAAGTACTATATCTTTAGTCATTTTTCTTATCAATTTGGATAGAATTTTAACTTTAATTTGTTTTAATGGATGTGATTTATCCAGAATGGTTTAATTTGATTTTGTTTTTAGTTATTTTACATCAAAATCACTTAACATTTTTTATGTTAGCTTGCCGAGTTTAAAAAAAGGAATCGAAACGGTTATACAAAGAACGAATAGATCAAACCGTAATAATCGAATAGATCAAATCATAGAGGATTCGAGAAAGAGTATTCGGTTTTGAATGATCTAATAGTTTAAATATTCTAATTAAATGAAATCTAATTTTAAGATTTCGTTTAAAAAATTCAACGCATATAAAATCAGACTTATTTGAAGTGGATATATGTATAATTCCTTCCTTCCTTCCTAATTGGCTCGACAACCAATGTACGGTCAAGGCCTACCTTGCTAAGCTAAGCAAAGGTTTTTATGACTTGAAATTTTCACGTAGCTGGATAGTCAGTCCTGCGTACGAATGTATAATTCAACATACTATAATAATCAAATTAATTAATTAAAACCAACACATTTAAAAGTACTGCTAAAATAATATCATACAAGATTATACATAGTTCGACATGCCGGAATGATTAGTTTATAGTACAAGTAATGGTTTAATGTTTTATTCGCAAAAATAGCTTGTTTTCGATTATTATACATTAAGCTATGTATTTGTTTTATTATACTAGCGGTAAATCAACACCGTTCTATTATTTTTTATCCCGAATCTTTCGTTTTACAGTTGTTTAAATTATTCGCATCCATCAAATTTTAATGTTGATTTGCAACACAGCATGCATGGTTTTTTTTCTAGTGGCTCCTTCAATTTATTACTTACTAACATAACTAAACAACAAGGTCTACCTGTAGTTGCTTTTAGGCATGCTAACAAACTATCCTTCCATTGAAGCGCACATTGCTCGGCTATGATAATAGTGATTTGTTGCGTTTTTCGCTATTCTATACATTTAATTTTGCTACCTATTCACGGGCAGCGTAATCGCAAAATTCTTTGTTTGAGTACTCGATTGCTAATTCAGTATTCTCTTTCCCTTTGCTCTTTCATCACGCAGATAAGTCCAACAGTGTGGCGCATCTGGTAGAGAACGAGGTGCCGCTTTCGACAACGGGTAACGTTTCGATGCTAACCGGCGTAGAAGATACCACTACCACCACCGTACTGCTAGACGAGGACGGCATGGAACTAGAAACAAGGACGATAGGTGCGCCTCCCGATAGTTCCGACAATCGGTTGACCGGTAGTTATACGAATTTGTTCCGCGATTCCATTGCAAACGGAACGAACGCCACCAACATTTCGAAGGGGAACTATCACTCCAGCATGATGATGAGCGAGTGCGACAAGATTCAAAGTGCAGACGAGATCATCAACGTAAGCGAGCTGATGATGGTGTGCAGCGTGAGTGGACACGAAAACGTCTACAGCAACGTACCACCAGCCCAGATTTCCCCGTCGGGATCGGCCGTCGGTTTGCTGTCACCGAAGCGGGCAAGTTTCGGAAGCAGTAACATGTCGGCCGCGGACGTTT
This sequence comes from Anopheles nili, assembly GCF_943737925.1. Lineage (NCBI taxonomy): Eukaryota > Metazoa > Arthropoda > Insecta > Diptera > Culicidae > Anopheles > Anopheles nili. The sequence continues at coordinate 47,682,148 of NC_071292.1, forward strand.
CCTCACCGATTAGCGGCTCTAGCGGACTTCAGCACGTGTATTCGAACGTATCTGGTTCCGGTGGTGCCGTTTCAGAATTGTCCTCGCCTCCCGTGCCAATAGGTCCACCATTGCAGCAGCATCAGCAGCTGCATCACCATCAAGGATTAGGGAACAATGGTCCTCATCATCAGCAACACCACGGGTTGGATGACCCGTCGCAGCTGCTCAGCTCGTCGTTCATTTGCAACGATCTCGACCTGGATGATCCCGTACTGTCCAGCTCTTTCGCCGCGCCAAAAAGCCTGGGTTCAGCTGGCAAATTATCGTCCGGGTCCAGCACAGTGCATGGAGCTGTATCGCAACAGCAACACGTTAAACCACCTCAACCGATTATCAGCACGGTGGAGATGAAAAATGTCATCAAAACGCTTGATCCGAACGTGATCATTCAGCAGTCGTCGAACGGTTCCGGAACGGTGCCGATTGCCGCTTCGGCGACCTCCTCAATAGGTGCCAATCCAGTTTCCAGCAATGGCAGCACTTCAACGGCACACCACGCGAACGGCGGCTCGCCAATGTTCATCTCCCCGAGCGCCAGTCGGATGCGTTTGTTGCAAGAATCAACTATGATTGACACTGCGCTCGATCTGGACAGCTTGGACGGTTCCATCGGAAACCACTCCCAGTCGTGCCTGGTGAAGACGGCCATCGTGTAAAGGAAGTCGTCCTATCGAAACTTCGATTGCGTTTCAAGTGGTTGATGGCTTGGAAAAGGCCGAAACTAGAACGTTACCCACACACATATACACCAGTTGGTACAAACATATGGCAACCAAACATGGCAGGCGAGCGTAGGGGTATGTGCAAGCTGCACCAAACTGCATCCTGATCGCATTGCTGCATTGAAGGGGTCTTACTGTAAGTAAGATAAAATACGAACAAATCAAAGCATACCACATCATCTGTATCGTAGTAACAAAAATGTGTATATAACGTGATGGGGGGAAGTAACAAAACGTGACCTCAAAGCAGATACGAACAGCGTTAATGATCCGTTCTGTATTAGCAGAGACGGCTTACGGCGATACATTTTTAGAGATGGACAAGAACCGAGGACGTTCAACCATTTCCTCGGTGGCATCGACAAATGACCACCTTGTGGCAACTACATGATAGACGAATTCAAATGATAGACCAGTGTGATCAGAGTCACACAATACAGTATTGGAGACTAACAGAAATATTGCCTACGATGAATGTTTTTAAATCGAGTTTTTAAATATTATTTCCTTTTCTTTCTGTTCAATGTTGATTTTGAAAACAATTATTTTCTGAAATCGGTACCAATTTCCTAAATCAGTTTTGTTTCATGTAAGCTGATGTGGCTCTGTGGACTGGAAATGAAGCATCGAATATGGTTAGTGAGGTTTTGCTAAGCGTGATGAAGAGATCCGGTAAATAATAATGCAAATAGTCAACGCAGCCACGGTGGAACCGACCAAAACCGACGAATTATCCCAGACAACGATGTTATGGTACTTTCGGATACTATTCGTAGAACAATGTATATTTTGTCTGTTGAGTTTAAGACGATTAAGATGGAAAGTTGATGTAAAAAGCATAAACTGCCTGTTGTCAGAAAATGCATAACATGACCAATGCAAAGTTGTTGAAATTAGAACAAATCATACCAATTGATGCAAACAGTGTGCGAGAGTGGTATGATTTCATTCCAGGATGGGCGAAAGTGACATGAAGATGAGTTCCCATTCGATTGAAAACTAAAATAAACCTCTGTACAGAATGTTAATTTTTCATGACGTTTTTATTGTTTTAAATGTTCTCTTTTTCCACTGTCAACAATTTGGTACAGCTACAGTGACATGTATTATCTTCTCTCTGAGCCTAGTTCTCATGCGTACATCAATTGACATTTTGTTGAACATGTGATAAGCATCAGCAGATTCAAGAATAGCGTAAAGAATTCGATATTCATTGCAACAACGTCGCTTTATTGTCGATTAATTTTTTTTATTTTAGTTCCTTCTTTCTATCCTTCCATCTGTACAGTTTTGTAAGCAACTTTCCGCTTTTTTTGCTATACAATTATATTTTCCTGATTCGCTTTGATTTTTGTAACTATTACACATCATACTTTATAGTGCGCTCCATTGATATCTAACGTATATTCTGCAATCCTACAGTTTACGGACAACTCCATCAACGATGTCAGGGTTAAATATGCTCGCGATTAAATACTTATCAATACCTCGTAATTCATGAGTCGTGTTTCGTCCTGCGATCTTACCTGGGCATTAATCTTGTGTCTATCTCATGTATAGAAAGCGGATCAGCAACAATTTCACATGCTCTATTAGCAACGGGTCTATGTAATGGCATGAGTCTCACTAGATATAGCGGTGGCTTTGTGTTTAAAATTGCAGCTGTTAATTTTTTGTGACTTGTTTTGTTACTATACTTTGCTCTGATCGCTCTAACCCCACCACTGTCCCGTCGCCGCGTCGTGGATAATGCTGGCAGGTACTACGATATTGTGCCTAACTAATAATAAACGATACCGCACGTGGAATAAAAATTTTCTCAGCAGCTTAGCTGCAGCCCCATAGCAAATCAAAAGAAGAAATTCGTTGAAAACAAACAGTTTCCGTTGCTTCCTTTTACAGAGCACTATTAAAGTTCTATTCGTAACGTATTATAAGTTTTCCTGAGTTCTTTGCAGCCCTTCATGGTTAATACAAAAGTAACTTATATTGAAAAGCTCACACGAAAAATGGTCAATGGTTACAATAGTATTTAAATTAAAAATGAAAAGTGGTGTAAGTACGTGGCTTTCGCGCATATGATTCGAAAAGCTGTACAACGAAAAGACTGCGATACAATTTTATCATAGTTCCACGGTTAAGCCGTCTCCTACGAAAGGCTTTCAAAGCGTTTTATGATTTAGGTTCTTCGCCAATTGCAATTTTAAAATAATGATCTTCGTGCACAGTACGTGCGATAGACAGTTCATTTCAATTTCATTATTCGATAGGATTTAGCCAATAATTGCAATCATTTTATTGCGTCAATTAATTCTGTTTTCCTTTTTCACGCAATTGCTTGCTTCCACTTACAGGAACTTTTAACCTCCGGTCAAATTAAGACAGACGAAAATCTTCTAACATACTCTTACACGGCTCGCTATGTTAGGCGGTTCACATTACAGGGTGGAATCTTTAGGCCTGTGATATGAAATAATCGATAATCTTCTCGTTAATCAGTGATTAACACTAACAGTATACAAACCGAAAATTGAACGCACTAGCTAATCACTTGGCATTCTGCTGTCGCGCAAAGGGTAAAACTCATCAAGCACTGCCGGCTGGAAGACGAGTGTTTGCGAGGGTTGTTGCAGAGAGGGACGATGAAAACAGCCAGCTAAGCTTTTCACTCATATCCCACCAACGACGAGGTAAAAGAATCCCCTCAATTTGCATCAAACAAGCCTTCTAAATCCGCCGGTATCTCACTATCAGTGGTTAAGGATGAGCACCATTTCGTCGTAGATCGCGAAGTAGAACGCGGACATGAAACACGCCTTCAACAGGGCTGGGTACAGGCCCTTGTACAATCCGATCATGCCCTCTTGCTTGGCTATGTTGTACAGGCAGTTGAACATGTTATCACATACGAAGTGCCGGCCGTACGTCTGACGGCTCTTAGCAAAGCCCTGGATCTGCAGCCGTTTTTTAGCGAGGTCGAGCGGGTACACCAGTAGTTTCGTGCATAGACCGGCCAATCCACCGCAGATAAACAGCTCAATCGCCGGTAACGACTCGTTGGCGCTGATGTTAAAGTACTGCCGGAACATGCTGCCGAAGATGTTGTAGAACATGAACTGACCCCCAGTGAGGGGTGCTATCTGGAGCACACTCGGACCGACCCCACGGTAAAGTCCGCGAACGCCCTCGTGTGTGTATATGAGCTTTAGGCCCTGCACAGAGCTGCGGTACCCTCGCCCTGGGTCCTGCGAGATCAGTCGTGTGCGCACCACATCCAATGGAAGCGTTATCACAGTTGCAAACGTGCCACTCAGGGCGCCGCAAACAAAGTTTCGAGCACTTTGGTGCCGCTCGAACGTGTCGACCGTACGCAGCAGATGGTTGAAGTGTTCGTACGATGAAAACTGTGCCACGCCGTATATGATCGAGAGGACCTGGGCGGGGTTGTGGCCCTTCCAGAACGCTCGCAGGCCTTCCTCGCGATAAACTAGCCGGGTGGATTGGACGATGGTTCGATACTTCGAGGTCACATGCTGCTCGCTCAACGGTTCCACCTGCAGCTGAAAGCGAATCTTTAGCACATCTAGTGGCTGGCAAATGAACCGAGTGATGCATCCAGCAAACCCCCCGGCAATGCCCGAGTTCGACGAGGTTTCATTCTTATCCCGATCCATGCTGTTCCGCTTGCGTGGATTTTTTTAAATATTGTTGAAAGTGCGTATATTACGCGTGCCTCAACACGACGGGAGGACGGGAAAGTACAGCGTGGTCGCGCAGACTGGTTCAGAAACTTTCAAGCGCAAGGATCACAACATTAAAAATCATACGCGTCGAAGGCTAAGGTGACAACAGTGTCTGTGGCATTCTTATTTTCAAATCTCCTCAACCACCACTTCCAACCCGACGGTAGACGCACGATTTCGCGGCCGCGAAACTGGAGCACCGACCGAATTTTCACACCGTGCACCCTAGAGCACCCGTGTTGGTTGTTATATCATCACCTGACGAAAACGACAGCGCACATAGGAGGGGGCACAAAGCAACGAGCGCGCGCGATTCCTTCTTTTTTCAATTGCCGTGTGTGATACGTGACTGCCGCTGCTTGCTGCCGCGCTTCGTAGTGTCCTTAGATGCTTAGCTGCTAGCCGCGCACGCTTGCGAGGTTAGAATTTAGAGCTAGTGCTACCACCGTCACCGCACCCTCTGCTGCTGGCACTAGCGCCGTGACAGTCGTTTTCGATGGGACGCCAAACAGCGTAAACAGCGGCAGCAAAGCCACTGATCTTTCCATTCCACTAGTGATTTGCCGAATTCGTCGCTACACCGTAAACCGTGGGTTGCGTTTCACCTTCACCGTTATCGGTACACGTTTCAAGGTGCCAATCGCTCGTTTGTCCTCAGTTCGTTCGCCCTTCGCGATGCCTCTTCTTTCGTCATTCGGCTACGAGGCGCTAGTTTGGTGAGTATTTTGAACTTGCTCCTTGGTTTACAATGTCGATAATGATGAGCATTACACTATCGGTAGTGTGTGACTGTTAGAGAGTGACCACCATTGTTGTCCAATCGGGGTTTCTATCATCACTGCGTCTTCGCCCCGTGCGAATCTTCAACATTCTAAGCTCTAAAATGGCACAAAAATAAAAATGAAACATGAATGTTGCTTGTTGCGATTTCATTTTGCTAACAATTATAACCTCTTAGTGTGTGACGCAAGGTGTACAAACTGTGATTGAATAAGTTTTCTTCTCCCCTTCAATAACCACTTAATTTGATAGGTTTCTTTTTTTTTGTTAATTTTAATCATCAAAACCGTTCCCACCATGTGCGTCACTAAAAATAGCACGCCGTGTCTATTTTCACACACGCTCCCTCTATTGCGACAACACAAACAACAACAATAGCAACACAACCTAGCTGTGACATAAGCCTTACCGGTGTCGTCGTCGCTTTTACGAACTAACCAACCTATGTAAACAAACAGCTCCGCCGATACTTTGAAAAGGGCTTCTTTGCCGAAACGTACGTGTTTACGTAAACGAACATCACTCTGCCACTGCCGAATGAGTATCTTACCTTGAAGCTGATTCCTTTGAGCCCCCACTCTACCAAATACGCAAGGCCGCAACAAATTCAATGCTACCAGCGTATAGCAAGCATCACCTATCACCTCCGTTCCGTATGCTTTCTTGAATGTTTTGGGTAGAGGCTGCTATACTGCGCAAGAAAAACAGAACGCTGGTTTTGTTTACGATTTGTAGCAGTGGGGAACAGCTGACGTCTTCGAGTAGAGGCTGTCAAACGATTCGCCATATGCAATCGTCTACATGATCGATTGGATGACAAACGCGAACGATAGTTTCGTAAAATCACTTTTAATGAATCCTCATGATACGTTATTTTCTAATACATGATAATGTTTTATTAAGAGCGTTTTATGTTTTGAAATCATGATCTCCTATAACGATATATAAAAAAGTGGCCATTTTTATCTTGTCACGAAATAGATAACCACTGGAAAAGCAGACTACAGGAATAAAGAATTTCTTACACGCAACGCTTCGCCAATAGTTCTCCTGAACGGGTTTTCGCTACTCGAATGAAATCTGTCGCTTAGCTTTCATGATACTAGAATTAAGCGCACCACCGACCAGCAGTTTGTTGGCATTCGCGCTACCTCCTAAAAGGCTATTTTTCTCCATTCTGAAGGGACTAACGTTTTTCTGGTCCTTTCCCGAAAAGCTCAGTAGCTTCTTAGTGGACCGTTGTCGCAGCTCACTGTCAACATTTTCGCGTAACACCGTGGTACTTAAGCTAGTTCCAACACCACGCACAAGTCCAACCGTATTCATACTTCCAGTGGAAGCCGCAGTCTTAATCTGTCCTCCCCGCACGAAGCTGCTGCTCGTTTGGGATAACTGTGACAAACCCCCTAGCGAGCTTCCCTGCGAGAGTACGGAACTCTGACTGAGCAGGCTTTGACTAGCGCTTAGCGAGAAATCAAACGGAGATGAAACATCGGAGCTGATGCTTACGATCGACCCGGTGCGTTTTAGCTTTCGCCTTTCGTATTCCTCAGGTGCGATGTAACCCTGCAGTTTCGGCATATTTCGTGTATGCATGATGCGTATTTTCTCGCGGAAGTAAATATCGTCCACGCTTTTACCTTGTATCACTTCGTACACGTGTTTGTTTGCTAAGCTGTAAAAAAAAAGAACAAAAACATTCATTCTCGGTTCAAGCCAAATGGGTGGATTAGCTATGCAGGCCTTACTTGAGCAATTTATCGCTGGTCCGATTGGTGGTTAGATCGTTAAACTCGAGAAACAGTCTCTTCACTACGCGTACCAGATTGGACGCGTATTCTTTAAACTGTTCGTGTTTTGTGGTGATTTGTTTGCTATTCAGCGCATGTGAAACCGCCCACAGTAGCTTCTGCAATTGATATTGGAGCTATAAAATAGAATAACGTATTATGTAATGCAGATGATATTACCTTCTTATGATTCTCCGTCAGCATCATTACGGGACGATGGCCATCTTCGGCAGATACCTCCGAATTAGAACGAAATAGCAACTTCCCTCCTAAACCTGTTGCACACTCCGACGGCCCCGTTTGCTGCCCACCAGCACTTTGCAAACCAACGCAGAAACTTTTGCTGCGGGCAAACTTTAGCGACCGTGGGGTCAGATCCTCTTCACTCAGTCCGGAGGATTCCATGCGTGGGATTTTCTCCGTCCGCTCGTCATTATCGTTATCGACCGCAGGGGAGCGTCCTCGCTTATTCGACGATACCGCGTTGCTAACTGACATCGTTTTCAAGGACGACGAAGCAGCCGTTCCTGCAAATGTTGATGCGCCTGAACATGGTTGAATGCTAGACTGTGACTCATGTGTTGGCGAAAACAGCGACCGTTTTGATTTCAATACCCGTGCCTCTGAGAATATAGAACGATCTGTTTGTTTGCTGTTGCTGCCGTAAGCGCGTGCAGAGGCCGTCACACCACCATTCTGAGGGCTGAGGAAAAGGGCCCGTTTTGATGTTTCACGAGTAGCCGGGACGTGGACCGGTTGGGTACCTGGTTTAGAACTAGTAACAACGTGCCTCAGTGTCAAGCTTTTGCTGGATGATCCAGGGGTCCGTCGATGGGGTGACTTTTTTCCGCCTGGAGTCCTACGTTTAGGAGTTTTAATTTTATTTTTCCTACGGTTGTCCGATTTTCTGGGGGAAAAAAATAATAGAATGTAATTAAGTGTAAATTGTAAAGTAATTTATGAATGATGCAATCGCAAACATGTTAACTAATGATAGCTTGAGTGAAAAATTGCCGAATAACAAAATTGTTTACGATATAATGCTCGCAAACTATCGCGCTTAATGTTTGCAGTTGCAAATAGAAAGAAGCAAAAAGCAACTTACTTGGGATCTAGAAACACTTGTCTGGTATTGCATACTCTGTGCGGGTTTAACTTCCTAAGTGAATTTGCGTTAATAATGCCCCTTCCACTGCTGCTTGTTGCACATTTGCTGTCGCTATTACTAAGTAAACTCTCGGACGAAAATATTGCCCTGCGTTTTGCCAGATGGCTTAGTCGCCTACCGGGCGATTGGCTCAATAATCTAAAAGAAATATACGTAGGGAAAAGTAAAAAAAAAACACATATAAACTATATTTCTCTAGCCGTACTTACTTCAGTCGTTGATTCCGTTTTTTTGCACTTGACTGCAAAATAGTCATATTAAAGGAAGAGCTCGTTTCCGCGCTTAGATAGCGTTCGATGTATTTCAAGCTTAACAATTCAAACATTTCCGTTGCCAACGATCGGTTATAGTGCAGTCCATGAGCACGGTGCTTCGTTAACTCGGGCCATGCGATGTTCGCCAAATCGGCCAATGTTTGAGTTGGCTTGCTAAGGCACTCCTGCGCTTTTTTATCATCCATCCCGGCAGTAGCACTACCGTCAGTCTCGTTTGTGTTGTCCGTTGCTTCCCGGGCACTGTCCGACTTACTCAAGCTATGTGCTGCTAACCACCGCTCAGCATTACTGTGATAAATTGCAAGCATACTCCCGACGTCGATAGCTGAGTACGTTAACGCTGGAGGCGGTGGAATACCGGCAAGCGACATCTGTAACCGTTTCAACAAAGTACGCTCTATACGATCCACTTTACTCTCATCTACACACTCTAACTCCTTCGAGGACATTCCACTGGTACGTTGGTACGCGCGTGAAAGGCTTTCGTCATTCTTCTTTTTGTCGTCCACCGTATCGTCATCTTCCGCAAACATATCTGGCGACTGTTCATTCTCGTAATGAGTCAACGATTTGTTCTCTTTTGTTAACAGTTCACACGTTTCGTTCAGTGTTTTCTCTTGAGCAGCTTCATCACACTCATAAGAACCTGAAGCTTTCGGCTTTATCTGTACGAAGCCATAACTACTAGAAATAGTTGATACTTCTAGAGCACAGTTTGTTACTCGTCCTGTGCCCTCTATCAATGGGCTTATTTTGCCATTGAACGAGAGATCGGAATCCCTGAACAAATTCGCACGCCGCCTTTGCTGCTCGTCGTCACTGCCCAGTTTTTTGTCTACCGCATTACAGCTATCGTCAGAGGCTAGCAAACCGGGTGGTATAGATTTTGTGTGACTAGAACCACGATGAAGGGTACAATCGTTCGTTCGGCGATCATTGCTGCCTTGATCGTCTCTGCTGATCTCTTCATGGGAAGAATCTCCGCTGCTGCTGTCACACCCGTTAACGAGCTGTGGGAATGTAAATGACATTTGGATGAATGATAGAGATGTTCGGTGCTCTGCCTGTAGAAGGGTCACTTACGGAAGAAACATTTCCTAAAGAAATATTGCCACTCAGGCTTTGCTTAGTAATCATTGTTGCAGCGGCCACGAAAAATAAAAATACCAAACATTCACTACCGCATGAACACGTAAGATATAAAGTGTTGTTTTTGATGCTCCCAATAATGATGTAGTTCTCCGTTGTAGACAGGTGCATTTATTTCACAACATGGTAATTGCTTTTTAATTTGATATTGAACTGCGCGCAAATAGATCACATGCGGATTAGGCCACAGAAATGCGCGCGATGCCAAATATGTCATAAGCCGAAGCTTTCAGGTGTGCGCGGTGTTTGGTTTGACTTATGCGCGTTTAATGATTCACCACCGCGTCATCCATAAAAATATACTTCTGAGCAATAAAATCTCAAACTAAAATGCTTGAATATCACTCCATCATTAATACACTAGTGTTTTTAACTTATGCGCTGAACCGTCCTCGCAGATTTTATGAAAGACACTAACAAATTGGAGTGCAAAAGAGTGCGTTACCCATCGATGCCATCTGCTGCATCGAAACGTAAATAATGTCATAATGGTGGCACTGATCTTCACCGTGGTTGACACACAAGAACAAATGGAAACTTTAATTTACAACTATTGAATACGGAAACTTTTTCTCCGGTTATTGTTTTTATATATGCGTGCAGTAAGATTATTTGTGTGGGTGATTTTTTTTAATTCCCATATTCATGCTTTTGTTTAACATCATATTGAATAATCATGATTATGCATATATGTCAACCGGGCTTTAACTATTGCTGTCAATTGAGTTCTGCTGCTGTCGAGTTAAAAATGCGAAAAAAAAACAAATTAACATTACCTTTGGCCCTTATATACAGTTCCCATTAAACGCTGTTTTCTCTTTTTCGATTTGAAACGATTGTTCAAGTTTGAACTATGTAGCTGTTAAGTTTAGCAGTGTATGTTAAACCAGGGAAAAAAAGCTTATCGTTGCACAAATTGCACGCCAAGTGTTTTATCACAGCTTACGAAAATCTAGCATCAGACCAACAAATTCATTCTTGTACTAGCAAGCCCGGTTTGTTTGGCCTTGCATTTCAGTCATGCCCTTAACAGCGGAACAAGCAACGCTGCAGGTGCAGGTATGTTGTTTCTACGGACATACTGTTTTCCTTCCCTAATTTCTCAATCTTTGTGTGAATTTAAAGGAACGTTTGAAGTCTCTTAAAACACTGGTGTGTGAAATTGAAACGGAACGGAAACGCAACGAATCGAACATCAATCAAATGATAAGGTTGAACAAGATGTCAAACGATGATAAATCACCTGCTCTAAACCACAAGTTAAAGACGTTGTACAAAGTGGGCCTTCAGGATGCATTGCAAGAAGAAACGCTCATACGACAGGCGCTTTCGAAGATACAGGACATTCGAAACATCCGCAACGAGCGCAGAATTCAGGCTCGTAACGCAGGAAACAAGGAAACCATACGACGTGGTGCGTTGATGAAAATGCTTCAAATTTCAGCCCAAACGTTACCTCTGTTCGTGAGCAAGCCGGGAGAAAAAATCCCCCATTTGTGCGGTTCAATTCCCGCAGACAGCAGCTATATTTCTAAGCCGGGGGACATGGTAGCTGCGCTTGTCAAGAGCGAAGAGGGCGAAGAGAACTGGATTCTAGCTGAAGTAGTACAGTACGTGTCGTCGACCAGCAAGTATGAAGTAGACGACATCGACGAAGAACAAAAGGATAGGCATGTGCTTAGCCGGCGTCGGATCGTTCCATTGCCGCTTATGCGCGCCAATCCAGAGACAGATGGGCAGGCGTTATTTCCTAAAGGCACAACCGTCATGGCACTCTATCCGCAAACAACTTGCTTCTACAAAGCCATCATCAATCAGCTACCTCAGACGGCGAACGAAGAGTATGAGGTACTGTTCGAGGATCCGACGTACCCTGATGGTTACTCACCGCCGTTGTTCGTGGCTCAGCGCTATGTAATTGCCATCAAGCAGAACAAGAAAACCACCTCCTGACAGCCTCAACATCATACGCAAACCCAGCTCATTCATCCGCAAGGCTTGAATGCGATCTCCAGTACTAGTAACGCTGTCGGAAGTCATACAACTTTGTCGAACGGTATCAGCATAGGAAGCTTGGCCGGTTCTGTTAATGTCACTCCTTTGGTTGGTTCCATGTCCAAGAAGCAAGACTTTGTTTCAAAAATTTGTAGCAAGACTTCGTACACAAGAACCGAAGATTTGTACGAAGACGACATATTTTAAATGCAGAAATACGTCCACAATATATAACACACATCAAAAGTAAATAAAAAACGTATAAGAAAATTTCAAAAAATATTTAGAATTAGTAGAAAAGAAAATCAACCCCAATCTCTTTCGGTATGTCAAACAGTAAAACTTTTTCAGAAAACCATAATTTTGCTTCTTCAGTTTATTATTTCTTTTTGTTCATATTCTGATCATTCCTATTTTGATAGGCGCGTTTTATGTTGTCTCTTCTAGTGTGTCACCTGTTTTCTGTTGTTTGTTCTTGTACGATTTTTTTTTCAATTACTTTGAACCAATATTGTATTCTCTTCTCAAATATGCGCCGTATTTGTTTTCAATACCATCTTTTCTTCGATTTATGGTTGGTGGGCATCTGGTTATCCGTTTTTTTAAGATATATGCATTTTTTCTACATGATGCCATCTTTATCTTTTCTTTTTATTTCAAAAGGACTTTTTCGATTTTTTTCAATCGACATTTATTTCAGTTTTTTGTGGAGCTTTCGATTTTTTTGTCCTTTTTTATTATCCACTGTATTTTTTGTAGCGTTTCTGTTCATCACTTTCTTTTGAACTATGCCAAACGCAGTGTCTGCTTCAGGGATTTCAAAAAACATTATTTCTGCTGGTGATAGGGTGTATTTGGGCATTTTTGCTTCTGTTGCGCGTTAAGCAAGCTGTGGCCGAGAAGGCTACACGCTGCAAGCGCACAATTTTCGAGGTGTGATGGATACAAATAATGTTTTTTGAAAAATATCATTATATATTTTTTATTATCTGCAAAAATTAGATAAAAAGGGCAATGTTTATCTAAAAATTAACAAAGCAATGCTACTGAGTTTTAAAGTTGAACAAAAAAAGTTAAATTTACAGTAAGTAAGATTGTAAGAGTAAGATTGTTCTAGCCATCTAAAAGTTGAGCAGTTATAGCTTCTTAAAATAAAAAAAAACATCATCTACTTTGCCAACAGGCCAAACATCACATCGATAAAACTGCTAACAAACATGTTTACGTTATAGATTTAGTATAATCTTATTAATCGACGTTATGTTCAAATACATGCCGAGGTGAGAAATGTACAATATTTTTAGTACAGATTTTAAAACGAATATCAAACCAAATCATCAAGCTAGCCAATATAGTCTTCAAATGTGCGAAGAAGGATCATGCAGACTGTAAATCAGCATTTAGTATAATTTATACCAAATGAAAACTACACTATGTGAGTCCTAGCTACATTGTTTTGATTTGTAAAGTGCGTAGTCTAATTTTAAACATTGAAGTAACATTTGATCACCGAAGAGATAATAACAGGATAAGACAAATGTAAGTGAATGTACAAGTAGCAAAAAAAAATCATCTCTACTTACCCCTACGTTTAGCTAAATATCCTAACGTCTAGTCTGGTTATACATCTAGATATAGGAATTTTCACCCTTTAATAAGGTGCGTAATACGTAGCTCGGCCACGGTAGCCCCGACTGAAAATAAAACAAAAAACAAATCGTAGGTCATAACGTCATTTTAAAAAATTGTACTTGCACATAATTTTGTTTGAAATCACTCACATGGGTCTCCTGGTGCCACGGTGCGCTCCATAACAGCAGGCTCTTGATACTCTAGCGGCTCGTCCTCGTACTCCGCGAGGAAACCGATTGGTTTGGCACATTCCTGGACGATTCGTACGCTTCGGGTTTACCTTGATCTGCCTTCCTCGGAATAGTGTTTCATTCATAGCGAGAGCAGTCTCAACAAATTCTTTTGATCCAAACTCGATATACGCAAATCCTTTTGGATGACCGTCGGCTTTGTTACAGAGGATCGTAACTCTGTTAATTGCGCCGCATCCATGAAAGTGAGCTTCTAACTCCTCTGCTGTCGCACCGTAGTCAACGTTACCTACGTAGATGGATCTATTGTCAACCTCGGCCTTTTCTTCCGCAGTCAACATGGGCGTAGAGCCGGTAGGTGAGCCTAGGGTCATCTGTTTTGTGACTTCTGACTGCAGCTGTTTTAACTTTTCCGCCTCTTCTTCCATCTCTTTCACCCGTGCTTTGATGGCCTCCAGCTCGGGATCAATTTGCAATTCTGATCCCTTGAGATAATCATCCTGCGATAAAACGTCATCTATTAGAGCGAATGAAGCTATACCGTGTGATCTGCGTCGACGACCAGCAGTTGGGTGTAACGAAGTAAAATGGCATGAACGCAGCGCTATCACTAGTAACCTACCTCTATGAGAAGCTCGGCTTCATCATCATTGCTTCCAAGAGTGGCCAAATTGGAATCGTTTAAAAGACTATCGTCAGCCATCATACAAACTGTGAATATACGTTCAGAGAAGAGGTAATCATGAACGAACTTGTTTTACGGTAGTAATAAGAAAGGTGCATAAGAAGCAGCAACGCCGTTTTCAGGTTAAAAAATGGCCGCGTTGGTGTCAGCGAGGAAGGTTTAAGTCTACGCCATAATCGGTCTATACCGGCAACACATACGTTAACAAACTTACGGTAAAGCTACTCAGTTATTTTTGAGAATTAAGAGGAATGTTTTTGGATGATATCCGCTGTTAAAAATTTCTGTTTTACACCAATTCGTAACTTTCCTGCTCTTAACAAAACCACGCAGGCAACCTGTTTCTAGCCAAACTTTGTCAAAAAGCAAATCAAAGATGGCGATACATTTGAGTTTTGACAATCATGACAAGAACTTGAATGACAATCAACGCATGTCGCACTGTGGTTATAATGAACAATTTTCACTGCGACTATTGTTCGTTATTACTATTAGCAACGCTTGCTTTCTTCCTTTAGATTTGCCTCTTAGATTTTAATTACTTACATGATACTAATTATAGGTAGTATTTTAACTACTAGATTCTGAAGTAGTTGTAGACACCTTGTTTATATGTTGACAGATCCAATCCATGCCGGTGTGATTATTTTGGAATTTAGAAAATAATCTACTTTTTGCCACAAAGCTTTTTGTACTGCGCTATCAACCAAAACATGGCTAGCCGAGCGGCAATGCTCTTAGGACAAGTTGTTCCGTGTGTGAAGCAAAATGCATCTAAAATACGAGTGCGACGAATGGAGTTGGATACGAATCTTAACATGGTGAGTGGTACAGCTAAATGCTGTAAGTTGCATAAGTTCAAACTTATCGCATAGCTCTATCCATTACATTTTGCAGTATTTCAAAAAGGACGAGTTTTACTTCGCCCATGATCCCGATAAGCGTTGTAAAACTGGCGACATCGTTTTGATAAAGGAAATGTCGGAAAAGTTGACTCGTTTAATATCTCATACGATTGAGGAGATAGTCTATCCTTTGGGCGATGTAACCGACCCAATTACTGGTAAAAAAGTAGTGGTAGGAAAATACCGTGAAGATATAGAGGAAGCTAATCGGCTATTCGGTAAATCACAGAATGCATTTGATTATTCTAATGCACCAGCTCGGGGCCGTCTAGAAGGTTCACGAGATTTCACGCACGGTGAAACATATATCAAATATCATGAGGATGGCAAAGAACAACCGTTTGCGGTATGAATTAATATTTAAATATAGTGATTGCAATGCACGTGTTATGTGAAAAAGTAGTTTTAAAGTTAAAATAAAAGTAATATTACAACGTACTTTACGGATATCTACAGAATGTGTGCTTTTTTATTCATAATCCTTTTATGTACTTTTGTACACGACTTTACATTGTACTCTAGTGTGAAATTCTGACCTAATCATCCAAACCAAGAAATTCTCTTTCCAGCGCTGCACCCATCATATTCCAATCACCGTCATCAACATCATCAATCGGCTCATTGCTTCCTTCGCTATTCGATCCCATATCTAAATCCGATGGCAAATCTCCTCCGCGGCGGAATTTCGCACTCGGACTCTCGTCATCATCGTCCGAAGAAGCATTTGTTTGACTATTTTCGTCATTATTTTCAACATTATCCTGTTCAAGAATTAGGCTGTTTTCTTTCTCTTCCTCTTCGGTTCGCTTCCGGAATATGTTATGTCGTCCACGGTTGGTTTCGATCTCCTCTACGCGTTTACGCTTTCGCAGTGATTTTTCCATGGGAGGATTCTCGATGTCCACTGGTTCTTCATCACTAGAACTATCGTCCGATTCGAAAAAGTTATCAAAATCGTTATTCATTGCATCAAGGTCATCGTTTGAAAAGCTCAACAGCGGATTAACGGTGTCCATGAACTTGGGCTCTTCCCGACACTTTGACATTGTCCCATAGCTAACGACGTGCTCTAGAAGGATGTATAAATTAACGGTTAAATTTCATTTTGTTACGTTTCGGTTTCGTTGTTGAGAAACCTGCTACTAACCTGGGCTGTGGCAATGTGGAGGCGGTTGTCGCATTTTGGCCGGATTTGATGCTTTCAGCGGAAACAAAACCTCTTCCACGTGCTCCCAACGTTCCGCACACGACCATAGCCACTCTGGGGTGACGATTTTTATTTTAGCATTTTTTCGCGCATTGTTTACCTTTGACGTTCCGATGGTGACCGCAACGAGGTGCGTTGTCGTTGGTTCCAGGTTTTGTGATACAACCGCTCCTAAGCTGCGCGCTATCAGATAAGCCTTGCTTTGTTCCAATTTTACATTATTCGGTATAAGCCCGGAAAAGCAAAGCCGTGTCCCCACGAGAACCCGCGCTTTAACCTTAGGTATGAGCTGTTTCAAATCGGAGATATCCTTTGTTTTATCGTATTCTTCGTAGAATGTTTCGTGAATCTTCAACAGTATATGTTCGAGGTAAAGCAGATAATCGTCCGGATCCTCTATCTCAAGTAGCTCTTTTTCATCCTCTTTAATACAAGCGTTCACTTTGGTAGAATCTTCTGAATCGGGTTCTTTATCTACAGCAGCAAGATCCTCTTGTGTCGACGACTCATTATGGACTTCTTTTATATCATCCTCACGTTTCGCTTCAGTTCGGATATCCTCGTCGGTCGATTGTTTTTTCCCTCCAGTCCCATCTTCATTTTTGTCTTCTGATGAAACAGCATCCTGTATCGGGGCCACCTTTTCATCTCGCTTATTGCTTACGTCATCCGTAACAGTGTCAGTTTGCTTTTCTTTTATATCCTTCGTTTCATTATCAACATGCCCACTTAGTAATTTTTTTTCTACAGGGTTTATATTTGTTTGTCCATCATTGTCGTTCAACACATCTTCTGGCATGCTTTTATCACACGTTTGCTGTTTGTCTTCCGGTGTCTGAATTTTAGGGGTTGGTGGTCTACCCTCGTCTTCTGTGTCTTTTGTTTTTTTCTCTTTCATCGATTGATTCATTAACTCCTTGAAGTCAACACCTTTTCCATCAAGCTCGTTCTTCGACATTCCTGGCGGAGCGTTTATGTCCCCAGTGTGTTGGAAAAAATGATACGGTTTAACCTGTATCAAATTTGCAGCCATATTCCACACGTCTTCCCGATCATCGATAATACACACCATGGAATCACCGCATGGAAACAATGCCTTTAAATTGTCTGTCTTACTAGTCGCGTTAAAACATTCATCGCGAGACAAAATGCGATGGGAAAAGAACTTTCCATCCTTGTCTAGGAACTGGGCAATCATGTGCGCGTAATTGCGCGCACCAAACGTGCATATGTGGAGCTCATAGTAGGGGTGCATTTTAGCTAAAAATTCTAGTGCTCCGGGCCTTAACCTCGTGTGATACCACGGCGAGTTCGGACCATACAATTGAAAGTGATATACATCCTATAATGACAAAAGTGTAGAGAGTTTTGAAAAAAGAATCAATATTTCAGTTGAAATGTTACCTTTAAATTGTTTGGCACGTTATCATTTGTGGTGTGAATTAGCGTTTGATCAAGATCCACTAGCAAGACTAATTTTTTGTCACTCAACAGTCGCTCAGTGTCGGCTTGCCCGAGCTTTTTGGCCAATGTTTCCGTTACTTTCAGCTCCGGTACGGAATGAATCATCGGTACCGAAGCCTTGGAACAACTGCTAGGTTCATCTTGGCGAAGGTCTGCCCCGCAATCGGCGCACATGTCCTTGATAACTGTTGTGTGGCTGCATTGACCTAGCTCGAGTACCGGCTTTCTGTAAACGGACGCCAGGAAACATCAACAACAACAATCGATCAACAACTGCAACACCGACTGCGCCAAATTTAATCGATTTCATCGATCCGTGGGAATCGATGATGCGCTTACCCTTTCGCCACAGTCGCGCCTTCTCGCGCTAAGCGTTTCTTTACGACGCCACTTTTTGTCGTCTTCAGACGCTTCACTTCTTTATCACTTCCTTCCAATAACTCGTAGAACAGTATAATGCTGCCGATAGTTACCGGAAAACCTTCGCGCACTTTCCATTTAATAATCTTTATCGCACAATCGTCCGGAGCACATATAATGTTTTGATTTGGATCGGCCATTTTTTGTCACTTTTTCGCCCTGCGAAACCGCTACTGCTCGATGAAACGTTGACATTCCGGCGGCAAAGTTGCCAGTTCAGAAAGCCACAGGAGTAATTATTGTAACCCTTGATTGTGCCGTGCATACAATCCTCCTTATAAGCATTTTTCTAAAGAAATGTAATAATTGCATGTATTCCGATAAATGAAGAGATTACTAAAAAATATAAAATGACTGAATTATAACATCATTAACTTTCTTTCAAACAGTACATACATAAATGGTTTAGCAATGTTTAAGTTTAGGTATCCGTGAAACTTTAATTTGAAAATTCGAATAAAATTTATATTGTTTGGATGCTGTTTTATACTTATACGATTAGATCAAATATGTGCTATTTTGTTTACTTTCGATAAAGAGAAAGAGAGATAGGAATAGAAGAAGATTTTGATTGAATAATTATTGTTCTGCAGTATTGAAAAAACTGTATCTTGATCACGGATTCGTCATGCACTATGTTGTAATCCTATGATTTACTTATACACTAGTTTTCGCGTAGCAACTTCTATCATTTACTGGAGGTCCATGACTGATGTTTCATGGTTTACTTATAATATGCCTACGATGCATGAAAAAAAACAAATGAACGATCAGATGAATTACACTAAAAGTGATGATAAAATGCGATTTACGGTGACTAATTCCTTCTCATAACTGTTTTTGTTTGTTTAGGACTATGATGCTTATGATAATATAATAAATGGTCACATCGTCAATTGAAACGAGAAGTTGTTTTTTTGAAAAATTAACTTATGGCTCCAAGCCAATCAACTGGCACACTTGCATAAATGCCGTAGTTTCTGTGAGTGTGTTTCTTTTCTATACTCGCATATGTTTTGGAGCGAATTTACTTAACATTAACTTGTACGCCCTCCTATAACGACTGCTTGCGGCATCGAGAGAAAGGTACAGATATCACCGCCGCCTGACAACAGTTTTCGTTCTGCATTCTTAGTCCTCTCCTAAAAATCCAGAACAATGTTGGCGGATGCAAGTGTGCTATTGCACTAGGAAATGTTCTTATCGAAAGATAAGTTTATTTAGCTCTCTACCAACATCAGTAACGTATTGCATAAAATCTGGCTGGAGACTGATGCTCCAGTCATGCAGGTTCGTTTTGCTGCTACATTTGCCACCGTACCGATGCACGAAAATCATGCTTCGATCTACATCCAAAGTCTTTACAAAATCTGGGGTCCCTGCTGTGCGATTATAGTCCTGTGGTTTATACACGTGGAACGGATGCGTGGTTGGGGAGGCCAACTGAGCATCCACATCGTATAGCAAATTGTCGGAGAAAATTTTCTTTCGCTTGTCGATACACACCGACCGGCTAGCAATGGTGAAACGGGACACGTCGCTGGATACTTTCCACGCATACTTGAGGAATTTGTTGTTCACGCGAAGTCGCGAACTGGGATACAGATACTCATTGATGGTACCGATGAACGTAAGTTTGGCCGCGTTGTAGTTGCGCATCAGACAATCCATCTCGATGAGCAGACGGTTTTGTTTTTTATCCGCCATATTAAAGGGAAAGTTGTACGGTAACAGATTGATCTTAATGCCATGACTGTACAGCAACGACGTGGTTGCTCCATTAAGAGCGTTGCTATTGTACACGATGAAATCTTCCACACCCACTATTTGATGGTGCAGGAAATACTGCAAAACAGCTGAGGGCATTCGAAATTCCTCCTCTAATTCCAAATAATCGCTCATATCAACGCAGGCCGTCATTGTCATTTTTTGTTGCACCGATCGGCTCTCTAGCACCCGTAGTGGAGCATATCGTTTGACAGACTGTGCCGTATCCGTGAATATGACCTCTGTCGGTTGGCCGAAATCTCTGGTCACTTTGCATAGAAGTTTGTAGACCACAAAGACTTCTCCGTTGGGAGCCTTCACCGAACCGGTCGGATGCTCCAAGCGAGTGAAGTGTAGCTTCCCAGTGGCGACGTCGCCCGAGCCGTGCTGTATTTGGCATTTGTAGTTCACTATAACGTGCTCGAGTCCCACAGCAATGCTGATAGCCGTACCGCCTGCGGAGAGTTCGTTTTTTTGCCAGAATGATGAATACACGTAGAACCCTTCACTGAGCCGCTGCCAGGCCGGAAGGGGACTATCGAAATCGTACGGAGAACTATGCAACCGGCTGCTGTTGTCAATGCGGATCAAGCTGGCGGCATCGTTGCGACCAAATATGTTGACCACCTCCAGTACATACTTCAGCCGGTTATTTTCACTTTTATACACCAGTAGTATCACAACACATGTTATCGATAGCAGCACCAACGCCAGCTGTTGGTATTTACGCATTGCAGTAAAATGTAGAAGATGTGAATGCGTAGCAGCTTGCTGCCTACCACGAAGATTCCGGATTATGCACCTCGTTACCAGGAAGCCGTCACTAACTACAGCGTTGTGCGGCAGCTTGTAACGTGTTTTACCGGCTAGCCACGCGGTTTAGACTAGCTCCAAGTTGTTCCAAAACGCACCCATTGAAGTTCATTGACCTAACAAGAATAAAATCCGTAATTATGAGCCGCAAACAAGTTAGAGTGAGATTTCCTTGGAAAGATATTTTTGTTTTGGTTTTTCTCTGCACAGAATATCTATTTTTGGGTTTGACATTCGTAGCAACCGACAAGTACAGTTGTTTGAATAACAGACTGTACAACCGGTTAACGTAGCCCAATTTAAAATAAAATATTTATTAAATACTGATTAACATTAAACGTTGCAAAATAATCTTTCGTTGTATAGGTATAATGCATACTGCAGCTGCATCGCGCAAAAAGATATCTAAATTATTGTTCTTTCACTGTACTGCGCCTAATCTATGAGAACATAGTGTAGCTAGTATTATTCAAGAATGATATCATAGCGCGGGCGCTGTCAAAATCATTTTCATTTGACCAACTCATCCGAATGTCGTGTCGAACGCTACCGCGTTGCAAGTAGATTTTCTCTCGGTGTTTACACGGTGCACAATAAAACATAAGAATTCTTTGATAGGTAAGTGCTTCGTCATTGCCGTCCGTTAGTGATTGGTGATATTTTTAGCCACACCGCTCTGCTGGTGTGGTTGCAAGCAGCGGTTTGTTGCACTAACTCATCCGATAAATTATTTTTCGTTCGCCCTTTGCTGGACTGCGAAGATTGTTTGTTTTAGTTGTGCAGCGCTATTGGAAAGTGAAAAAATCTTACCAGCCCGTACCAGGCCAATATGACGACCACGCAAGGATCAGGATCGCTAGACAATCTACACCTGGCGCCGCTTCGTTCGCTAAGTGACTTTCTGCTGGAATCGGCTCGCTTTCAGCTACCCAATTTCCAGGATTGGGAAAAGTGGGGTAATAGGGTTGTGAATAATCTCCTTTACTACCAAACCAACTACTTTCTGGCGAGTGCTGCCATTTTTCTACTGGTTGGGTTGATTCACCCAATGAAGGTCCTGCTGGGCCTGACGATCATCGTGGCGCTTGTTTATGTGTTTGTTCGATTCTTCGCCCAGGATGCGCGACGTTCTGTCGGGGCAGATCCGAATCAGCAACCGAACAAGTGGGCAGTTCTAGCTGGCACCATTGCAGGCAGCTATCTGGTGCTTTATTTGTTCGATTCTGTGTTGATTGTGGCGTTCGCGATACTACTTCCATTTTCACGTAA
This sequence comes from Anopheles nili, assembly GCF_943737925.1. Lineage (NCBI taxonomy): Eukaryota > Metazoa > Arthropoda > Insecta > Diptera > Culicidae > Anopheles > Anopheles nili. The sequence goes on from NC_071292.1 coordinate 47,704,165, forward strand.
GAAGACATTTTTTCAAGTATAGCGTCGCTATGCGTTAAGCAATGCTAACTTTTTGTGTTTTCTTTTACATATTTTCAGTGACGTTTGTGCACGCATCCATGCGGTTGAGGAACATCAAGAATAAAATCACTAACGCCGTTGAAATTGTTGGCGTTAAACAGTCGCCGATGGGCCAGTTTTTGGAAGCGATGGGCTTAATGCCAACGGCATTTTAAAAATGACTAACAGAGAGTAATTTACGGAAATGAACACGATTAGTCGATGGTTATTTTATTTGCTCTGCATTAGGACCTCAATGCATGCTTAAATTGTGTATGCGTGTCCTTTTAATTTTCATCAACATGCTTGAGAGAAAGACCGAGGCGGGTGGCCAAGTTAAGGCGATTGTTGCTTTATTTATTGTGAGATTTTAAATAACTTATAAACCAGGCCATAGAGAAAAAGAATTACAAAACAAAGAAAATTTCTTACGTCCCAATGTACAGCTGCTAGTCAAAACATGGATTGATATTCCTCTTTCGCTCTAAATAAAAAAAAATAGAACAACTAGATTTTGAATACAGCTATTGATCCTAAATGGGTTTCTACACTGCACAGGGCAGCTGATGGATGAACGCTGCATCTGACGAAACAAAATACGTGGATTCCCGTATCACTAATAGAATCAAATTTTATTTAAAAACTGGATGTTGTTTTGAATTAAACGGAATTTGTCTCTTGAAACCACCGCAAAGAACGTAACTGAATTCCACGAATGTTTCCATCCTTATGGTTTAAGTATATTTCAAGAAGCGGCAACGATTTCAAATTTTATCACAATTGCTTCTCAAACATTCGTTATTATACTGCGTTGCGGAGAAATTATTTTTGTGTGTGTTAAGTTTGCATAGCTGCAACAACCTGGTTTGTATTTGTGAATGAATATAGAAAAAATGTTTGATTTTTAACATCGAATCTGTAAACTTGTAGTTCTTTTCCAGCAAAATAGGATACACTAATAGTAAAGTCTACAGAAGGTTTTGCAAAGCGTTACCCACTGCTATTTTAAATGTTTTGCCATGGTTTCAACATCTCATGCTAACGTAGGTGATCAGTTAAGCCGTTGCATGATGGCCGCATTTAGTAGTCCAGCATCTTTTAAGGTTTGAGCTCCATCGGTTAGCTCTTTGCTCGGGAACGTCGTCATAAGCGCAAAGTTCTGCGATACATACTGGGGTCTAGCACTGACGATATACCGTCGTACATGATCAACAGTATGCGTTTGGTTGAATCGCGCCGAAAGACGGCTTCCATCAGTCAGGCGAATTTGAAGCATCGTCGTCGGTTGGCTGCTGTCCAGGGTGAGTTCTTCTGAGGCGCGTTTTTCATTCTGTTCATTGTTACTACTACCGCTACTGGTAGTATTGCTACTGCTGCTAGTAGTTGCCATGGGTGGAACAGGACTGCCGAGAGTTTGTCCAGATCCTCCAAATGCCTGATACGGCTTATTACGCTTCACGTACTCCTCACGACGATTGTCCTTCAGCTCCACACGAAACATAGTTTGACCCTTTGAGCGCAGTTCTTCCGGAATTTCTCCTCTTTTGATGGATTCGAAAAAATCACGATTCGCCGGATCTTCGTACAAACGCAGCTCACCATCATTGATGACAAATCCCTGGCGCCATAGTGTCAATGTCACAACTTCAGAGGCCTGTGAGCCGGATGCCGACCGAGACCCACGCGGTGTCACTTCCTGATGATCATCTTCAGTCTGTCCAAGGCGGTATCCCGCTCCAGTATAAAACGAGGATCCGGGACCACTGCTGTCGTCGGAAGGATCAAATGTTTCCAAGCTACCATCTTGAGCGGAACGGAAAATCTCCGACACATAATCTTTGATTGGGTTTTTTCGCGGAGGACCCAAAACTTGCTGGCCTGATCTTTCAGAACCACCGGCGTAAAAGGCTTGGCCCTGCTCATCTTCATCTTCCGACGAAGATGAGTTCAATGAATGAATCGTTGCTATGCTGAAAAATAAAAAAAAATATCATCAAACATATTTATAGTATGAAATCACGGTGATCAACCCGACGTTGCATACTTTGCATGTGGTTTGGATGCTTTCTTTGCTTTAGAGTCGGTGCGTGCAAATTGAATTGGTGAAGGATCGGCTGGCGGATTTTCTTCATCCGATACATCAGCATCGTCATTCGCAGCTTCATAGAAATTGCTCAAAGCTACCTAAAATAGGAGAGAACAAAACAACCAAAAATCAAATTGCAACTGTGTTATTAGATCGTGAGCTTTTCAATATCAAAATTTTACTCACTTGCAGTTCACCATTGGCCGCATCTAGAAAAAACTCGGCTCGTTCTTCCGATACACCGGTAATCTGTGCGAATTCTTTAACCTGCTCGTTATTGCTGGACATTTTCTCTAATATTGACGTAAAACGCTCTATCAATGTATTTGCGACTTGTAGAGATAAAAAATTACGTTACTGAACGATATTTAGCTGTTACAATAATTCCGCACAGAAAAGCAGCAAATCGCACTTGTGAAAAGCAAACCAGTCATTTTTGTTTGTCATTTGTCATTTTAGTTGTCAAAAAGCCGATAGGGCGTCTACTCACTGGTAGTTGAAAAATGCAAATAAATGCGCCAGGAAACCCCTAACGAATTTCTTAATATATGTCGTTTCTTTCATAACAGAAAACAAAATCTTAGAGACTGGCGATGCATGATGTGACTTGTGAATCGAAGCATCCCAAAAGGATGAATTTGTCAATCGATTGTACATCAATTTGTTATGATTTTTTGTTTGTGCAGAGCATGTATAGCCGGTACATATTTCCTGAGGCATGAGTAAGCGGGTTGAATGGCTGGGATCAATGCGAGCACATGTTGAGGCTCACGCTTCGCTGATACACTTTTTTTTTCCAATTTTCTGGCGTTCGGGAAAATTTTTAGATGATCAGCTGTTTTCTCACGTTAATGAGAATTTGAATGAGATGAGTTTCTTTCCTTCACTTTATCATTATCTTACCTAACCATTTACCTTGAAAATGTTTGATGCAGATCGTCCTGTGCTCGTCGAGTGAACGCGATGTTTTTCACTTAATAGAACTTTCCAAATCCATCTTTCCTCATCCTATAAATGTTATCAATTTTACGACAACATTTTGTGCGAGCTTTTTTAAATTGCCCACCTTTCCGCCTTCATAGGCGGTACAGCGGTACAGGCGGTATCTAGAAAATTTATGCATACATATTACAATCAACTATTGATTCATCGCACAATCGCTCCAACAAAAATTTTCCAAATCCATTTATTTAACAAGCAACATGCAAACATGCTGCGCTATATACTCGCGCTTATTCGCCTTGGGTAAATATCAAAGATAAAATATTTAGGATAGATGAATTATTTATTCATGGTTTATAACCAGCCTCCGCATTATTTTCAGCATATGCAATGCATGTTTAACTATTTTATGATTACGTTTCACAGACGGCGATAGAAAACTGCAATAATTACAGAACGGCTTCTCCAAAGAAAAATTTTCTCTCTAAAGCAACTGATTGCTCTGAATCTGAAATGGTAACCAACAATTGTTTATTTCAAGATCAAGATATTTCGAACTAGGCTTTACGCGAAGCTTAGGATTACCTGATCCATGAGTGGCGTTTCTAGTATCTGATATACCAAAATTGCTACGAATGCAGTCCGGATGGGTGTATACAGATTTCAAAACTTTGGTTGGTCCCATCAAGCTTCTCCATCGTTGGATTGCGTTATCTCCAGAAAGTAAGACGACTTCAGAAGGGCCACTGCAAACATAAAGCAATAGTTGAAAATGCATAGGGTATCTGGAAACATGTGAATTTATTAACTGTACCTAGTCATAAGCGACACTAAGCGACGAAAAAAGAATTTGCTACGATGTTCTTGGTAGAACTGCTCAGCTTCGTTCCTGGAGAGCATTATACGTTTTCTTGCTATTACTTGGAGTCCATTGGCCTTTAGCATTTGTTGTATTGTTTCGTAAGCGATAGGATTTTTTAGGCAATGTGGTTTAAAAATTGCTAACGTTGTCATTGTACAGCATATACTCCTTAAAGTATATTGAATAATGAATTACGTTTTTTGAATAATTTGTCTGTCTATTTCACTCTAGCTAGGTGGAATATATTCTATTACGTTTTTAATTAGCGTGAGTTCAAACACACATTCAAAAAATATTGAAATGTTGGTCATTTAGTAAAGGTAGATTCCTTACATTATAGAGAATTACACAATAAACAGCTAATGGAATAAGTATTAAAACAGATAATGTTCATTGTTACAACTGAATAATTCGAACTTACTTTAAACCGCCCTTGTTGAGAGATATTTAAAGTAATCAGTAATAGAAATGTTTGGTTGGGCTATGGCTAACACATTCGCTCAATCGCTGAAAAATGAAAAAAGTATTATTAAGACTTTGTGTCTCTTACAAAATACAAGTTAAGATTTAGAATACCAATATCTCAGTATATTTTAATGCATTTTAGCTGTTATTTCTGTCAAAACCTTCTTCTATTACAAGAAAATAGAATTATACGAGCTTAGACCCAACATTTAAAAACAAAATGAACAACCAAAACAATAATACGGCACGCTGAGGTTGACGTAATAAACGTCATTATGTTACACCATTTTTTACTTCATCTCACGTTGGTAAACTATTGTTAAATTTTCTATAAAGAAGTGGTCAACCTTTGAATATATTAGAAGTGACTCTGGAGTATTCAAATATAGAAGGCTACATCTCATTTCGCAAAATAGAAGAAGAAGAAGGCCAGGTTACAGATAAAGTAAAATTGAACGGGGAATGTTATTTTTAGAAAAAGTTCTGGATGTAAATCCCGGTATTTCATACTAAACGATGGGGAATCAATCATTCTTTCGATGTGAATCAATTTCAAAAAAATAAAATGATTTTAATGCAATTACGCTGGATTTCCCCGTTCGGATCGTGAATTTGACTAGCCGTCAGCACGTTTGAAAATACCAGTGACTGGAAATTACGCTTGAGCCGAAAAGTCGTTAACATGTAAAGTCATTAGTTAGTCGTTTAGTCGTTCTATATATAACCAAAAATACTTACACACACGCGCATGAATAAAGGCGCAAGCGTAGGCATAGATAGGTAATGTAAGATAATAAACGAATTGTGATATTTACAAAACGTGATTGATTGCAATTGGCGGTTTGTAGGTGGCGCGATATGAGCGCCACCTGGCGGGTGAGGCGTCCAAATGGAGTTCTCTCCCCGCTGTTCGGTAAAAGCTTCATAGCGCTGTACTTATGTTTCGTGTGCGTAAAAAGATAGTAAATGTTGTATCCACAAACCCCCCAAATGTTGAGCGTTTGTTTTTACGTGAATGCATATGCAAAAGAAAAAACGCTGCCACCGGAGGTCGGTGTACCATGCCGATGCTGCAACCGTTATCATAAGCCAATCCGTTGGAGTTAAATTATTCAATTTTACACATAAGAACACGTACAGTGTAAGAAGAGATGTAAGCTAAAACACACACACACAAGAAATGTGTACAAACAGCGAGGAGCGAGCTTATCGTATATGCAAACGTTGTGTTAGGGTGAAGCGCGAATACGGATCAAGCTCAACAGGAACGAACGGAGGATCCGCAATTCCTTGGCGGCGTCGCCAGCCACAGTTAAAAGGAGCTTTACGCGAGCGTTCTCACGTACGGTAACACATACCTATCTAGTTGTAGCGCAGCAGCATAGGGAAAGAGATAGGGCCAGCGAGAACCAGTTAGGGAACGGGAATGGCGGAGCACGGAAAACATTCTATCGAACGATCTGGTGATAATTTTTAATTTTATTTTAGTCGACGAAATTCAAATCTATCTGTCAATAAACTGTACTCAAAGTATAACGGCCGTGTAGTTGGTTTGGTTTTACGAAAGAAACGAACGTTACGAAAGAAAGAATCGAAAGAAAACTAATATTAGGTGACTTTTTCCGCCTTTTCCGAACTTTTATTCAGGTTTGAAAACTTGGGTACGATCGACAAAAATGTCACCTCCTAGCTGGTATGCGCTCCTGTTACTTTTTTGGAAAAATTTCGGTTTTTCGGATTTTTTGAAAATTTTTTGGAGATTTTTTTTCGGATCCGATCGACAAAAATGTGACCTCCTAGCTGGTATGCGCTCCTGTTACTTTTTTGAAAAATTTTCGGTTTTTCGGATTTTTGGAAATTTTTTGGAGATTTTTTTTTCGGATCCGATTGACAAAAATGTGACCTCTTCGCTGGTATGCGCTCCTGTTACTTTTTTGGAAAATTTTCGGTTTTTCGGATTTTTGGAAATTTTTTGGAGATTTTTTTTTCGGATCCGATCGGCAAAAATGTGACCTCCTCGCTGGTATGCGCTCCTGTTACTTTTTTGGAAAATTTTCGATTTTTCGGATTTTTTGGAGATTTTTTGGAGATTTTTTTTTCGGATCCGATCGACAAAAATGTGACCTCCTCGCTGGTATGCGCTCCTGTTACTTTTTTGGAAAATTTTCGATTTTTCGGATTTTTTGGAGATTTTTTTTTCGGATCCGATCGACAAAAAAGTGACCTCCAAGCTGGTATGCGCTCCTGTTACTTTTTTGGAAAATTTTCGATTTTTCGGATTTTTTGGAGATTTTTTGGGGATTTTTTTTCGGATCCGATCGACAAAAAAGTAACCTCCTATCTGGTATGCGCTCCTGTTACTTTTTTGGAAAATTTTCGATTTTTCGGATTTTTTGGAGATTTTTTGGGGATTTTTTTTCGGATCCGATCGACAAAAAAGTAACCTCCTATCTGGTATGCGCTCCTGTTACTTTTTTGGAAAATTTTCGGTTTTTCGGATTTTTGGAAATTTTTTGGAGATTTTTTTTCGGATCCGATCGACAAAAAAGTAACCTCCTATCTGGTATGCGCTCCTGTTACTTTTTTGGAAAATTTTCGATTTTTCGGATTTTTTGGAGATTTTTTGGGGATTTTTTTTCGGATCCGATCGACAAAAAAGTGACCTCCAAGCTGGTATGCGCTCCTGTTACTTTTTTGGAAAATTTTCGATTTTTCGGATTTTTTGGAGATTTTTTGGGGATTTTTTTTCGGATCCGATCGACAAAAAAGTAACCTCCTATCTGGTATGCGCTCCTGTTACTTTTTTGGAAAATTTTCGATTTTTCGGATTTTTTGGAGATTTTTTGGGGATTTTTTTTCGGATCCGATCGACAAAAAAGTGACCTCCAAGCTGGTATGCGCTCCTGTTACTTTTTTGGAAAATTTTCGATTTTTCGGATTTTTTGGAGATTTTTTGGGGATTTTTTTTCGGATCCGATCGACAAAAAAGTAACCTCCTATCTGGTATGCGCTCCTGTTACTTTTTTGGAAAATTTTCGATTTTTCGGATTTTTTGGAGATTTTTTGGGGATTTTTTTTTCGGATCCGATCGACAAAAAAGTGACCTCCAAGCTGGTATGCGCTCCTGTTACTTTTTTGGAAAATTTTCGATTTTTCGGATTTTTTGGAGATTTTTTGGGGATTTTTTTTCGGATCCGATCGACAAAAAAGTAACCTCCTATCTGGTATGCGCTCCTGTTACTTTTTTGGAAAATTTTCGATTTTTCGGATTTTTTGAGAATTTTTGGGGATTTTTTTTCGGATCCGATCGACAAAAAAGTGACCTCCAAGCTGGTATGCGCTCCTGTTACTTTTTTGGAAAATTTTCGATTTTTCGGATTTTTTGGAGATTTTTTGGGGATTTTTTTTCGGATCCGATCGACAAAAAAGTGACCTCCTATCTGGTATGCGCTCCTGTTACTTTTTTGGAAAATTTTCGATTTTTCGGATTTTTTGGAGATTTTTTGGGGATTTTTTTTCGGATCCGATCGACAAAAAAGTAACCTCCTATCTGGTATGCGCTCCTGTTACTTTTTTGGAAAATTTTCGATTTTTCGGATTTTTTGGAGATTTTTTGGGGATTTTTTTTCGGATCCGATCGACAAAAAAGTGACCTCCAAGCTGGTATGCGCTCCTGTTACTTTTTTGGAAAATTTTCGATTTTTCGGATTTTTTGGAGATTTTTTGGGGATTTTTTTTCGGATCCGATCGACAAAAAAGTAACCTCCTATCTGGTATGCGCTCCTGTTACTTTTTTGGAAAATTTTCGATTTTTCGGATTTTTTGGAGATTTTTTGGGGATTTTTTTTCGGATCCGATCGACAAAAAAGTGACCTCCAAGCTGGTATGCGCTCCTGTTACTTTTTTGGAAAATTTTCGATTTTTCGGATTTTTTGGAGATTTTTTGGGGATTTTTTTTCGGATCCGATCGACAAAAAAGTAACCTCCTATCTGGTATGCGCTCCTGTTACTTTTTTGGAAAATTTTCGATTTTTCGGATTTTTTGGAGATTTTTTGGGGATTTTTTTTCGGATCCGATCGACAAAAAAGTGACCTCCAAGCTGGTATGCGCTCCTGTTACTTTTTTGGAAAATTTTCGATTTTTCGGATTTTTTGGAGATTTTTTGGGGATTTTTTTTCGGATCCGATCGACAAAAAAGTAACCTCCTATCTGGTATGCGCTCCTGTTACTTTTTTGGAAAATTTTCGATTTTTCGGATTTTTTGAGAATTTTTGGGGATTTTTTTTTCGGATCCGATCGACAAAAAAGTGACCTCCAAGCTGGTATGCGCTCCTGTTACTTTTTTGGAAAATTTTCGATTTTTCGGATTTTTTGGAGATTTTTTGGGGATTTTTTTTCGGATCCGATCGACAAAAAAGTGACCTCCTATCTGGTATGCGCTCCTGTTACTTTTTTGGAAAATTTTCGATTTTTCGGATTTTTTGGAGATTTTTTGGGGATTTTTTTTCGGATCCGATCGACAAAAAAGTGACCTCCAAGCTGGTATGCGCTCCTGTTACTTTTTTGGAAAATTTTCGATTTTTCGGATTTTTTGGAGATTTTTTGGGGATTTTTTTTCGGATCCGATCGACAAAAAAGTGACCTCCTATCTGGTATGCGCTCCTGTTACTTTTTTGGAAAATTTTCGGTTTTTTCGGATTTTTGGAAATTTTTTGGAGATTTTTTTTCGGATCCGATCGACAAAAAAGTAACCTCCTATCTGGTATGCGCTCCTGTTACTTTTTTGGAAAATTTTCGATTTTTCGGATTTTTTGGAGATTTTTTGGGGATTTTTTTTCGGATCCGATCGACAAAAAAGTGACCTCCAAGCTGGTATGCGCTCCTGTTACTTTTTTGGAAAATTTTCGATTTTTCGGATTTTTTGGAGATTTTTTGGGGATTTTTTTTCGGATCCGATCGACAAAAAAGTAACCTCCTATCTGGTATGCGCTCCTGTTACTTTTTTGGAAAATTTTCGATTTTTCGGATTTTTTGGAGATTTTTTGGGGATTTTTTTTCGGATCCGATCGACAAAAAAGTGACCTCCAAGCTGGTATGCGCTCCTGTTACTTTTTTGGAAAATTTTCGATTTTTCGGATTTTTTGGAGATTTTTTGGGGATTTTTTTTCGGATCCGATCGACAAAAAAGTAACCTCCTATCTGGTATGCGCTCCTGTTACTTTTTTGGAAAATTTTCGATTTTTCGGATTTTTTGGAGATTTTTTGGGGATTTTTTTTCGGATCCGATCGACAAAAAAGTGACCTCCAAGCTGGTATGCGCTCCTGTTACTTTTTTGGAAAATTTTCGATTTTTCGGATTTTTTGGAGATTTTTTGGGGATTTTTTTTCGGATCCGATCGACAAAAAAGTAACCTCCTATCTGGTATGCGCTCCTGTTACTTTTTTGGAAAATTTTCGATTTTTCGGATTTTTTGAGAATTTTTGGGGATTTTTTTTCGGATCCGATCGACAAAAAAGTGACCTCCAAGCTGGTATGCGCTCCTGTTACTTTTTTGGAAAATTTTCGATTTTTCGGATTTTTTGGAGATTTTTTGGGGATTTTTTTTCGGATCCGATCGACAAAAAAGTGACCTCCAAGCTGGTATGCGCTCCTGTTACTTTTTTGGAAAATTTTCGATTTTTCGGATTTTTTGGAGATTTTTTGGGGATTTTTTTTCGGATCCGATCGACAAAAAAGTGACCTCCTATCTGGTATGCGCTCCTGTTACTTTTTTGGAAAATTTTCGGTTTTTCGGATTTTTGGAAATTTTTTGGAGATTTTTTTTCGGATCCGATCGACAAAAAAGTAACCTCCTATCTGGTATGCGCTCCTGTTACTTTTTTGGAAAATTTTCGATTTTTCGGATTTTTTGGAGATTTTTTGGGGATTTTTTTTCGGATCCGATCGACAAAAAAGTGACCTCCAAGCTGGTATGCGCTCCTGTTACTTTTTTGGACAATTTTCGAATTTTCGGATTTTTTGGAGATTTTTTTTCGGATCCGATCGACAAAAATGTGACCTCCTAGCTGGTATGCGCTCCTGTTACTTTTTTGCAAAATTTTCGATTTTTCGGATTTTTTGAAGATTTTTTGGGGATTTTTTTTCGGATCCGATCGACAAAAAAGTGACCTCCAAGCTGGTATGCGCTCCTGTTACTTTTTTGGAAAATTTTCGATTTTTCGGATTTTTTGGAGATTTTTTGGGGATTTTTTTTTCGGATCCGATCGACAAAAAAGTGACCTCCAAGCTGGTATGCGCTCCTGTTACTTTTTTGGAAAATTTTCGATTTTTCGGATTTTTTGGAGATTTTTTGGGGATTTTTTTTCGGATCCGATCGACAAAAATGTGACCTCCTATCTGGTATGCGCTCCTGTTACTTTTTTGGAAAATTTTCGGTTTTTCGGATTTTTGGAAATTTTTTGGAGATTTTTTTTCGGATCCGATCGACAAAAAAGTGACCTCCAAGCTGGTATGCGCTCCTGTTACTTTTTTGAAAAATTTTCCGGTTTTTCAGATTTTTTGGAGTTTTTTTGGGGTTTTTTTTTCGGGTCCGATCGACAAAAAAGTAACCTCTTAGCTGGTATGCGCTCCTGTTACTTTTTTGAAAAATTTTCGATTTTCGGATTTTTTGGAGATTTTTTGGAGATTTTTTTTCGGATCTGATCGACAAAAAAGTGACTTCATAGCTTGTTTCCGCTCCTGTTACTTTTATTGAAAATTTTCAGATTTTCGAATTTTTGGGAGATTTTATTTGTCGGATCCAATCGACAAAAATGTGATCTCCTAGCTGGTGTGCGCTCCTTTTACTTGTTGCTCGTTTTTCCCAGAGAATTTTCGAATTTCTTGGAGATTTCAACATTTTTGCCTATTACTGAAAAAGCAGATGTACAAATAATCAACAGGACAAATATATTGGTAAGATACACGATTAAAAGCGAATAAACAATAGTATTCAAAAGATATGCTGTAAATTAATCCACAGACATTAAACAGAGTACCGCTAATTGTAGGAACAAAACCCATAAAATTTTACGCAAAAATAATAGTAGAGCATACCATCCATAATGCTGAACGATCGTATCACAAAATGCTCCGCATGGTCAAAACGATTCAAGCACTTGAAGCGTTTCAATCATTTGAAACATTTCAAGCTCTGTAACTGTTATTTTTTTCAGTAATAGATGGCGCTAAATACTTCAAAGAGAAAATTTGTTGTTCTATTGATATTGATAGATGACTCTGCTTGTTGAAATGTTTCAATTCACGAAACGTTTCAATCGTTAAAGAAATAGCGTCATCTATTGGTAAGTAGGTGAATCTTTCAGACCGTTAGTGGCACAGGGTGTCGGAATTTGCAGTTCAGTTCAGTACGGCAAATTATCACCTCTTGGATGGTATGTTCTCCTGTTACTTTAGCTTAAAATTTGATCTATTTTGCCGGTGCAGTGCGTGAAAAGTTTTCGGTCTTCATTATTTCACCTTTTTGTTTGCCAAGCGCTTGTTTATTCCCTTTTAATGAGCATGTTCTCTGTGAATAGATTTCCTTGCCAAATCGTTTGAACATTTATCATTTGCATAGCTCATAATTATTTCATAAATTGTTAACAACCGTTTATTTCAAGCGGTGTGCTCGCATCATTTGACTTAAAATAATAGTCTTCGCTCAATAAATGATAAATGATTGTTTCAATTTCAAATGTATGAAGATGAAACTGGGATATGTTTCACTTTTAATTTAAAAAATATACTACACAATCCGTAAATCGTTTTTGTGTATATGATTCGATGGTTATGGGACAAAAATGAATAAAAAGGCGCAAAATGATCGAAATTGTACGTAATATTCTTCAAGTTTTTGTTCACCGCTGTGAAAAATATTGTAAACAACATAAACGTCACTAACGTCAATTGCATGCTTTGCGCAACAAACGCTCCTTCTCGAATACGCACTCATCGTTTTGCTAGCGCTGTCTCATTTATGTGCCAAATTCACAAGTTATGCATAATGCTTTGTTTACTTTTTCTAAACTGTATACAATGCTGATGATGATGATTATGTCCAGCGTTCTGGTTGGGATTGACAGATTAGAACAAAATGAATCGTTTCATTATGAAATATTTCATAGTACAAATGCAACGAAAGTTTCGGCATAAAAACTCTTATAAACCATTGACTCTTTTATATTATTTTTTGATTGTTTTATTCATAAAATATATTTATGACCTTATACAACGAAATAAAAAAAAATCAATACATATATGAATTACCCAACATTTATTGCTTAATCCCAAAACAATACCCTGTGCGCAAGCATCTGAATGTCCTATGTTTTGTGATTTGTGAATAGTTTGCACGATTATAATTTAAAACTTAAAGCACGCAACAACAATTTCCAATGCCACATTCAACGTTATTTCTTTGATATTTGAAAAATTGTTGTAGAAAACATTGTTTTAATAAAATGTCTAAAAAAAAAGATTTTTTTCAGTTCCCTAATTGTCCTATATCGTCCATCCCCCATACCGGCGGAGTGTAGTATTAAAATTATCCAGACAACATTGCGCGGAAATAAAATAATTGCAAGTGATCTACACGTTTAACAAAATGGAAAAAAAGACTATCTTTTAAGTTATTTTTCCGGTATTTCCGTAGATGAAGGATGCACCAGCATTATCCTTTCTTCTAGGTCGGCACTTCTGTTGTCCTGTACAGTCACAGTCTCTACGATCATCGGCTTTCACCAGCGTTAGAGTCGATGAACAGCATTATTCGTCATCCTGAGGGTAGAAACAATAGAAAATTGTGAGAGAAAATAAACATAACAAAGCTGCCATGTTGGTCGTCTGGTCTAGTTCACACTACTATGGAAGATGAAATACTTCTGCATGAATTAAATTGATATAGCATAATATATTTTCTTATCAATAACTCCATTCTTCTCTCTAACGCCATAATAATGATTAACATTGTTATTTACAGCACAAAGCTAATCAGGCGTAGGTCGTATCTGAATTTAGTCGACGAATAGGATATGAAAACTATCTACAGAAAACACGCTATCTTTAAAATTGGGACATTGAAACGTATAAAATTGTGGAGTTCAAAATATTTATTCAGTTCGCCCAAAGGTACTGTTTAACAGCATGCATAACCTTCCCGAAATTGGTGTTTAATACTATGTGCATTTCAATTCATTTTATTTTGAACGAGTCGAGAAAAAAGAAGTTCAACAAACGATGAATTGCGCAGCCATTTTGTGATCGTATCTAGGATCTTGCTATCTTTCAACCCACCAAGCTACGCCTCCCCCTCTATTAATGGTGGTTTATTTCAAACGTCTCTGAAAAAGGATCGCATAAGACATGAAAATTTATCATATTAATATTTGAATGGAGGTTCAACGCTAGTCTATGTCATAGCTTGTAGGAAGTCGGACCATGGTTGTGTAGGCAGAAACGATAGGTCTATGCGTATTTACCTTAAGGATGGCGCTCAGCGCGAGGGTTGATGCAACACCAATACCGAACATCAATAGATATGGCAAAAAGTTCAAGTTGATTCCCTGACGCTTCTTCAGCAGAACGCTCAGGAAGGACAGCTTACTTTCCGAGTACGGCGGGTATCGAGAACTAGGAGTAGCACAAAAGAAAACCAAAAATAGAAATACAATGTTATCCGAACCACGGGAATTCTATCGGGATGGGGAACTTACGCGGCCAGCTTTTCGCCAATTGGGTTGAAATCTTTCGTCAAACAGGACTTCTTGTGGACGAACGTGTCAAAGGAGTATTTACCGTGGTAAGAACCCATACCACTAGGGCCAACTCCACCGAATGGCAATGCTTCAACTGATGGAAAGAGACATCTTATATAAATACACCATTTTCAAAAAGGTTAACATGCAACGACGCAATTCACATGGGATTCTAGAAAAGAGACTATTAAACTAACTATTACGTTAGAAAGCTTATTATCGGTTAGTGCTTATTTTAAAGAATAATCAAATAGCTATAATAGTTTACTATCAATTCAAACACTCTACAATACATTCTATGTACATTTTAATTTTTTTATCTATATTATAGATGCTGTAAAAACTACGCTGAAAGTTATGATGTAAAGTTTACAGGCTATTGCTTGGTTGATTATTGTGCAACAAAAATGTTGAAACAGATTATATTTGAAAGAAAACGGCATACACTCTTGCGGATATGCTTCGCAAAAGACAAATAAAAAAATAAAACAAGTATTTCAGATACCTGCTACATGAGCCATCGTATCATTTATGCAAACACCTCCGCTGGAAGTGTTTTGGATAATCTGACTACGATCCATTTCATTATTGCTGAAGATGTACAAACTCAACGGTTTATCGCTGTTGAGATGAGAACAATCATACAATTTTATTATCTTTTATAAAAACTTTCGACCCGTATTCCAATGATTGGGAAACAAAAAGCAAATGGCTCTGTGAATTATTGCAATATCTTCGACAACAGATGCAACATAGAGGAAAACAGTCTGAACACGAACGAGCTATAAGCAAAACCCGAAGCTTATGTATAAAGGAAAAACTATTTTGGTGTCGAGTGTTTCATACAGGCAACACGATTTGAAGCCAATCTTGCGTTCCTGTTTACATCTATTCGAATGCTAGTCTTGGATCTTGTCTCTTGATGATATTGTGTGGACTAGGTTTGCTTATCTAACCTGCAAAATGAGTTAGAGCATCGTTAACACAAATGCCTCCACTGGAAGTATTCGAAATTATGGCATCCCGATCCTTAATGTTCTGAGTAAACATATATAAACACAAAGGTTTGTCTCTGAGGAAAGAGAAAGCATAAATATTATCAATATCGGAAGCACTTTTAGCAAAAATGGGAGCGAATCACACAATGAACGGTAAATGCAATGAGCTCAAATTTCAAGCACATGTTGGCTATTGATATTAATAATTAATTTAGTTATTATTCTACCAAAACTAAAACTCATTAGGCAACTTAGCTCTGATCAGTAAAATATAAATATGACAAATTTGAATATAAAATAATAGTCGTAGTATTGTTTCTACAGACACTTTCAGCGTATTTTTTTGTGTTAGTGTTTTTTTACTCTAAATCGATATAAAACAACGATTAGCTCTAACCTGCACAATGCATTAGGGTATCGTTCACGCAAACGCCTCCGCTAGAGGTTTTTTCTATCATGGTACGTCTATCTGCCTCATTCTTACTGAAGATGTATAGGCAGAGAGGCTTATCACTAGCGTTCGCGGATGATGTAGCATATTGCGTTTCCATAACCAAGGACAATCGGTGTAAAAAAATCAGATAATAAACAGTTATATAGTGGATAAAATCAACCATTACCAAAAAAAGCTTTCCCATCCCAACGATACAATGATAATTGTTAAGAGAAACCTTCACCAAGTTGTTAAAATCAAAACATACTATAAACTCATCAAATAATCCGAATATTACTCTAATAAGATTTGATTATCATCTGTAATTGGGCATTTACCATACTACAGGTTCAAAGCCGTTACAAATTAGCAGAAAAAAAACTAGCCCACCACCACTCTGCTATGCAGCGGGTTACAACATTTCTGAAATCTGCACGAAGAAGAGCAGTGTTGCATCCTTACCAGCGTACTGCATGATCGTATCGTTAAGGCACATACTGCCCGATCGGGTTCCGTTAACGAAAAGTTCTTGAATTTTGGTGTCTAGCGTGAAGATGTACATCACCAGAGGTGGGGGTCTATGTTGTCGAGTGCAAATGATGGTGAATTGAGTGCAAATTGCAACAATATAAAATAAAATAGCCACAAATGAGCCATGAACAAAATTTGTAAATGTTGACCAATTGGATGTTTTTATCAAATTTTGACGATGTTTGCATCGAATTCCAGGAAGCAGCACATGCGACGGCACAAAATGAGAGGCATAAACCGAATAAAACGAAGTCGAACCGATGATGATATTCAGCGACAAAGACAAGGATATGTTGAAAACAACAGCAGCAATGAATAAGAATTGAACAACACAAAAAAATGAAAACAAATAAAAAAATGAGAAACAAAAGTCAATGATATTATGGAAAGTTCTGGTGTACCAGCGCCACCCGCGCAGTTAGTATCGATAGCGATTTCAGTACCTGGAGTTAATGAATTTGATTGCATCGAATGCGTTGTCGACGTTTAGGATTGGTAGGATGGGACCGAAAATTTCATCCTGCATCACGGGATCCGTTGACTTTACGTCGACCAGGATCGTTGGAGAGATGTAACGATCTTGCAAATCTGTTTCACCACCAATAGCCACATTTGCACCTTTCAGAAGCGAAGTAAGTCGCCTATTTAAAATATAAATCAGTATAGATTAGAATCCGTTAGGCATATCATTTGGTGTATTCTAATTTGGCAATACGCACTGAAAATGATTCTGGTTGATAATGCGGCAAAGATCTGGACTATCCTTTGGGTTCGTACCATACCATTCTTTCAGCACCTTTCGTGCTTCTTCGATAAACTGGTTCTGAACCTGCTTGCTGCAAAGTATGTAATCGGGCGCGATACACGTTTGGCCAGCATTGATGAACTTGCCCCATAGGATGCGCCGAGCTGCAATCTCAATGTTAGCCGTGCTATCCAAATAGCAAGGGCTTTTGCCGCCGAGCTCGAGCGTACAGGGCGTCAAGTGTTCACTACATGCCTGATGAACGATTTTGCCAACGCGGCCAGAGCCAGTGTAAAACACATAGTCGAACTTTTCCTTCAGCAACTCTGAGGTTTCTTTGGGGCCACCGGTAACCACTCGATAGCAAGCCTAAAAGCAATGAAACAATTTTTGAAAAATATTATCTTTATGTAGCGTTAATGATGAACACTGCAGTAGTATCTAATAAGCTATAATAATCATTACAGCTAGTAGATATGAACCAAAATAACACACCTTTACAAGAAAATGAGTGTTGCAAAAGGAACAATAAAGTTAGTGTTATTTCCGCGGTTTATAGTGAACTGATTAAATATTCTATGCAGGGTCTCACTGCAATAATTTTTTTAGCGTTATGGAAGTAAATTACGACTAAAAATCAATGAGAAATTGTTATGCGATAGAACATTTTTCGCAAAATCGAGATAAGATTTAATTATCAAACTGTATTCGAGAAAATGTGCAAAATTAGTACATGACGTTAGAATTGATTTCCATCCATAAGTAACGCATAAATAGGCACAACAACGATCATTTAAATCAATCCAATTTTGATCGGCGAACATGGGGTGATTAAGAATATCATTAGAACATACCGATGATAAATACTTTGGAAGAATTTCGGCAATAAATTTCGCCGAAGCCGGAGCAACTTCGCTTGGCTTGATTACGACGCAGTTTCCTGCTGCAATTGCAGCGGCCACCGGCACCAAGGTAAGCTGCAGCGGATAATTCCAGGCACCAATGACAAGTACCACTCCGTACGGATCTTTGTAGATATACACCCCATCCATCATGTTCACCAAGCTCTTCTCAGGTTTTTCCGGTTTCATCCATTCTCGCAAATTGTACAATGTATTGCGCAGATCATTCAGAATAAATTCGATTTCAAGCAGATGGGCTTCTTGCTTGTGCTTGCGTAGATCCGATGCCAGCACGTTTGCCATCTCGGCGGTGTTTTCTTCGTAGCATCGCATTAGTGCTTTCAGCTGATCCAATCTGTAATTATTAAAAACCATGAAAGAACTAATTTCTGAGAACGTGGATAAACAATTTTGAGCTGAAAATTATCCGACACATAGCACAGAACCAGTATGAAACACTCTAATAATTGCATTTTGGTCATACATTTACCCTTACCTAAAATCCACATCCCTCGTCTTACCACTGTTGAATGTGGTTCGAAGCTGCTGGACGATCTATGTAAAAAAGAAACGATTAATGAACAAATTCATGGGGTGTAACAACTCAAATTAGTCATGTCATGATGTACCTGTGAATAACTCATGTTGGAGTAATTAAACGCGAGAGATCCTGCAAAAAAAAATAAAAGAAACCAGAGGTTAAAAACTATATTGTTATACTCATGAGACACATTCTATTTAAAAAAAAAGATGCAGGTGATATCCATTATGGTCTCTTTCGGACACGAAGCTGACGTACAGCGAATAGTGCTAAACGAATCATTATTTCATTATTAAATTTAAATTTTAAGAAAACATTTCTAATAAAAAGTTGCTGACGAATATACTTAATATTCTTCGGTTGCGAAACTATTGCAAAAATTAAATGTCATAAATCCAAACAGCTGATGCATTCACTCCATGTAGTTTCTCTGTTTTCCTTTATGGAGAAGTAATTACTAGTAAGTTTAACTTAAATATACCCAAATCTGCTTGTAAGCAGGGTTGACACGGCGTTATGGTTTGCACTGTCTCCAAACAAATTTTACAACACCGGTGTCGCTAATTCGCCACACTTGATCACTTTCGCTAACCTAGTTTGTAAGCCGGGCTTTGTTTTGCTTTAAATGTCAAAACATTTGACGTGTTGCTGCTCTGCTCCGAATGTATGCACACACATGCACACTGCTAAATACGTTTTTTTTCTAAGCACTGAATTCGAATTACGAATAGGACGTTATTCTAATGTTTACGTTCAATGTCACTGGATCACAGTACACATTTGTTTATAGTTAAAAAAAATGAGTTTGCGATCATGTCGGGGAGTGTCTGGCAGCAAAAAAAGGAAGACAATTTCCGCATCCACGATAGTAACTATAGTTACTGCCTTTACCACACGTTTATGAACCAAAACTCTTCGTTTCAAACACGATTAGGATGTATCGGCATCTTCTCTGCTGCTGTATGCTTTATACGTTCCACAAAAATATCACGCGGCAGCTATACACACGCACGAAATGTGGCGCACTCACGTCAAGTATCCACCACCCGATGGATGCCCCCACCGCACTTGATGGACGTGCTTTCGAGTGCGTTAATCGACTCCGTTGGGTAACGACGATTCAAACTCACAACACAGCGCAAGGCGTTTGAACACTTATTACTCCCATCCTGCAATTAAACTCCCAGGAAGGGGGTGAAGAGGACGAGGACGCTCACAAAACGAACCGCGAAGGAACCGCAGCGAGTTGTCGGACCTAGACAGATGCGACCGCAACGCAGATTCGAGTAATCGATCGACATCACGGAACCACATCACGACGAGACGCATGAAGAAAGGCGAGGGCAATCAACGGTTGGAGAGAGAGGGAGAGACAAAAATGTTATGTAAAAAAATGCTTTGCCGGTTTACCTCTACACAGTTCAGCGCTGTCGATGCACGATTGACTCGTGCCTGACCAGCAAATGTGCGATCGCGAATGGCACCTGGCCTGAAACCCATCCTGCATAACCTTGGAGTTCGGGTTGACACATTCCCCGCGAGCCATGATTATGTTTATCTTTATGAGAAATTTCCCCATCCGCCTAATTCGAACTGGCGCTGATGACGTTTGCCAGTGATTATAAATAATTCAATTATTGCAATTATTGCATCTTGTCGGTAAAAGAAGGAAGTACCATGTCTCTCTGTCTCTGTTATGTGCATCTAAAAATATAACAAAAGAACACTGCATGCCATCGTTTCATAGTGTTTCATGACCGGTAGCAGCAATGGCCTTACTAAATTTTGGCTTTTAATTAGTTGCCAATTTTTAACACGCGAATAAGCAAACATTATCTGTTTCATTTTCTATGCGTGGAGGAGTTTTGTTTTCAACACGAATAAAGACATTGCATTCAGAGGTAAATCTTTGCATTGATATAATGCCCATGATCTGTGCAAGAGCACTTACTTATGGAAGCAAGCGAAACAAACAGAAAAGCAACCAATGCTACTTGTGACCTTCAAGTGGCGGTCAATGACAAATGAAATAATTGAATATTGTTTTGGTATGCTGCAGAATGTGCCAAATCACGCTGTGCTCAACAGAAGCTCACTAGAAAGTTAGAGGCTTTAATGTGCGTAAGAAGGGGCGTAGCAGCATTTGTTCATCGATTTGGTTGGTGGCAATTTGCCTAATATTTCCGAATCTCATTGGTAGCTTTCCTTGATTTTTTTTATATTCATTTGTGCTACAATGAATGGATTTCAGTTTTATTGATCACAGATTCACATATGCGGTTGTTTCGCATAGGAGTCATCGATATGAACGAGACGCTGAGGAATAAAAGTGTTTGGCTCTGTTCGCTGATTAAAATTCAAAACGTTGCTGAACTTTTACTTCGAGGACAGACATTTGGAGAAGGTTAATTCGTGAAGGTTACTATAGATTGTTTAAAAATAGCTTCCATAATGTGGAGAAACCGTTTGCCGAGGATCGCGCTGCTTATAAATAAAAACAGTCACTGACCCAATACAAGCTAGCTCATATTGGTGTGGTATCTGCTAGTATTATTATTTAAATGTTATCTTTATTTATCAGCGTTTTAAACACACCTCAACTGTAATTTTGGGAAAAGTTTTAACAATTAAACGATGTTATTTTTTGTCACAGCCTATCCTTGAATATACTAGCAATCGCATCAAACAAGTTCAGCGTCGCGATTGTAGTTGTTTCGCTTCAATTACCAAACCAACGGGACAGAGTGCAACTGGTGCATCGTTATGATGTCCATGGCAGTGGACAATGCCAGTCACAGAGGCCACCGTTGTGTTTGTGAACATCTGGAACAATTTCCTACGCAACGACACACTATCACGCTTGGTACCGTGTCATGTTGTTAACACAGCAAAATGATCCCCACAAAATGATCGCAACAAACGACGGAAGGGAATGCGATGCAGGGAAATAAAACCATTCTGCTTGCCATCATTTGAGTTGGTGCCGTGGCTAAGCCGAGAGGACTATGAACGTTCTTATCTTCCATCGCTTTCATGCTTTATCGACATTGTTACTCCTCGTGTCAAAGGTCACCTGTGATAACGATTCTTTGCTGACGGCGCTGATTATTTCCATTATTTTGGGTAATATAGAGAAAAGGAATTAACTACGTCTGTCGAAGAAGCATTAAATGGAAGTGTTTAATGGAAATCTAAAAGCATGAACTTTTAAATACCCCAATTTGACACGCTGATGTGACAAATAGTGCAATACGATGATACGTTTTTAAACGCAAAGCTTGACATGCAATTAACTACGCCACGTTTAATTACACGTCACAACTTAGTTTTAGGGCACGCTTGGGTAGGATGACATTCCGTTTTAAGAAACATTGCATCCAGTTCCTGATGCTTAACTTTTACTACATACAGATCTTGCATGAACGGAACATTAACAAAACCTGTTTCCTCGTACCGTCGTAGCACGTTGTGTGTTATTTTTTTCGTGCCAAAGTAACGACGCTGTACTTTTATCCTGCTGTTGCTGCACAGCAAAAAGCAGCAATACCATCATGATTCGACTTTTTTACCCTATGCCAGCGAAGGTTCACAAGTCCATAGGTCAGGCCGGCGATGGGTGGAGACGGAACGCGACAGCTTTGGTGGCCGCTTAGCGAATGAGTTATTTGCAATGAACTCTTACTGTTGTCATGGGTTAGAACCAAGCTGATCAAGGATTTAGCTGATTTCCGATGCGACCCGTCATCGGCATATACCGTTGATAAGATAAACGCTACGATAAGATTTTTGCCACTGCAACCGTGACCGACGAAATGCGTCACCTTTGAAATTAGCTTGGATTTGGATCATTTGTGCCACAATTTTGATGGAATCTTTTTTCGTCTTAGCATGATTTAAGTTGGCAAGATTTTACGTTTTTGTTTTCTGTTTGTTTAGCGCATGTTACAACACTACACTCTTGCGTGTGTTTCACTCAACCGCCAATAGCACCATAAACTGCACAAGTACGTAGAGTAGGTCTTCCGACGTAAGCGTACACCGTCGTTGCGATCCACTTTGCCTAACTTTTGCCCTGTCCCCGGTAGGAGCCGCATGTTTGTGGCCGGTTCTGCGAGTTTTCTCTTCCCAGCGACACGCGCAGACAGAAAAGGAGAAGGTTCACCTAGAGTGCGAGTGCGCGTACTCGAACTGAAGGTTACTTAAGTTTCCACTTCCACCACGTTTCACTTCAACGCTTGTTGATGCGTTTCTTTTTCCTCGGTTGTTATTCGGCCCGTCAGCTTTGCCAGCGAGCCTCAGGGCTTTGAAAACGGCGCTTCAGCAGGTCCTCATGACACACGTGTTTTATGCACACTAAAAGCTACACAATAGAATAGCACCCATTTACACAATAGAATCAATAGAAAAGCACCCAGACAGGAAGGAAAAAAGCGCTAAATCTACGTGGCCCTTTCACTGACCCACGACCCGACAAACTCAGGTCACAGGAAATAGGGGGAAGGATCCGTACGCAACTAACCTCGGAGCACACGCAAAATGCACTAATGGAGTGTTTCTGGTTTATTGACAAGCTCGCGGAGCTTCTGCTTCTGTTCCAGCGGACGGGCGTTTTGTTTTTGAACGAACGAAACAAATGTGACTGTTGTGCGGGAGCAAAACCCCCGAGGCGTCACTGGTTTCGGAGAGCAAACGTAAGGCGCTCGAGTACGCATATAACAACGAGTATGGAATATGGCCAAGCGTCACGCGAGTGTACAGTAACCGCTCAATTTGCGCTTCCTACTAGCTACCTACGTAAATGTATTTGGGTATATATATTTAAATAATAATTTATTGGTAATAAAACGAGCATGCAAATGTAAAACATATGTAACAAATGTGAAAGTGATTGTTTTAACTATTATCGTACATAAGAGATGTTTAAAGAATTTTGTAATCACATGGGAAAGACAGCCAATAGAGTTGTAACAGTAGCTAAAACACAAGTCGAAGGAAGCAAATTGCATTCCGTATTGCAATGAAAAGCACAAATTCACTTTTATTGAGGACTTGGGCTGCATGTGCCGAGCAACATCGGACCATTACTGTACCAGTTGTATGCCATCTCGCGCAAGTACGTGCAATGAATATATGCTCTCGCTGAGCGGCATGTACATTGCAAGAGAATGGATGATGATCGATCCCCGACGCATGGGTGCGCGAGGTGTGTTTGCTGTTGTGTGCTTTCGTTGTTGCGTGTTCACTTTCAGGCTTATTCATGCTCGACCGGACCGCTTGCATCAATTGAAACACGAAAAGCTTAGAGTAAAACCGTACACAAAGGAACCGAAATTAATTTGCGTTTACGATGGGAGCCTTCCTTAAGCCGAGGGAATTTAAATAAGGGGAAAGTGTGAAAAAAATCTTCCGATAGAACATTCAATTTGCAATTGTTTTTCAATTGCAAGTAAATTGTTTTGTAATTGAGAACTGG
This sequence comes from Anopheles nili, assembly GCF_943737925.1. NCBI lineage: Eukaryota > Metazoa > Arthropoda > Insecta > Diptera > Culicidae > Anopheles > Anopheles nili. Next base: position 47,727,978 of record NC_071292.1, read on the forward strand.
TAAGGGGGAGGCAATAAAAAAAATTTACTAAATTGCGACTTTACAAAAGCTCTAAATCACATTCTTTAACTGTTACAAAATTTTAGCATTCACATTACTACTCCGTATTACTGCGACATACGATCGTAATCATGAAATAAAGTTTATGCAATGGTTAAGTACAGTTTCCCCTTTATTAATTTCAAATCTATTCGTAAGTATATGCACGATAATTTTTAAAATCAAAACAAAAATCTTGTCACACTGAAAAGGAACACGTTTTACTAAAATTTGAGTGAAATTTTTTATGGTAACGAAAGAAAGCTTCTATAGAGCTTTTGGTCGCAAAATGTAAGCTCCAAACCAAGGAAGACGCGTCAAAGCTTTTTACAAAAGAAAAAACGATATTAAACTTATCGTTTCGTCGTTGATACCTGGTAATAATTTTTAAAATGTTTTTCGGAATAATGTGAAACTTAAGAATATAGGATAGGTTGGAAATATTAAATTTACTCTAATTTCCCAAAATTGGAACGGATAGATGAATGAACCTCATGAAAGGATTAATTTGAGGTCAATATTAGGACCTGTTTTGCAAAAAGAATAATATATAAGCTTTTTAATACCATGTAGCATATATTTATCTGACCTACATCTTGAATATAATCCTTGAAGAGAAAACGAAATAAAGTAAACGGAAAATAATAAAAATAATTCAGTCGTCTACCACCTTCCACTTACCGTCTACGGCTGGGTCCATATCAATCACAACCGTGGTCATCGAGTCCGGCTGAGGCTCTCTGCCGGATTCATCGGTTAAATTGAGTTTCTCTTGCAAATCGTTCGTTTTAGGGGCATTCAGGTCCATGTTTGCCATACTGCTTGTGGCGCTGCTGACACCGGAGCTTTTATTATCCTGTTGACAATCATTATTCACTTGCGAGTTTGATTGATTCGATAGCAGGTTTTCTTCGACGACATTCTTCTGATCAGTTTCGGTACCCGAAAATGCGAGTGTCACCTGCGGTACTTCACCAAAGAGGCGCGTTTCTTCGACGACGTTCATGGTCGATTTGTCCATCATCGACTCCCTTAGCATGGAATACATATGAATGTTTGAATATAATATGTAATATACCGTATTTGAAACATGTAACAAAATGTTATCCAATTTATATACTTTATATTTCTAAGCATATTGTTATGTATGAAATTCACGGTTTTGTTGAATAAACTTTTTACTGTTTTCCCTCAAATTTAAACTATAGTTGTATAGGAGCTATAGTTGTATAGGAGATTAAAGCGATTAATGGACAATGAGGAAACATTTTTACCATGTTTTTAATACAACAATAACAATGGTTTATTACAAGCACTGCATCTTTCATCCAATGAATTGAAACTGGAGAAAAGCGAATTATACCATACCGCATATCAGAATATGCAAGCAATGTTAAAAACATTGTTACTTTATGGATAATATAAACGTCAATTGTATGCATATATAGCAATCAGAACTAACATTCAGAGGCGTTTTAAGCGTGCAGTATTATAAATTTTATATAACAAATGTATGAAAACCATAATAATCAAAAGTATAAAAATTCCAAATACAGCCAGGCCGTTCTTAAATAAATAACAATAACAACAACAAAAGTATTAAAATTCATAGCCATGTTGCACGACCGTCTTATATGAAGTCCGTTAATACAATTTGTTATTATATTTGTTTTTTAATCCCTAGTGTTGCTTTCTAAAAGTAGTGATAAAAATGAATATACTTTGATAGTAGAAAACCGGTTGTAGAGAACATGAAAAGTACGATAAAATAGAAGGCTGGGCCTTAATTATTTGAGCAATTATCAATGTTTAAACTGCACCTTGTGAATACTATATGCTGGCAATTTTAATGCTACGGAATTTTCTCTGTTCGCTGTCGTTGGACCGTCGCAAACGATGGAGCTAACAAAAGGTGCGAAATGTATACGTACATACAAGTTTGATACAATCCGATTTGCTAATGTTTAACGAGCTAGCGCAAATCGTCTTCATATGGATGGTTTAGCTCCAAACGCATTTAACTACCAGTTTGGGAAATTCTATCAACCTTGAATGGTATTGGCATCCGAAATTAGGGTTTTCAGCTGTTTTCATCATGTTTTTACTATATTTTTATTTACCAAAAGACTAGTAGCATAATCCAACGGAAGGAAAGCGAACCTTCCTAATTTTCATTGGGTATCAACCGCATAAATATGTATCACAATTCAGCCAAGCGGAAAATCCAATCTTTGCCGGTGATCACTGCAATCCCAAGGTCAAATACCGGAAATTTATAAACATACCCAGATAGGCACGGTTTCGTCACTTTTCGTTGACCAAACGGTTGACCGGGCACCGATTGCGCAAAAGTGGCGTTTGAAATTTCATTCCCAGTGTTTTGGAAAGTAACTTTCGCGAAAGCCAAAGTGTCACAATAACCATTTCGTAGCATCGCACTAGTGAAAATGAAAAAAGCTAGCTGGACACTTTTAAGGGCTTTGGATAATCCTATCCCAAAAAAAACCAGCACCTCCTGAATGCAAGGAAATGAGCTAACAACACATTCCTTCGCCCGGCGTCGAAGTAATTTGTTATATAAGACAAACCAAAACCCTGTTTTCACCATAGCCTTTTTTTGCGGAAAGAGTAAAGTATACAAATTTACTTCTGCTCGCGAACGCACCCCCACACGCACTCTCTCTCACAACCACCCAAATGGAACACGAAAACACACTGAATCAAGTGCATGGTTGGGCAAGCGATAAGACGGGAACGCCTGAACGAGCCCTGATTTCGTTGTGAAGATGGATTTGGGCTGTTTTTGGCTTACCTATGCAACAGGAACTTTACCGTCTAAAGTGCACTCAAATTCACTGTAGTTAATCTCCACAACACAAATCACACCCAGTTCAAGTTAAGTTTTGTGGTATCTTGTTTTCCAAGCAGACACGTGTGTTGACTGAACTAACTGTGACCTTTCAGTACTTTACGCGTTTCAACGCATCCACTCGAACCGATGCACATTGCTAGCGAGAGTTGAGCCAGTTAATTCGTTCACTTGGTACATTGACCTGACCCCCACGGAAAGAAACCGCTATCGGGTGGACTTTTCACCACCGGCAACAGAGAGAAGTTCGGCAATGTCAATTGCCGCGTAATAATCTAATCTTCCCATTGACGTTGGGTTTAACTGCACGCACGACACATTGCTTCCCGTTTGACACAGCTTCGTCGCGAGAGAACCACTTCAGACTAAGCCACTGGTCTGAAACTCACCGTCGTCAACGCGATGTCCGCGTCGCCGGATGCCGTGGGGTGAAAAGAAATTCAAGTCTAATGGTTTGTGTTCGTTCCGTCTCGCTCACACCGCGCTTGCCTGCGTGCTGTTCACGCACTGAGCGGCGCATCGCGGGGATTCGTTGATATGCACCGGAAGGGAAAGGCGAGCGGGACTCGTTGGCCACTACCACCGTGAAGGCGTGTGTTTGCGTTTGTGAGAGTTTGGTGCGTAACAAGACGGCTGTGGCGCTGTGGGCTGGTGGAATTAATAAACAATAGAGAGGGTGGAAAAGGAAGTGATGAGAGGAAAAGCGTTCGTTGGGGTCGGAAAAGCAATAGCCCACGCGCGCGCGCGAGAGAGAGAGAATTAAACTAGCTGAACAAAAAAATGTTGACCGACACAGTGTCCGACGATGATGGTTTAAAGCGACACCGGGTGGATTGATGGCTTGCAATCTCTCACACATCCGAGAGGGTGATTAATTTGAATTGGACAAATAAAAAATCTTAACGTAGTAACGTTTACATCCCTTTGCTATCGTTAAAAGGTATCGTCAGCGTAGAAACGTAGTTTTTGTCGTGCCTTTTTTTTTCGCACTTTGATCCGCAGGATAAACGATCGTGAGACAATGCGCATTGTCATTGGCATTCAGGACAGGCGAGACTGAACTCTGCTGGCGCGATCGTAAGTGGTTTCTTGCTTCGTCTGGTTGTGACTGAAATGGTTACAACTCGGCTTGCAATTGCTGCTACCCGTTTTGATCATCACATTGTTCTTCAACTAAAAACTGGTCTTCAATTCTAACAGCAAAAAATATTCAATTCAAAATGTAAGAAAAAGCATTTATCCCTAGTTAAAATGACGGCATGATGGCTGATGAATAAATTATCCATATTTTAAAAGCAAAACGCACAAATAGTACACACAAAGTACAGCCGATATTAAAAGTCGAAGCATAAAAGATAACCCCGGTTTAATGTTCCAGCATTACTAACTGCATGCACCATAGACTACGATTTAGGTCTACCAATGGCCAAAAGCTGTTTAAAACACAGCAACAAATGGTCTATATAACGATCTGTGTGTGTGTGTCAAGGTTGTGTCTAAAATTAAATACTTTTTTTGGCAATTAGGGGTGAACCGGCAAAGGTGAGAAGATTGCCAGATTCCGAGACCATCCAGGCTCTGTGTGGTTTGAGCTAAAACGGGAAAAGCTATTTTTTCCCGAAAATTCCACGGATTGTAGCCTTGGAATTTACATTTTGTCAAATTTACATTTCACGGTGCGTATTTAGAATTATAGCACAATGATATGGCCAACATTATAAAGATCTTCTTTTGTAGGAAACAACAAGCTGCTAAATATTTATCAACTTTCAGTGTGATTAAAGAAAATCCAGATCCTCGTATGTTCTAAAATTCATATTTTTCAAGTTATACTGCATTATTTGCGGATAATCTTTAACGTAGAATGCATGATGTCAGTATACCAGAATCGTGCAAGGTGAAATCAATTTTCAATATATAATTGCTTCTCTCGTCAAAGGTTACCTTAAAGGAACGATTTGAACTTTGAACCAACTACCTACTATACTAAAGAGCAATGGCGTTTACGCCCCAAGTAGTCTTCCCATGAGCTTTGAGTCCGCCTTGCGATAAATATATCTTTAGGATGACCTGTACAATTAAACTCCCAACAAAATGCAATGTCGTTCGAATTCTCGTTCCACCGGTTTCTCAGACCAGTATCGGGTTTGTTGTTGTCGTACCGGCGTGATAATGGCAACATCAACTTGCGTTGTATATGATGCTGTTGCATCAAATATGTATGTACCACCTTTAACAGGAATAGTTTAACTTTGCACATTTTCGATTGAGCACATAATGGCATTTAATTTAAATTTTGAAAAGAAAAAAAATGTTGATAATGTTTGCCTCAATTAATAGCCAGATATTACAATAAACTTTCGTACAATACAATTTCGTAAGGTAACATTATAAGTCCATTATCTTTTACAGTAATCATTGACTGATATTATTGATTGGTGAAGAAGACTATCGTATTTCAAACGATTTGTCTAAAAATAATATTTCTGGATTTATTACCGTCATTAACGTGCGGGGCTGGAAACATGCACATCGCTCATTTGGTATTGTTCTCAACTCAACAACCGGTAATAGCATTAATTTGAGGAGCTCTGTTAAACAAATCGTACCATGAGAGTTTTCTTTTCATCAGACAAGTGGTGCAGGAAATAATAAAAACGATAATAACGATTATCCATCCATCAACTACACTCTAACAATGGAACTGTACGACCTTCGAAATAGGCTTTAATGTCCTGACCCAATGAATTGACATCAAATAGTCATAACTTTTTACTGATCGATGGTTTAACACTCCAAGGCAGCAGCAAGTCTTTTTAAATGATATGCTCACAAGGACATGTCGAACAATTATGAACGTCTTTGTCCATCAGTTTGACGCCTGCCAGCTTAGAAAAGGGTATCAGAGGTACTAGCTGCTCCCCTCCCATCCTGAGAAAAGAAACATCTGCTAGGATAATGGAAAAGTTGGATGGACAAATTTATTTTTTAAGTAATGACCCAAGGTCCATATATAGTTAGTATAGTATATAGAATTCGTAAATAAAGACAATCCCAAACATATACACAATTATACAAAGAGTTATATAAAGACGCTAAATATTGAAGGTTGACAGCAAATCCAATGAATACTTACCAGCGAAGTGAGATGGTGAGTTTAATATTCCGATGAGACGAGAATCCGTGTCCTTGGTATATTTCCAATTTAGGGGATGGGATGATCGGCTGGGGTGAGTATCTAAGTTTTCGGGCTATTACCAATGTAGCGAATGATCGAATAACGATCGATATGCTTGATTTCTACAGTCTTAGCACTATTCATGACCATAACCCACATCATGGAAAATGATAATCAAATGGTTTATACGCACCTACAAAGAAGTTTGAGTCACGTGGTTGCAATGCTGTACTTCACATACGTTGGGATCATCCTAATTGGCACGTGCAGCGGTCTCAATGGAACGATAAAAGGTACGCGAGAATGCAAAAAAACTGCTATTTACTATATAGTAATTAAGAAAATAAAATCAAAGCAGTTTTAAAAAAACACACTCTGTTTGATATTTTCACACGCAATTAAAAACCTTGATTGATTTAGAGATATTACATTTGACGGTGGTTTATTTGCTTCCTTTTATTTTTATAGCTAATGGTTCTGTCATAAAAATTACCTTCGGTATTGGGAACTGGTTTTACAATTGCTGTCGTTGCCATAAAGCGAACGGCGAATCGAAAGAAAGCTTGTGAAACTATGCAACACAAAATTTGTACGTTTCGCTTTTCTTCGGCACCTTTAATGAATGAAATTTTTATGAGTCAATGATGAAACGCACTGCCTGGCCATGCTAGTGATGTTGCGGTTGATGTCTACTAATGCGATGAGTTTTATGCAGGACAGCAAATGTATAACTTTGCGAGAAAGATTGTGATGCTTAACGGCTATTTATCAGTGATTTGTTTTCTTTGTTTTTGAGTGTTTTTATCCGTTGTACGGACAGTTGTGTGGTACTACTCGGATTAGTTTAACGTTCATTAATCGGCGTGTCACCGCAGTGTTCCTCACGAAGGCAGTGCACGCTCTTCTTTGTCTCACACGTTGCGATAGCTTTTGCTACATGGTGTTGTTTACTTCATGTTTTTGCTTTGTAAAATCAGTCGTTGGTAACCACTTGCTTTGCTTGCCTTATTTTCCATGTCTATAGTACTCTGCATTCAACTTGTAGTTTAAACGTCACAATCGATCAATTGTTCTAGTGTTGCTTCGCTTCTGTACGGCTCTTTGCATTCCTTTTTAAATATTGTACTTTTCAACCGACTCTTTCACTCATTGTAAGCATCTCATTTCTTAATCATTCTTACGGTAATGTCATACAAACATAGTTGATATTGTGTATATTTTCAAATAGTTTGAGTGTTGTACGAAATTTGTAATTTGTTTTTTACATGTTCGCTAAGCCATGTGTTATTGAAGTGAACTTTTTTGTTTCAATTTATGTAAATACACCGTAGACTTCAATGCGAGAGTCGGAAAAATAGTACTATGTATCTACTCATCACGCGATCCTGTAAAGGTCAGATTTGTGTTGATTTTGGTGCACTGAAATGTGCGTTTTTATTTACTTGTCATTTTAATCATGTAGCTATGCAAATACAACACAATGTTTTATGTTGTATCGCAACGAGGAAACCGTTTTATAACAGCAAAGCTGGAATTATCAAATGGATACTATTATTCGTTATCATTGTCTTTTTTTAAATTAAACAAAAAGTAATTTTAAGTATTTTTTCAGGAACTTTTCTTGTATAAGCATACAAGCAACATGTATACGAGTACTGTATACAAGAAAAATATATTATCCAAAAATGTTCCTTGGTGCAGTGTTTCATTTCCTTTTGCTCATTATGTTTAATGATTTTTTCTGTTAAAACTTGTGTCTAGTCTTTGGGCGTTTTAGAATGAACTTGGCAATTTTAATGCTGTAGGCTTGAATGAGGACGAATGCTAAATGAGAGTATGGTATAGGTGTAGATATTAACAAATTCTTATTTGGAGTATCAAAAGCTTTGCAATGTGCTTATAGTTGACAAACTTGATACTACTAATCGCTGCTCGAATATGGGTAGCCAAATTTGGTGACAAAACTATGTTGTCTTTCATATGCAAATCAAACTATTTAGTTCATTGCCGTCTATAGTGTAAGTAGCATCAATTTTCTGATCATCAATTATCTGTACCACGCAAAAAGGGGTAAGTAAATTTGCTTACAAAAAGCCATCTTGTATAACACGTACAATTCGAACCGTTCAGTCTTACATGTTTCAATCAGTCAGCCAACTCGTTTGCTGTTAGATTTGTGAATGTGAAACGTGGATTGTACCGATGGTGTTGTTGAATCTTTTTTAAGTTTTTACAATATTATAGTTGACAGGTTGGGTTCGCTTTTACCGCAACCCATCAGCCTTTCTTGTGATGTGTTCGTGCCTTTAATCGATGGAGGACTGAATGTCGTACGATTGCTGATAGCATACCCGATTTTAGCGCAGCCAAGTTTAAGAGAATTGCTTTCGGCAGCTACGCATGAAGCGTGGAATTTTTACGCAAAATTGAACAAAATAAAATTTGGATTCTTCCCGCATAAACATACCACCGCCGAATCATACAAAATCTATATAATCGGTAGCCTCAAAGATAGAAAGAGGGGTTAAGGAGCGCTTACATTGGCTCTACCGTATTATATCGGTCTCTCGTAAGCATCTCCTCAAAACAGTCAACTATATTGTAGTTTCCTGTGATTGCTTACAAATATGAAATTTATGCTTCCGTATGATATTATGTTATTTTTAATACAACGACGCTCTCTAGTGGAAATGTACGATTGTACAGTTTCGTAGTCTACAATAAACACACACATTTTGCACGTGCACACACACTGCTTCAGACTTATCTAAATGTTATACCTATTGGCTTGGTTTTTTAAAAGACTGGAATTGCAGGATTTGAAAATGAAAACTCAAAACGTATCGTAAAATAATCTACAATTTTAGCATCTTTTGATATAGGCTGTAATGAAAAAAGCACCAAGCCTAGCTTAATCTATGAAAAAAGTATTTAAGATGTTTTTATCTATCGTTTCATACTGCTCACAAGTTCATCAAATGATTTCTTTGTCTTATGGAGATCTTAGCCTCGCCTGTCACATGTGTTTTTGTTTTAATTCTCACAAGATTTTTTTGTTTTTCGTGTTGAGCATATATCGCGTTAGCTCTTACGGTTTTGTTTATGCTGCTTTTTTGCAATTAATTCACTAGTCTTTTAAAATTTTAGCGTACATAAAATATACTCCACGTTATGTATTTTTGTTTTGTTTTTTCTTCTTTTTTTCTTTTTTATCGCAATATTCGATTCTTATATGTTTATGGCAACTTTTGCTAGTAATTTGATTAATGCTTATAGCCCTCTTTCTCGCTCTGTTATATTGTACCGAATCGTCGAGCAAATTTTGGACAAAGATTTCGCTCGTTGTACGTTCGCACAAAAATTCCTGGTCAATCTTATCCCAAGATCAGCGTAATATTCCCACCGTTTGGGATAGTATCGAAAAAGCACTTACAAGCGCGCTTTCAGGATGCCATAGAACGTTTTTCAACCTTTGTGATACCCTGCTACGCAAATGCCACATTTTTCTCATTCCTTGAATACATACGTCTTCTTTTGTAGTCGGATGATTCGATTTTTCGCTGCATAACGCGTAGTTTGCAACATTCTTCGAACCATCATGTATGTCTTGCGTTCCAACCGTGTACCAAAACTTCGCTTCTTCCTCTTTGCCTGCCCAGTTTTGATTATTTTCAGGACAATCACTTTCTTCGCTTTCGACATCTTAATGTGACAAAATACTTTTAGTCATTTTTTGTTAATGCTTTCTTTTCTTGCTGTGTTTTACTGTCTGCACTACTTGGTTTCGCTTACAAAATCACAACTTTTGAAATGGAGGCAGTTTTAAATTGCCATTACATTTCCCTTTTTTTTGGAATATAAATCATCCACTACACGTGGATTACGTTCTATATTTTTTCGTCATTCGTTTGTATCCTCTTGGATCTTGCATGGATGGCAATGTGCCTGTAAATTTTCAAAATGGTCTTATGCCAGCAGATGGTCTGGTGTTTTGTTTCATGGGTTGGTACCATTTAATTCTAGTATGTTCTGCTATGCGTATTTCTAGCAAACAATACTAAATTTTGCCTTGTTTAGTTTTATTTTAAACATTGTGTTTTGGTCACTTTAAATGACGCAAGAGTTAATATATGTATATATAATTGTCCATGAATGGATTTACGCACAAGCGAGTTGCTTTTTCAAGTCTTGGTATCCTGGTAAATAAACATACTTAAGTATTAAAATCATATTTGTTTTGAAGTTTGCCGTTCATCGTTTTAATTTATCTAGTTTTTCTACACACCATAAGAATGCATATAGTTGATGTTTACACATGGCTACGCTTACGAATCTATACATTGCTTACGGGTCTATTAGTCGAAAAATTGAACAACCTTGCTGGCAGTATCTTGCATTGCTTCTTGCTTTTAGAACAAGCTGAAGAATATTACAATTGGTTCACATACTATAGTTAATTCTATAATTTGCTGCAGAGATTCTAAAGAATCGATTCATCTGTTGGATCGTTTTGGAGATATAATCTTCAATACGTAGCCGTTCGTCAATTAAATTGATCATTTCGTTAAGAATGAAGCTTAACAATACGTTTAATACGCTCGAATACGGAACAATTATTCTACATATAAGATTTTTCCAGGGCTTGCGAAATATAGCCTCGCGCTACCTTTCAATGATCATTTAAATTATAATCGTCCACAGGACGCTTGATACACGATATATCTGTAACGCGTAGTTGAAACGACTTGTCAGTTCTCTCAACTAGTAGTTAACAGCTAATCGTATCCTACGTTCGTTTTCTGACAAAACTGTAAACAGCATTATGCGTTTATCTATGTATGTTCCTCTTATCCCCGCGGAGTGGAGAATGAACGCGATGATAAAAACGAACACTCTAGTTCGTGTTTGACTGGGACATGTTTGTACGAACAAATGTGTGAATGAACAAATGTGTATATCGTTATAAAATAAACATACAATTAACAAAATGCCAACGAGGGACATACAAACTTGTGCAAAAACAATTTACTAAACATGATTTGTCGACCTAGGATGTAATGGTACGATCAAGTTACAAGTAACGTTCACTACAGCGTAAATTGACTACATACGGCGGCAGCAACAGTGTTCACTGCTGTTATGTCCTTAGTGAGATAATGATTCCTAGAATAATTTAAACTGTTTACATTAAAAAGTATGAAAATATGTGACACGGTGCAGAGGAAACAAAATGCATATGATAGGACAAATGACAGTAAATGGTAGAATCATGTTTGACACACAATTTAAAATCTATGAATCAATGATTAGTGCTCAACAAACAAGTAATACAAAAAAATGGTCAGTCATTTTCAAAACATGGGTCAGTCGGTTTAAAACCTACAAAACAAACATCGAACAAAAAGCTTCTGTACCTTCGCTTAAATAAGATTGCGTAAAGCAATAGCGTTGACTGTGCACAACACTTTTAAATAGAACTGGAAACAACATTCACATTGAACCAACATATATTCCAGACATGCAATATGGGTTAAAAAGGTATAATGATAGGTGGGATAAAAACTTCTATTGCAGTGCGTTTAATTTTTAGCCGTAGAGCGATGTCTTCATGCTGACACTATAAAATGCGACATGGGACCTAGAACCTTAGTTGGAGCCACCCACGTTAGTATCGTGTAATTTTCTACCAATTATAAAAATGAATTTTCTATTCCATTACTATCTTTGTCATATTCGAATGTATACACGTTACAAAAATCATCACGTTTCATCGCTTACGTTTGAAAGTTGCTTTTTGTTCGTTCGTGTTCAGTCTTGTCGAATAGCGTATGTAGCTTTAATCTTTGTGGTTATCTTGAGTTAGACTTGTAAGTTACCATTCGTATTTTATAGTATAATTTGCAGTAATGGCCGCCAATGTCTCTCTCGAATTTGCTTTACTGTGTCTAGTCTCTGTTACTCCAGGCTGGTAGCAGCCTGAGGAGTGTTACTATTACTAATGACACATTTTCTATAGGTTTGACTAATAAATTTACTAATAAAACATCAAAACCGTGTTTTGGGTAGGGATAAAACATACCAGACATTCAAGTTCTATCAAATAGAAGACAAACTTAGGATCATCTACTAGAAAATAAAACGCACGTTCCGCTTGGAGGACGTGTCAATCTGAATGAACTAGTGCCTCCACATCGTGTTTGGCCCTGTATTTTAAACTATACGTGCTTAGCTAAATCTACAATTGTACTATATTTACGATGCATCATCATCATGTTGTTTTTGCCTTCTTTGTTTAGATTTGATCCATATTCACTACATTTTAAGAAAATTATTCAATTTAAAACTAACAAACGAAAACACCACATACAGAGAAGCCATATAAAGCATATGTTCCTCTTCTGCACTATATTCTCTCTCTCTCTCACACACGCACTCACACTATCTCTTTTCTTTGTCTCTCTCCTGTGAGTGAGCTCTATTAAATTTTCTCCTGCGCTGATGGTGCATTCTGCGGTTTATCATTTTATAAAACTCTTTTGTTGTACTATTCAGTTTCCGATTTAAATTCTTTTTCAAGCTTCCAGGTTTCGTAAAGTTTACATGTTTATAATTTTCTATGTTTTAATTTCAATCGTCTACCCATGTCAGCTGAAGGAGATAAGCAAACGAGCGCTTTTCCAGGATTAAAAAATGATCAAAATCACGTACAAAACACCTAAATCAAACAGGTTTTGAGGTAGTAGCGTTGCGATATATGTAATATTATAATTTAACGTTCTGTTGCTTCTGCCTTCTTTACCCTTTTTCGGTATTCCTATCTCAAGTGTTATTTCATGAATGCTCCTCTATACGAGCCAAGTAGTTTTGCAACACAGAGTACACAGTACACGTAAGAAACAATTTCTTTTGTTTTGGCAGATAAGTTCCAACGTTCACTTTTCGATATTTGTTCGATGCGTTGGGTAAGAAAGTTTCTAGTAAATCTGGACGAATGTTTTCTGCGGACTGCATTGGTCACGCGCGTCCGGTGATGTTTCTACCATCACCACCAGCCTACCATCCGGTAAAAGGGCGACATCGCTTGGTCTATCCTTCTCGTCAATGCCGATTGCCAGCAAACCATTCGACGAGGGTCGAATTTCAACCTGTGTATGAGTGTGGGTAAAATTTAGAAAAGTTACAATTTCGTGGCGGTATTTACGTGTAACGGTCCCTATTGCAACGCCTTCTTACCGCCCATAGGAACTCGAGCTGAGGTGAGAATACTAAAACTCGTTGATTTTTTGAATCAGCCACAATCACACGGCCATCGTCATCGCAGCATATTCCAGATGGTCGACTAAACTCGTGTACGGCCGAGCCTTCATGCCCTTTGGCAGCCAAAACCTGGTGGAGGTGAAAGTATAATTAGTCCTATCGTCCAGTTCGTCAATCTCCAACTTAAGCAAGTTCATGTGCATAAGCAATACTATTGCCTGACACAACCAATTTAGGAAGGATTTCTGTTACTATACCTTCGAGAGAGTTGCATCGATCAGCAGCAGTCGATGATTTTCAAAATCGGAAATAATTATATCGCCCTGCGGCGTAAAGCATGCTCCACGCGGCGTTGTCAATCCTTTCAGGTACCGGCTGTGATTGACGCCGTCAAAGCTGTAGCGTGAGATGAACAAACCATCGGGGCTGAACAACTGAATACGATGGTTACGCGAATCAGTCACAAGAATCTCGCCCTTCGTGTTAACAGCCACGTCCCAAGGGTACTGAAATTGACCGCTTTCCTTGCCGTAGCTACCGAATTTGAGAAGAAATAGTCCTCCAGCCGAAAACACCTGCACACGATGGTTGTCCTTGTCGACGACGATGATGCGGCCTTGCCCATCCGTACAGATTCCAGCTGGCAGATCAAACTGCCCGTTGGCCGTTCCCTTCGAGCCGAACTTTAGCTTGAACGTTCCGTCTGGATAAAATATCTGCACCCGGTTGTTACGTCGATCGGCAACCAAAATCTGTCCTTCCTTGTCCACAGTGATGCCCCACGGGCGTGACACCTGTCCGTCTTCGTGCCCATCGAATCCGAAAGTCAGACTTGGTCCGACGGCTGGTTTAGCCGCCACATGGTTGTTGCAACCTGGGATGCACTGTCCAAGCACTGGTGCTCCAGGGATCGGTCCGATGCCGAAAGACGTCGGAGAAGATCCTAGCACAGACGAGCTGCCTCCCGGTATTTTTCCCATCGGTTCCCAGGACGAGGACGACGAACTAATACGCTGCGCTGGCGTTGTGCTGCGTACGATCGGACGTCGCGTAAGGACATTACCGATTCCTACCACGCTGCTGGCTCCTCCGACGCCGTTACCGGAGCCAAGGTTTCCACTGGTCACCCCTGACGGACCCTGGATGCACGTGCTTCCCGACCCATTCGAGGACACCGAGTTGCTGCGCTGCCCCACTAGCATGACGTCGCCTTGCATGCGGATCTCCTGGAGCAGCTCAAAGTTCGGAGCCACGAACGTGATGAACTCTTCCTTCGGCTGCAGATTTTTGTACATCGTTGCAAACTGCTCCATCTGGCTCTCGCCTGTCGTGAGAGTTTTCGCAATCTCCATGCTCGTCATGACCGGCACCGAATCCAGCGCCTTCGTCAGCATGTCGGACGTCTGCGAGAGTCCCGCCAGTGCAGCCCGCAGGCCCGCCATCTGATCCGAGAGTGAGGTTAGTTTCTGCTGACGAAACTTGTCCACTCGGTCCAGCAGCGTCCGCTCGCGATCCTCTGCGGCAAGTATGAAATGACGCATCGCCTTCCGGATGCGCGCTGACGCCTCCATCGCGTCCCGTTCGACGGCCTGCGAGTACGTGACCGCACGATCGATGCTAGCCTTGATGTACTTCGTGCCCAGCTTACCACTCTCCAGTATCGACATGATCTTATCCGGGGCGCCGTGCGAAATGTTCGCCACCGGAATGCACGAGTGATCCTTATGATCCCACAGGGTGCACTCCTGACAGACGACCTTCTTGCAGGATTCGCACAGATAGCGCAACGCCTCACCGTGTACATTACAATGCGGTTCACCCATCACTCCCGCCATTGATCCATTCCCGACTCCAACCGGTCCGACCACACCTCCATGCCCGTTCCCCACCATACAGTTAGCCGAACCGATCGGTGAGATTGTGTTGATCGAGATCACGCAGTGATCCTTCGTGAAGGCATTCTTCCCATGCAGATGTGTGCAGTCTTCGCACAGCACGTCGTTACAGTCGAGACACCGGCTTGACGCGTGCGTATCGCATCGGCCACAGATGGCCCCCACGGATGACGGGCAATGGCTGCCATTCGAAGAGTTCGTTTGTGGGGACGTGCTCGGTGTCATGTGGTGGGACGCGGCCGAACCTATTGCACCGAAAATTTCGCTCACCGCCGAGGAGGCCCCACCGTGACCACTGTTCGCCCCATTCGCGGTACCAATGATGCCAACTCCGGGACCCATTCCAGTTGTTCCGCTGCCACTTCCGACGCTGCTACCTGATCCGATTGCACCCAACACGTTGGAGAATAAAATGTCCTCCGTAATACTAATGCTATCACGATCCAGTGAGGTGTTGTTATTGCTGAAAGCAAAGCGGGAGATCGTACGAGAGGAGATTATTGAACCTGACCGTCCTATTCCGATTTGGCTTCGCCTGTGGCACAAGCAAAGCTCGATGTCGTACCTTTGTGGAACCATAACCGGTCCGGAGCTGGGCTTGTGCGGTGCATCCCAGCAAGGCAGCGCGCTGAACAGGCTCGAAAAGAAGATATGATCGTTGGAGTTGAAATCTCCGGTGCCATCGGTGCCACTACCGCTTGGGCCTCCGTTGGCCGACTGTGCTGTTATCTGCATCGAGGAAGCACCATTGGATAGCAGTGCCATAATCGTGGTTTATCCTGAAAAAAAAAGAGAATGGAAAATGTTTATTAACCTCGTCATATTGCATGTTCGAATACGAATACGAATGCCTCCTTCGTACGAAAGCGTAATTAGGGGTCGCTAGTTTGAGTAGTTCCACGGGACATGGATGCCAATCAAACGGAGAGTGAATATTCTTTACGATTTGTTGTAATGCTATACGAGACGAATCACATTAAAATCGTTTTCCTTTTATGGATATGAATTTATTTTAAGATCTTCAGCTTTTATAGGACTGCCATTGCAACTTACGTCAATAAAGAAATATGGCATTTGTATCCTTAAGATTGTAAAGAGCACAGGTTTGTTTTTCTAGCAATCTCAACCGGATGCTTATTCATGTGCAATAAGCATTTGTCGAATGCATTAAAAGAGGAATCAAAAAATGTTCGAAAAAAGTCCTTTTTTAGAAGCAAAACTGCGCGTAAGGTTTCAATTTTCCCATCAATATTCAATGTACCTTTTTTGGGGTACCAAAAAAGACGGGACTGAAAATTGATTCACTTCATACCCACAACCGAAACCAAGTGTCATCTTTCATTGGGACCCGCTGTTTTCTTTCCGATCCTGAAGCCGCCAACCACCACCACTAACGGAAACAGGATGTGAGGGTATTAAAGAACAAAACACACACACCAAGCCACATTTAGCAAATGCAGAAGCACAATTATGCTGGGTGTTTCGTCGAAATTTCTAAAAAGAAATAAACGCTTGGAGTGAAAGCGACGAAATAAATCTGTGCACAAGCTGTGCGAATAATTTACAGTGCATTCGTCGCACAGATCAATAGAACAAAATGTAGCGAGAACGAATCTTCAGCTTCAAGCTTGTTCAATTACCGTAGCGATTCGCAGACAGGACGAAGAAAAGGACTTCTTGCACGCCGCAGAAAGCAAAAACTCCAAGAAGCTATCGTCCGTTCCATTTCCTTCCAAGAAGGAGAGCTATTGGTTATGGTTGATTTACAACGATGCCTATTTTGTACGATTTCGTTGTTGACTTCCTGGACGAAGAGAAACGAATTTGTTTGTTTCTACTTCGTATTCTGTGCCAAATGCTATTATGCTTGCTCAAACCATGTGAACCCTTAGGACTGGAAGGAATCCTGCCAAACTCCTTTTCCTGGCTAATGTCCACAACCGTCCCGGGGCTCGAATAGGCCTCTTTGGCATTCTGGAACCCCTCGGAAAACTACATGGGTTCATCCTTTCTGCTCGCAACGAGCAAAGGAAACGGAAGGGCCCCAAAACCTCCATAGGCCGAATACACCCAACCAAAAACCAGTGCATCCCTGCAGCGTGATCACATCCCGAAACGGTCTGGTCTCTGGTGGCGGGTAAACCAAGAAGCATAAAGTACGCCAAATGCATAAACTGTAAATCGACGCAAGCGAGTTTGCTGCATTCGCTCGGTGCAAGGAACGTACGATTTCTCTCGCTCTCGCTGTCCTTCTTTCACTTTGGCTGACTTTTTGTTGCCTATTTCAACATTGCCGTCTCTACCGCAGCGCCTTTCTCTTGTTGCAGGGAATGCTGGCCCTTGAAGAGACGCCCCAGAGAGGTTGACCTAGCCCTAGCCCTCGGCCTTAGGCCCTTCGGTCTTGGCGGCAGCATTCACGGGGTACACGGTATGTCGTACAGATTTGCCACAGACTCCGTTTTTCCAGTGAGGGCAACATCGTTCTGCCTTTCGCAGCACTTCGTGTCTCGGTTGCGCCCAGGACATTGGGCCCTCCTCTGGTGCGCTTTGTGAGCAGCAGAAAAGCCCCGTTCCGCATGTGCCATTGGGACCCGATAAAAACATAAAATCATTAAAATGCTCTGCTCCGTTGCCCATACCGGGATGGAATGGGCCAACGAAGTTTTCGCTTTGCCAGACCTTTCCGTGTGTTGTGGCCTTCAAACTGCTCGCCCTATGCATCGTTAATTCGGCCCTTTTCCCTGAACCCTGGGGGCCCCGGACAGGACGGATACCCTTCGGCAGGATGCAGCATGCAATTGTTAGTGCCAGCGGCAGTTCAACATGTGGTAGGCAGACACGACGAGAAGCGCTCTCGAAGGAACGCCATAATTTCTTCTCGCTTCATAACACCGCAATTAATAAATGCTGCTTACGGGGAAACTCTAACAAACTCTCAGTTGAAAACTAGAAAAAAAAGCATTTTCAGATTTCTTTCAACCACATCGAGAAGTTAAATATTTCATGTCCTTGCAACAAAAAGAACCGAAGGTATATACAAATTACAAGCTAATATAGTGTACAAAACATCGTTTTGTTCTTTAATCACTTTTATAATCAACTAAATTATAAAGACGTTTAAAGATGCACGATGTAAACAAACGCTTTATGATTAAATAAAACGATTTATATGAAAACAAATTCTTTATGCGTTGCGCTTATGTAGCAACGTTATGAAAAGAATCCTTTCCGAAATGAAATTATTATTATTGCTTTGCCAGATCGTATTTCGGTAGCGCTTCAGCTGTAGCACGTTATAATGAAGATCCGAAACGTTGTAACTCGAGTAATTATATCTTCATTCCTGCCGGCTTGGTGTCCTGTTTGGATCACCAGGATCAGAAAAGCACACTTTTTCGTTCCTTAAACCGCACACGAAGGGCCCGCTTCCAGATTCTGCTTTTATCGTGCATTTAAGTCTTTCGACCAAGCCACCCAAGCAACCCAAACCTGCTGGTAGAAAATAAAAAAGACGGATGGAACGCGATTACAATGCTCTGAAATCCTTAACGAATGCATTTTCAACACGCCTATATCCACGTTACGGCCAGGCCAGTTCGAAGAAGCACTCCAGCAACGCACCAAACAACTGGCCGTGATTGTGAGACCGGGGGCCTTTACCTGACACCCGATCGGGATTTGGTGTGCCGAGGGCTTTGAGGGCTAAACGTTCTCAAGATGCTTGTGGTTGTAGTTGAATGTAGCCCCGTAAAACAAGGAAAGCATTAATGACCGGATCGTCGAAAATGCGCCTGATCCTCGGATGGATTTCATTTTATCGGCCCGCATCGAATGTATTTTGGTTTGTCTTACTATTGCTCTTAGTTTCATCCGGTTCAGCCGGTGTTCGGAGGAAGAAGCAGGTGCCTGTCTCGGCAGTCCTGCGGATACATCGCTGACGGGTTTTGCTTACGTGTGTGGGCTCTTATTTTGGAAGCGTAAACAATATGCCAAGTTAACCAAGCTTTGTTCTTGTTGCTTGATTGGTATTTTAGATTAACCAGAGCATCTTCTAGCAAGCAGGATGCATCAACAGGATAGACTGGATTTTTTTTCCCCGCAGGTATACTTTGGAAAAGGTCCAAAAAACTTTGGACTACATAATTCCCAACATTCAGGTAGGCGAGTGTTCAAGGATTAAAACACATTTTCACCTATAAATGACACTATTTTACTTTAAAAATTTTTCTTTTTTTTTCTTCTTATTTATGAAATCTTTTGGGTGCAATTGCCAACAAAAATGTAAACTGTTTAAATTTGCTTCTTTGTTAAATGTAAATTGGGTAAATTGGGGTCCAGAAATATTCTGAAATATTTCCCACACATTGTTGCTG
Organism: Anopheles nili; assembly: GCF_943737925.1. Classification (NCBI taxonomy): domain Eukaryota; kingdom Metazoa; phylum Arthropoda; class Insecta; order Diptera; family Culicidae; genus Anopheles; species Anopheles nili. Next base: position 47,747,589 of record NC_071292.1, read on the forward strand.
CAAAGAGAGAAAAATCAAACAAAAGCATCACACACCACGCCCTTTGGCTCAACTATAAAATTGACCCTTCACCTCCACAAGTTGAAGATGCTTGTAGTTACTGAGGGGTTTTTGGTTCATCGACACGAACTCGGTCAAAATGTGGAGGCGATGCTGTATGCTTTCTTTTCCTGTCCAAACCGGGTGTTGTGTACGCTACGAATCTAGCAATACTCGTCACAGCACACACACGCGCGCATAGAATAGTCGTGGGGGTTTGTTTAACTTTTCCACCACTGTTGCCCACCGAACAAAGTGCGGGAAAAGAATCACCACCCCAAGAGCACATGCGAATTGCAACGCAAAGCAATGGAGACAAAATGTGCAGCACGAAATGCAGCCCATCGAATGCAATCAGTGAAAGCAGATCGATGCAGCTGAAATAGATTCCTTTTTTCCGGTTTTACACAATACGTGATATTCCTGACGGCAAGGAGTGTATGTGTGTTCGTCCGGGGTTTTCTCGAAAAAAGGGATCCAAAATGTGATCAAGCGCACAAAGAAAGTTGTAATAATATAGTCAACCAAAAAGCTCGGCTGTCGAACAGTGTCGAAAGTGTGAACAGGACTTGGTTTGCTTTCGTTTCCCACCGAGGAACCGGAACACACACACACACGGGAGTTTCACACACTGTTTGCCACTCGCCTGCTTGCACTCGCCCAGGATGGAATGCACTTTTTCTACACCGAAGGCGGCGCCTGAAATGGGGTTGACTTGATGCGGCTCCGCAGGGCGTTGGGCGCATCTTCCATCCGTCCAAGGACACCATGTGACGGGAACCGGAACGGTGCACACCCCACACATACACACACACACGCGCGAACGCTTGCCGATGTGAAGAAAATTCGCATGAAAGGCACGGCGAAAAGCAAAGAAAAAAAAGCAGGGCTGCAAAACATGCTTCCAAGCGCTCTCGAGGCTGTGTCGATCCTGCGACGAAGGAAAAAGCGAGAAAGCACACAACCTCGTTTGGGCGGGTGGTGGGAAAATCAAGCGAAGGGCGGATGGCCGGACGTGTGTGGGAAAGACGCAAATGGGAAACGAAACAAAGGAGGCTGCGAGCGACACACACACACACACACGCATGGACACACACAACAGAGGGCATATGGGACCCGCCGTTTGGTTTAATGGGCAGCGTTAAATGTTGAGGTAGTCCCGCATAGTGTGAGAGAAAGATCGCAACCCGAAGAGAGCAAGAGAAGATCGTAGTCGGCGAATTTGAAAGGCAACAACACCACCGCGGGAGAACCACGCGTGAGCGAGAGGGCGAATGAGCGCGAGAAAGAACAGGAAAGCAAACAGACCACGACGTTTTGCGGAAGGGGTTGGAATCGCGAGCGGGGCTCACTGAACTACCCCCTTTTGGGGGATTGATGCGAGGGGCAAAAACAACCCCTCGTGGTCCTTTCCCAAGCAACCCTTCGTCTGTCTCTCTCACCCTTTATCACTCATTTGCCTCCTACATAAGGATAGATAGGAGCGCTCTCGTGCAGATTCGAAAACAAAACAACGTCATTTGTAAATAAAAAAAAATGCGTCTTCCACCCCATGGCACTGGGGGGCGTGAAAAAGGGCGCAAAAAAGGGACAGACAACGAAACACGAAAGGAAGGAGAGTACACGCCAAAGGGGTTGCGCGCGCGCGCGCACATGGCGTCAATTATTTGCGCGCGCACGCGTGCGTTTTCGCGCAGCTGCACGCCATGCAGTTCGTTACATTCGAAAGGGCACATAATCATTCCTGTTGCCCGGCTACCGGATTCGTCCGGTGCAGCAAACGATCGCTTGGGAAATAGATCAACTCCAGGCGATAGTACGGGCGTATTATTGACGACTCCTGCCGTGGCGAGAAGACGTGTTTTTATTTTCGTTACGCCGTTTTGCATCGCAATTGGGAAGTCTTTTGCAGGCGATGCTCCCCACCCTAGATGTTGGCCGCCCTTCGGGAAGGTCCCCGCGGTTACGTCCCCCTCCTCTTCTGTGATACCCGCAAACATCTGCTGCTGGTGTAGTCGATGCACTTCGGATGCATCGCCACCGTCGTGCAGCTTTTCCATCTGTCTGCGGACGAATAACAACCTGCTTGGCCTGCAGCAGCTGCAACTCGCTGCAGATGCGGCTTCGTTGCAGTCCACGCTTGCCCTTACATCCTTCTCCTTTCGACCATTCACGTACACGCACACACACACTTGCACTCGTTGCATGTGCATTGTAGTGCTATTATCCGGCCGCATCGATTCGAATCTACCCTCTAGCGTTCTTGTGGCGCATTTCTTGGCCAACCAGCCATTCTGCAGTTTTCGTAGGCCGCCCTTTTGCTTGTGCTGACTCCCTGCCCCTCCCCCCCCCCTCCCTCCTTGACCGGCATCCCTTGAACCGCAAAATGAACCCAGAGTCATGGACGCTCGCTCGGAAAACCGCATAAATACGACATGAAGAAGATGCATTTCGTTGGATTGATTGCGGTTCGTTGTTGTTATCCTTTTGCGCCTGAACGTCACCATATGTGTACCGGCGAATGTTACATACTTTTCGCGTTAATCTTCCTCCACCATCGACAGCACGATCTGGTTCTATAGGGGGAGGAATTTTTTTTGAAAACAACGCCACAAGTTAATTCAATTACGTGTTCAGCGCAGCCAATTGGTTCTAGCAATGAGATCGAATAATCGTCGATCCTTTTACTGTCTCTGATGGTTCAGCAGCAGCCTTTTATCGCATTATTCCAAACTCATGATGTTACTAAATGTGACACTAGCTGGCTTTTTTGCACCCAAAGATACGCTGAAGTTTTAATTTGAAAGGCGTCTGATTTCGAAAAAAAGAACAAATAATGACAGGCATTTTACGATCATTTTCCATTGGTGTTTTTATGTTGCCTTCAGGCAAAAGAAACATAAAAGGACAAAAAATTTCACAGTGATGCATAAAACTGTAACATAGAATAAGTAACAGTTCCATTAAATAAAAAAGAACACCTAAGAGCCTCGTAACGTTTTACAAAGAAACAAAGCGAAACGAAACAAGTCGTACGCAGAGCAACCATTTGCGACAGGGCCCTTTCGGCTAGACGTTTAACAAAAAAAAAAACGAACGATGAAGAACAGTGGAAGTGGAAGTGAAATATTCTTCCACCGTTCGTTCCACCGAACCGTACGTGGAGGATCAGAAAACGGACGAAAACAACAAAACCCAAACCGGCGGGGAAGGAACACAAATTTATGTAAGACGCTTCCTCTCAAACCATTCGAGAGAGCACAACCATCTGCTGTTTGCTGCCGTGCAGGAATAAATAGCGCTTACACGCGGTGGTTCGGATGGTTTGGTTTCAAGACCGTATATTTATGTTTTATTTCCTTTTTTTGTCTTCTCTCCGGCGAAGGCGACCCAAGGGTAGCGCAGCCATTTTACCGAACACCGTTTGGGCACGAAATGTACGGAGCCAACATATGTGTGTGCCATCGGAATGCCCACCACAGCCTAGTTCTGGCAGGTAATTTGTATCCCGAAGCAAGCAAAAGGATGCAGCAGGCCTCAACTGTCGTTTAGTTTGAACGCCAAAGGACCGTTGTTCGTCAGGAAAAAGGGGGCGCAAAAATATTGATTCTCGCGGCTCAATCGCTAGCTTCTGGGCATCGTACAAAATTTGCATCCTTCTTGAGAACGACGGGGGAAAAAAATAAATACCGGAACCAAGGCGGAACCATTTTGTACCTAGCAGGCAGCATTCGGTAAAGGCTCCCTCAGGGCAGTGGGAATCGCAAATTAGATTCCGTGACTCCCCCTTTTTGCGCCACGCGTTTGCCTTAAATTGCAGGACATTTTACATCCTTCGTTGGAAATAATAAAATAGGTCCCTAAAATAGGGGCCTTAAATAGGCCACTGTTTGGTGTGACGTGTGCAGTACACATTACACGCTAGCCGTTATCAGTTGAAATTTGAATGCATTTTATCCTTCCGTTCGTCAGCACGACATACGTTTAGGAAAAACACCCCCCAAAAATGAACACGAAAAGAATGGGGAACGTTTATCAGAGCACGGTTTTGGTCGTTTGTTTACCACCTATGGCAAACACACCGGCACACAGATACACATCCACCCACACTGGTACATGTGCGGCTTTTCCACCACTCCGATTTCCGCACCAGATCACGCTCGCAACCCTCAACCCCCAAAATAAGAATGTTGCGAAGGGGTGTGTTGTTTTCGGGGTTTGTTTTTGTTGATACCGTCTCTTTCTTTCTCTCTCTCTCTCTCTTCCTCGGTCACCGCGTACCGGACGCATGCGCACCAGCTGGGGTGTGTGTATTGTTTCCACCCCCGAAAAATTGTGACCAAGTCGATGATAGGTAGGGGGTAGGGGAGAGGGGGTTCGCGGTGAAACGAGGCCCGAATATCAAACGTCGCGATGTTGCCACACCACCAAAGGTTGGTTGAACTTTCGGCAAAAGGATCCAAGGATACATTGACCCCGGTACCATCACCCCCGAAAATGTGGGCCAGCGCACCCCACCCCCCCCTTCCCACTTCCCACAAGGCGTCCCTTGTGAGCTGGGGACCGATTGATAGCCGAGAGGGCGGATTCGGCCGTAAGGTTTTGGTAGGGAATTTATTGGACAATATGCACCAGGCTTTTTCGATCCCGAAATACGGCCCCGGTAGTATTTCCGGTCCCGCTTGTTGGCGTAGTGTTCGTGAGCAAACGTCCCGGCCAGGAACTGGCGCGAGGGAGATGCTTTTCGGGGATGTAACACGAACGAAAGAGAGAGCACGAAGATGTGCTGCGGAAATTTCAATAACAACGAAAGTTGGAAACCGTCTTAGCGCGCTCGTGCCCCGTTACCAAGGAGACCGACTTCAACGGACGTTGGGATGATTTTTTTTGTTCATGCCTAGCACACCAAAGGATGAGTCCTTCGGCCAAGGATCAGCAGCAACCAGGGCGATTTCCCCCTCGTTTTACGACCACCAAGAACCAAGCAACCGCACCACTACCATCACCACCGGTTACAGCAGCTTTCGTGCGGGGACACGCCGAATCCTTAGGGCGCGCTGTTGATGAGGAAATCAGGTCAATGAACTCTTCTGCCAGCGGCTGGTAGCTGGGGGCAAGAGTGGTGCCGTGTGTTGGCGCAACAGCAGGCAGGGCTGATGGGGTGTGTTTTGCCATGTTTGAGGTAAGAATTTCGTCGTTCAGCTAATTTTTCTTGTGCACAAAAAAACTACCACTCAAACACGGTGGGTGTTTAATGACTGACGGTTGGAAGGGATCGGAAAAAAGGAAGCATCAATTCGATGTCCTGCAATACAAGGGAAAACGATAGTGTCTTTTTTCCGCATTTTCCAGCGTGTCTTAGGAACGCTCGGAATGAAATGATTTTAAAATTAGGAACCATCTTCCTTTTGAAGCTTTTGAATGTGTGTGTGCTTGTCTTGGCGTGCAATTTTCATCACCCTCATGAGACGGCATTTTTGACTAAGCGCTGTCTGTCTTATCGCACACACCGTTTCAATGTATCGCTGTACCATTTTGTGTGGGGTTTCGAAAATGGTATGCCCTCTCCAGCTCAAAAGCAACCTCGTTCCTAGCCGAGGGCAGCAGTTTTCCCAGGAGAAGAAAAGTCGCAATTAAAGCCCACCGCGGGCCCGTATTGCTGATTCCGTTCCCTTTGGGGGAGGAGGCCTTCATCTCTCCGGCCATGCTGCGTAAATTTACAATCCCACAATCCGGCCAATACGACACACAAGCGCTTTCCCGCAACTTTCACTCTCTCGATCGAGGAAAAAAAACAGCGAGAAAGAGGCGTCAGTGTGGTAGTGGCGGTAGTAAATGCGATGCACACGCATACCAGCGTTTTTTTTGGTATGGTTTCTTCTCAAAAGGCTGGTTGTGATCCCTTCTTTCCTTGTCACCTGGTTCGACTGGTTCAAACGCGAGGGGAAAATTTTGCTAGAACAAGAAGCCCTTCCAAGCAGGAGCCGTATGCTGCCCTTTATCCCAGCAAGCTGTTTGGCTTGTAGTAAAACCGTGGCTTACCTTTTATCGTCGACACCTTGCGGCCTGCCGGCGTACGGCTTGCTTTATCCAATCCTAGAGCCGCCGTAAGGCCTCACCTGGCACACATACACCACGAACCGTCGTCGAAGGTAGTAGACCTGCTCCCCACCATGGAGCGCAACCACCGGTGTACGATCCACGCACACACATGCACGGAATGGAGAAGCGCCTTGTTTTCCTTCTTCTTCTTCTTCTTTCAGCTATTTTGTTATGCGCCGTTTCTTCTCCGTTTTTACCCTTTAACTTTTGCGCTTCCCTTCGTGTGGCCGTGTGGGAAGGCGCCGGTGGTGGTGGTGATGCGTTGCGTGAGCGTCTTTATCCGGTCGCGCTTCCTTCTATCGACATTCCAGATACGAGAGAGCTAGCCGGGCTTTTATCTGTTTTTCTTCCCGCACCCGGCGTTCTTCCGTTGGCGTGATTGACGCGCGTGTGCGTACGCCAAAACCCGCGTGGAGCGGACAGTATGGCGACCAGTCAGAAAGAGGGTGGGGGTGGAACGGTGCGGTGCGGTGGTGTGGTGATGCTGGGATGATGGCGGCCACCGGCGGCTAGTAACTCCGTGGTTCCGCGTCTGTCGATTTCCTCACTTTCACTTTTTCCAACCGAAATGTCGGCGGCTTACTCATGCGTCTCCGGGTGGTGGTGGTGGCTGCGGGCACTTGCCTCTTTTCTCTCTCTCTCTTTCTGTCTCACACACACTCACGGGTAGCGCCTTTGGTAGGCAGCGTCCCTTCGTTATCGCGCCCCGTGTCGGAGGTTTTAGCGCTTCGAAGCGAACGGCGATGGTAAAAAAATGAACTTAAAAAAAAAGAAACACACTCACACACCGAGGTTGGGCTTTCTCTCGTTATCACGCACTCGCCTTCCTCGCTTGGGACTCGCGCGCGCGTCGCCCTTTACCGTCGTCGGCCTGAAACAACACTGCGTGTTCTGGATCTCGCACGTTCGCGTGCTCTCTCTCTCTCGCTTGCTTCAACCTACTTTGCTCTTTTCCGCTTTTGTTTGTGACGCAGCAACCGAAACGCCGTGAGCGAAGCGCGGAATACTTACTTAAGAATCACTGGAAAATGACGAAGACCGGACAGGGGGCGGAAGGGAGGGGAAGAGCAAAAAAAAAGGTGAAGAAAATGAAAACGGGCCCGACTTTACCGCGGCGTGATCAGCGCAAGATCGAAAAGATAATTTAAAAGGAAAGCTCAGTTTCCGCGAAGATCAAAGCAACCAATGCGATGTGTCGCAGTGTGCGCGCACTGTACTACTTCGCGTGTATTATGTGCACACACGATCGTAGTAATTCCCCCGCTTTACACAAAATGGTCGTCGCACGGAAAACGTATCCAGCATCGGAGAATCGGAAAACCGTGGCGTGCCCATTAATGGAGGGCGAGATAGTTTCCCTACCCAGTGCTGTAGCATTGGCGAGATAAAATCGTGCTGCTGTGGTCCGTAAGCGGCGGAATCCCGGTCGGCAGCATAGTTCACGGACATATATATTTATATGCTCCCTCGCCGTCGCTTCCCATTTATCTCTCTTTCTCCCTCGCACTTACACACACACGAACTGTATCGGTCCGAGTTACGCCATTTGTGTACGATGCATCCCGAAATGCATCCGGAAGCACAAAGCCAATGCAGCCGGAGCAAAAGAGCGAGAATGACTGAGCAAGAGAGAAGCGCCTACGATGGAGTGGAAGTGAACGCGTCCGGGAGGGTGCGAGGGTTTGTGGTGCACGCGGGACGTGCTGAAAACGCAAACACCACCAGCACACACCGTGGTCACACTCGCAAGCAACCCGCTTTTCTTCTTCACAACACCCGAAACGTGTCGAAACCCTATGGGCTGTGGCTGCTGCTACAATGTGCTCGAGAGCGTTATGTCTGTGTTACCAAATCTATGCACATGGACACTCCGATTGTCGCATCAGGCTGGAGCGGTATTTCAACTCTAAATGTCTGCTCTCGAAGCACAAACCACGCGCAAGGAAGATTTTTCTCGACCTTGCCAGTAAAAATGTTCAGCCAGACGCCGAGCAGTAATTGTGGTGACGGGCGAGAAAAAAACGAGTAGATCGAGACGGCGGGAAATGAATGGTGTGCTGTCTCGGAACACCCCGACCGATGTTTGAACAGTTTTCGTTAAATATAATCTTTTTCTTACAACTTATTCTCCGATTCTCGCGTGAGTTTCGAATACACGGCACACAAAAACGACACACAACGCGTAAGACAAATCGAGATAATCTAGCGCTTTTGTTCGCGGCAGTCTTTTCGTTTACTGATTTTCCGGCAGTACAGCGCCGCCGGTCGTAGTACTGCTAGCCGCGTGCGACAGAGAAGAAATGAAATGTTGATTGTTTATGCTCAAGCTGTCACACCGTCTTTACGAATATTACAGCAACACTACACTCAAAACACTGGTATGTGATAGCCGCAGTGCCAGCTAAACGATAGTGAAGCAATAGTGTTGTGTGTAGGTCACATTTTCACATTTTGTTTATTCTTGAATTATGATAGTTGATAAAATGTTTCTAAATTATGCTGTAAATATGTTGCTCATAATAGTCATCATTCTCTATTTATTTAGAAAGGAAACAATACTTTGGAAAGGAATATTTCCCAATCAAAGACATTACTTTCACCAGGAGAAACAAAGTACGCCACCTAGAGATGAATCAATTACACGAAAGGTACTGGAATTAAGATTGAGTTTTGAAAGTGCAGATATATCGTATTTAGCGTGTCATATTACAAGTATTTTTAATTTTGTAGTTTCACACACTAGTATTCTATGCATAGTTAAGTTTTCGAATGTTCGAAAAGGGTTTGATGATTCACCCTGCATATATCACTGCGTATGCTTTTAGACCATTTTAGACCACTTGTAAAAGTTATAGGGTCCAACTAAAGGTTCTCATGTAAAAAAAATATTAGGCGAATTTACCAACTAATTAAGGATACCAACAACCAAAATCAACACAAATTTGATACGCTCAATGTTTTTAATGTATACTCACAAAATTATTTGTGAAAAAATAAAACAAAATAAAACTTTGAAAATTTCCAGCACACTAACAGAAATTACATCAAGCGAATACATCATTCTAAAATTTATTTACAGTTTCGTTTGAAAGTATAGTTCATTATTTAATAATGCAACGAATTAGAGTTTGGTGGCACATGTGTATTGCGTATACGATTCTAACAAAAAAACTCTTCCAGATGTTGTGTATCTTTCTTTATAAATGACATGATCCGTTTGCATTTCTACCAATGATTCTACCAATTGATAATGCTTCTCTCTTTTTACTATAACGTTGGATATTTATTTTTATGTTTTATTTAGTGTATAAATAATATTTATTGGTTTTATAATTATCAAACAAATTACGAACTGACGTGATTATACTCTTAGTACATGTACTTCAATGTGATCAACGCTGTGCTAAAGCAGTGTGTCAACGGCGATCAATTTTTCGATGTTTTTTCTTATGACTTGACGTCAAAAAAAATGACACATTAACAAATTACTCAATGATATAGAAATTAATAGAGACACATGAAGAGTACTTTAATTATTTTTAACGTAACATATTCGTGCAATCAAAACGACGCTCTAGCTTCCTCCCGTTTGAATCTTCCCATAACATCTTTTGTAAATCAGCTCCGCTGCATCCGCGTGGACCTACATGAGTTCGTGATGTAGTTTTCACATCTACTCCTCTTAATACTTCTCATGAACAAAGTACTTAAAATGTCCTAAAAATTATTCATTTTTTGATTTTTGCTTTTTCTTTATAGCTGTCAGTCAAAGCTTGTCGACAAGAAAATCAGAGCAATAACTTCTTCTTTACTGACCCGCTCGCTTCAAATAAAGATATCTAAGGAATTCGTTAATACATAAAATAATAAAAATTAAATACTAAAGAACATTAAAGTATAAGATCAACATCCTGCTTATTCTAGATAGTTCAGTTCTTCTTCTGGATCTAGCAATAGCTTGTTGAAGACTATCGGATTCGGATCATTATTTGCGATACCGATTTCTTCTGGATCTGGTTCCACGTCATAAATAAAAAAATTCTGATGCGCTATACCTATACCGTTATTCTGTATGAGATGTTCTTTTACCATACTAATATATCGAAATTATTTCTACCAAATAGGACAAGAATATGGCTACGATTTTGTGTGGATTCTCATATGAACTTTAAGTCCATACTTTCCAAAAAATCTCATGTTACACAAATGACACTGATGTTTTTTCTCCATATTATAATACTTTCGATGCTAGCAGCATCGAGATCTGTAAGACAAAGAACAATCAGAAATAATAGGTAAACTTATTACCCAATAATCAAAATTGATTACTTACTTTGTAGTGAAGTTTTTTGAGGCTCGTATGTGCTCAGTCAGATATCGTCATCGGGTGAGCTTTGTCTATTAGGATTTAGAATTTCTATTTCATTTGTCACCAAGTTTTTTAAGGGCGACACACTATTGGCGTTTATTTGCGCTAGATCCAGTATCTCAAACTCCTCTGTTATATCTTCCATCGTTTGTCTTAGTCTCAGCTGCTCATTTCTTTTGACGGCAGCAGAGGCGATTTCCGCTGGGGATTTAGCCTGGTTCCACATAGTGATAATATTTTTAGAGGTGTTTTTCCGCATAGCTGGAGGAGTCTCCGCCTCAGGAATTGCAGCCAAGGATTTAGACTGCTTTTCGCGTCGTATAGAGATACTCGATTTTTTAGTTTTAACTATGATTTCATCATTTCTTGAACCCATTGAAATGATCCCAAGTTGCTTACATGACGCCGCTTGAACATTCCATATTTTAGCTCGAAACTGTTCGAATTCTTTCAGCTTATTGAAACAAGGTGTGCAGATTAACGTAGAAAAGCGATTATCATTATGATCGACCTAAAACAGAGGGGAATGGGAATGGGATAGTGTTTAATCTTACTAGAATGTGCGCGTAGGGAGGAGGAAGCGGGAGGATCGAAATAATGACACATTAGAAGTAACATCACAGGCTGTAGGACATCAACCGAAGGACAAACGCATCGTTTGGTGTAGCCATTTCATAGAGTTCTAGACCATCGTCCAGTCGTTACGGTAGTTGGTGCAAAAGTCTCCCGAAACATCGACATCCGAACGATCGTTCCAGGCCGCTCGTGGCACGTTAACACGTGAAATTTCGATATATGCACGGATCCATTCCCCGATTACACCGATACAATCCATATACCCACCGAATATTAAACCTCACAAAATTACTTAGAAATCCAACTCGATTCACTTACATTTAGCTGAAAATGTATATGTATTAGGCGTTTCAGGTCATCGTCGATCGTCCTGTTGGGATGACGATCGGTCATGCACAATCTGCAGGTTTGTATATAATCCAATGGCATATTTAAGGAAAATTGAACTTATTTTAGCAGAATATGTTGAATCAAACAGGAAAAACTCCGACAGAGATCAGAGGCGAGCCACATTCATCGAAATGTGGGCGAGAAATGAATGCAGATCGCTATGCTGTTAAGTCAGATGCTGAAAAATGATTGTGCGATTTGCTATGGGCTGTCAAAATGAATGACCATGTGAAAAATTTATAGCACATACAAATTTTACAATTATCACCTTGTGTGCCAAGCGTTTTTTTTAGGGAAGTGCACAAAAAGCCACGATTCAAGCGTTTCTTGTTCATACGTCAGAGCCTCGGTTGCACCGGCTCTAATTCTTAACGTTCTACGTTTGTGATGAATTTTTGGCTTTCTTTGCGTTCATTCGTATTTCTTTTTGGTCATAAATGTGATACGTGGCAATAATAGCTGTTCTAAATATTTAAAAACTGCATTTTAAAATGAAGCGTTTTTGCCGTAACCGAAAAATGGGTGACATGGCATTCTAGTAAATTTTCCGTCAGTCACTCTTTGACTGACATGGCGTGCAAGGTTTTATTGCATAATTATTATAGCATACCGTACCAATTCTGATATGTCGACTATCAACGGCGCTCACCTATCCGTCAACGTCGATAACATTCAATTCTCGAGACAGTTCTGAATAGCTGGCTAATTGAAGTCGAATATATAGTTAATGCTGACGGACGTACCAGTTGATCGAGAGGAAGATGACCCTATCACCCCAAACCACATCCTGTTAGGATCATCAGCTGGAGTAAAGCCTCTGATCCCATACACCGATTCGCCAGATGCATTACGTAACAACTCCAAAACCTCGCAACTGTATGCCAATTTATTTTGGAAAAAATGGATTGCGTCCTATCTACCAACGTTAACGCAAAGGACGAAGTGGTATCAACCTCGACATATCGGAATTGGCCCGGTCCGGCTAAACTTCGGCGTGCTATCCCCTGTTGCATTCTCAACATCATTATTATAGCATACAAACTTTACAATTATTTTTACTGCATTAACGAAATTATGTGCTCTTTTGTGCAAAACTGATATTATTAAAAAATGGGATGTTAAAATGAAAAACAAAAATATAAATGTACTGATAATGATGTTTGATTTATAAGTTGATAAAAAGTTTATTGATAAATCAATATTTTACCATAATAATGAATCAAAGTTCAATGGGTTTATTTTCTTTTGTTTTACCCCACCACTACTGCAAACTACTTTTAAAATAATTCCTTTCACGTTACATCTATTCCAACAAATTTGTATTTTGACGAATTAGGATAACAGGAACAACAGTGCTTCAGCATTAGAGCGGGTTCCAACACCTTGATTTTAAAGAACCTCAACCATCTAAAAGAAACACTATTTATATTCATTTTCCAAAAGAGTCTCAAAATACAAGTTCATTTTGTTTCATAACGCACATAAAACAAACCCATCACTTCAGTACGTCATAAACCGTTTATTTAAAAAAATAAATCACGATCGTATTTTAAAAAGGTTTACGTCTTATTTACATAGTAAAAAGTAATGCTAGTGTGTATGAGGATTTTAAAGGTGTGCTGCATTCGCGTGGTTGGCAACGTCATTGCTGCGACTGAGCCGCATTACAATGCATTCACAATCCAGAAGACGCGCATGCGAAAACCTCACAGCATCCTGTTTTTTTTTTCAAGTACAATTGGGACACTGCCAGGCTGTGTTCTGTTTTACCCCGATAGAACAGTTCAAAAGGATAGTAGAAGTTACACCGCAACCGATTGCTTTGCTGTCCTTGGTTCACTGCGCTATAGCTACAGCTACTGCCTCTAATAACCTAAGACGCCCGAGGATTCCGAGCGTACCGGAAAGTGAGCATACGTCCCTTGTGTGCTTGCATATCCAGTCTTACTAATTTTGGCAGTAACATAAAGAGTTCAAGATATGGTCCGTTTCCCGGAACGTGCGCGTTTCTTGGACCTCACTCGTTCGCTTAGGTGGCTGGATCCGTCGTGAAATAAATAATAAATAGTCTACCAGCCTTCCAGTCAGTCCTTTGAGATGAGCGCGTGCGTGTGTACGGGTACTATGGTAGCCTTAGTATGCTAGGGACCTCGGATAGGATGCTGCGGCTTACAGATCCGGCGATGGTCGTTTTCGCACGTACTTTGCGAAGTAATCTGGCCGCCAGCATTTGCACGAGCCGGGTATGAGGAACCAGTCATAGTACAATCGCACCTGGAAACATCCGATCTCGTCGTGTCCATCACAGTGTTGATTTTGCTTCGAAGTGGCAGCGGCTGCTGTCGGAGTTTGTTGCGATGACGGATTGCCGTTGACCGGACCCTCGTATACGTTGTCTGTCGGCAAGCCGGCACGTTTCTGTAGGTACTGTTGGTACGCCTGGAAGTCCTGGATCGAGGGTGCCGTGGTGGTTGTGGTTGTCGGTGCGGTTGGTTGTTCCTCGGCGTTCGGATAGAAGATTTCCGCCACCAGCAGGCTAACCCAGCGTGGAGATGACAGACACCCACCGTCGAGATAGTGGCAGCGAGCCTGCAAGCACCGCGTCACTTCGACTGTTTGCGTGAAGTAACCCTCGTAGGGGATCTGCACCACGTAACGCCACGATCCTTGGTAGTTCTTCGCGAACACGGGTGTTGCGTACTCGACCTTGGCTGGACAGGGTGTCGGGGGTCCTTCATACCGCGGAGGTGGTGGGTAGGCAGCGGCAGCTTCCTCGCGTCGTTCTGCTACCAACTTGCTGGTGATCGGCTCACCCTGGATGGCGCGATAAAGGGCACAAAATACGCCACCGCCGTCGCAGAACTTCCTTGGTGCACGTCCATCTTCGTCCATGCGTGGGCTTTCCTCCTCCATACGCATCGATTTTCCCATTCGGCGTCCAATTCTACAACGAACAAAAGAAAAATTAATACAAAAACCGACGAAAAAGGATGTTGTGGGAATTCCTGACGAAGAAGGACGAATTCCTGTCGGCTTACCCATTGTCGTCGAACTGGTCCACAGGATCATCAGGAATGATTTGCGTTACCTTGGGCAACGTGTCGTCCGCTTTTAACACCGGTAGCGTCTTCGACAAGAACTTGAGCGTCTGATTACGGATCAGCTCGCTAGCATCAGGAAAAAAACCACAGGCATAACATTAACACATTTAATTGCTACCCACGCGCGCCAAGACTAAGGACACTTACAATGGATACGGTTCGCCTAGCACGTTCTGTTTCATCGGATTACGAGGAATTTTGCCCTTGTTTAGATCCCCGCACAGGTTGTTAGCCGATACATACGGCTTCGGGTTGGTCGCTTCCTTGCACTCGATGTTAATATGCGTGTAGGGTGGCGAGCGTACTTTCGGCGGCACTGCTGAAGGAGACTCTATGAATGCATAGTATCTGCGAATTAAAATTTTAATGTAAGCACACAGTTTCGTAATGTGAAGCGGTTTTGGATGACATCGAAAAATAATGCAGTTCAAATCCGCTTTAATTTCCTTATTGATTTATGTCGACTTACCCCTCAGGAGGCTCCTCAGAATCGAGAAGTTCATCGCCCCTGATGAATACTTGGCATCCAAAGAGCAGCTGTTATCGAAAAGGATACAAAAACACCTGTTACTTGCATTATTCGTAAAATGATCATTTTCAAAATTTCCAATTCCACAATCAAAATCCGTTTGAAATTTATGCGTAAATTTCAAATAAAATTCACTCACTTTTCTATGATAGACAAACGAAAAGAAAAGGAAAACGTGTACTTCACCACCACCGATCAATTGCGGCCATCTGAGCGATCCGCGCGTGCTTAATGGCACTCTCCGTTTCAGTGGCCTAATTAGGTTAATACGCGTGTAGTGCTATCGCAAATATCGGGAATTAGTTCAACGATCATCTCGCGATCGATATCGATATCAATATCTTTTTTTCTCCTTTGAAGACCAAAACTCAATTAAGCTCGGTTTATGCGCACGAGTTTGCAAATGACTCTTTCTCCGCTGTGCATGTGCTCCGCTTACACTTCTTTTATCGTTCTTTTTTTCTTTCACATCCAAAAATCACCTTGTTTTCGATCCCAAAATCAATACAATTTCACGCCTGTGCTGTGCGCGATACTGCTTCGGTTCCTTCAAAGAAGCGACTACTCACCACTTTCTACGTCTTATTCGACGAGGGTGAAATTTGTGGTCATCGATTTTTAGCTCGATTTTTTGGGGTTGATCTCCAGCGAGAAAAGGAAATCGAAATTGGGGTTGCATCGCTATTCGACGGACATGGATAATGCAAGCATGTGAATGTTCACTTCACTTTCTGTTCGCGTGGAGGCCTCATGGGCTGTCGAGCAATTTTTATACCTTTCGCTACTGGTTGTCATTAAACCGTATTGCGATGCATTTCATGGCCGCAGATGAACCGAGCTCCACCGAATTTCTACTATCAAAACCACTTTTTTTTCTTTAAATGGATGTGTTTTATGCTAATCCATTATGCGCTTGATTTTCTTTTGCATTAGATTTGCGACGAAAGTGTCAACTCAGAGCTGAAAATATGCTAATTTCGAATTGATTTCTAACCGGTGATCTGTGTGGTTTCACGTATCCTTTGTTACTTTTCCCGATTCCGACGTCCCAGATTCGGGTCTATCGATAGGAAAGTTTGTTTGGGGAAGAAAAAACATCAAATGGCCTCGGATTGGTCATTTCCTACATCTCATTCACAAACCATATTCACGGGCACACAACTGGGCGATGGCATTTTTATTGGGAGAATTTCGCAACCATCAAATCAAGTAATAAGCGGATGAAAGCATGAGCCATCTACAAGAGCCATTCCCGAGTAGCATGAAAAACCCGTTGCACAAGGCGAGGCGATTGTAGGGAGGAGGCTTGTCTAGTTCAAGCAATCTTCGATACAATTACCGGTTACCATTTCCACTCGCGCAGTTGATATTACCCGCGATGTGCTCTTAGTACAGCAGCCCCGATTTCTTTGGCCTATTTCCTCGATTGCGACGCGGCAAAGACGGGAAGGTAAAGCAAAGAAGAGAGAGGACCTACCGTTCAGGTCGCTCACGATGCTAATCTACTGTCCGGCATGGATCGAAATAGACCTTCCCGTGGTACTTTAGTTCGAGTTCGGTTGGTCCCCGAAGCAATTCATGGTCCCTTCTGTTACGCTTCATGTGGTACAGGCCTTCTGATAAATCGAGACACCGAACGGATGCGTCTCTGCGACCGTGGTCGACACACTTGCACACACATATCTCCCACCTCATGAACCAACTGGACCCGGTTGACGACTTCGGGAATCGCCGGAATGTGTACGTGAGTAATATGCTGTTCCATTTTGAAAGCCTTCTTTTTTTCCCCCTCACCCAGATCGCACGACCGGCGAAACCAATTCGTACGACGGATATGCTATATTTGGGGAAGGCAAGTGAGAGAAATGGGCACAGAAACCCACGGCGCACTTCCGCGAGTCTTCTCGACGCCTCATTTTTCCATTCAAACATCCAACCTACGTGTGCAAGCTTATAGGGAATGCAATGAAGAACCACTACTGTAAGTAGTCGGATAGCATTTGTAGAAGAATGTTTGATTCTGTTGGCGATAATATAGCAAGACATAAACTAATCTAGTGTAAATGTCGAAATCGAATTAATTAAATGACTGATAATATTTATCTGTAAGCAAGCAGTATTGATAAGAAGAGATTCAAATAAAATATGCACGAACAGCGAGATAACGGATGAAAAACGATGTGTTTGTACTGTAGAAAAAATAATATTTTAGTAAGGTAGCCAAAGCCAGAAAAAAAATATCAAACGTAATTAATGAAAACAGAATTTCTAACAATGTTATGTAATCCTTTTAAAACAATTTGCAATAAATAATACTCTAAAAAGAAGTTTATTTTTAATCCACGACAAAAAATACGCTATATGGAACAAAAGACTTCAATGCCTTTCGTGCGCTCAAAAGCAGCAAGCGACGAACCCCCGAACCCGAAGCCGCACACTTCGTTACTGCTTCGTGCAATCACCCCAAAGTACTTCCATTATCAATTACGCTCATGCGTTCCCTATTTCGGTTGGTTTTCAATCAAACTTGCTGCACAATTTCCGTTTTGTTTTTGTTTTGAAAACTTCAAAATTCGACACACGAAACGGTTTTTCGGTCGAAAACAACCGTTCGCCGCGGGTATGGTTCAAAGGTTGATTATCGATTAACGAACCGATTAGAACGTTGCTTTCGTGGTAACGGTCTTACGATCGATCCGCCGCGGATCTGTGATCATCATCAAGCAAGAATCCCACACCTTAATGGTGAGACCGTTTCCACCCTGACCAAAAGAACCCCTTCTCTAACGGGAGGGGTTAATGGGGGGTATGCAGAGAAATGCAGTCTCGCTATGCACACCACACCATACGCGAAAGAAACGTTCATCAATTAAAGCGTATGGGGAAAAAAAGAAAGAAAAAAAAAAGCCGCTCATACACCAGCTAACAGTTCTTCTGGCAGGTCTGACCTACAAACACATTTGAGCCGCCGAAGAGAAGGCCTCCCGCTGAACCGGAACACGTATCGACGAGCAGTGCCATCGTACGTATGAAGGGAAATACATAATCGGGACATTAGAAATGTTCTCTTAATGCCAGCTCCTTTTGGTTTAGTGGTAGGAAAGTCCTACCGAATCCTTAACAGCGTGTTTAGGTCGGTCTACAGTTGATTGTTGAAAGCGGTACTAACGAAAATGCATCACGGTGCTGACGCACTTTGCTGATCAATGCTTGCTTCGATGCCCATCTCTCTCACTCTTTACCCAGTTTTATACACCCCCCAATCTCAATCTCACCATTTTGCTCACCCCCTGTGCAACCACCTAGGGGTGGTATTTTTTTTCGCACTGTTCTCAAGAATCCGAGAGCCATCAACGGCCGACAACTTTCTCCCAATGGATCCCGGCCACCCGAAAAAGGGGGCCACCACAGCGCGCGGATTCGGTTTGACCGAAACCCGAGACGAATGAGGCGATGTCTCAGCGCCCACCGATGTCCGGGGGATTGGCTCCGGACGCACAGAAAGTAGAACGGTATTTGCATAATTATTAGGTACACATGGCAACGGAGCCTATCCGCCCTCGCGTAGGAATTTCTCCAACAGTTCCTATTCTTCCATCCATTTGGGCACCTGTCTTCTCAGTGGCAGATGGCAGGTTTGGTTGCCAATGACCTGCGATTTATGACGAACATTGGGGTGGTGGAAATCCGGGCGAATCATTTACACCACTTTCTTTAGTTCTTTGAAGCTCTTTTTGCCAAAAAAAACAACGCTGGAATATGCGCAGACCTAAAGGAAATATTAATTGCTCTCTCACAGTGTACTTACCAGAAACACCAGGTACTTCATCGCTGTCAGATATGTCATAATTCGCTTGATCACTTCTCAACAGCTTCCAGTTCAGTCGATTGTCCTTAACCGCGGTACAGGACCTCACGTAAGCAAACAGTTACGGCGTTTTTACGTGAGCTACTTTTCTTTCCGCACACACCCACACTCACACATACACACCAAGAGGGAGGTTTTCTCCTTCAACCCACCACGCTTAATCACACGATCGCGCGATGACCGGAAGCTCCTCGGACGGCAACTCCACAACCGAACAGAAACGTAACAAGGCACAGCAGCAGCTTTCGTCCGCACTGGTCGAGCTTTGCAATTGAACTGCCGTGGCCAACGACGGTTGATCTCCGCCAAAGTGCCAGCCAGCACCGAAAGCGGCCCCGCGGAACGCGTTTATGTGTGTGTATGTGGTTCTCTTTCGCTTTGCCGTTCACGCAGCACGCGTGGAACACAGCGAAGGGGTTGGAAAAACTGGGAAAAGATGTCTGTTCCGGACGCTCTTCTCGCATTTTCTCGGTTGCTAGCGAACCGCAGATGAGCCCGGTTTTTCTTCTTCTACCAACATCACCGATGACGTCCCGCAGTCCCGGAACGGGGACGAGAACTAGGTGCTCGCATCTTTCCTTCGTTCACGTGGCAGAGGAACGGGGCGCGGTGCGCTTTTTGCTTCTCCACGTACTCCCAAGCGTATGCCTAGCTTCGGGTGTGTTATACAACTCGCTGCTGTGCTTCGCTCTGTGCACGAGCAGGAGCAAAGAAGACAAGAACCCCGAAAGATGCCCGCACTGATCCGGTGGAGCCTTTGGAGTACCTTTCCACAAACGGGCGTACGTTGCTGCTTTCACCGGGCCTTACGCCTTTCGTGCACCAGCATCGGCACCTTGCTGGGTTGGTTTCCCTCGGGATACGTTCGAAACGACGACTAGTCCGGCTTCATTTGAAGTTATTTTTTTTTCATGCCTCTTCGAAACCTCGAGAGGACCTTGACAGGTTTAATGCACCATCCCGCATCCGGGGACCCTTCCATTCACTCCGTTCGGAGTTCAGCAGCAGCGTTTTCGGCCGCATATTATGATTTAGTGTGGTGTTGTTTTCTTCCCTTCGGTGTACCACTTGTTTAGGCGCCCTTGAATCTCTGCCGGAGTCTGACCTGACGCGCGTGTATCTCGATTAGAGGCCGTAGAAAGACGGTTCTAATTATCGCGTGCTCGTTGGTGCATCGCTCAGGCGATTGTGTCATTAGTAGTTAGAGAGATCAACGCAAGAAAATGAGCTGTCTGCTTGGTTTGTTTAATGAACTATAAGCTGGATGAAAATCGCTGCACAATGTTTATGTAGGGTGTGTGAGAGGATTTTAGATGAAATGTTGAAATTAGAGCAACGTATGCAGCAACTAAGAACCTTTTGATCATTTGCCCAAATGATCAAGATTATCATTTTCTCATCCGGCGTGGTTTCATCAACTCAACCTACTGATGGATGAACCTGGGACGGATTGACTATGGAAAGCACTTCTAAACATAACCAATCCAGCGTTTGAAGAACTTCCCACACATTCCAACAACTTCTGGAACGATGACTGCTTGACCAAATAGGACACGAATGGCATTCAGAATCGTGATAAATGTCTCCCCAATAGCAGCGGATGTATGTGTTTCTAATTAGCACTAACCACTGGGAGGGGAATGTAGACCACCGCTAATATCGAATACGCTATCATTTTTTTATTATTTGTGATTTTTCCGACTTATTTTTTGACGCCTTGCTTCAGTGTACTTAGAGCGTGTCGAATTGCGGTCCATCGGGATGAAAAACGCTTTACAGTTAGCACGCCGCGAACCGTTTGACCGTTATCGAAGATATCTTAAGCAAAGTCGCGTCTAAAGATAATACGCGCCCATCGGCCTCGCTGCGTTAACGCTTTCCGGTTGAGGGGAATTGCGCAATAAAAACGCATCAAAAGATGTAAGTTATTGAAAGCGAGCTTGTCATCTGTCGGTTATGCTGTTCGATTGCTTCATTTAGCATATTGTTAATGCAGTTAGCAACGGTAACGCGTTCTCTACCCATTTTAGTCCCAATGACTTCATTTACCACAAACCCAAGAAAGACTTCTAAGCGTTGTGAGTTCATTTTTCTTTTTTCAAGCCGACAACAGGAAAATTATTCTCACGTTGTATATTTAAAGGTTGGCCTGTTTCGAATACTTAAAAACCCATTATTTTCCGACAAGAGGCAAAATGAATTAGTTCTATTGCGGATCTTATTCAACCGTGCACATATAATTACGGTGCGTAAAACGGCTCCAGGTTGCATGCATTCGTTCAAGCATACAGCAGAACGTTTGACTTATTAAACAACCATGAAAACAGGCAATAGTTTTTACGAACTAAGGAATAGGCGAGATAAGCGAGTTAGGGAACTAATTGTTGGAAGCAGAGGGGCGTTTTTGCACGAGAATCCCGATGGATAAACGATTATACTCCGGCTCATTCCTAATCACTCAAGGGTGAATGATTCCTAACTGCAAATGCATCTCTTGCATCACTGCATGCGTTTTCTTGTGATTCGCAGAATGTAGTTGCTTGACTGGTTCTAAGGATTTTCTATTTCTTTCGATTCTATCAGCTTTTTCCAGAAAGTATTTATGTTTATACGTTTTTAGTTATATACATTAATTTTTGATTTTTTTTTTCTCAACTGCGCCAGAGTTAAGGCAGACAAGCAGCTAAATATCTTTTTTTTTTCTAAAAATGGCACACAAACAATATAGCCATCAGTGAACACATATAGGGAAAAAAGATCTAAAAGATAAGTATACATTGGTCAGCTATTTAACCAGAAAACTGACGATGGATTTGGGTTAAAGAACTCCAGCAGCTCGTTCGGCTAACCTAATTCGAAGTGTACGAGTCAGACCCGAGTGGGTGGGTATTTCCAAAAAAAAACCCCAAAGAAATGTCCACGACGTGCCAAATTCTCTTGGCTCGCCCATTTGGATATGCAGAAATGGGTTTTAAGGGAAGTGGCATAACTGACCAGCAACCGCTGAGTGGCAGAAAGTGAGAAAGCAAACCACTTTGGCGATGGAAAAGATGAGTTGCGCTAAATAAGGTTTGCTGCCTTCGCAGACGAGAGCGCGTTGACACTGGTCTTCTTTCCTCAAGATAGCCGCGACTCGATCTGCTAATATGCAAGTCTAGTTCCCACCGATCAAACAGTTACCTACTTAATGCTCCTCTTTTCACCCTTCGCTTTGTTTCGAGCGAATTTCCCATCATTTTCCTCTAACTCTCGCACTCTTTCTATTCAGGTTCAATGTTTGTGCCCTTCACGTTGTTGTTTGAGTTGACGGTCGTGTAATCCAGATTTTCCCTGCTTCAAGCTAACGTGGTTGGTTGAAGGAGCTTATATGTGGACTAAGATGACTTTTCTGAGCTTTTGTGCTAAAATTATCATATTTAACTAGCTAATACAACTGCCTTTACATTGCATGTTGTGACTGTTATGACACAATATGTGTCTACTATCTACCATTATACATATAAGATATTATTCAGAGAATAATGTATAACGGATTTGCTGAACATTGTAGTTCAAATATTAGCAAAATATCATTCATTTTAAATTCGTATCTTTTTATAACCTTGAATATTTCTGTTAATTTTTTTTTTCTTATCTATCGTTTGAAGTTTTCAAATAAGATTTCATAAATATTTTTCAGTTCCGGAACTCTACCGGGAAAGACAGTAACAATGTTATGGACAGGGCGTACACCTTTCGTGCCACTTCCCATCATTACTCGCATAAACGTAGCAACTCCACGGCTGCTCTTGCTTTTCCGACCAAACTTAGCAAAGATCCAGTTTCAATCGGGCGCTGGTGGGTACATTCAAGACTTTAGACACCACTTTACCCGCCACTGCCTTGGAAATGGAACAAATCGGTCATTCGGTTGGCTGGAGGATCGATTCCGTTAGCTTCCACTAGCTAGTACTGCTTCTGTTGAGGCTTAGATAGCGCAAATAGTACGCTCCGGTGATATGCCGCCCGCTTCTAACGGAAAAAAAACTCCTGGATGACTCGGTGGATGATCTTGGTCCAGTTGATTCTGGTGGTAGTAAGACGCGTTTCGCTTCTATTAAAAGCTTAATTAAGCTATCACAAATGCTAAAGAGCGCTTTAAGATCGTCGAGCGGATGTGCAATAAATCAGAAAAACCTACACATTAGAAACATAATTTTAGTATCTAAACTGATGATAGTCCGACGAACTAATCATTATAAAAGAGAAAAAGGCACCACCATTCCATGCCGCTCATCGACATCTAGTTGCGAGTTGTTGCAAATTGTAATTATGAAAGTAAATTAACGCTTGTATTTCCTGTTCAATGCTTCTATTGGTCTTTGTCGTCTCTTTTTGAGTTGTTAATCGTTTATAATAATTCACGCAGCCATTAATTCATATTCTAGCAATTTCTATTCAGTTCCTTCGAATAGTATATTCCCTTTTTAAATAGTATCATTATATATAACATTATATGTAACAAATAAGCGCAACATGGGCACACATGATACAACAAAGAATAATTATTTATTATTAGAAATTTATTATCTTTTTTAACTGCGTTACTACTAATAAAGTCACTATCCGTGGATAGTTTTATCTGTCAACGAAAAACCAGAGGGGCGTATCAAAATATAAGTATGTTCTTATCGAACAAATATTTAATGAAATAATAAATGATTTAAATTTTGACTGAAATTTCATGTGTACACAAATAGTAAAAAAAATATTACACCGGTTCGTATTGGCTTCTATTACTAGTATTACTTTTTATGCAGACTGTCGAACGGAGGAGTCACTTAAGTAGTAATACGTTGAGAAAGAGGCCGAGGCGGTTTAAACTCTCCCTTGTGCGATCCAAACGACAGCCCGTACAGGAACAGAACGATAAAAGAGATCACTAACCTCTATCGTCTTTACGCGCGACACGTTGCACGTGGGTCAGAATAGAAAGTTTGACTTCGACATCAAAACATGGTACCTTTTAAGCCAACAACACAACTTGAGATGCCTTAGTCTGAATGAAGTAACGGGGTGAAGGACGATCAACTAACATCATCGTTGTTTTCGACAGGTGGTAAACAGAGCATGTATGGAAGGTATTTAAGAGGGAAGATAAATAAAATATTTTTTTATTTAATGTAGGAACGGAAAGGCCATATTTTAGTAAAATATTTTATCTGACATATATACATATTATATTTTGATGAAAGTCGTAATAGAGCAAGCATTTCTCTGTCATATCTTTTTTTCTTTTTAGCAATCAAAATGGCTTCGTAGATATAATGGCTTAAAAACACATGTTCTTGCTTATGATAGTTCAACTTTGCTAGAATTTTTCTGCTTCATCTCATCTCCAGACGTGTGTCGGATTTCTTGTTTTGTGAACCGAAGAGAAATCTTTCAAAAACCGAGAAACCGGTTCCGATCAATTCGTGTCCAAAGAAGAAGAAAAAAAGCAGTCGTCATATCGTACGACTGTCGGCTAGCAGGTTCCGACATGCTCTAGCGTTATCCTCTTTCGTAGCATTAGAAGAAAAGAATTTTATTTAGTTCCAATGCTTCACACAACAATAGAAAGTGTCCGACTTCGACATCAAACTAAGAATCTGCCGCAGCTAACAAACCCGTGCGGAGGGAAATCAAATTAAATTCTACCTCAAAATCTCTAATTGACACTATTATTTTGAAAAAAAAAATGACAACTTGATTTGAAATTATTTCTTCTGCACTAATATTATCCCAACAGTTTTTCCGTAACTAAAAAAAACAATATATGAAATTAGTTATATGAATGTTCAGATTTAAGATTAAAAAAGATTATGCTGTTTATTAGTATGAAGATGAAAAATGGCTCGATAACAAATCAATTTCATGAAATTAAATTTCTAAAATAATCCTAGATTCTAATCGAGTCGTATTTGTATATTAGCAACTTAAACGCTGTTGACGCTTTTCGCTAATGCACTAATATGCTTTACAGACCATGGCTTTTTACGTGTTTTCATAAAAAAATATTTCACAGAGTAGATCATCAAATTTAAAAATTTATCTTACCTTTAGATTACATATTTTAAATGTAAATTACAGTTATTTCGTATTTGTCATCATTTTGTTTGATTCAAATTAATACACACCCACCCTTTGACGAAATTATCATTGATTTACTATTCTTATAAAAAACGAAGACTTAGATTAGAAATGATGCGGCATTGCAAATTTACCCTTCTTGCCGCACGTTAAAGTTGATTGATTGGTGTGATAGAAACATGCAAATAACCGAAAAACGTACATCATTGATAGATTTATTGTGTGTAGCTTATGTTGGTAGTAGAGTAATAGATTCAAATCGCTTACTATGAATGAATACATTACAATTTGTTCCGTGACGATAGACAACTGATACATTGTATTATCGGCCAACACCATGGAAGTATATAAGTTATCTTCGTAACTGCACATAACACACTATCGCATCTCACTACTCACAATCTTTTCCGAAAGATATACTCTAAAATTCGAAATCACAATCACACACGATTGAATTTGAACGAGCATTCAACGATTGTTGCTCCTTGCAAGGATATCGGAGGGACAATCGATCAACATCGAAAATATTACTTGTACATTCTGTTGGTTTATGTACACGATAACGAAACTTTTAATTTCACAAAACATGGAAAAGAAGTATTAGACATTGTACACTATGCCGGTACACTACTAGGTTTCGTTTGCCGGTTTTAACACTCGAGGCAATTGTGAGAGAAAGAAGGAATTACACACGCTCATAGAGCTCGCATTCGAAAACATGCTGCCGCTCTGCCAGCAAGACTTCGATCTGTGTTTATTTATCGTGACAGTTACGTCCTACAGCAAAAGGTAACGTTTGTAAAACCAATTCTAATTGCAATTTTTACAACAAACGCTACATTCTACTTTTGACGTACATAATGCAAGGTGGCAGGCAGAATAGAAACGAAGATTCTTTGTGAGCTCTCTAAATGAGGAGCCCTATTGCCTTTCCGTATGGGGATGATAAAATTTACATTGTTCGGTTGAGGCCCAACTGCGCCCCTTCAGATTCCACAAAACTCCGTATTTCTACGTCGGTGATTGTATGAAAATTGGCCAACCCGCCCGCAACAAACCACACGTTTAATCAACCACGCACAAAACAAATGTACGCACTCTCACTCCCTTCCATACGCACGCAACCATACACAACGAACACGACATGTCCTGTTTGCATTTTCCGGCACATGAGTTCATCCTAGAAATTTAACTCCGCTACAAAAATTCACATTTTTCATACAATGCAACATTGGAAACACGAACAAAATCACCATAATTTAAAAAAAATCACCAACAAGTTTAAATATCGTGGGAATGTGTTTAAAATGTAATCTAACAAAACGTGCAACAGCACCACACGTAAATTGTTTCACACTTTAAAATGACACAGTGTAATTTGTTTCTTACACCATAAAATTGTGTTGCCCAACATAGAATGAATGTTGGAATATCTAGCATATGCGTCACAATTACGAAAGATCATATCGTGAACTTCATGATCAAATGCCTTAATCGTATAAAATCAATATACACACATATATATATATATATATATATATATATATATATATATATATATATATATATATATATATATATATATATATATATATATATATATATATATATATATATATATATATATATATATATATATATATATATATATATATATATATATATATATATATATATATATATATATAAACATATTCATGTTATGTGCTTAGAACGACCCCAGCACTGCACAACAGCGTCAAAAAAAATCTAAGAAAAATAACCCATGTCACCACTATTACCAATCAACAGGAAACGCACTCACGAAGCACAGCACATTTGCAACCTTTTTTCGGATTTGTTTTTCACGTCATACCCTTCAACAACACAGCAAAATATAGCACATGTTGCATATATCACTTGAGTAAAAATGGTAATCTCACAATTTATGCACGGGGTGATGTGGCACAAAAACCCTGCTGCATTGCTGTGGTTTTACAAGAATAAAAAGCAAATAAGAATCAGAACCTTTTTCCAATACGAAACGAAACACTTTCGAGTCTACTTCACCGTAAAATTGTTTCAGTTTTTACGAACAACAAATTATAGCACTAAACAAAAAACGGTTCAGATTTAAATTGATTGCAAACATTGAATAAATATCTACACTTTTTCGCACATCAATACGCTACAGCAACTATAATACAAAAATTTCGGATGAGCATTAAGGCAAGCCAAGTGCAAATTATTCCTAGATAAACCACCACACCTTCTACAAAATGGATTTAATAAATGGGGAGAGGCCTCATCTGATTCTGAATAATCCATTCAAAAGAAAACAACCAACGATGGACAACCAACAAGCAGTATAAACTGCCATAAGTTGCAAAATCTTCGGACAACAACGAAACACCTTTTACTTTGTTCGTTTCACACATTGCAGGATATTACGTTTCACAATATCAACTTATTTTGATGTTTCAAATATAGAATGGCAAAACCCGAACTCACATATATGATAAATAACATTTCACAAATCATAGATAAAACTTCACTAAACTCATCCACAAAACGACACTTGTTTCAAAAATATTCACCTACTATTACCATTCCGAACTGGTTTCATTTTTTTTGTCCATAGCGACCTTAAGAAAGCAAATTCGGTATGCACCGACATTGTGTAATTTTCTATCCACCATATGCACCTTTGATTGAAAGTAAGTTTATTTATTTCTTATATTTATGCTCTGTGCATGCAATTACACAACACCATAAGTCATTTCAAGTTTAAATCTGTACTTTAGTAACGCACACGCCTCAATTTTGTTCAAGTTACTTTAAATTCTCGCACTGTCCGACATCGCGTTGCTATATCTTGAGTATAGCTTTAAACCGTCAAATTATTCATTATTTTGAAAGTACTAACTGTTAAATTTGTAGGCATGTTATTTCTACTACATGTTATATGACATCTGCATATTTCTCATGCAGAGCGTTGTACAGCAATAAAGTGTCATAAATTTTATGTATTGCCCTAAAGCCAATAGATTCTTGAACATTTAATACGAGGATTATGTTTCACGTAGCAAAATTTCTCAACATTAAACGCAACTCTGTAGAATACTCAAACTATATGCTTCATCCCTCTACCAGATTACATTCCGATTTGATAAACATTCAAACTAACTATCCATCATAGTTATAAATTTATGTTCTGTTTTTTTGTTGTTGTTTAAAATAATGCATTTCAGATAAACAAACAAAATCGTATGCAAACAAAACTAAACTAATTTCTTTGTAAATAACTGTTTTTGCTTTTCCTATATATTGTTCACATTTCCTGCCTTCGAAATGATAAAATGTCGAATACCTGACCAAAAAGATGTTGTTTCCTTTAACAATCTATAATCTAATTATCAACATTAGATATTTTTTGTCTTGCTGAGTTCCACGCGCTGCTGCACACAACTTAAAATAAACACTCAACACATGCACAAATTCACGCACAATATTAGCTCCAGTGACTTGGGGATAGTAACATTCTACTAAAACACGAGCACGCTCCAAGTAGTGGAGGGGAGAAAAGCGCGCACTGTATTCTTATGTATTCTTCAACATAATCACAACGTCGAGAGATTTGTTTATAGAAAACTTTTACTTCAAATACCGGTCACTGGTCGTCGACGAATGGAAGTATTAATTAGAAATTGCAATATTATTTATAGAATCACTGCAAATATGAATCTCCTTCCTGTGAAGCTTGAAGGTGGTATGCTGCCCGCTCGGCGTGGGTCAATGACATTGCTAATCTCCTCTTTTGCGTTGACATGATGGTGAGAAAATATGAGATGAGTTGTGTGTACTTACGACGATTGGATTGCTTCCATCTTATGTGCCCAATGCAGTGTTTTCGAGGGCAATACTTTTCTTATTAATAGCATAGAGCATATCTATTTCTATCACGTGTGTGTATGCATGTATGTGAGTGTGTGGTTTGTGTTATTAACAATCAAAACCAAAATCAAATATTTGCTACGCCGCATTGAGCGTAGTTAAGGAAAATAGTCGAAAATGACCGCCAGTGGTTTTCCAAAGAACGTCACCTAAAAAGAACAAAAAACTCTTCAACAACCATGAACAACTGCGCCCGTTAATTCTGCTCACCTCAAAACACACACGTTGCGTTGCGTAGTGTAAATATAAAACTTCTTGCTCTACTATGATTTTTCTAGTAGAATGTCGTCTCCTACGAATGTTTTAGTTTCTTTTGTAGTTACTTATTATGCGGTAGATGGTAGATTATTTTAACTTATTACTTTTCGCTGTCTTATTGTTTCTTTTTTTCTTCGAATCCGATTCCCGGTCTTCGCTACCGGTCTCCTGTTCCTAGGCAGTCCCACCCCGCACCACTACGATCACGAGGTGATCTTCCTTAAGACCTTCCTCCGTCAGATTATGACAGGTGCGTTTCAAAAGTTCAGTGGAAAACTCGCAAGGAGGGAAAGAGTAAAGCACACCTGTGGCTTCCGTTTCCTTGTTTAATAACGAAATAACACCAGCGGCTTCCTTTTGTTTCAAATACGTCACCAAATTTCGCAGTGGACGGGTTTGCACACTAGCGTCATCAGACGACGTGACAGAGGACGTCGATCCGGGTAGCCCCAGGAAAATCGCGTGCGAGGACGACGAGGAAATTCGCTTCTGAACGTCCTCCAGCTTAGGCTGGTCGAGGCGCAGACGTTGCGTGATACGTAAATGATGTTTGCCATCCTCGTCTTTCATCAACCCGTCTACAATATCTGCGTCACCGTCGGTTAGATGGAACTTGGCCGGGAAAAGCGAGCTTTTAAGGATGAGTGCACCCTGCCAAACTGTTGTCGACTTTCGCGCTACTTCCGGCAATGTCCTAGCCGTTGTCAATACACCATTACGGCGCGAAGATGAATCAGAGTCCGAATCAGCAGGACTACGGCGACGAGGTGATCTGGAGCGAGAGCGATCGATGCCACCCGGTTCGCGTGAACCTGAGCGACGTCGCTGATCATATTCGCCTCCTTCGCCGCCACCACTTGGACGACGCCATTCTTCCTCTCCACCGCCTGGTCCGTGATGTGGTGGTCCACCGGCTCCTCCCGCCGGACGATGCCCTTCATGATGGAAGCCCCCGCGGAAGCTTCCACCGCTACCGCCTCCTCGCCCACGATAGCCACCGCTACCTGCACCGCCGCCACCACTGCCTCGGCCGCGGAATGAGCGTGCTCCATAACCGCTTCCTCCGTAACCAGGAGGTGCGTCATCATACGGAGCGCCGGCTCCTTCCGGGTACTCATACTCAGGAACCCGACGATATTCGCCCCCACTCTCCTCAAATGGGCGCTTCGGGAACGGTGGAGCCGTACCGTTATCGGCAAAATCGATACGAATGCGGCGGTCAGGTGCTCCCAGCGGAAAGCCACGCATTTCCTTCACCGCACCCGTGGCTGCATCGATCGAATCGTACAAAATGTACGCCTGAGTGTCTCCTTTGGCGTACTCTATCTTCTTAATTGCTCCAAAGCGGTCAAACTCCCGCTCGAGCTGCGTTACCGAGGTCCAAGCACCGAGGCCTCCGACCCAGATACGCGTAGTTGGAGTCGCTTTTCCGTACCCGATTTTGCACTGAAATTTGCCAATGTACTGTCCGGAAAGTTCCACCTTTGCTCGGTGCGCCATATCCAGAGTTTGGTAACGCACAAAAGCGAAAGCATTGCCAGTGCCGGGCGGCGGCCGCTTGATATCTATGTCTTCCACTAGTCCGTATTTGCCGAAAATGCGTCGCAATTCATCGTCCGAGATATTTATCTCCAAATTGCCAGCAAACAACGTACGCGTCGAGAGCGGATCATCTTCCGGTTGAATGTGGTGCAGATAGTTCGGGAACTTGTCCTTCTTGTTCTCTGGCTTTTCGAACGGTGCCCGCGGTCTGGGAAGGTACGGGCGTGGCATATAATGATGATGCGGTGGTCCCGGATGAATATGCGGTGGACCATGATGATGCATCGGCGGTCCACGTGGCATGTAATCATGATGCATCGGAGGCCTGAAGTCGGGATGATGCATGCGACCTCCCGGTGGAGGACCGTAACCATCGTACGGATGGTGCTCCGGTGGCCGTCGTCGATCCGGCGGCGGAACACCCGGTGATCGGGCATAGTAATGACGATCGTACTCGGACGGTGAAGCCGATCTTGGCCGACGGTACGATTCCGATTTGGATGATTCGTACACTGGTTCGACCAAAGCTACCTTATCGTGTAGAATGATGCGCGATTTAGCGTGCTTTGCCTCACGGGCATCTTCGGGTGTACGGAAACATACGTACGCTACACGCTCGTCTAGATCGTGCGACACCCGAATGCTGAAATCACCAAACTTTTTATATTCCCGGTATAGGGTTTCTTTAATGAACTCATCCGAAGCTTTCGGATGCAGCGCGCTCACGCACAGCACCTTGTAGGTGTACCGGTCACTACCGCCGCCTCCGCTAATATCGGCCCGGCTGCGGGACGAGCTATACTCTTCACGATGCGGCGATGCATAGCGAGCCCTGGGGCTCGGAGAACGGGCCACACGTCGTCGCATTCTATCGGGGGTCACTCTTTCGTCGGAGCTATCGTCGTAACGTCCAATACTTCCGCGTCGCTTTGATCTAGGTGGAGATTCGCGCGATGCGCTACGTTTCATGTTATGAATCTTCACAGTAATACGATCTCGCTCACTTGACCGAATGCTACTCATGAGCCGTCGTGTCGAAGATTACTTTTGCCAGTTTGATGAGTTTTGATTTTACTTTACGGACGACACACGCTAGATAAGAGCAACAGTGCAAGAGCTAGCTTTTTGCAAGACCAATTTTTTTCTCACGATTAAAGCTAGAAATAAAAATACAAAACATTGCCTTCGTCAGTAAGTTTGAATCGTTGGTCACGCGATGTATTTACATAGAAATGGTTCTATTTCAACCTGCTGCAGAGATCAAGTCCTTAAATGCACCATACCGTCCTTTTATTTCACTTGAACTTCATTCTTTACAAAGCTTCCACAGTAGCTACCAACCATTGCCGCATGTTGTGTTCGATTCACTCACACAACTTATATTTTCATACAACACCGCACACACACACACGCAGACGCCATACCGAACACTCGAAAATCATTGACATTACAAAATGGCGTCATTTTTTTCACATAGAGACTACTACCCTTAAAATTCGTCATGTTATACTCACCATTTAAAAGCAAACTTTCAATCCCACAACGACACTTTCTATTGCATACAATATACTTTTAATTTGCACACGGTAAATAAAAATTATTTGGTTGAAATTGATTCATACGTCGCACCGTCTACGGCACAGTATTACATATATATATTCACCACTAACATTTTCTTAGCAAAAAAATATGATTTTATCGTCTTCACCAACCAAAAAAGTCAATGATTTCAGTTATATTTTAACAATCCCGTAACACAACCCTAGGTTGTTGGCCAGCCCCCTTTGCCGGTGGATGTAGGGATTTATAATTTTTTTTCTCTGCCGAATTCAGCCATCTTGGATGAAACCGAAGACTCGCACCATTCTCTGACGGGTGCACTGCACCGTTCATCTAACTACAATCATTTATTATTACTCTACAATAATTGTACTCACTCCACGTATGTTTTCTCGGCAGGAGGTTTCGTAAAATAAAAAACTAAAGATCGCGTCACGGACTTTCCAATTTTGCTTCCATACGATGCAGCTTCTTTCTCCGGAACCAGCAAATGACGAATTTTATTGACAGTTGTCATTTTCGATGTAAAGATCGCGACTAAATGACGCGTCATAAAACATCGCATAAAAAACCTATTGTCAAGCAAGTCAAAATCAAAAAATGGTAAAACTTTTAAGAAAAAGCTATTATTTTATACAAAATACTCTGAACTAGTAAATAAACGATTTTAATCTGTTACAATGAGCATTTTTTTGTTTTTCATTACCTAAATAAATATCACGAGCCATGCAGATGTTTATGATAAAAGATTCAAGTGTTATTTAAGAATGATTTGTATTGTATTTTAAACTTTCCTTGCGGCTCATTAATCAACAATAACTGTTTCTTTTACTAGTATAAAATAAAACTCTGCGGTACTTTTTATCAATAAGAAATGTACTCTAGTACACCACATCAGGAGTCGAATGCTGTGGGACCGGTGGTACAACGGTAATTATAGCTAATTATACTTATTATGCTTGCGAAACCGTTGCAGATGAAATTGTTCTACAATGCCAAGTGTTGTGCCGAATTTAATTCTGGAACCGAAGTTCTATGGTATTAGTTGTTTTACAACTGCACGTTTTGCACTTTAAATAGGCCATAGCCCATATGATATACATTCAGACAGTAAGTACAGTAAGAAACCGAAAAATTCAGCAAATTGTTATTGAGGTATGGACTAGTGCATCGAAGCATCAAAGAGAGACAGATCACAGTGTACAGCGCTACTATGGTATTAAGATGTTGAATAACACCTACATAATTTCTTCCTAGAGCTTCATAGAGCCTAGAGCAATAGAATATCAATCGCTGGACAGTTCTACACCATGCAGAAAATCTTTTAGAAATTGGCAGAGAAAAATTTTAGTCCTTCCTGTTCTTCATCTATTTATACCCGTGTGCCGAAGTAGCTACGATGAACTTTACAACACTATAAACTTTTTGAATCCCAGGCAAGCTTACCCGGTTTGATAACATGATTATGACCAACAGAACATACCAGATGAGTAGATAACAAAGGGGTGGGGCTCAGGAGTAGAAAAAGAACTTGGAAATCTTCTGCAAATCAATGCAGATCGTATGCTGATAATATAGATATATATGCTTATAATATAGAGTAAATTGCAAGCTAAAACTTTTCATATTTCAAAGTGAGCCTTAATTTTTCCTCCATTGACACGGACTTTGTTCAAAGCTAACAAAACCATCTTAGCATATGTTACGTTTCTTAAATAAATAACAATAACAGGATCTTCAACAGCCGATACACTGGTCAAGACAATTAAGAAGCACGTAATCCATTAACTACTAAGATTTAATTGGGGAAAAAATATTACTCAACACGTTTGATAAATTTTCTATCTGCAACTGCGCTAGGGCGCAGTCATAAAAACAAAATATAAAAAATGCTTTCTACTGCTCAGGTTCGGCCTTTTTTTGATTTCTGGGAACATATTTTCGATTTGTCAAACAACTAATTTGAACAGATTAAATGTTTAAATTGAATGTTTAAAATTAGAATATGTTGAAGTTTTCGAATCATTGAAACTTTTTTTTTTAATAAATACCGTTATCATTGAACATGATTGAACAGCGTTGTGTTCGATGATGTCCGAGCTTGGCATTGCTGCATCGTTTCCTTGAAACTTTCACAGATTTTGAGGTCGGCCTCCTTTTCTATGCACTTGAGAAATTGTTTAATCTCCATGTTGCACTCCGCACTGGTTGATGATTTCTGTGGTAGGGTTTCAGTTGCTACGACGGTCTTTTGCTCCGTGTCCTGCACAACTTGACTCGATTCTTTGGTTTCTGTTCTTTCAAAAAATCCTCCTAGAGCCCGTCCAAGAACGGAGCCTATTGCAACTCCACCGGCCGTTGCTGCCATCTGGGCAAAAAGTCCCGAGCCAGGCGCAGGGGTTTTCGTTGATTCTGGGGGTTTTACTGACGTGTTAGACCCATTTGAGCTTACATTATGGGTAGTTTTGGATTCGGTAGAAGTTGATTTTCGGGGTGAAACCGGCTTTGAACGAGGGTCACGGCGTGGCATTCTAGAAGATATATTTTAACTGTGTCTGGTTTAAATGGGGTCAAACAAAGCCTACTGTAGCAATTGTACTAGTTTGAAGTAATTTTATGCAAATGTCATATTTCACAGTCAGATTCGATCAACTACAAATACGATATTTAGGGAACATATTTTAAAATGTATAATATTGAAAAGCTAAAAACGCTCTAAACCTATCACTCGTAAAAAATAAATTTCGATGCAGACGAGGCAGGTTAGCATATAGAACCACCCTTAGATGCTACCGTACGGTGAAGGATGGCCCTCTGATCTACTTACAGGGTGCAAATTAATGCATCACGAATGCGCAACCTCTAAAGGCGGCGCCATAGTGAAATCGGGTGTGTTTTGTATCTCAACTCATTTTTATCATTTGTCCATCAAAAGTGTAGTCAAGTGTTGTTGATATTTTGATATCAAAAAGAAATGGCACCTCGGGAAAAGCAAAAATCGCACAGCAATAGAAAAGCGCTTTCGGAATCCTCGTTGACCGCCTCAGAGTTCTTATAAGATGTGAAAGAAAATATTTAGCAAACATTTTGTCTCATCTAATACCGAGTAAAATTTATATTCCAAATGCACACATTTAAGGTCCTGAAGAACGTTATCATTTTTATTTTTCGCAGAGCAATATTTGTTCACCGTATCTCAGTATATTTACACCTGCGTGGCATCCGGCCCACAAGATTCCTCGAAGCAATCCTTTCCCTTCCTTGTTGGCATTATGGCGCCATGTTGAGACAAACAGAACGGGGACAGAAATCTCTGCAATCTAAAGCCCACCGTACCGATGTTGTACGGAAAGAACAAGGGGTGTGGAGTGATAAATAAAAAAAGCATAGTAAAATTAAAACAATACTGACCAATCAGACAATCCCACGGGAATGTCTGAATGTAGTAAATGATGCATCGAGAAAGAGCCTAGGTTTTACTGTCTCTCTGTTGGGCAATATAATTACCTCCAACCATTCTGCGGACGATACCGATGCTCATTTCAACAACGTGTAACGTCTTTCCTATCTTCAAACGCCCGATGGTCGTGATACTAAAATTGTACTCTCGGTCTTTATCTTATCTCCAGCCAGCGCAATGTTTCGATGAATGTGAAGCAAAGTAGCGAACAGAGCGCGATCTACCGACTAAAATGAATAAGCGTCGTTGTTGTCCTCGTACCACGTCAATGGGTTTCGGTCTGCAGGTGGAAAAATTTCTTATTCGTGTCAATAAGGAAGGTTTTCCAAGTTCTGTAGAGAAATGCAACAACCTGAGCAACAAACGATATTGCACAACAGATAGCGCAGCAAGTTGAACATCAAATACGGCCATATTTTGAAACACCCGTTAGGCTATTAGTATGAGGAATTCAAGAATGGAGCTCATGCTTATGCTGCAGCATACTGTGCTTTTCCTAGTTCCGAAATATTGATACTATACCCATACGTTTGCGTTTTCCTCGATTATAAATTCAACCATTTTAGCGATCATATGCAAAATCATATGGTATGGGATTATTTAGCGAAGCATCAGAATACAATAATTGCAATCATTGCATTGCAGTTAATTTCATCTTTGTTTTCTCTTTATCTTCTTTTAATCCGGTTAATCATTCTCCACCCGGTTATTGCATAATCATTTTTTCACTGATATACATTATATCGGCAAAAATTATATCATAATTTTTTTTTCAAAAGATATCTATCTGAATAACCAAATAATAAGAAATACATGACAGAGTTAAATTTTTCTAAAGTAGTGGAAGAAAGCTAGTAAATTCATATCAAAGAATGTAACAACATTAAGATTTTATAAATTGATATCGAAAGGAATCGAATCACGAATTATGGCGTTTAAATTTCGTTTTAAGGCATAAACCCTCGTTGTAACAATACGTTTCCAGTAGCTACGTCTAGCTAATTGCGTTTCCCTAATTCCGCTCTGTAGCTCTAGGCAAAACCGAATTATTCGATAAAAGCAATCGCATACACCTCACAGTGATGTAATCGAATTTACTAGCTAACCGCATCCGTACCGAGGTCGCGGAGTTGCACCAACTAGTAACTAGTATTACCAAACAACCTGTTGATTCTCCTGGTTGTAGCAGCTTTGCTTCTATCGTCCGACCGGCTAAACACACCAGTCGTGCACATCGAGATCAGAATCCTCTAGTTTTACATCCGTTTCGGAACCCCGGTTTCTCGGTGCACCGGAAGCTGCCGGTGTGTTGCAGACATGCATATATGTATGTGTGACTATCTATGTGTGTGTGTGTGTTGGTGTATATCGGAGGTGCTCGAAATTAGATTGCCACGGCAAAGTAGAACAGCAAACATATGTCCACCGAAGTGTGTGTCTGGCTATAATGTACGGTGATAATGGCGCGATCATGTGCGCTGCGATGCTCCATGTGGCTCGAAGCGCACGTCGTGGGGAATTAAATTGCCTCAGCGCAAGGCTTGGGGCCATCCCGTGATTTACAGCGGCCATCCTCGCCCATCCATCTACGCGTGATGATGTGGTGGCTGTGCATCGAAACAAGGCCTAAATAAAGTCAAACAAATACCGGCTTATTGCAGGCCGGTAACGTTGCGGCATTTCCCGTGTTCCTGTTGGACAAACGGGGACGTTATTTTAGACACTGTGGCCTCGGTGACAGGTGACTGATATCGCATGTTGCTTCTGAGGCTCCCTGGACCTAGGAAGCCAGGAGTGGGATCCGTGGCACACCGTCATACCGGGTAGACACATTAAGCAAACCGTGTTAACATATTAGACAAACACGTACGTACACGCTCGCTGCGGTGGAGGTCGCTTCACCAAACCTGTCCTAAAAAGAGCCAACTCTTCGCTCTTTCGGCAGTGTGGTGACAATATAAGAAAAATGTTGCCCTCACCTTCTGGTTGCGGCTTCTCTGCTTCCCGTGCCGATAGAACCAGATTGAGACGATATCCTGCGATCGCGGCATGTAATGATCTAACGCAGCAAGCGGCATGGTGACACCCGTTGGAGGCCAGAGCATCGTATGGTCGGGGCAGTGTTTGCTTTGTCTTAAAATCAATATTGCCCTTGGTTTTGTATTTTATTGTTTTTTTTTTTTCGTTTGACTCGGGTGTCTTGGGCGTATAACGACTATGATGAACAATACCATCCGAAGAGCGATGATGCTGCGAAATGGGAAAAAAATCCGAATGTACGCATAAGACACTTGAGTGGCGCGCTCATATTGCTTTACTTTTATTATTTTTAATCATACAGTTTATATCTAAATTATGTCTGATTTATCGTTGCATGCTCTTCCATTACAGGCTATCATCGTTCATCGAAATAATTTAAATTTAACTTAAATCACATATGCGCATCGTCAAGTAAATTCAAAGCAAGTCATATGCATAGGTTGTCTAACGAACGATAAGCTGTCGCATGCTATACTATTTGCGGACCACGTGTTTGGTATAGGATTGGTAGTATGATAGAACGATAAAGCTATTACTCACATCACAAAAATAGTGATAAGATTCGAAAAAGAGATGGAAGAAAGACTACTAATGGACGCTCTTTTAGATATATTCTTTTGAGCTAGGATTTGTTTTACATTTTTTTATATTATTTGAAATATATGACAGTCGTTGGTGATTTTCAAGTGCTTCAAAAAGTGAGCAATTTGTTGCAAATTGAATGTATTATCTTTATCCCAAATAGTAATACTCCATCCCCTAGGAGGTGTCTAACCGTGTCGAGGTAAGAGAGACAATAAAGCAAACCTGGAGATGCATGTGTTTGCATAGATAACGCCATCTTCGTTCAGCCCCGTCATATTCGAGATCCTCGGGAGTGCTATGGTGTGTAGGTATTTTTTTGTATCATCTCACAGTGATGTGCAGCAGTCGTGTCATCTCGCTGGCGCGATCGTTTTGAAGATCTCCCACCTTTCGGATGCGCATGGCGGCAGTTGTAACAGGTGTCAACAGCATTACAAACGCGCCAGAGTAAGAGGGATGGAAGTGGCCACCGAAGAAGTGTTCGCGACTGCAACCAAGAGTGTGTCGTACCTTAGATATCTTATCAATTATCACATATTTGTTCTTCTCGCACACAGTCGAGCACCCTGCGGCCTACACCCATCTCAGGGCTATCTTGCACACGTTAAGCAAGGTGTGTTGATATCGGTAAGCGCGCACAGTACCCGCCCTACCTGCAGTGCCTCATTACGCACCATGACGCACACACCAACCGGGCCGCAGCCTCGCTGGAGTTGCGAGGTCTGGCCGGTAATGGGGTGGAAGCCACCCGAGGACGTGGCCTGGGGAGCGACAACACAAGTGGCTCTTCTGTCTGCGGCTACCACCGGTCGCATTTGGAAGGCTATAGGAAGCTACCGCACCGGCACGTCAGCTCATTTCGTGTTGAAACGTGGTTTGAGTCGCTCCGAAAGTTCCGGACAATTGGCAGTCTTCTAGTGGTCGCCCGCCATACGCCAGCAAATGGCGACCACTCCAGGATCGGCGGACGTACAGCAGCACTGTATTCCTGCATTCGTCAGCCTGACACTCGCCACCGTGGCTGGTTTGATTGAGCAACGTACGAGAGGATGTGTGCAACAGTTTGTGGTACGGCAACCTGAACCGTACAACCGTACAGGTTGTGGGTAGTTGTTTTTTTTTTCGGTAAATATTAGATTAACGTGTCAGCCATCGAATTCACCGCGAGCTAGATGAGTTGTCGCCTGAAACACCACTACCTCGAGGAACGCGGTTACGTCCCGTTCGAATTTTTGTGTCAATAGTGGGACAAGATTGTGCGCTTAGATGGCCGTTGAAGCGTCGTGAACATGGTACGACAATTGCGATGGAGCGTTTGCAGGTTAGAATGCGTGCGTGCAATCTGTCAAGCTTCCGCAGGATGGCGTAAGGGCTGCATGGATGATATCGGAATTATAGGAAAAACAGAGTAGGAAAGCGAGTTCGTGGGTGATTGCTGAATGTCGCTGTCATCGCAATCGAATATGAAAATAAAGAGAGCTATCCGTCGACAGTAGGGATATAATTCACTGTCATGGAATTGCTCTCTTTATGTACAATTCGATATTCAACGGAACGGAACTGGATGTTGCGTCATGGCTGCCATGTGACCATGACGAGGCCAGAGGCTTATCGTCGTCGTGTCGGAACCACACTCGACCCTGATTGGATGGGCGTAGTGATCTCGCTATCGGCTGTTTCTCAATTGTGTGACGATTTCTAGTTTGCAGACAAAACACGATTGACTCGCTATCTTTATTATGCTACAATAGACAAAAGGCTTGATGACCCTAATATTCATTTAATACGAAACGCCTTCCTCTGATTGCACGCGTACCCCAATTTTCCTCGCCATGTCAATTATCCGCGCACAACTCACGATGAATGTGTCATTTTTTGTAGTCAAGTTTAACACGTTTGCAGGCACTTAAAATATGATTTTTTGCCCCATCACTTCGTATCGAATGTGATAATATAATTTGGTTGCTTTTAAAGGCGTCTTGTAATGAGCAATGCGGAAAATTCTCTTATCGCAGTGTGTTGTATGTATAATCATTTAGCACACCACTGCGGTCTGTAGTCACCAGTTACTGATGAAGTACGTTCTCTGCGTACGTGGTTGGCGTTGCATGGTACGTGGCGCAATATATCGAGTGCGCTCTATCACATCTTATCGCACATCGTGATACAACGTGCGACTGTAGTCACACTGTGGTAATCAACGTCTTTAGCGAGCACATTGCTTTTATTGATCAATACAAAGAATAAAATATAGAAAACTAATGTCAAAGAAATAGAAAAAATGAATGGAATTGTGATAAGCAATGTATAGAAAAGGTATCGAATAAAACTTGACGGGATGGCTAATAACTCATTTAAGATAATCAAATTAAAAAAAAATTACTATTGCGAAAATTTGTTCTACCATCAAGAAAAGCACTAAAAACCAAATGATCAAATGCTTTCGGTGGGCGCAGCTTTTTTCATTCGTTATCCAACGACCGGATGTAGTCTTCAATTTCCTGTTTAAGTTTCCCATTCTCCACTAGCTCATTGGTGCATAGTTCGATGTTTGTCATAGGAGAAACGGCTTTCTCGCGAGAGAACCATTCCTTTATAGCAGCACGTTCATAAGTAAAACCATCTAAAAATTGGGAAAATATATTACATATTCAATGGCGAAATATCATTCTAAAATAACAGTTCATCGTTGTTGAATGTATAAAGAAAGATTCTTTTCTTACATTTTATGGAAAACCCCTTCAATACAGTGGGGTTTTCAAACCTCTTTTACTGGTCAATCCTTTACCTTCTTCTCATTACTCCTTTCTTTGTTTTCAACTTCCGCAAATGGGCCTTCATCCAATTGCATGTGAAGTGCTTAGTAATACCACTTACCGTCTTTGAAGCACGTGGCATTGTTCGATTTAACAGAATACACCAAAAAAGCGAAAGCCATGATGTTTTCTACGTTCTCATCCGATTATAGATAAAATTGCGTTTTGTCAAATTCTTAGGCTAGTTTTGCTGTTTTAAACCTACCTTCCGCGTAGACTGGATCCTTCATCAACTCGTGCGTGATAGGGCATGTAAACTCTAACGGAATGTCCGCAGTTTTTGCTGCCAGCGTAAACAGCAGCGATCGTATGCCCGTAATATGTGAACCCAGGCTCAAGCTGTTGGTTAAATCCCACACGACCACCGTCCGATCGTTGGAACCGGACGCTATGACCGACGAGTTGCTGCTAATTGCCAAGCAATTGACGTACCGTGAATGTTCGACCATTGTTTTAAGACATGCACCCTGCTGGTTCCAGATTTTGATTGTTTTATCGAGGCTGCAGGAGAACAGCATCGTGCCGGTGGGGTTAAATCTACGTTTAGGAGAATTTTAAATGATAATTCGAGAGATTCAAGCCAGGGAGTTATTGTCGCCTCACCGTATACAAGTTACAGAACTACCATGCGCCGCGATGGTTTGCACACAGCTCGCGTTCATGACCTCAGTGCTATAGATCGTCGATTGTCCTGCAAAGTGTTCTTGTGGGCTAGTCGGTATAAGTCGCGATCGACGACTACGATCTCTGTTGTTCGGCATGAAAAAGATGCGCCAAATCTTTATGTAATGATCCGTGCCGCATGATGCGAGAGTATAGATCAGCGAACATTTATCAGCAGCTGAGGCGAAAAAAAATGATGCTAGATCATAAAGCTAGTGCTTGTGTGCTGAGTACTCACGATCGGTATGTACTATTTTACAAAAATCCGCTGATAGAACGCCCATATCGTGAGCAGCATCGATTGCACAGTCAGCAGATGAAAGGTCACCTGCAATTGCAATACGATGAGACATAATATAAAAGCTACACAGGACATGTGATCAATATACATACTAGCAAAATCATTCTCCACACCATACAATCGTAAGTTGCCTAGTGTACACGCGCTGAGTAGAATATTTGAGTCACTCGAAAACGCCATCGTATGAACGGCTTCATCGTGAACCTTCATATGGCTGAAACAAATGTATGATACTTAGTACCCTTAAGCATCTGTAAGAAAGTTAAAGAAGGACTCACCCCTTGAGGCTTTTGTTTTGCGCCCAAATGCATATCGATCCGCTATCATCGGAGCTAACTATAGTCGATCCATTGGGGCTAAATATACAGGCACGGATGGATTCCCCACCTTCCTGATTGATTATGTTAGATATTTCACCATTGCTTAAATTCCATAGAATTACAGAACCATCGACCGAAGCGGAAGCTGCAACGGCTCCCTGGATAATGTCGGTAACATTAAAAAATGTGTACGAATTGGCTTGTATGCAACTTGCATGCAATTTGGTAATGTGTTCCTTAAGTTATTAGATTTCCTAGCGGTATTAACTCTTTTTCAAACTACTAGTTTTAAAATACGCCGTATTTCTATACAAATAATGTAACGTTGTATTTGCTTTGTGCAAATAAATAATTTCACTACAAGCACTTATCAGCCCATGTGCTCATACAACTTGAAGTTTCAAAGTGCAGAGTGTAAACGTTGCCGATTCAATAAATGTCAACATTTGATTTAAAACCATCTAGGAAACTTAATTGTGATAAATATGTAAACTTCAACAGCTATTACATAAATAATAACATTACT
Source organism: Anopheles nili (assembly GCF_943737925.1). NCBI lineage: Eukaryota > Metazoa > Arthropoda > Insecta > Diptera > Culicidae > Anopheles > Anopheles nili. The sequence goes on from NC_071292.1 coordinate 47,790,678, forward strand.
TTAGCCTCAAAAAGTGTTGATTACGAATAATACTGGAAGAAAAAGGCATTTTTGACTTGTCACGGGAAGTCAAGGACAAGGACATTAGTTTTATTGTGTTTCTTTTTCATTGGTAGCGTCACCTCATTCACCGGTTAGTGCTCATAACCTTTAAAAACGATCATAAACACTTAGTAATATTATTGAATAACGTTTTATAATATCATTTATTCAGTGGTCGAGTACCTTATGGTAATTCCCAATCAACATCATGAGCAAAAAAGAGTCCGAAAATGTTTGTTTCTGGCTGTCGAACCAACGTTCCGGAAAAATGGATGCACTTACACCGCACAAACTAATCGTAGTGTTTCTTATCCAGGAATACTTTCGGTTAAAGAAGCTTGTTGCGGATTCACAGTTACCAGACTCTTGTCTACACATCGAAGTTAGCAATAGCGATCGAAAGCGCTTTTATATGCTCTTACTAAAATTGATCCAATACCCCGATCTTCCGTACAAAAATCTTTATGGTTTGTTATTGTCCCCGGTGTACGGATTACACCCGGTGCACTTTGAAGAATTCAAAAAACTGATGATGTTGCTGAAATCAGTCGGTATCAACGTGATATTTGACATGTACAACGAAATCGACAGGCTTATTATAGACAATTCAACCAGCTTCCAGATCGCTATTGTCGGCTTGTACCTACGCAAGGTTTTCGTTACGCTGGATCGAATGAATTTTCAAGAAATGAAGGATCTACATCTCGCCACCGTCGCCTACTACGACAAGGGCATGCAGGACATTTGCCGTGACTCGTGTCCTGAAACGAACTATGACTGTGAAAGCTTTATGCATGCGTATAACCAGTACGCCCCAATCGAACCCGCTGATCATGGTATTCACTCGGTAAAGTGGTCCGTCAAACAGTCGGAACTGTTTATTGCCCAGCAGAGTGCATTGCTGAAGGAGAATGAAGCGAAAGCTTTATCGCCAAAAGAGCTACAGAAAAGGCTAAACGAAATTATCCATGACAGGCCGCATTGCGCACAGGCATACTTCCTAAGCTACATGAATAATTTGCGTGTTCGCGATTTATATGGCTCGATTGATGCACTCCATCGTGCATTCGATCGTACGGCGTCGGGAAATTTAGGTTCATCGTCATCAGAAACCAAGGACTATCACTACTCGAGCCTCAACCTAGCTATCCTGCACGCCGAATTCAGCCACGTCAAAAAAGCATTAGCCTGCCTCCGTGAATGCATCATGCTCGCACAGGAGAATGGCGATGCCACGTGTTTGCAGTTGGCACATGCCTGGCTATCGCACCTCGACGAGCATTGCATTCCGTTGCCGGATAAAAACATCGGTGCGAGTCTATTTCACGCCACCTCACTGCGCATTTTGTCCCAACTCAGACAAGCATCGTTCGATGGTGAGGTTCCTTCAAAACTATTTGCTCTGTTAATGCTGAACGATCTACTCAATTGTCAGCGATCGATGATGGATCTAGTGGCAACTGGCATCGCCGAGCGTACGGCCCTCTGGACTGTGTACGGTAAACACGAGCAAGCTTCCTTGTGCGCCCAGACACTACTAAATATCAACCTCAAGTCGCTTGATAAGACTTACAATGGAAATGGCATGTGCCAGGTGCTGTGCTCTCTGATCGTGCATTTGGCACATTTGGGCGATTTCGGCCATGCCCTGGTTGCCTTACACCACGCAAAGGAGCGATTTCCACGGTATCCGCAGTCGCGCGACTGGCTTATAACAGATCATTATGTTTCCACTGTTCGTGCCATTTATAGAGGACGGTGGACCGAAGCTACCAGTGAATGTGAACGGCTATATTCATTCGATCAGAAATTGGCAACGCTGCTATTCGCTCAGATCGCTCTTGCCAAGCTGGACATCGCTACGGCTGAGCAATTCACCCAACGGCTGCTAATGCAGGATACGCTTGTGCCACTAATTCGTGTGCGGGCGATGATTCTGGCAGCGAACGTGTACCTTTGCACCGGACAGTCAAGAGCATTCCATCTCCTTAACCAAGCACAAATATACGCCCGAACATTTCACCTGGAATATGAGGAGGCGCTTATCGAGCTACATATCGCTTACTTTTTGTTAGTCCCAATGGGCGCACCCAGACAAGCTCTCAAATCGCTCAAGGCTGCCCTCGAAACCATCTTGGCGAATGGCCCAATCTACGATAAGGCTCGGGCGCTCTTTCTATTCGCACGAGCGCAAGTAGCGACTGAGAAGGATTCCCCAAACCATGTGCGACTTCAGAAGCTGGCAACAGTTTTACCCATGCTTGAGGAAGCAATCGAAATGTTCGAAAAACTTGAATGCTACAGCAAGGCCAAAGATGTGTATATATATCTGGCGAAAACTTATCACAATCTGGATGCAATTGAAGAACGCAATCGTTGGTCATATCGCTATCGCCTGCTCGAAGAGCAGTATCCCACTGAGCGACAGTATTTGAACGTATTCGTGTGAGAGAAAATAGATTGTTTTACCTTTGGCGAAACACGTACACTCGTCACCCCGTAACGGTGACCTAGCAAGGGTGAGAACGGTTCCTCCTGGTATCCACTGCCCACCTGCCAACGCCACACGCGCACTGTTTTGTCGCTACCGATGGAGATGTCGAAGAGATGATAATAAATAAAATGCATTAGATACAGGAAAATAAAACGCCTATACATGGACGATTTAACAAATGCATGAAACTTGTCTATCCGCGTGTAGAGGCGGCAATCAGCAGATAGCAATCATGTCGCCAACATTGGCGCTAATGAATCCAGTCAGTATAGCATTTATTATTTATTACACATCAAGTGATGCGCTTATGGTTATTTTCTTTTCATGGATATAATAGCATTGAAAAAGTCGAACTTTTTGAAATATGCATTAATGCACCCAAATCAATAATTTTTCTATCGACCATATTGCTGACTTATCATATACATTACATTTATAGTTAATAGAAGAGTTTAATTTAAAATTAGCAGTATGCAACGAAATAAAAAAGCTCACTTTCATACCAAAAGCAGATATAATCATTGTTCAAATAAAAAAAAATCATGATTGTTTCAACGGCAACGTTCTGTGATACTGTAAAATGAACAAAATCGGGCCAAAATTACATGAACAAATAGCATTGAAATTGGCGGGAAAAGACAATATCGATCGAACTGTGGGAAAAGATGGTTAAATAATTTAGTTGAGCGATGAGAGGTATTCGATCTTCGGTGCATCATTTATATGCGAGTATGTGTGAAATTGTATTTCCGAACATTCACGAGAAGGGGAAAACAATAATTGCATTATAATGCATGTGGATCGATCCGATTCCTACCTTGATCCGGTCACCAGCAGTGCGTTACCGAAGAAATCGAGTGACGTCACATCACTGGTATGAGCTGTTAGTTTTTGAAGAATGGTCGTTTTTATAGTACTCATAGCAGTTGGCTAGGTAAAAATTGATCAACGAACGATCTAATATTTTCGAAATAGCGTAAACTTCAAGCAATCAACTAACAACACACTATTATTAAATGTCCACTATTTGCGTAAAATATACTGTTGCCATTCGAGCAGTCGGCTATTTTGTATCTTATCGCCCTACAAAATATCGAGATACTAAAATACCTTGTGTTTATGATGCGTTTTTCGGTATATACGACACTTAGATAGCGAAGCTTACGTTGGTTTTCTTTAAAGACGAAACATCCGATACGTTCGAGCACGCGACCGGTTATACTATGACCTACTACTAGTCATCCTCACGATGGGTATTGTTTCAGTAGGAATTCACCAATCCCCGGTACCACATCGGATGTATGTGACCCTTATCTTTGCTTTGCTGATTGTGGAGAGAAAGACTATTACCTAGTGTTACAAAAAAGGGTTTGTCAAGCCACTAATCATCGTTGTATTGTACAAGCCACATATACAGATTCATGTTATGCCGGATAGACAATGTCACAAACCAGCATGGTGCAATTCACGTGTTTTACAGTGCTAGGGTGGTCAGATGTACTAGGCACCTGTTGACATCCTTGAATGTTTTTAACGTTATGATAGAAATATGTGTTGTGCGTCAACACAATTGAACGAATGCATTTGTGTTGAACAACTAAGGATGTCTATAAAGCAGAGCATGCGCAATGACTTCGTTAGACTTCCCAAAACAATTGCTTCTATGTGCATTTCTACTCGATGAGAGTTAAACATGGAACTAATTACCAATTTAAATTATATTTATATACCACGTATTTCAGGTGTAACAATCTGGTGATCTTAGGTAGCCTGTTAAAATAAAAAATAAAATGAGATTCGCTTTGAGAAAAATCAAGCTTGTTCGCTTTGCATTTATTTCCTTGTGTGCGCAAACATATTGCCGTTAATTCCGTCCAATGATGGTTGTAATTATGGGGTTAATCGTTTTGGGTCACGCGGGAACATTGAAGTCTTACGAATATTGTCCAGACCAAGATAAAGCATGACCACACGTTCCATCCCGATTCCACCACCTGCGTGTGGCGGGCAACCGTACCGGAATGCGTCGATGTACGCAGCGATCTTCGACAGATCGATAGCGTGCAGCTTGGCGCGCTCTACAAGATATTCGGGGTCATGTATTCGCTGAGCGCCAGATAAGATTTCTTCACCGCGCATGAACATATCGTACGAGTTCGAATATTTCGGGTTGAGCGGGTCGGGCATAGTGTAGAACGGCCGTACTGCCAACGGGAACTTGTCCAAAATGTAAAAATCGGTATCGTACTTGGCCTTTACTAGTCGCCCAAGCAATTTTTCGCTGGGAGTTGACAGATCTTCTTCGTCATCCATTTGCACACCCGCTTCTCGCAGCATGGCGACTGCTTGGGCAAACTCTAACTTTAGCGGCGGCTCCAGAAACTTGAATGGTTCCACGTTGAACTGTTGGCTAACTGCTGCGATTTCTCTAGCATAACTGTAGAAGTGTAACAGCAAGTTAATAAAACAATTAACTATGATAACTAATTTCACGTACTTGTCACGCAATCCTTTAAACATTTCCGTGAAGGTGTTGCCTATCGTATCGAGCACCTCGTGGTAGTGATACTTGAATGCCATCTCCAAGTCTAGACCCACAAACTCGGTCAAGTGACGATGAGTGTTCGAATCTTCCGCCCGAAACACAGCACCAACGGTGAAAACTTTGTCGAAATCGGCAGCAATGGCCATCTGTTTGTACAACTGCGGTGATTGCGCCAAGTATGCGGATTCTAAATAATAGATTAAAATCAACATTACTCTCTCTGATATGTACGACGATCAAAACTATATGGATGTGTATATTACCTTTAAAATAGCTAACCGTAAAAACGTTTGCACCACCTTCGCTGGCTGCAGATATTATCTTCGGGGTGTGTATTTCAGTAAAACCCTGCGCTGTAAGCACATCGCGAAATAGCTTACAAACGCCTGCTTCTAACCGAAAAATAGCTTGGTTTGCAGGGGTACGCAGATCGAGTACGCGATTGTCCAGCCTTGTGTCCTGATTGACACGAATTCGGAGCGCTTCAGGGTCATCTGATTTTTCCGGTCGTGATGCGTCCTCAATCTGCAACGGTAGCTGTGCTTTTGCGGCTGACAACAGGAATAGCTCCAATACGTGCAGTTCAATTGTCTGCTCAGTGCACGATTCAATTCGTTGCTCAACAGGTACCACTTTCGCCTTTAGATCAATGATGCTCTCCCGGGGAATGCTACCGGAAAATTTTACCATCTTTTTCGACACAAGTTCGTTTACGGCCAGCAAACACTGGACAGTACTGCTCTGCTGACGCAGCACCAGGAAACATTGTTTGCCTTTGCATCGGGACGTGTGCACCCGTCCTCGTACCCATACTTGCGCATCTTTCTTGCATTGGGACAGATCCGATACCTTTACGAACGCACGCTCGGTGTGTTTCTCGACACTTTGAATCATCTTCATCGTACCATATCGTCCCTCTGATTGATCGATGCCATCAGCTCCGGTTTCGTCATCAGCCGTTCCGCCGGATCCGACCGCAACTGCAGCTGCTGCCTTATGCTCAGCTTTCTACAAAAACACAACAGGTGACAAGAAGCAGTATGTTTAATATCCAATTTTAAATGATGCAATAATTGCACCATTCTAGTTGATAAAAGCGCCGAAGGCTAACAGTTCCCAATAATTTCCCAAAAAAGATCATAAAAACTATGCTTACTTACTTTTGCTGCCTTCACTGCATCTTTCGCTGCTTTCTTGGCGGCCTTCTTCGACGTTTCATCAGCGCCGGTGCCTGTCGGTTGTTCTTTGCTCGGCTCAGTAGTAACCATTGCTCAGGTGCGAATTTTTTACTTGACCGATGAACATAAATACACCACTAGGGTTGCCAAAGAAAAAGAACATGACGAAATACATTCAATTAGAGGAAGTACGCGAATAGAACATCAGTCCGCACGTCATGCGTATCGTTATTCTTCGTAATATGTTCGCGTCAATGCGGAATCGAAAAGCAAATGAATTTAATCGAGCTTGCATAATAGATAGAAATTTCGAATGGATAGCATATGCTAGGCTTTCACATGGTGATCCACAACATTCTTTGCTTATCTTGTGTCTCTACTAGCCACGAGTGCACTCAAGCTTATCTCTTTTACGGTCCAATAAATGGAAACCAATAGCTTCTAGCTGAAAACCCACCGGCATTTTGCTGACGCAACTTCATAGAATTTGTCGCATTATCCTTGCTGCAATTAGAACGAATTTGATTGTTTGAATCACTTACCAACAACAGCTAAAATGAAACAACTTCTTGCAAACTTGTGCTGAGAAAACACTTTAATGCGACCATCCAAGGCTATCGCATTTCTTAAGTAAACGCAAGGAAGCGAAAAATTACTCGAAGTTCCGAAGCACACCACGTCGTTTGACGTTCAGAGATTCGTGTCAGACGGGCGGATGTGGGAAAGGGCTCGTGTTACAACAGAATGTTGCATATAAAATTATAATTTAAAATTTATTTATTTCTGTATGTTATGATTATGATGTAATTGAAATGAGAAATAAAAATAATCAAAAATTTATTTACATACTGAACAATGACTTTGCAACTGAAATTATATGATTTTTTATCATTCAGTTTCGTTCAGTAACCAACCCTGTGATGAAGAAGGTTGTCATTGAGAATTGCTTGACATTGCATTGGTAAACAATCCATATGTTTGGCGTTATTTAATAAATTGTATTTTTACTTTTTCGTTGTCCGTTGCGTTGCTGTGAACCGTTCAGTGTATTTTAAATACACCGAGTGCATCAATTCATTGTCATGTCTACAGACATTATTGCAAAGAAAATTCTTAGCGAACTAGTCAAAAAATCTAAGTAAGTTTGTTTGCATCATAATTGCACGGCAAGTTTGAAATCCTTCCAACACTCCTTTGTTTTGTGGTATATTCAGCTACAAGTACTCGGCAGACAATATCGTAACTATATTCCACAATCGTGATGGCAAATACAACAGCAACCGGCTTACTGCGCTTGTGGCGCATTTATTCAAACCAGTACCGAATGGTAGTAAATATGTGGATATGTACGCGTCCTCTAATATGTAAATAATCATCAATATACCGATTGAAGATTCCTAGGCTTATCAATCTATTGTCTATTTTAGTAAAGAATCATATCCTGCGTTGTTGTTAGTGCTAAATCAATATGCCAATGATTCGAAAAATGTTTTCGTGGAACAACAACAGCAACAACAACAAGAATCAATGTTGCCGCCACCACCCCAAAAAGGGTTAATTCAGACGGGTCCGGAGTCCGTTCAAAAGCGAGTATCACTTTTCGAAAGCCCACCCCTTTCATCAACTCGGATCATACCTGAGCAGGTTACTCCCGAAAATGTGCAAGAAATCAAGGAGAAGCTCGTACAGGCCACTTCAGGGGCCGCCGGTAGTCGTTTATCTTCTTCTTCATCGCTCCCACCTGGCGGAATAATCACACCCCATCATCCCAATCAACATTATGTGGCGCTGAGTCGGCCATACTTTGAATTTTCGCACAAGAAAGCTCCAATCGTGGCGTGGAACTTTAACTATGACGAGCTGTATCCGCTACAAAGTAAAACCAATGTGGCTGCCATTCCGGTGGCTTCCCAGGAACCGATTGTATTAAAAGAACTGTTGAATTGTTTGATCGGTGTGAAAGGCACGCTTATCATTCCAAAGAAAAGCACCACTTCGACAGATTACGGCGCCCCAATTCCGGTAGAGTTTCAACTCTCGAGTCAGCTTACCGATTCATGCCGTGATATGGTGATTGAAATATTGCCGTTGGCAGCCAACTTCGCTTGTGTACAGGCATTCATTGAAGAATCAAGCATACTCGAAGGAGGCGTAGTATTACAAGCATTGCGATCGGTCCTGAAAACGATAATGACGGATTACTATCTCTCAATCGCTCAATTGGATGATCTGCGTTGCCGTAAAGGGCTCAGCATGCAACGCCTATTGCAGTTTCTAAAGCCCGTCTTTCCCACGATGGAGGAGCTTGCTGCAACGGTGTCGGAGATTTGGCGCAATAATAGCCGAGGTGGTCAGGTGTTGACGTTACTACACAATCGCATTACAGCCACTAGCGGAACAAATCATGCCCAACGTGTGCTCGTACACCTGATCGAGTCGGCCGCAGTACCATTTATGGAGATGCTCCAGCTTTGGATCTACCGAGGCGTTATTAATGATCCGCAGCAGGAGTTCCTTATTGAACACAGTGCGATGGAGTTAACGGAAAATGAACTAGTTGATTACTGGGAAAAGCAGTACACTATACGGTGCGACAAGGTCCCGTGTTTTCTAGTAAAGTATGCGGACATTATCCTGCGCACCGGCAAGTATTTGAATGTGGTTCGCGTGTGTGGTGGCGCCGATTTTCAACCAGCTAATGGAAATACTGCATTTTCTACTGGTTCCGTTGCGCAAGCGTCGGCCACACTTGTAAAGCAGCTACACTATAAGCACTTTGATCAGTCGTATATCGACGCTATTGAGCAGGCGTACAACTTTGCCTCGTCCTCATTGTTGAATCTCATTATGAACAAGTACGACTTGATGGGGCGTTTGCTTTCGGTGAAACGTTACTTTTTGCTGCAGCAGGGCGATTTTATCACGGAGTTCATGGATGCGGTAGAAGAGGATTTGCGAAAGAATGTAGACAGTCTGCATCCGATACGCCTGGCTAACCTACTGGACGTGACTCTCGGACTTTCTTCTGCCAAGTATGATGAGTATCATGACGATCTCAAAACAATGCTGTTGCCGTACGGGATAGTCACACAAATCTCAAAGATAGTCAATAATGAAGAAGTGTTCGCCGATACACTCAGTGATACGTCGCAACTGAAGGGTATCGAATGTTTCACATTCACGTATAAAGCTCAGTGGCCGGTCTCTATCGTACTCAACCTATGGACCATCTCAAAGTATCAGATGATATTTCGTCAGCTGTTCTATTTGAAGTACGTTGAACGTGTACTTTGCCGGGTATGGATAGCAAATAACGAGACGCGCCAATTTGCACCGAACCCGGCTAAACTATACCGATCAGCATTTACGTTACGCCAGAAAATGCTTATCGCTATCCAAAGCTTCGAGTCGTACATGATGATAGAAGTGATCGAGCCTAATTGGCACATTTTCTTCCAGAATATGAAACAGGTATTTGTAAATATTTTACAGCGAATGTGCGAGAATTGATTTTTTAAATTTTAAATTTTCTGATTCTTCAACAGGTGAAAAATATTGATGACGTGTTGAACTATCACCAAGATTTTCTGGACCAGTGTCTTAAGAATTGTATGCTTACCGAACCAGATTTACTTAAACCGATAATTAATTTATGCAATATTTGCATCAAATTTTGCGATTTTTTAGCGGTAAGTAGCGATTATATATCAAAAAAGTATGCGAAATCCTAAAACAAGTTTTTTATGGAAGGCCTTTCCATAAACTGTACTGCAAATGAAAGATTAAATTATTTTTCAATTTCTCTTTCCTTCTATTCTCTCTTTCTCTCCTATCGTTAATTATACATATTTTTGATCATTTTTGCCTATTTGATTAAGGTATTTTTACATTCATTCCGATTATATAACACATGTTGGTTTCGTTGCACTATGACTTATGCTTTTAACAATATTTGAATATGATTTTGAACATTATCCTTTTTTCGGTGCTGTAATTTTGTATTTCTTATATTTTGAAATACCTACCGTGACACGTTTTATTACCCAATTCGTACAACATTAAAAAATGAAACAGGAAGCACAACGCCATTTTGTTGATGCAGAACTAACGTGCATGCTAGCAACGGGTGACGACCACTCACTTTCTTCTGAATCCGATTATGAACAGGTACCATTAATGTTTTTATAGATCATTTTTTCTATCTGCTTTGCTTTGGTTCGGATAAAATGAAAATCATATTTTTCATCACTTAACAATGTTTAATCGGAGTGTCGTAGTAGATGTGTAACTTTAAATTTGAAATGCTTAAGAACATTGTTCAATACATGCAGGCAATATAATTCTTACAGGAATAGTACTATACACACTCACGATGATCTCTCACGAACTTTAAAATTGACTATTTTTTGGCTTATGATAAGCAGAATGCAATTGTCCTCGAAAATTGCATAAATGTGTTCTAACAAATTATATTCAAATATCCCTTAAATCCTCGTGCATTGATGTGACTGATGTATTACTACAAGCGCCAATTTCATGTTGATCATCCTGCTTACCTTTAATTTGCTACTTATCTGCATTCAATTTTTCTACTCATAGAATGCCACCACAATGGCACCCACAGAAACGTTTTCGGAGCGAGTGGAGCAGTTTCGCTACGATTTTACAAACCAACTTATGACGTTACTTCGAAAGATTACGAACGTTGCAACGCTAAGCACATCGGAAAGGTTTATCAATCTGATTTACAGGTATAGTATAGTTACACCGTTTACAGCAATGATAATTATTTGACATGTATTTTCTCCTATCAACAGAATCAATTTCAACTCATACTATAGTGAATCAAACGAAACTAATCCAAACTAATACTCAATGAAAGCAAAAGATGTACAATGCCCTTGCCAACAAACTCAGTGCACTCTAATTCGCAAAGATTCTACTCTCTGCACTTTTTTGTATTTTGAACAGTATGCAACATAAAATAAATGTTTTGTTAAGTTACATGTTAAAGCAACCAGAACGTATCATAAAACTGTCCTAGAAAAATGATATCCTTTAAAAAAAGAGAAATTTTATATAAGAATAAGATCAAAGAGAAAGAAAATGAATTGTTACGAAAACAGCGTCTTGAGGAGCTATACTCTAAGAGTTTAAATGAAATTAAAATTAACGATCATACGTATAGCAAGGTCATGTCAGAAGGCATTCTCAAGTGGGTTATTTATTTAAATTTTTGAATGCTCAAAATATTTCAAATCGACTAAAGCGGCTGGAAATATACCATAGCTCGGAGGAGAACGCTTCCTTGGGCATGTTGATGAATTGAGAGAAATCGTCTTGCTTTGGTAAATACCACATTTTAGCGTGTATAACGACTCCTTTTTTGCTTAAAAATGACCAAAATCGAATTAAGGGGGTCGTTATACACGGGTAATGCAAAGTTGAAAATGAAGACATCAGCAAGGACGAATTGAAAGAGTATTATAGAGAAAAAACATGTTTGCGAACATTCCTTGAAAGAGTAAAACATGCTTGCGATCGATAATTCCGATGAAAACTTTAAAGTTGAAAGAATCGATGTATGTTAAAATACCGGAAGGAAAACCAACATTCTTCAATTCATACGCAATTTACAAGAAGAAAAGAACGAGCACTGCAAAAAGAAAGGCCGAAAAGAAATGTAATAAGCTACTCCGTATGAATATATTTGCACAAAACCGATAAGCAAAAGAATGTGAAATTGCTTGCATTTTACATTTTTTATCAAAAACACATGGAAAGTCACGCACGTGCTCTACTCTCGTCTTAAACTGAGAGAAAGAACATGGCGAATATAAGTGGTTACAACCAGAATGAGAATGTTGACGAGGAGCATCTAAGGTATGCGTTTTTATTATATTTTATATTTGAAATACTTCCGATGTAAACCAGTTCATGTCTATCCACCTAGTCGCTTTCTATTTTGTAGGAAACAAATGGTTTATGGGTGTAGAACTTATCTTGGTGTGCACCACAATGAACAGGATTTCAAATCGCATAAATGCAAAACGTAGGATGTCATGTCACGCATGTAATCTCAAATAGTTCAGGCAAGGATTTAATGTATCACTCTATGAGTAAAACGGTGGCGAGGATCATAGATGAATCAGTGATTTCGCATTGGCAGTAATAATTGAATAAGTTAGGCTCTAACTTTTTAGACGTTATATAAATGTGTGGTGCAAATATGTATTGTTAAAACACTGGACAAATATATATTTTTTATACACGGGCGAAGACTAGCATTCTTTTAGATAAATCAATTATGAGGGTTTAAAAAGGAAGTTGATTATTTGTTTTTCAAATTTAAGTTGGGTATTACTGAATTTCTTCGTTAAATATCAGTATAACAGTGTATTTCGAAGTGGGAGGTTCAGCTTTTAGTACGATTGACGTTCATTGTGTAAAAAATGAGAGAGAATGTTGACAGTTACGACGATAGATGGTTGTTTATGTTTTAGATACCTTTGTTATTGAAAGTAAGTGTACGTAGTAAAATTATTGTATCTTTAGTTAATTTCCGCTACGATTCGATATTTTTTAATTTTTCGTGGCTATATAGCACTGTCTGATAAAATCAATCTATATTGCCAAAAATTCATGTAAGTAGCTGATGTTAGTTCTTTTGATATGTTACCGAAACAAAGGATTTAAATTCTCATAATGTTTTGTACTTGTAGTATTCACTCATCATGCCTCACTCATCATGTGCCGCTTCGTTCTGCAAAAACAATCGCTACAATGCCAATAAACGCGAACTGCATATTACATTTCATACATTTCCTCCGAATGGCGAATCAAATCTAATGTGGGCAAAATTTTGTAATCGAGGAGATAATTGGACACCTAAGAAAAACGACGTGCTTTGTTCAGTTCATTTCAAAGAGGATGATTATCAGTTGATTAAATCACCTTTATTAAAAACCAGTAGAAGCTTCAGGACGTTACATGCAAATGGTAATTTCGATATCTAATAGCAATCGTAAATGTTTATTAAGCTTATATTATGTATAGCGGTACCTACAATGCTAAAAAGCGCTCCAATTGCGATTGAGAAGAAAAAACGTATTGACGAAAAATTGCGCATGCAACTCACTGAGGAACTTTATAATAAAACATTAGACAATGATACTACAACAAATGATCATACTTACAGTGAAGCAAAGTCTGATATAGAGAAAAAGGTAAGCAATTGTTTACTCTAATTTATCATTCATTTTTGTGAATTTCATCCATTTTGATGATTTTGCAATTCGGTAAAAAATTGGTAAAAGTGGTGGTAAAAAAGTTGCAATTATAATTTATTGAGTTGTGATATTACTACTATGTTAAATATTATCATAGAATATTACTGTATAAAATGTTAACATTTAACTTTATTTTAGAATTTGTTAAATCGCGTAAATACGGGTATATACCGTTTACAAACTTTTCCTGATGTATGCGTTCATTGTTTAAAAGCTGTAGATGATGAACAGCCATTTATACCAATTGAACTTTATATTGATCAACTGGAGTGTACCATTGAACAGAAATATGACGATCTGATCAACGACATTCAACCTAGAGAAGTATTAACCAGATTAAAGATTCTTATATTCATTTTCGTTTAGCTTGTAATTTAAATTGTTTTTCCTTTCAAATTACATAGGCATATACAATCAATAACGGTAAAGCTTCTTTCCTTCCGAAAATGATATGTGAGGCATGTTTGGAAACGTTAATGACTTTTCATCAGTACCAGCGTCAGATAGAATGCATTCGTAAATTCACTTGCGCGATTGCCCAGCTGCTAAATGGGCATCAAAAACCGCTGGAAAATCTGTATCGCAATCAAGGAAATTATTTGATCAATCGATTAAAAAGCCTGGATATTTTGCATGGTTCGGAAGATTCTGGGACGCTAGAAAGACTAGTGGAAGAAATGACGTTGTACCAACAAGTGAAGACCCTTCACGAAGAAAGTGACGTTGATTACGATGAAGATAATGTATTTGGTCAACCTCTTACAAATACTGGTCCTGAAATTTCTGCAGGCCGGAGTGTGCTCACACCATATAGCTTCAAAAAGCAAAAAGAGAGAAGGAATCTTCGAAATTCGAAAAATCAGCTAATGGATAGTGGAGAAGAGTATGGAGCAAATCAATTAGCCTGCCCTTACAAGGATATCTGCAAAGAAACCTTTTCTGACGAAACTAAAAAGCAGCGACATATTCAAGAGCAGCACGTATCTTTTGAATGTCATATATGTGGTAATATACTGCCTTTCTACAATCTGTACCAACAACACATGGAAAGCCACGCGATTGCTCGGTCACTGCGCTTATCGTATAATAGTAGGAAGGATAACAACCGCACAACTTCCATTACCAACCAGAGCAGTAGCTCTGACAACGACAATCAACGGTATAATATGGCTAGAACAAGAACGTATTTATTCGGATCTGAAATGTGTAACAAACATGTACTTTTCAGAAAAAAATTCAGTTGCTATCAAAGACAAATGGAAAATTCGGATCAAAGTTACATTTGTGGATCGTGCTTCTGTGTATATCAACATGAGCGAGATTTCATGAATCATAAATGCAAACCGTCAGCTAACCAGGCCGAGCATGTTAATGTGAGGAAGTTTTCTACCAAACATACATCTGCCAAGGTATGTGAGATTTCAGTTATAGCACTACATTTTGTGTTATTAATCCCATATTGATTGTTCATTAATTAATATTTTTCTCTGATGGGGTTTTTAGAGCGCATCGCAAAGCATGTACGCAGGGCATTTGGGAAAGAATCTCGCAACGTCGAAACGACCCCGTTATAATCCAGAATTCCTCGACATTGAAATACTCCCAGATGCGAATAAAATCTAGAAATGGAGTCATGACTGTTCCTTGAATAAAAGTTTCAGACATTTCGATAATGCTATTTATAATACAAGCTGATTTACTTTTGAAAAGCTAAAACGTTAGCGAGCGGCACAAACACATGATATATCGGGTTCAAATTGCGACTGAGCCTACCCCGTACGTTAGAATGACTATTCAGATACGTGAAAATATCAAGTCATAGAAATCCTTAGCAAGGCCAGGCCTTGACCGTACACCGGTTGTTGAGCCACTTAAGAAGATTTGCTTTTAATTCATACATTACGTAAACAGAGTTGAAATCGTTTTTAATTTTAATACAATAAGGAAGCATTTATTCCGCTTCCAACTACGAGGTTGATTACATGTGTTTGTTTATTTGAAAAAATGAAATACATAAAAAACAATAACTTTGTGTGTTTTCCTACAAAATAATCATCGATAGAATCAGCTTCCACAATGGAGTGGTTTTTCCAACAGTTTCTATTTTAGCATGTATTAAATCGCCAAAGCTAGACAGGAAAAGTACAATCTGTTTTTTATTTACTTTACTTGGAAAGCTAACGAATATTAGATTTGCTTATAACGTGAAATTTGTCCGTAAGGAATCGTTAAGGAGTCACTTAACTCATAACTTCCCACAACACAAGGAGACTCACTTCACAACTTCCTCAAGCGGCACACTTCATATGCTATGTTGTTTCACAACCGGTATCCTGAACGGAGAGAGCGTTCGCTAATCTACTGCTGAACAAAATCTGCTATACGCTACAAAGGATATTCACCTATAGAAAATCATTGTTAATAGAACTCTAGATACGACACAATAGACTTTAAAACCAAAAAAAGTTGGGATGAGATGAAGAGAATACGCTTTGTGTTGAATAAACAAGCACGTGCAACCTACGAGCGGGCTTCCGAGAATCTCAGACAAAACCGTCACGTGTACGAGTGCATGTTCGCGAATATCGATGTTTGTCGGTTAGAAAAAATGATCTTAGATAAGTGAAGTCTAATAAATTCATTTCTGGATCGTATTTACATCGCATATGGCTGTCCATCGTGATATAATAATAGTGTAACGATAACTTCCATGGACTTTCACTGATCATTGTCTTTAGTCATACGTGAAAGGCTAGTAAATACCCCCTGATCACTTAATTTTGAAGTACGAAATACGTAATATGATACGTGAAATAAATAAGAACTTGTGTGTTAACTAATTTTAAGAACGTTTTGGATTGTTTTATATTTAAAAATAATAAGAAACTACTTAACTTCATTTATTAACTGCATTAGTCTCTCTCATATTGTAATATTTTTCACTGGGGATCCAAAATACAAGGGAAAAAATAAAAGAAATGTTGACATTTATGCGAGGATGGTTGTTTATGTTTGGAAATTGTTCATTGTACGAGTTGTGCGAATGCTTAAAATTATCTTTCATTTTCTGCAGACTTAAACGCTATTTTCTTCGTCGATCGTCAAAATAGCAGATCATAATAATCTTCGAAACACAAACTACATGTACGTTGCCGATGATATTGATAAAACTAGTTGCTTTGCTTCCAATAATTCAATACAGAACTGCTTGTACAATCGGCAGTGGAATAGGAAGTTATTTTTCAAATGCACAAACTAACATGTTGTCACTTCTTTCTACACTTAATTCAGAAATATATATATATACAATCTGTTCATTAAAAAAAATGCCTACCGAAATAAAATATCAGATTATAGTTTTTAGTTAGATTTTAACAAATGATGAGAACAGAGTCAACTGGTAAATGATTGTATTTTTAGAATGATTTTATATAATTTAATTTTTACAATAACAGGTTTATTGTGTTTTAACGAGCATTGTATTTTTTCAGCTGAAAAAATGCCGAAATCATCATGTTCAGCATCGTTTTGCAAAAATAATCGTTATAATGTAAAAAAAAGGAAACTAGATGTACTGTTTCATACGTTTCCCTTCGATAGTGTATTGAACTACAAATGGATTCAATTCTGCAGACAACATAAAAATTGGCGACCAGCTAAAGATGATGTTATTTGTTCTGCCCATTTCAAGACAGACGATTATCAACTAATGAGATCCCCTTTGGAAAAAAACAATTATTATTTCAGAAGATTATTTTCAAGTGGTACGGAAGCATAGTTTACGTAAAGCAGGAATATTTTATTTTCAAATAATATATTTTCAGCTATTCCCTCGATAGAATGCAGCAAGCCATTAACAATTTCAGAGAAAAAACTAAGAGATGAAGAACTAAGAAAGCAGCTTTCTGAACAATTGTATTCAAAAGATTCAGACGAGCTTACAATAAACGACCATACATATAGCGAAGCGAAATCAGATGCCGAACCCATGGTATGTCTTTATTATAATATAATATAACAAATAATTGAAATTACTACTTTTATTGCAACCATTTTCCTTTAGTGTTTTTTTAATGTTAACGGCCAGAACGATATATTATCTATTATATTTAAATTCTACCTTTGTTGGTTTATTCAAGAGCGTCGAGAGTTATACTGCTAGACTCCCTATTTGGAGTTGTGCATTGCGAGAAATCTATCACGCAAAATATGCAAAGCTGTTTAGCATACTGGTCAAAATATTTCTTTTTATGTATATGTTGAGCAGATAATCAAACATGAATGGTAATATTTCTTTTATTAATATTTTTTTAGTATAAGCTTGTAGGATCAAATACAAGCATTTATCGTTTAAAAAACTTTCCTGATGTTTGTGCACACTGCTTAAAACCAGTAAATGACGAAAATCTTTTTACATCGGTATATCAGTATCATGACAAATTGGAATGTACAATCGAACAGAAATGTGACAAACTTACAGGGGATTTAATGGGACAGAAGGTAATCAATACCAAACAAATCCGACCAGCTACATCCTTTTTTTTTAAATGATTCCTTTTTCTCTTCCAATTGGGTACAGGATCGTGATAATATTCATAACCATTTACCAGACAAAGTATGCGCAGAGTGTTTGGAGTCGCTAATTACTTTTCATCAGTATCAGCGGCAGCTGGAATGTATTAGAAAGTTTTGTATTGCGATCGCAAAGTTGTTAAATGGAAACCAAGAAGCACTGGATGATCTCTACCGCAAACAGGGAGTGTATCTGGTGAATCGCCTAAAGCGGCTGGAAATATATCATGGCTCGGAGGAGAACGCTTCATTGGGTAAGTTGATAGAACAAGTAGCTTTGCATCGACAACCCAGCACATGCATCAAAAGTGAAGAGAAGTCTCTTTGCCTTGGGAAATATGCCAACGAAAACATGCTTGCGATGGATAACTCCGATGAAAACTTTAAATGTGAAAAAAACGACATATGTTGGAATACCGAAAGGGAAACAAGCGTACTTCATTCAGACGCAATGTACAAGGAGAAAAAGAAAATCATTGCAAAAAGAAAGGTCGAAAAGAAATGCACTAAACTACCAAATCAAAACATCAAGAGCGATGACGAAAATATAAAAAATGGGCTAGCTTGCCCGTATGAAGATATTTGCACAGCAATTTTCTACCACGAAGCCGATAAGCAGAAGCATGTGAAACATGATCACACTTCGTTCGAATGTCATACATGTGGGAATGTGCTTGCGTTTTACAGTTTGTATCAAAAACACATGGAAAGTCACGCCATTGCACGTGCTCTGCTCTTGTCTTACAATAAGAGAAAGAACATGGCGAATACAAGTGGTTACAACCAGAATGAGAATGTTGACGAGGAGCATCTAAGGTATGCGTTTTTATTATATTTTATATTTGAAATACTTCCGATGTAAACCAAATCATGTCTATATATTGAATCATCTTTTGTTTTGCAGGGAAACAATGGTTTTGGATCCTAAACAACGGAGGATTACTAAACACAAATAAGTGTGTGGAACTTGTTTTAGTGTGTACTTCAATGAACAGGACTTCAAATCGCATAAATTCAAAACGTAGGATGTCATGTCACACATTTAATCTCAAATAGTTCAAGCAAGGATTGAATGTATCATTCTATGAGTAAAACATGGCGAGGGTCATAGATGAATAAATGAATTCGAATTGGCAATAATAACTGCTAATGTTAGGCTATCACTTTTTTGCCGTTATAAAAATGTGTGGTGCAAATAATTGTTGTTCGATCGCTAAAAGATATGTGTTGAAGAACGAAGAATAAAATTAATTGAAAAAAAATTCACAGGTTGACATAGGTTATTCAATTTATTTAGAAATTGGAATATAGATTGGATTGGAGACTCAGATATTGAATTTTTTCGTTTGAAATCAGTATAACAGATCGTTTTGGAAGATACTGCAGCTTTTATAATGATTGACATTCATGGTGTGAAAAATGAGAGAGAAAGTTGATAGCTATGCTAGATGCTTGTTTATGTTTTGGACTTCGAACAATTTCACTGAAATGGATGATTTTCATATCTGTTACCAGCAGTAAAACATTTTTGTGATGTGAAGTTTCTATATATTTATATATATTTCCCCATACGTATTACATGAATTTTCCAATATTTTAATAAAATACATTCATTTGAATTTAATGACGAATGAAATGTAAGTAGTTGCTGTTAAAATCATCGATCCTCATTACGATATTACGAATGAAACCAAACGTTTTTTTTATAGATACATCTTCCAAAATGCCATTTTCATCCTGCGCAGCTTCATTTTGCAAAAACAACCGTTATAATGTTAAAAAACGTAATTTAGATGTATTGTTTCATACATTTCCGTCAGATAGTTCCTTGTCGCGTGAATGGATTGAATTCTGTAAACAACCTGAAATATGGAAACCGGTGAAAAACGACGTTGTTTGCTCAGTCCATTTTAAAATAGAAGATTATCAACTGATGAAATCACCATTAGTGAAAAATAATAATAATTTTAGGCGTCTTAATTCATGTGGTAAAGCTAAAGAAGAAATTTTATCCCGATTGCAGCTCTCAAAATTCAGTTAAGATTTTTACAATATTAATTTTAGCGGTTCCTTCGATAATCAATTCCAGACCAATTACTATTTCTGAGAAAAAACAACTTGATGAAATTGTTCGAAAAAAACTTGTTGAAGAACTATATACCAAAAACACAGCTAATCCTTTACCGACAAATCACCACACAGATAGTAACGCAAAATCTAAATTACAGAAATTGGTGAGTAACACTTCTATTAACCTGCTGTAAAATATTTGTGATGAGTTCGTTATACATTATTAACAAAAAGTAAATCAAAACTAATTCAACAACAAAAAAATAATTTTAAGATTACAATCTTACGTGCTAAAAAGGCAAACTGTACAATTTTATTTGGATAGAATTTGCTGTTAAAGTCAAACAAGAGTGTCTTCCAAATGCAAGCTTTTCCTGATGTCTGTGTACACTGTTTAAAACCCCAAACGGATGGAACTTCATTTACTTCGATCATATTCTATCACGACGAATTGGAATGCACTATCGAACAAAAGTGCGATGAATTTGCTGGCGATCCGATTGAACGAGATGTAAGGGCATTCAAATTCTGTATAACTTATTTTTCACAAAGTTGTTCTCTGATTGTTTCCAGGACAATGGTGGTATCTGTAACTTTCAACCAGATAAAATATGCGAGGAATGTTTGGAAACGTTAATTACTTTTCATCAGTACCAGCGGCAGATAGAATGTATTCGTAAATTCACGTGCGCGATTGCCCAGCTGCTAAATGGGCATCAAAAACCGCTGGAAAATCTGTATCGTGATCAAGGAAATTATTTGATCAATCGATTGAAAAGCCTGGATATTTTGCAGGGTTCGGAAGATTCTGGAACGCTAGAAAGACTAGTGGAAGAAATTACGTTGTACCAACAAGTGAAGACCCTTCGCGAAGAAACTGAAACTACAGATGCGAAGACCTCCGACGTGTACGATGATTACGAAGATGCTTTTGAATATGAAAATAATGATGAATATGAAGATAATGGTCATCCTCTTGGAAATACTGTTCATAAAATTTCCTCGGTCCAGAGTGTACCCACACCACATGATTTCCAAACACAAAAAGAGAGAAGGAAACGTCGAAATTCGAAAAATCAGCTAATGGATAGTGAAGAAGAGAATGGAGCAAATCAATTGGTCTGCCCTTACAAGGATATCTGCAAAAAAATCTTTTCTGGCGAAACTGAAAAGCAGCGACATATGCAAGAGCAGCACGGATCTTTTGAATGTCATATATGTGGTAATATACTGCCTTTCTACAATCTGTACCAACAACACATGGAAAGCCACGCGATTGCTCGCTCACTGCGCTTATCGTATAATAGTAGGAAGGATAATAGCCCCACAACTTCTAATAGCAACCAGAGCAGGAGCTCTGACAACGACAATCAACGGTATAGTTTGGCTAGAACAAGAAAATATTTATTCGGCTCTGAAATGTGTAACAAACATGTACTTTTCAGAAAAAAATTCAGTTGCTATCAAAGACAAATGGAAAATTCGGATCACAGTTACATTTGCGGATCGTGCTTCTGTGTATATCAACATGAGCGAGATTTCATGAATCATAAATGCAAACCGCCAGCTAACCATGCCGAGCAGGTTAATGTGAGGCAGTTTTCTGCCAAACATACATCTGCCAAGGTATGTGAGATTTCAGTTATAGCGCTACATTTTGTGTTATTAATGCCATATTGATTGTTCATTAATTAATATTTTTCTCTGATGGGATTTTTAGAGCGCATCGCAAAGCATGTACGCAGGACATTTGGGAAAGAATCTCGCAAGGTCGAAACAACCCCGTTATAATCAAGAATTTCTCCACATTGAGATACTCTCGGACGCGAATTCGTCGATTAACGATGAACAAAATCTAGAAATGGAGTCATGATTGTTGCTCAAATAAACGTTTCTTATAATACAATCGCTTCTTGATGTTTTTGAAATAATATCTTCTTCTTCTTCTTCTTTACTAAGGTTTTAACACGGTACGATGCAGAAGTCCAGCTACCTGGGCCCTCCTGTATTAATCCGTGTTGTGACTCCACTCAACCTTAGTATTAACTAGGACCGGCAACAGAAGGCCATATGTCCTTGAAATAATGTCAATGAAATGTTTTTCTTATTGTGTATGACATTTTTGATCAGAGATTGTAAATAAAGATGGTAAGAAAAATGGAAAAAATGTTGACATTTGTACATGGAGAGTTGTTTATGTTTTGTGAATTGTTCACGATTTTTCAAAGTATTGCGACTAAATCCCTTGTTTTGTTAATTATAAACATAATATAAAGGTAAACTAAGTTATGTGCAAAATTTTCATTGTATGGATTTAATGGAAAAAGTGTGTAGAATATGGTTTAATTGTTCGATTTTGTTTCCTTCTTCTAGCTATAAAAAAATGCCGAACACATCTTGTGCAGCATCATTTTGCAAAAATAATAGATATAATGTTAAAAAGCGAGAAATCGATATCACTTTTCATATATTTCCATCAGATAGTGATTTATGTCGCAAGTGGATTACCTTTTGTAACCGAGGAGAAGATTGGCGGCCAAAAAGAATCGAAGCTATATGTTCGGCACATTTCAGGAGTGAAGATTATCAACTGATGAATTCACCATTACCAAAGGATTCTAGAAATTTAAAAAGATTGCATGTAACTGGTATGTGTTATTGGTGCTTCATAACGAATATTATTGATGTTCTTTTTTACTTCAGCTGTACCATCTATAATTAAATCTGTTCCTATTCCACTTACGAAAAAGAAGCAAATTGATGAAAAAAATCGCAAACTTCTCATAGAAAAACTATACCAAAATGATGCCGATGTTACTTTAACGGGAGTAGATCACACGTATAGCGATGCCAATCCGGATACGGACACGGAGGTAGATGAAAGTTATTAACTTAACGTAAAACATTGTCATTAGAAGTGGTTTAAATATGGAGAAAACTAGCATGAAAATATATCAATAATGTGATATAATAATATGAAATAACATATGAGTTGTAAGCTGAGTAATCAATTATATTACCAGTTTTATTTACAGGAATTAGTGATGAGATCAAATAAGGGTATTTATCGATTACACAAATTTCCTGATGTCTGTGTACACTGTTTAAAACCCCAAACGGATGGAACTTCATTTACTTCGATCATATTCTATCACGACGAATTGGAATGCACTATCGAACAAAAGTGCGATGAATTTGCTGGCGATCCGATTGAACGAGATGTAAGGGCATTCAAATTCTGTATAACTTATTTTTCACAAAGTTGTTCTCTGATTGTTTCCAGGACAATGGTGGTATCTGTAACTTTCAACCGGATAAAATATGTGAGGAATGTTTGGAAACGTTAATTACTTTTCATCAGTACCAGCGGCAGATAGAATGTATTCGTAAATTCACGTGCGCGATTGCCCAGCTGCTAAATGGGCATCAAAAACCGCTGGAAAATCTGTATCGTGATCAAGGAAATTATTTGATCAATCGATTGAAAAGCCTGGATATTTTGCAGGGTTCGGAAGATTCTGGAACGCTAGAAAGACTAGTGGAAGAAATTACGTTGTACCAACAAGTGAAGACCCTTCGCGAAGAAACTGAAACTACAGATGCGAAGACCTCCGACGTGTACGATGATTACGAAGATGCTTTTGAATATGAAAATAATGATGAATATGAAGATAATGGTCATCCTCTTGGAAATACTGTTCATAAAATTTCCTCGGTCCAGAGTGTACCCACACCACATGATTTCCAAACACAAAAAGAGAGAAGGAAACGTCGAAATTCGAAAAATCAGCTAATGGATAGTGAAGAAGAGAATGGAGCAAATCAATTGGTCTGCCCTTACAAGGATATCTGCAAAAAAATCTTTTCTGGCGAAACTGAAAAGCAGCGACATATGCAAGAGCAGCACGGATCTTTTGAATGTCATATATGTGGTAATATACTGCCTTTCTACAATCTGTACCAACAACACATGGAAAGCCACGCGATTGCTCGCTCACTGCGCTTATCGTATAATAGTAGGAAGGATAATAGCCCCACAACTTCTAATAGCAACCAGAGCAGGAGCTCTGACAACGACAATCAACGGTATAGTTTGGCTAGAACAAGAAAATATTTATTCGGCTCTGAAATGTGTAACAAACATGTACTTTTCAGAAAAAAATTCAGTTGCTATCAAAGACAAATGGAAAATTCGGATCAAAGTTACATTTGTGGATCGTGCTTCTGTGTATATCAACATGAGCGAGATTTCATGAATCATAAATGCAAACCGCCAGCTAACCAGGCCGAGCAGGTTAATGTGAGGCAGTTTTCTGCCAAACATACATCTGCCAAGGTATGTGAGATTTCAGTTATAGCACTACATTTTGTGTTATTAATGCCATATTGATTGTTCATTAATTAATATTTTTCTCTGATGGGATTTTTAGAGCGCATCGCAAAGCATGTACGCAGGACATTTGGGAAAGAATCTCGCAAGGTCGAAACAACCCCGTTATAATCAAGAATTTCTCCACATTGAGATACTCTCGGACGCGAATTCGTCGATTAACGATGAACAAAATCTAGAAATGGAGTCATGATTGTTGCTCAAATAAACGTTTCTTATAATACAATCGCTTCTTGATGTTTTTGAAATAATATCAATGAAATGTTTTTCTTATTGTGTATGACATTTTTGATCAGAGATTGTAAATAAAGATGGTAAGAAAAATGGAAAAAATGTTGACATTTGTACATGGAGAGTTGTTTATGTTTTGTGAATTGTTCACGATTTTTCAAAGTATTGCGACTAAATCCCTTGTTTTGTTAATTATAAACATAATATAAAGGTAAACTAAGTTATGTACAAAATTTTCATTGCATGGATTTAATGGAAAAAGTGTGTAGAATATGGTTTAATTGTTCGATTTTGTTTCCTTCTTCTAGCTATAAAAAATGCCGAATACATCTTGTGCAGCATCATTTTGCAAAAACACTCGATATAATGTTAGAAAGCGAGAAATAGACGTTGTGTTCCATAGATTTCCAGCAGATGACGAATTATGCCATAAGTGGATTGAATTTTGCGATAGAGAGAAAGATTGGAAGCCTCACAAATATGATGCTATATGCTCGTCACATTTCAAGAGCAAAGATTACCAACTGATGAAATCGCCATTAATTAAAGATAATCAACATCTAAGGCCATTACTTGTAAAAGGTATATTAATAATCACAAATTAAACTATTACACCATCTAAGACTTTTTTTCACTTTTAGCTATTCCCTCCATAATCAATTCCGCTCCTATACCAATATCAAAGAAGAGGCAAATTGATGAAATATTGCGGAAACAACTCTCCGAAGAACTTTATCAAAATGATGTCGAATTTTCCTCTACTAAAAAGGATCACTCATACAGCGAAGCCATATCAGAAACATGCTCAATGGTCTGTAAAATAATACATGTAGAAACATTATTTTTAAAAATATCTATAAAAATCAAGAATAAAAAATTATACTTGATTAATATATGTATATATATATATATATATATATATATATATATATATATATATATATATATATATATATATATATATATATATATATATATATATATATATATATATATTTAAATATAAAGTATAAATTAAAGTATATAAAAATCATCATTACACATTTACTTTGTTTTTTAGGCATTCGCGATCGAATCAAATGCAAGTAGTTATGGTTTTAAAAATTTTCCTAATGTTTGCGCTCATTGCCTGAAGCCTGTTACTGGCGAAAACCAGTTAACAACGATTTCCCATTATCTTGACAAATTAGAGTGCACTATTGAACAAAAGTGTGACGAATTTATGGGTGATCCAATCGAGCAAGAGGTTACTAGCACTTGCATATGAGCATATGATTCCGTCGTTCCTAATCATATTTATCTGTTTTTTTTTTTCAATTATAGGATCGAGGAGATGTTGTTAAACTGCTGCCAAGCAAAATTTGCCAAAATTGTTTGGATTTGTTGGTTAAATTTCATCAGTACCAACGGCGTTTAGAATGTATACAAAAGTTCTGTACTGGCATTGCCCATCTGTTAAATGGTAATCATCAACCATTAGAAAATCTTTACCGAGACCAAGGAATCTATTTGATCGATTGCTTAAAAAATTTGAACATTTTCCACGGTTCAGAAGACATTACTACACTGAAGCAGTTAATTGAGGAAATTTCGGTACATCGACAGCATACATATGCCGTTAACCAACCTGCGCGTAGCGTGACGAAAATCGTTATTACTCCTATACCGCAAAAAGCAAGCGAAGACTGCGAGCTAGAACATAAAAAGTTTGCGAAAAACAGAACAAAGCTTGAAGAGTGCAATATCAGGAATATTTCCACTAGCCGCTGTTTAAAAAGAAACATATCAGCGGCAGGGGAAGGAAAAAAACGAAACAAGAAATGCCTTCTAGCTACCTACGATACTTCTTCCAAAATGATTTGTCCGTATCAAGATGTTTGCAATGAAACCTTTTCGGATAAAGCCATTAAACAAAAGCATGTTCGAAAGGCACACACATCGTTCGAATGTTATATATGTGGAAATATATTGCCTTTCTACGATATTTACCAAAAGCATATGGAAAGTCACGCCATTGCTCGCGCTCTCCGTTTATCATATAGTAAAACGGATGCAACAGAGACTAGACAGACATCATCGCCTAAAACTTCAATGAAGTTGGATCAAGGGTGAGGTGATTTAAAATTTAATAACAACTCCCACTACCACAAAACTATTCTAATATTTTTTTTTGCAGTAAAATACAATCGCATAATTTTTCAAGTCAAAATTTGATTTGCACAAGTTGTCTTCGTACGTGCTTGAATGAAAAAGATTTCAAGAACCATGAGTGTAAAACGTTTGATCTGGATCATGATAAGGAAGAAGGGTCTGGTTAAAAAATCTCCACTGTAAGTTACGGGACACCGTAACAATCATTTTTCATAACTCCTACTTTGTCATCAAGTTTGGTGGTATGGTCATCAAACATAGTCCACGTTTGAATTGGCACTAGAGGCGAATGTAGCCACGCTGGCTCTAAGTTTCTTATAAAAATAATTTAAAAAAAATCTATACTTTCACCTGCAAGATATCTCTCGTTTGTATTGAAGTGAACAGGTAATAAAGAAATAAACATTTCATATTAAGTCTGCTTCCTGCGTTTTTAGGATTCTCGTTATTTTCCATAGAGCCTTCTAAAAAAACAATGTTGGAAATTTTTTTTCTAATCTGGAAGTATTCCGTACTTGAAAAACTTTTATTCGCTCTACAGCATGTTTCATTTCTAGACACCCCCAAATAAATCAAATAAATTTGCATGTGCTTGAAGAAGCGATCTACCTCTTAATGTTCGAAGCCTGTTTACATATTTCACCCAAATTTTCCTTTCTGACATACAACCCTCATCAATCCATTATTTTAGGACCCTCTCTCCATTTACTATGGGACCCTCCGACAAGTCGAAAGCACAATGAAATGCCGATCTTGCTTCCCAACTATCCTGTTGAAAGTTATGGTGTATATTGCCTACATACGCACCGTCATAAATTTTTGATGAAATTCGACCATAGTCATGTCATGGTCTCAAACGCCATAAAAGAGCTAACCTACGTTTCCGCATATCTGTCAAGACAGTTCAGGGGTTTTATATTTATTTTTGTATTCTCCGCACAAGGAAATAAACAACTTAATAGTATTTTGGAATGTAGTAGCGGAATATCGTCCAACATACTGGACGGAAACAACGAAAACTGTACTTTTACATATTGTTCTAAACTGATGCAGCGAAATGATAAGAGGAGTTTGTTTATATTAAGGAGCTTGGTCACTGGCGAGCTGATAATATTTACATAGTTCTTACAGGCGATCAACTCGATCTCTTCGATTATATTGTTGCTGCGATTGTGTTTATAAAGGATCAAGGTCCTAATTGCATTAAATAGCGCCAAATAAGGTACTAATGCACAACTTATATTATGTAGTGGATTTTTGATAAAATTATTTGATTTCAGTTTTTTCATATTCCAAAATGCCTAAAACATCCTGTGCAGCTTCTTTCTGTAAAAATACCAGATGCAACGTGAAAAAACGTGGATTGGATGTAATTTTTCATTCGTTTCCTGCACAAAGCGGAAGTTTAAAGGATACATGGATTCAGTTTTGCAAACGAGACGAAAATTGGCTACCAACTCAAAATTCGGCTCTTTGTTCCGCCCATTTCAAACACGAAGATTATCAAATGACGAACTCGCCATTGGTAAAAGACACTAAAAATCTTAGAAGACTGCATATAAATGGTATGCGTTTTCACTTATAGACGTAAACATTTAATTATCCCATCGCACGATTAAAATTGCATATATTTTTAAAGCGGTTCCCTCAATATTGGATAGTATACTAATTCCAATTACTGAGAAGAAGCAAATTGACAATGAAAAACGAAAACATCTCCTAGAAGAACTATATTGTAAGAATACGGATGTATCTTCAAGGAACGATCATACATACAGTGAACTCGAATCTCAAACACCCAAGGTAAGGATGTTTAAATGTATTATTTTTGGGCGATAGAATGGATTGTAATGTGTTTCGAAATTTGAATATCTTTTCAGTACATGTTTA
Organism: Anopheles nili; assembly: GCF_943737925.1. NCBI lineage: Eukaryota > Metazoa > Arthropoda > Insecta > Diptera > Culicidae > Anopheles > Anopheles nili. The sequence goes on from NC_071292.1 coordinate 47,819,530, forward strand.
TTGGTTCGAAGACAAGCGTCTACAGGTTGCAAAATTTCCCCGACGTTTGTGCACATTGCTTGAAACCAGTAGATGACGAATGTCGTTTTATATCGGTTACAGAATACAATGAAATACTGGAGTGCACTATTGAACAAAAATGTGATGAATTTGCAGGGGACCCCATGGAACGGGAGGTAAATTTTAAAGAAACGAATTTCTCTTTGAGAGTACAATGATCGTAACTACTGTAATTGTTGCTCAATTCGTTTAATAACAGATTCTTCTTGATGCAGGCAATTTATTGCCAAACAAAGTTTGTGAAGAATGTTTAGAATCATTGATCACTTTGCATCAGTACCAGCGGCAATTGGAATGCATTGGAAAATTCACTTCCGGAATTGCACAACTTTTAAATGGAAATCAACAGCCATTGGAAAATCTTTATCGTGATCAGGGAATGTACTTGGTCGATCGGTTGAAGAGATTGAACATTTACAAATGTTCGGATAATAACGGTTCATTGGATAAATTATTAAAAGAACTTTCTTTATATCGTCAGCTGAAGCCGTATGCAAAAAACAATAAAACATCACCAGACGTGATGGTCCTTGAAAATGATCCAAATTTCAATGAACGTGATTATGACGGCGATGATGATGGAGACAACGATGATTATGTTATTAACACTTGTGCAGAAAGTGATGTAGAAGCGTATGAACAGGATGTAAGTCATATGATGGATGCGTTCGAGATGCAAGAGCGGAATTTTTCAGAAAGTAACATAAAGCAAGAATTTGGGCGAAGGAAACGGTGCATGTTGAAAAATCAGGACGTGGATAGTGATAACGAGAATGCAACGAATAAAATGTCCTGTCCCTATGAAAATTCTTGCACAGAAACATTTTCTAACGAACTTACAAAGCATCAACATATTCAAGAAAAACACACATCGTTTGAATGCTATATGTGTGGTAACGTGCTTCCATTTTACGATTTATATCAAAAACACATGGAGAGTCACGCCATTGCCCGCGCTTTACTTTTATCCTATAAAAATAGGGAAGATATTTCAGATATTAGCCATAACGATGACATCAGAAGCGATGTTAGTGGGGATAGAAGGTAGGGCATTTAAAATGTTTTTTATCTTTTTTTCTGAAAATTTTCTATGGAATCCATTTACAGGGAAGGTGATCTTATCTGCCAGAACAATATTGTAGCCACTGAACAAAATTATGTGTGCGGAACGTGCCTTGGTGTATACCTAAACGAATATGACTTCAAGAGGCATAAATGTAAATCATTGGACGCTTCATCAAAGGCTAGCAAAATTTTGAGCTAACTATGAACAGACGGGGCGTGTTTCCAGTCCAAAAAAATAATCGTAATACACGTTATTAATTATTCGTCAAATTTAATAAATGATAACATTTAATATTTTTTTAGCTGAAAATGGATATTTTAATGTTTGTACATATATCATCAAGGTATACATCATCAGGTCCTTTTATGATACGCTCAATTGAATTACTAAATGAACAGAGTCGCTAGAAACAGATGATTTTATATTACTGCCGCATAGCATGGATGAAGATCAAAAAGCCATGTGTTGGCTAAAAAATAGACACCCGTCACTGACAAAATTACTACTGAATCGTTGAAAAGAGACAGTTCACTATTGAAAACTGAACTTCATTAAAATTTTTACAAAACTATGGGATAGCGAATCGATGTGTACCGAATTTTGACATCATTCTATCCCGGATAACCTACAGTGCTGTACATGGGTAAAACGGTACTGAATACCACCTATAAGTTATTCTCCCTCGATCTCCCAGAAAGACGTCCTATTCGTGGAAAAGATACTTCTTCTTTACTAGAAGAGATAGTTGGAGACTATCAACCACTGACCAGATTTCCACCAAGGGGTAGATATTGGAAGATATCGCGGACTAGCAACTGGAGTCCTTCAATGTCCTCGTAGGCTTCAAATCCGTTTACGACAGCATAGCCAAGTTATTACGTTAAGACGAAATGAACTATATAAAACATTCGTAGTCACACTACTCACATACGTCTATTAGACATGGATGATGTCTAAAGCTGACGAAATCTGCTTATACGCATTCGAGAGGAAGATGCTCATTATCAATTTGGCAAAAGCATTGGGAGGCTCTTCATGTTATTAAAATGTTACCGAATAACTATGCCCATAAAGGTTTCTTGGGCAGTCCCCATGGACAGAAGAAATGTGTTTCCACCAAAAATGCCGTAATAATGGGTTGATAAACGACCGTGCTTGTATTTTGAAAAATAAAAAGGATGACCGAATTGTAAAAAATCCATTGCTTCATTCGTAGCATGATTTATTAGTAGTGCTCTAGGGCGCAAAAAAAATATAATTTGAAGAAATCAAATACTTTCAAAAAATCCGTTAAGACAAAAACATGATATATATATATATATATATATATATATATATATATATATATATATATATATATATATATATATATATGTATATATATATATATATATATATATATATATATATATATATATATATATATATATATATATATATATATATATATATATATATATATATATATATATATATATATAAGTTGAATATGCATAGTTACGTACTTTGGTTGTCTTCCAAAACATCGTTTGCGGTACACAGTAAAAGAATCCATTTGCTATCTACATGGAAGTGTCAGATTTGTTGCGGTAGTAAACAATTTGCTAAACAATCTTTGCACAAACCAAAGAACGCCTAGGATAGCATTTTCCGTAAATTATTTCAAACTAAATATTGAAAATATGTGACAGAACTGCGTGCAGTTTTTCGTATATACGGAGTTGTTACATGTTATATATTGTGTATATAAAATATTTTAATAAAAATCTAAGACTCAAGGTGTGAAGTGTTCATCGCGAATCCTAAACTGCTAAGTAAGCGGAGTTAGAAGCCATGGTCACGTATCGTCTGCAACGTTTTCCAGAAGTGTGCGCACATTGTTGGAAGCCAGACATAGGAGCAAATTCATTTCTACCGGTTACCTCTTACCATGACTCTTTGGGATGCACTATTGAACAGAAATGTAGCGAACTAATCAGGGGAGCAAAACATCACGACAAGGTAAAATACAGGTTGAATAACCAAGGATACGTGTTCCTTACACGAACATGAAATGATCATTTTCTTCGTTTTAATAACAGCACTCCGATGATATGGTGCCATGCAAAATATGCCGGACCTGTTTGGAGACACTAGTTGGGTTTCATCAATATCAACGGAAGCTTGAGTGCATCAGGAAATTTAACGCTGGTCTCGTTGCATTAGTCCAGGGAAATCTGTTGGAATTGATGGAATTGTACACAGCGGAAGGTGATTTTTTAGTGCAGTTGTTGAAAACACTAGATGTCTGCCACGAGAAAGAAGAAAATGTTAGCTTAGACAAGCTAATCGAAGATCTTCCTTCGTTCGAAGTGTACCGGAACTATCATCGACCCGAATACAAAGTGATGGATCAAATAACAAACATTCCCAATGTTTCTCACCAAGAAGGAACTGAAAATATGCAGCATGCCAATACCGGTAGCGTTGTTTCTTCTCTTAATTTGGCAAGGAACAGTTCATTGATTAGCGAAATAAAAGTGGAAGATACCTGCATACAAGAAGATTCTGCCGTTGCCGCATGCATGCCGCATGCTTCGGAATTGTGTGATTCACCGGATATTAAGAATTCATATCCTTTACATACTATTGCCAATAGTTCGGAAAATGGAGAAAGTTCTTCAATGCAGCGATTTCCATCTCGCTCAGGTATGGAATTGGAAAAAAGATACGATCATGAAGAACGTTTGGAGAGTTTTCTGAAATATAAATACGAATCAGAGAGCGAAGAAGACGACCCATTAGAAATGGAGAAAAGTCATAATCGCCAAACAAATACCATTGCACGAAGATCGAAATATAAGCCTAGAAAACGCTATGGACATAGAGATCCGGATATTTTTTCTTCAAAAATGCAACTTGAAAGTGATGTGCGGAAGTACCCTTGTCCAGAGTGTCCATTGTCGTTCAAGACTGGTTACCATCTGAAGCGCCATCACGCGACTATTCATCAGGATCAGCGGTTCCCGTGCAATGTATGCCAAACTTCATATGGACGACGGGAGAAGTTACGTGCACATATGGAGCTTGTGCATCAGGTAGATCGTTGATTTACACCAAAACAAAGCGAATTCTAACGAATTTTGTACTAATTTATAATTAATTTCTAGATTCAAAGCTATTTTGTCTGCGACATCTGCCTGGTATCGTATGAAAGTTCTGATCTACTGCAACGGCACGTTTACCGGCATCAACACCCTAAACCGCTTGAATGCGGTACATGTTTCACGCCAAGCGTCCGCCTGGCAGATGAAAGCTATTCATCCAATCATATTTGTATTACGTACCAGGATAGCTACGAATGTTGCGGAAAGGACTTTGGATTTCATTACTATTACAACCGACACATGCTCACGGCGCATAACATAAAAACCAACGCCCGGGTGAAACTTCCCAAAGGCACGTTGCTTAGTCAGTTTCGTGCCTTGCGTTCTGCAAAAGTATAGTACAAGATTCGAAATTGACCGATTTTTTAACTTAACCGCCTACTTCATGTTTAGGTTTTCGTGTCTTTAATCAGAGCTCTCCAAATTGTACAACCTGCACAAGGGTCACATTGGCATAAAAAATTTGCCAGTAAGGGACATTTATGTCAGGTGCAATGCAATCAAAGTTCTAAAAACAAATTTGTATCCTAGATTCAAACTTCAGATCAAATTCACGATATAAATTGCGATCAGCAAACAATAACAGGAGGTGGCGATACCATGTACTCAGGGTTTTGTTTTGGTAAAACACCTATGAATGTTATTTTTCAAATGAATATTTTTTCAAACTCGGACGTCGCCGTTTTGAGGTCCCTGTTTTAAATGAAAATTGCCCTAAAGCCAGTGTGTCTGTTTGATAGTGTTTGTTTGTTACGTAAGTAGGCTAGATAACATCACCAACGTAGTGTTTAGTACCTACACATTTCCGTATCTGATCCATCCATCTTTTCTCTGATGTTGCGGAGCAGAATTTATACATTCTACTCTAAGTGACAAGTTCAAAATTCAAATACCAATTTTTAAACCCTGACTGACTCATGAGATAAGATTGATAAGGTAGACTGGGAAATAGAATATGTCTGCGGACAACATCAAGTTTCCCAAAATGATGATAGATCGATTCGTATAGCACTATCTTATTGTTTAATAAGAGATTAAGATAGTTTATTTTTATTATTATTCTTAGTTGAACAAAACATACAGTGCCCGATTTGCACTGTATGCATGTCTAAGTCATATTTATTGTATTTTATCGCGATTCGATAAAGTTAGCATGTATTGTCAGGGTAAGGTTAAAACTAACGAAAAATTAATTAACAGGTTAATGCAACATTTCCATTTAACTACACGCCAACATAAACTAAAGTGGCAGACGCATCTCTATTTTGATATTGGAAAATAACTAAATTGAAACGGACTTGTGGTTTTATCTTCAGAAAATTGTGACCATATGAATTCAAAGGTCATGGTAGTACTAAAAACAGTTCGAAGGATATTATGTTTAGTATAATGTGTAAATTCTATTTTGAAACAGTCCGTGTCATAGTTTACTACATTGCCCTGAATGTGCTATTTTTTCAGAATGTTTGGTCTAATAAACGCTACATCACGAAGTGTGTCTGCAGGTTGCAGTGCGATCTGATAAACATATAGAGATGTTCAAATGTTAACGAGTCATCCGAAATGAACAAGAGACGACGATTTCTCCTTCCAAAGATTCATCTTTATTGTTATTCCATAGTTGGTTGGTAATGGGCATAATCAGAATTCAGAAGGAAGAAATCGAAACATTTAATCAAACATATACTAACGAATATGCAGACGTTATTGGGATCGCTAACATCTTTCGCCTGCCGCACTAGTGCAGGGAGAGTATTTTCAAAATAAAACAAATGATATTACAAATACTTTGCCTAACGGAAGGACTCAGCATGGGTCGGATAGTGTCGATAGAATTTTGCTGATGCACTAGCATGCTCTGGAGGAGTTTGTTTAATCAACCAGACCGCGCTAAACTATGGTTCTGCTAAATTTGAATTTTGCAGAATCTTTATACGGATCCTCCACGATTTGTGTCTCCTCGTGATGCCTGCTTTTCAGCCATGCTCAGAGTTGGGTCAGCTAATTAATGCCTCCAGAAGATATCCAGACAAGTCTTCCCATCATACATTAGTTGATCGTGCGGTTTAGTCAGTTTCCTGATAATGCACAATTAGGCGAAAATTGAGAGCAACGGATGGGGGCAAAGTTTCACAACAAAAATTAGTTAATCATAGATGAGAAATACATTTACCCTGCTACTCTTTGTAGTATACGGAACATTTGCTAAGCTTGGCGGTAATTCCACTTGACATACATTCAATTTTCTCCCTTCGTGTTTTAGTTGCATCATTGTAGTCGATAGTTTTATGGGTATGGTTTTTATTTCTGTTTGATTTACTTTTAATTACAAACGAAAGAGCAAAACAAAATACCTGTTGTAATCCTAGCATTACTGTTACTTTTTTCATCTTAAAACAGGAAAGTAGAAGAGCAGTAAAAAAGCGCGCAGATGTAAAGTGGTGGAGTGTTGCAAAAATAATTGAACGGGATCAGACGATCGTGAATAAGAACAAGAATGGATGGAAGTGAGAAGATGAAAGAGAAAGAAGAAGCATTAGAGAGAATTAAATTCGAGTGTTAGAAAAATATGTTCGCGTAACGCCGAAAAGCACAGCAACTGATTTGAGCCCAAATTACTATCAATGCTAGAGAAAGACACAATTTAATAAAACGCTCACCATAGCAAGCACGAAGTATAGAGAAGATTAGAAGATGCAAACTTTAAAAAATGTTTTCCAAACGTAAACCTTTAAAAATGACAGCTTAGCAAACTTATTTCCCAAGGGCTGAAGTTCACTAATGCATTTTGCTGCTATAGATTTCAAAAAGTAAAGAAAAACGATCCCAAATTTACGTGTACTTTGAGGGAACTGACAATACCTAACCGCCAATTTCGCTACTTTCTACTGCACAATGTTCTTCATAACTCTGTCTCGTGCTTCTTAGCCGATAGATTCCAAGTATGCACCACTGCGCGATCGATAACAGTAATTAGTTCGATGCGCTCACGCAGAGCACTCGTGACGGGGGTGGAGGATTTGTAGCAGTATGGGGGTATCGCATCGCGGAATGGCTTCATACCCGAGACACCAACTATCCAGTAAGGAGCATTAGACTTACTCGTAACTAGCAGGTTTTATGCAGCTGTTTTTTACACTTACTTATTATTCCCTTAACCACCACCTCAAAAATGCTGACAAAGCGGAAAGTGGTATAGTGGTGGGTCAAAATGTTACGAGCTGGGTAAAAAATCCATTGTCGAATTCATGATGCGTTTATATTTATCTTCATCGACTGTAAGATGATCGGAAAAGCTTGTTTCTTCTCGATTTTTTCTGTAACAAACGACAAGCTGCTACTAGTTGCTACGTGTCTGTTACTCTACTTTTTTTCTCCTCCTGTCCCTTATTAACGATGTTTATTTGTTCGTGCTTCATTTTACAAGTTTCAGCATGGCTTTCATGTCCCTACGTACATCGGCCCTTGGTATTCCCTCTAGCTGATTCTCCAATATGTATGAGCTCTTTTAAGGACATTCTCTTGTTATTTGTCTTGGCTTTGTTTTACTGCTTGTGTTACTAATTAGGGTTGATGGTTACATTCTGTTTTACCTGTTGAGAGGAATGGATATTGGGGACATGTGAGATTTTTTTTATTTTCTCTCTAACTTGACATCTCTTTCTTTCATGCCCTCGCTCTCTCCTTCCCTCTCTCGCTATTTCTCTCTATAACTTTCAATGCTCTTCTTTCATCTATTTTGTTCAAATTCATTCATCTTGTTTTTTTTTTTCATCCGCTATATTTTAACTTTTGTTGTTTAGCATTTGAGAACCTATTCTAAAATATCCCCTCTTCAACTTCCGGGCTAATTCATCCCCTAGCAGGTTTTATGTTATTTGTTTTCAAATTCAATATGCCAATTTTCCTCGCCGAATGAAGGATCGTGTGCACAGGGTGGCGACCATCGGCACCTTTCGTTCAGATCGCGTCCTGTAGGCACACACGCCCCACTTTACTTATAATAGCGCACTACTTACTCTTCATTTTCGCTCGACACCTCCTCGGCGCTCAGTCAAGACCACCGCCTTCGGCCATCGCCCACAGGCCGCCAGTAATTAAAAGTGAACAACACGTATGCACTGCCACCAAGCAGTATTCGCGACCATCGGGGACCAGCGACGGGGAACGGCGAACAATACACTGGAAGAGGTCGCCTGTTGCACATCCAGTTGTTTTGCTGCCATCGGTGGAAACGCTCGCGGTGCGCCGCTTGCTGCGGCGTACGACAGAAGGATGAGGTGAAGGCGGGGATGACAGAGGAGGGCAGGGCGCATATTTAGTTGGTGCCACCCTTCGCGGATGAGGTCGGCGGCGGTGGCATCTGACCGTTGACAATGATGGCAAAGTACGGATGCTCCATGGCCTCCCGCGCGGTCAAGCGCTCGAAGTGGTCGTAGCGCAGCAGCTTGTCAAGAAAATCAAGCCCCTCTGGCGACACCAGATGCTGATTTTCTGAGTGCACAAAACGCTCCCATCGCTTGCGCGAGTGACGTGATAAAATATCGTTGAAGCGCGGATCGAGCTCGATGTTGTATTTATCCAGATACGAAAACAGATCTTCCGTACCGAGCACCTTCGCGATGCGCACGAGCTGATCGTAATTATCGTGTCCGTGGAAGAATGGCTCCTTGCGGAAGATCATCGACGCAAGCATGCACCCCAACGACCACATATCCAGCGAGTAGTCGTACATCTGGTAGTCAACCAACAGTTCCGGACCCTTGAAGTAGCGGCTCGCGACCCGCACGTTGTACTCCTGTCCGGGATGGTAGAACTCAGCCAGTCCCCAATCGATCAGGCGCAATTTGCGATTTTCGTGATCGATCATTACGTTGTGTGGCTTCACATCACGGTGCATGATGCCGAGACTGTGGCAATAGTCGAGCGCCTTCAGCAGCTCGTACAAATAGTACCGGATGTCATAATCGCTAAGCGTTTGGTAGAGCTGCTTGAAGTCGATGTTGTTCACATGCTCGAAAATAAGTGCCGGCGTACGGGAGACCGGATCCTTCACCACTGCCAGCAGCGTGATAATGTTGGTGCCGCCCCGAAGATTCTCGAGGATCTTGATTTCGCGTTTGATCTTTTTCTTCTTTACCGGTTTTAGGATTTTCACCACGCACTTCTCGTTGCTCGTCATTTTGATCGCCTCGAACACCTCGCTATACTTGCCCCGGCCCAGTTTTCGTACTAGCTGGTAGTCATCCTGGTTTACCCAATCGACGATGTAGTTCTCATAGTCCCAATATTCACGTGGTTTATGCGAATTTACATCCGCGTACACCCTGGCACTGCTCGGCAGCGTCATTCTGCTATTTGCCTTCGTTGCAAGCTTAGGGCTGGTGTAGTTTTTTCACGTTCTGCTCGCCGTTTTGTATCGTTTTCGCCTTTTCTCTTTTCCGTCCGTGCTGCGCGCTGCTGCTGCTGCTGTTGGTTTTTACTTTTTTCCTACGGCACTTTTCTTCCCTCTCCAAAAAGGCTGCCAAACGTCGCAAACGTTGTATGACAAGCAAATTGACGGTATTTTCAATGGTTTACGGTGCAGAGTTACGCACTCTTTGCAAGGCGTTACCTTTTGGTAATGATAATGTTCTGATGGCTGGCAGCCCTTTCAGGCAGCAGAAGTAAAACAGAAGCAAAAATAAAAGAAATTCTAATATACAAATGTAGCTAAACGTTATTTGTCGCTAGTTTTTTTTTTCAATCATACATGTCATATAAAGCCTTACCTGTTTTATTGGATAATTGACGATCAAACCAGTTATTTATAACTCACCTCATTCTATTGGGTTGTCAGGGAGATACAATTTTCTAATTTAAAAATGGTTTTTCTCGCTGTCCAAGAACTAACATCACAATTAAATTTTTAAATCGATATTCCTACAGCCACTACGAAAAGAATACAAATTCTTTGCAGAACGCGATATAGGTGGTATAAACCGAGATTTAGCAGAGTGGCGTAAGCAAACGAGCACTACTGTGCGTAATCGGAATTTGGAATTTGTTTTATCTTATTTTCATTGAAAACACTTTTTTGAGCGATTCTTATTTTTTCGCTGGAGCAGCTAAACAGTTTATTATCGTTATTTTGATGAATCCCATTTGATATATTCAATTGTAACGCTCCAGCTCGCCTCGCTGCGATCGAAATCTCTTGGTATAACGGATTAATTGTCAACGTTTCCCGAAGAGGAATTCGTACAGATTGATTGACAAGTAATGAAACAAACAAACAAACAAACGAAACAATAATATTCACAGGGTGAACAATCTGAACGTGGTGCTTATAGTTTTTTTTACCGAAAATTCCAAGATTAAGCTGCTAAAATGACTGTTTTCAATTTGCTTACATTTCCAAATGTTTGTCGAGCATGTCTGCAATCGATACATCCCGATCAAATGATCGGTCTAGATACGTACCGTCCTGTACTGGAGGGAACCATCGAGGCGTTCCTGGAGCACATTTCATTCAAGCCGCCAAAGGAAATCAGTCCACTTCTTCCATCTTCGATCTGCTTCGCCTGTTTAGAAGTGGTCGAGTTTTTCAGCAAATATTGCCGGAAAATAATGCATTTACACGAATTTCTCATTGCGCTAGTTCGTGTAAAACTTGGCGATGAGTTGCCGTTAAGAAAATTGTTCGCAAGCAAAGCAGAACAGCTGGAGGTTCTATTCATGGGCCTAGATTTGTGCAATAAAACAAATCCGCATGTGGACGATTTGCTGGAAGAATACAGTCAATACACGATTGCGTCGATGGCAACTATCATAGATCAAGATCAGCTTGAAGTAGACGAGCCTATAGCATCACATGCATTTGAGCAAAGCTCGGAGGAGGATATGGATAAATATTCTCCCCCTATGGTGGCCCAAAAAGAAACAAGCAGTATTGGTGTAAAAGTCAAAAAAAGAAGAAAGAAAAGGCTTTTGAAAATAGAGATAGATCGTAAATCCCGGATTGATACCGAAGCCACAGTTACAATTGGGACAGAAGCTGTTTTGAAAGAAGATTGTGAAGTCTCTGCTACCGAAAGTGATAAATGTAATAGGCAAGCAAACTGTAACCAAATACGCGAACGATTCTACTGTGGACAATGCCCGTTTAAATCCTACTACACCGTGGCGTTCGAACTACACGTTAAGAAACACCAGAAGAATCTAGGTAAAACAGGATTTGTCTGTAGTAATCCTTACTGTGTGCAGATGTTCGATACTGCCGAAGAATTGAGCAATCATAAGAAAAGCAATGCACACTCGCAGTATGTATGCGAGATTTGTGGAACCGAGCTAAAACATCGCAATTCTTTGGAAGTTCATTTGGAGCGCCACGCGGGTATAACGCATCATCAGTGCCCTTATTGTTCATCATCGTTTCACACAAAAACGGAACTCAAAAACCATGTCTTGTCCATGCACATCAGCGAAGACCGAGCTGATTGTGACCAATGTGGAGCCGTTTTTACGAGCAAAAAATTACTCAAGCAACACCTCAAATCCCACACTGCCGTTCGAAACTTTCATTGTGTGCAATGTACACTTTCATTCAAAACGTTTCACCACTTGAGGCGGCACATAAAAGCCGTACATAATGATGTACGCTTCCAGTGCGAGCATTGTAATGCGTCCTACTGCCGCCGAGACAAACTGCGAATGCATATAGAAAAAGCTCATTTGGTGTGTGGAACTGAACGTACCAGTTTTTGTTCAAATCCTAATTTCGTTTCTATTAATTCATTTCCAGATTCAAACGTACTTCGTTTGCGAAATCTGCATGCGGTCTTTTGATACAAATGAAGGCCTTCAGGAACACCGAGGCCATCACGAAAATCCAAAGGAGTTGGAATGCGGGACATGCTTGCTGGTTTGCTTGACTCAGGAATCTTTCGATAAACACATGTGCATCACGTACCAGGATGATTACGTTTGCTGCGGTCGCGATTTCAAGCATCATATGCTATACAACAAGCACATGATGAGTCATGGGATCAAGGTGAATGCGAGAGTCAGGGTAAAATCAAATATGCTTATTGGACAAGAGCGAGCCATAAGAGATTCTGCGGAATTTCGCACGGAGGATTATCGTTTTAAAAACCGCGCTAGACGACAGGGTAAGCGGCCGCGGCTTGATTGTGTACAGTGCATGAAGAGTTTCAACAGCATCGCTGAACGGCAACAGCATGTATGCAATGGAATAGATGATAATACCAACGTCGAGATAAATGTAAAAGAAACTTATGTAAATGCAGATGATGATCAAACAGATCTGGTTGGTCTGGAACCAACTGATTTCATCGTTTTGCAAGAATGATATCGATATAGCAGTAAAATTTCTTCTATATTGTGGTCGATAAAAAAAATAACGACTAATTGAATTTTCTATTCTATTTTTGAATATTATCCTTAAATCACTGAAAAATTAGAAATTGAAATTGTATTGATAAAGTGCTTGTTCCTGCAACTACATGAACTGTTTGTATTATCTATTTATATTATCGTATGTTATTCAAAACTATTGTACTATGTTAAAAAGTTTTGTTCGAAAGTAAGTCAACTTATTGTAATAAATATTTAATAGGATATTACAGTATTTTAACAAGAACTTTTTTTTATCATTAACGTACATGAGATGGTTTAGCTACACTTTTGATCTAGTTTCGGATTTGATAGTTTTATAAAGGTTACAATCGAACTGTTTGGTATATTATGCATGACTAATAATACTTTTTTTACTAAATTTTATTTTCACTGTTTTGATTTACCAATTAATGTGTTTCTAGTTTTGGTGTGAATTTGGTATCAATTGATTATAACGATTTCGCTATTGCTGGAATACTGTTTTCGCCATAAATATCGTTGTCAATTATCAACGCAGTGTAGTAAAACGTTATTCGAAATAACAGTAGTTGGGCAAAGTTAGCACGTGCATGGCAATAGAATCAAAACTGGTTATATGAAACCCATCTAGTTGAGACACTTATTACTACAAATTTATCCCGAGGTCTGCTTTGCATCCTGCTATTCACTTTAACTTGCCTTATTTAGCCGATTCTTATACATTTTCTCCCTGCGCTGTATTGTTGATCAGTGAGATCCGGGTGTGTTAAGTTAGTAAGGTTGTTTCTTAGGATTCTAATGCCCCTACTATTGCCATATCTACACAATACACTGTGCAGTGCTGGCGTGAAATCAGTCCAGTAAATGGTGATATATATATATATATATATATATATATATATATATATATATATATATATATATATATATATATATATATATATATATATATATATATATATATATATATATATATATATACCAGTATAAATTTTATTGACTTTTATAGTGTGCAACATGTATATCGCAAGAGCACCTTCGCAGCTAACATGGTAATCCTCCATAGTTGCGCTTGTGAAGTTGAGAAGGCATTCGTATTTAATTATCAATCAAGAACTAAACAGACTGAAAGTGCCTAAAAGTGAGGATTTGCACGTAAATTCAAGTCATTCATTCATTCGTAGTATAAATTCAATGCAAACTCAATTAAAAAACCACATCATAATGACTGCGCGTAAATGATCGTCAAATCAATAATTGTACATTGACGTGCCGGTTATTGGAGAGAAACAATAAAAAACTAACTCTGGTGCCCTAATTACTACTACAGATTTTTATGAAACACATGACTGTGTAATGGCTAGTATTACTAGGTCTCTTCCAGCATTTCTTACAAGGAGATACTCCCTCTGGATATCCTGAACAATACGAATATGACAATATTTCGGAAGGGAATGTCTAACTTTCCGTTCTTTTTTGACAAAGAACCTTTGTCCGTGCTATATATTACTTGTTAGCCGTTGAAGCCTAGCATTACACGTTCATGTGTTGCTTTACAGCTCCAACAATAGCACCTCCTCGTGCTATACGGAGTTGGCCAGCCTGCTTCCATTACCAGCGACCACTGGCGTCGCCGTCATCATGCGATCGTCGTAGAGCGATAAAGTTTTCGAGGCACGCACCTTTCGAACCGACGGGGGAACGTCACCAGGGGTTTTTACGCGTTGACTCGGGTTTCGCAGGCGCTCAATGCTGCCTTTTGGACCAAACACTTCCTGAAATACTTCAAGCGAGCGCTGCCGCTTCAGAGAGCGATCGTCCAGGAACGGCGGCGAGGATGAAGCCACCAGGCTGTGCCGAGAGTGCAGTCCTTTATGTGGATGCATAGCGTTGGCTGATTTTGAAATAACTATGCGCAGGTTCTGGCGAGTGTCGGCGTTAGTAACGGTGGCGCTCGTTTCTGAACCACCATCAACCTCATCGAGAATGGTAAACGATTGTCGAGTGAAATCTGCAAGGGTTTTCGCGTACTGACCGGCATTTTCTCGTTCGTTTTCAGAGTCGATGATGGTGGAGGCGAGACAAGAGCTGGAGCGTTGCTCATGTAGCAACAAATTGTTGTCGTACTTGCCAACGCCGAGATCAAGATTCGTTGGCCGCTCCACTGAACACAACGATTGCGGGTTTGCTAACTGTTGCAGATTGTTATGCTGGTTCATAACAATATCATTCTGCGACAACTGCACATGGCCGTTTGACTCAACTACCACTACTAGGTTGGAACGATCGTCCCCTTCATCGCAGTTTTGCTGCAAATCGTATGCGTGACGTACGCAAGGAGAATTACCACCGGATAAATGGCCATGTTGTTTGTGGAATGTTTTCTGTAGCATCACCTTAACGCTACTGCTCAAACCCTTGCCAGAACACTTCACGTCAGGAAGTGTTTCTTTTTGCATCAGTGGCGCATGCCCTTTGCGAATAACCTGCTCATCCTCGTCGGACTGGGACGAAGGTGCTCCGCTGTTCGTCGATGACACGTTGCCATTCGACAGCTTACCGTATTTGTACGACCCTGTTGTATCTTCCCGGTAGTCATTCGGCAGAAGCGCTGGAATGATTTGTTGATTCGGTGGCGTCATAAATGCGATAGTTCCATCAGGGCTGTACCGCTGGTGCTGGCTCATCATCGCCACTATCGCTGCACCGTCACTGTCCAGGTGGTACAGCTGGTTCTTTTCCATCGTAACACCATCATCATGGCCGCAGGTTTTTATTGGAACGCTTCTCGCTTGAGGATTTATCTGTGCGATCTCCTGTAATCTCTCCTGCACGCACATGGCCGTCAGACGGGCTTCTGCGTCGTGATCCCAGCAATCCTCGCACGTGTCGCGTACAATCTGCGTTACTAGACTGGCGCCAAAGTGCGGCGGAAACGTGGGTCGGGCTTTATTGCGCGATACTAACACCTGCATCTGTTCGAAGCTAGGATTGGAACCGACGTATTCCTCATATGGTGCACGGTACTCCGGTACAGTCGTACCATCCGGATAGAAATCCTCGCATCGGGTCGCGAGTTCCCACAGCACTAGTGCCAGCGTATATACGTCAATCTGCTTGAGAGCGGATTCACAGTCACGCAGATTGACGGCACCCTCCAAAACTTCTGGTGCCATGTAGCGAACAGTGCCGACCTCATTGATGCTTTTCGTTTCCGCCAGTGCAATTTCGCCTCTATATTCATATCGAGCGCCAAACGTTTTTAACGCAAATCCCAAATCACCAATGCAGCAAGTAAGGTCCGATTTGACTAAGATGTTGCGTGAGTTTAGATCCCGGTGGCAGATGCAAGGTTTCACCTGGTCGCCTTTGCGGATCTCGGTGTGCAAGTGCGCCAGCCCGTTTGCAATCGATTTACCCATTCGACAGAATGTACCAAACGGCACACGATTATCCGTCAGCCAGTCTTGCAGACAGCCTAGTGGGGCCAGCGAGAGCACTAGCAAATACTCGATACGGTCGTCCATGGTGCGTCGTTCGTCCGACCCTATCGGGGCATTTTTGAAGAAAAGGGAAAACACATTATTGGAGCACGGGCCATCCATTTGAGCCAAATCCTTACCAAAGTATGTCAACAATGATGGAGATTCCATCAGTGGAACAGTGTAGATATCACGTTCGTTTAGAAAGTATTGTCTATGCTGAGCTGCAAATATCTTCACCGCAACAGGTTGTTCATTGACGATACCCTTCCAAACGGTGCCATATCTGTATGTAAGACGATGTTATATTTTGTTCGTTAAATATCATGCAGTAAATGGATGTAGTCATTTATGGATTATGTGATGTGTGCTTTGTACTAAGATTAAATACTCACTTGCCCTGCCCAATCATGGACACGAGTTTCAAGTTATCGACGTTGTAGAGATTCGAGCTGTATCCTGGTCCGGACGGTTCCATATGTTCTAGCTCAGCGACACCCTTCTTCGGCAGCTGGCGGCAGCTCAGGAAGCCGATTATGCCCATCAGCATTATAAAGACCAGCACAAAGCAAATGTACACCGTTGGCGAACTCCAGATCGAGGTATAAGGAGCGAATGGTGTTATGTTTTCGTTCTCCTCCCGCACACTCAAACCATCGGCTGTAGTCGGCGGGGGTAAATAGCTGAAATTTCCGTTGCAATTGTCCCCGCTGCAGCAACAGAAAAAGTGTTTAGTCGGTGTTTCCGTAGTGCTGACACACTCCGCGCTGTTGCATGATTCCTGATCATCCGACGATCCCCAACATCCTGTAATTCGATGTTAGGAATACGATTAATACATGCAACCTCAAACCAACGTTTGGCACAGTCTTGTGTATATACCTTGAGCCACGACGCGGGAAGTATTTTTAACTGCATCAAATGTCCAGAGTGTGTAGCAAAATGGGGCATTTCGGGAGCATGTGACGATTGCAGACTGTGTCCAGAGAAACAATATGACGAAACAATAGTCAATAAAGCATCAAAAAAGTACATGATGGTTTCCTTACAACATTTTTATCGAATGTCGGTTCATCCGACGGTTCTGGTTGATCGTCGTAACTATCGTAGTCATCGATAAACTCTTGTCCATTTTGCTGTTGCGTATTAGTTGTAGAAGTTGTGCCAAACTGCAGGCAGCGACTCTTGACGGGATTAGCTGTTATGATACGAAAAAGGCATAATACGTACAATTTTTATCACTTGATCAAAAGTGTACTGATTATTTTCATAGCGAATCATTTATTGTCGTGTAGGTCAAAAATAACCTGATATAAAAAAAAATGGCCGTAGTTGACCAAAACACTAAGAATATCTTTAATGGATCGATACGATTTTAAAGCAGCCAAAAATAGAAACCTTACACAACGTACAATTGACAAACTGTTTTTTTTTTGCCCAAGACAAATGGCACTATCGCGATCGTTAATTACATAATATCCAACAATAATAAACAATACAAAGTATTTATTAAATTGGTACATAAATAATACAAATATTCTAACTTAATCGTGCGATAACTTTCCGACCTATGTTTAAGCTTATTATTAAGCAGAAAATATATTCCATTTTCAAATATTTAACCGCATGCTTAAGGATATTGTACTAATTTGTACGGATACATGACAAAATCTTATGCAGATTTTCGTAGAAAAAGAAATTCTTATATTTTCGTTAGTATTATTTACTTAAAAGTGTTTTAGTAACAAGTTTTGATTAATAACTTCAATTTGAATTCAAAATAATTTCTGTTTTGTGGGTATTCCTTCATGTTTAGCTTTTACACAAAGAGGACAGATTATATCATTGGGCAGATTTTCATTGCTCTAACTACGATGATCGCTTAAAGGTAAACGTATAAAAAATACCTTGACTAGTGGGAAGTAGAAACACGAATAGCAGCAAGATGCACAGGAGATTTGAATTCTGGATGATCGTGAGTATCTTCATTCCTTTCGCGTTCTTTTCCCAATTTCCCAATTTATGCTCGTGGAAGTCTCTTTGAGAGCTGCTACTTTTAACTGGGAACATTTTTTGTTTTATGGACACTTCACAAGACACTAACATACTGGTAAACCATGGACTAGAGAGTTTGTTTGCTTGGTATGCACCTCTACGCCCTCGGCTCAGTACAACCGATTTTGCTGCGACATTTTCTTTTGCTTTTTATGTCCCTTTTGCATGGGTTTTGATTAAACAATCCAAATGATGCCACCAGTGTCAATTTTCATCGTATACAGGGAATCTGTAAAAAGGGATACCAAACGCTAGTTGTTAATAGATTTCTGAAAGATGTACTGCGTTTGGAAAGTACAGTCCTTTCTTCTCTTGATAAATTTTCCGATTGGGAAAATATTTTTGTCGGATGGTTTTGCAACGGCAAACGTTCACTTCATTGCATGCGGTACAAAGGGGCGTTTTGCTTTGTTTGTTTATAAGTCACGTTTGCTAGCGTCCGTTAGTACTGTGCTGCATGTCGCCCCAGCACATAACATATTCATAATGATGCATAAATTGGGTTTCAAATGTAGTGGTTTATGTTCATGGTAATTGCGAAGGATGGCGTCATTCATTGATCAGCATTGCGAATGTTGCAAGCATCTTCGTGCTCTCTTTATGCTATTAGCGACAGTGAAGAAACTTTGCATATTTATTTATCAATTGCAGCTCCCACAAATTAAACAGCACTTTAATATTTCGTTAAGTGTCGTGATCACAGTTTTCCTCCCCACATTTTCAAAACACGTTGTCTTGTGAACACGAGGTCGGTGGTTCTTTTCGAAGTTGTTTGGCTATATTGTTGCCACATGTTCTTATCATTTACGAAGTATTTAGTCTCTGCTTCCCCTCGCAACCCTAATCCCCGTGAAAACCGCGCGCACTAAACATTGTCACACACATTTTGCACTAATCACGAGGTCTACCACCCTTTCTCCCCAGGCCGTTATCGCTATGGTTTATTTTTATTTCACTTCATACATCCTTTTCAACG
Source organism: Anopheles nili (assembly GCF_943737925.1). Classification (NCBI taxonomy): domain Eukaryota; kingdom Metazoa; phylum Arthropoda; class Insecta; order Diptera; family Culicidae; genus Anopheles; species Anopheles nili. The sequence continues at coordinate 47,838,691 of NC_071292.1, forward strand.
AATAGCGCGAAGAAGAGCGAAATCTTTTTTGTTTTTAGTAGCTGGTCGCACAGCTTCTGTCAAAGAGAATAAAATTCTCTGACGGAAACGCATCGGGAAAAGGCCGGCAGAATTTTAGTAAAGAAGTAATATGATCAACGCATCAATGATGTTGATTACTTCTTTAAGATATAACGATGGCCTAATGGAATGTCATGCTGAGATTCTCTCTGTAGAAACAGAAAAAAAACAACAAATGCCGCTCGCAGGTGACAAAACATCAAAACATTATCCACCCCCTCGCCGAACAGCCTTGATGGTATGTGTTTCACGGTGGACCACTACAGAGAGGGGCGACGTTGAGAGAAACGACATTTGTGATAGAAAGAGTGAGCGCACACTATCTACAACGTATACTACCGACCAGCCCGCATTTCATGTGGCGCCTACCCCCTACGTTGCTACCAGGGAGAACGCAATCCCTGTGGCAAGTAGTTGAAATTATTTTAGCAAAACAATTCGGCTTAGATTTCATTCTTCCTCTCGAGCATATCCTCTCGAGGATATGAAATGTCCTTTTAGTCGTTCCAGGAACACTACTGCGTTATTTTTCCGTAGTTTGTTATGCCGAGCCCTACCGCCCTGCAAGGATATTGATTTTTGCATCGCAGAACATTATTGCACCAAAAGGCGTCGTCCATAACCGCCCCGAACTAGCAACCGTGTAGCCTTATGCTGTTCCTTGCACAAAATTGATACGCACTGGATTCACGCGTATCGTTACGAACTTTTTATATAGATTATAATCCTTTTTGCGTACACAACCCACCGATTTGTCATTCGATACCGAAATTTTGTTCTGCGACTAGCACTACCGCGTCGAGAAGACGACCGAGACGGATGAAACTCGAATTTTGTGTCTTGGTTCATCGCGGGGAAATTTTTCGTTCGCGAAGGGATGGTGCGGCACTTGCGCGATGGATACGTAAGATTCCCTTCAATAGAGCGGCTACATATTTCGGGCGCGAGAATGAGAGTACCGTTTTCGCGAGCATTTTGCCTGTACAGTGGCCTACACAAGACGAGACTGAACAAAATTTTTAATGTTTTGAAACTATTTTGAAAATTTATCACAAGCTTTTTTATGATTTTCTGCTGCTAATGTTGTTTATAAAACCATGTTCTCTAAAAAGATTTTGTTTTAATTTTTTAGTACCCTGATGGTATAGAATATTATAGCAATTAAATGCATTTAAATAAATACATGTATCATTATTAACATTATGCTATGCTATTAAAAATGCAGTACTAATATTCTGTGAAAGGCTCATAAGCAGTAATAAATAGAATATAATATGCTCTTAAACTAAAACAGCAAGAAGTTCCAGCAGCAATCAATCTAAGGACATTGAGAGAGAGAAATGAAGTTTTCATTCTGGTGCTATAAAAGCGACAATGATCCTCAAATTCGGATTTGAAATGAAACGATTAAAATAGCATCAACTGATTGACGATTTCGGAAAATCTCTAATATCGGTATATTGGTAGTTTAACTTCCAACACATCTGTGTATTAAAAAAGAACGATCGTGGCGCATATTTTGTTTTGGAGTGTTTATTTTCATATACCACCAGAAACTTGTGTACTTGATCTGGCAGCACTGGAATGTACCGCGACTTTGTTTTGCTGTCAACTCGAAAAGCCCGTAAGAAAAATTCCGTAAGAAGAACTCCTACAACATCAAGATGCAAGTGCATTACGCTCGTTCACAAAATTGGGACTCGCTTAAAGGCAATGTGTAATCAATTAAGAATCCTTTGTCGGTTACGAAACTTGTTAAAGCTAGCCAATTGGTTGGCGTTAGGACCAAACGTTGCAACAAAGCGATAGTTAGTGCTCCTTAATAAGTCAATAGTGATTCTTTTATGCTAAGCAAGCACTAGAATTTGATGGACTAGAGTAGCGTACCAGTCCACATATTAATGAAACCATGAATAAGCTTGTGAACATTTGCATCTCCAAGTGACAAAAAATCTATCGCACGTGTCAAACGGATACACATTGCTCGCTTCAAAAGGTTGGCGTCCTTTTAAGGTCGTGGAGTGTGTTGCTGACTGTTTGTATATAAGAATCCTCTAAAGAATAATTGTTATTGACAGTGGTTGGCGATAGAAGAAAAGTGTATTTTTTCATAAGCAAGTACTTTCCTTGGATTTAAGAAACGCCATCGTTTTGTCGATGAGGTAAGTGCAATGACGATGTCAAGGTTTTCATAAATTCAATTATTCTGCGTTAGATTTGGTGATTCATTCTAGTTTATTTACGCTGTTACTCCATTACACTATTGCACCAAAGTCATGTAATCACGCTAGTTAATACCTTTATCTGTAATATTAAATTTGGCTGCACACCACTGTATACTAGCAGAGGTTACGAATGAAATGAATCATACAATGAATTATTAATTTAAATCGCCCTTTTTTAGTTTTAAAACAAGGCAATGATTTCATTCGAGTCCTTAATCGACAGGGTTCATCTTTTTTTACTTTTTAATGTTCTTCATTTTTATTGCGGAAAATTAACGGTTCATAGCGCTTACTAGTTGGTTTGTATTTTAACCCCACTTTTAGCGAATGCCTAGAAGACAGTCCCCTGTCGGACAATAGGATGGACATATCGGAAAATACAGCGTCTCACGGATCATCGCCTCCGGTTCACGTGGGCTCTCCGGACTTTTCCCCCATGCTGGAAATCGATGGCGTCGCTATGGAGCCGTCTCCTCCTATGGACCGGCACGACTCAGACTCCGAACTCGGAAACGGGGTAGAATCCCATTGTCATAGTAATAGTGCAGCGAAAGGCGCGACAACGGAATCGATTGAAATTCATAAGCTGGCGATTACCAACGTGCCGTCGCCCGTCAGTACGGCGGCAGTGTCATCCCGGCTAACATCATCGTCCACCGTATTGACGCCGGTCAGCAGCCATCCGTTGATGATGTCACCTACCGGCAGTGAGTCGGATCTGTCGGAGTACATTGTGTCTGTTCAGCAAAATCGGAAATCTGCAATGCGCAACTACTACCATTATCCGGATGTAGTACCAGCAAGCGAACAGCCTTTACGGTTGGCAAGCCCGTATACGAATCGTCGTAGCAGCGATAATCAAGATAAAGGATCGATAGATAACGTTGACAACTCCAGGACTGTTACAATGACCTCCAACAGGCGAGGTAAGGTTTCTCCTGCGAAGCGGCTCCATGCTACTGTAACTAATCCCAAAGCCGGCAAGCATCATAGTAGCACTAAAGTCTCAACGGTGGTTTCTACTTCTACGCTGGATGTCATAAACAATGCCATTCATATGAGTAACGATAGCTCCCCAATTAACTGCACCTCGCAAACTCATCTAGAAGGTGGAGAAGAGATGGGATCGGATTTTTTCAGTACTGATTCGGAGGATGAACAGCATGAGGATGTATCGCTTTTTCAAGCTTCTGTTACCCCGACGTTTCAATCGGTAGCCTTACTCCCTTCACCGCCACAGTCCATTGTTCCGACATCTACAGGATTACATCCGCAGAAGCAGCAGTCCAAATCGATCTCGCCACGGCTACATCAGCGCCGTAAAGTTCCACTGCCAAGTGATCTATTAGTCGACGATGTTAGTTCGATGGAAGATTCGCTCTCCAACCAAAGTGTTGATGAACTGCAGCAGAATCTTGTTTCGCTTAGCCCATCTTCCTCGATTCTGGACGACAACGGGTTCAATGTAGATATCGATGAGGATTTCCTTGACCTTCCCGGTACACCGAAAGCAACCGGATCCGTAGATTCATCACAGGATGTTGCTCTTGTCCATTCTGCTGTTTTGCCGCAATACTCGGCACGAGAGGAAGCCAGAGATATACGCAACTGGCAGAAAATTACCTTGCCTGATGGCAAAACTCGCGAAATAGATATGAAAGTGATCGAACCGTACAAGTGCGTTTTATCGCATGGAGGCTACCTGCAGGCAGGTGGACACAATGCGATCGTCGTATTTAGTGCGTGCCATCTGCCAGATCGGTCGCGTGCTGACTACCATTATGTGATGAACAATCTGTTTCTTTACGTGGTAAAAACCCTCGAGCAGCTAGTGACAGAAGATTACGTACTGGTGTACCTGCATGGTGGTTCGAGTAGAGGAAACGTTCCTCCTTTTCCGTGGTTGAAAAAGTAAGCTGTAAGATAAAAGTAGCAGAAGTTTTCAGCTTAACTTAAACGTCATTTTTTCAATTGATTATCCAGGTGCTACCAGTTATTAGATCGTCGGTTGAGAAAAAGCTTGCGAAACTTGTACATGGTACATCCGACGTTCTGGCTGAAGTCTGTTGTCTGGATGGCCAGACCCTTCATTAGGTAAGCTATCATTTACTGATAAAATATCGTTTATTTTTTGTATTAACATAGTTTTGTATTTTAGCTCTAAATTTTGGCGGAAATTAATTTATGTTACTTCACTGGAAGAGCTGTACAAACTCGTACCGGTAGAAAAGGCAGCCATCCCGGACAAGGTGAAAAATTATAATGCTCGGTAAAGTAGTCGATTCTGTATGTCTGTGTCGTCGGGTTTATTTGTGTTGTGTTTGTGAGGAACGAATGCAATATTTCTTGAAGTTTGTATTGTGCCGTTGGTTTCTTCAAAATATGCATTCGTCCTGTTGAAGTTTGGTAATCATGTCTTATTCAAGCAATAATGATTGATCTCTTTTCGATTCTATACGTTTCTAATGTGCGAGAATCGCATTCCTTTAGCCTACTTTTCTAGTCCATTTAATAATACTCTGTTGGTAGAAGAGTAAATGCAATCAAGTTGAGCTGATAGGTCTCTAGGATCCGAATCAATAAAAAGGTGCACTGAATCGATAAAAAGCAATGCTAATATTAAGAAAAAGACGACGATACGTTGCAAAAAATCTTCATAATGCAGATTTCTAAAATGAAATCTACGTAGATCGTAGTTCAACAACGTTCATAGCGTGCACATTATCTCAGGCACCGATCTCAAATTCGTGGTCGTGATTATCAATCAAAGGAACATAGAATAGAATTCGATCGGGTGATTACTGTAGGTTCCCAGTCAAAGTATCTCCTTGGAGTAGTTATTATGGTATTGAACTATTCTAAATGCTGTTCATGTTTCTCTTCAGCAATGATTCCAGGATCATTTGTTTCGGGGAAAGACGAAGGGAGCGAACTAAAGAGTATTATAATCTACTACTATTGTGAACGCATATCGAACTGCCTAAAGAAACATGTTCTCGGATCTCGGCTAGAGTGTAATTCCGGTGTAATTTGATTTTTTTTCGTAAGATTTGCAGAATTTGATGCTTTTGCGTAGTGCACCGTCGTTAAATTTGTTAGTTACGTTCTCAATAGAATGATATAATCTGTTTATTAAAATATATGTATGATGATGTTGAAAAGTTTAATTTGGGAATCGTGGATTTAGGCAAACGTTTGTTCTGACATACTCGCATATACAAGGAATGTAAAAGACAAAACATAACCAAAAAATCTTCTCTCGTGGGAAGAGACTGCCTGATCGTTAGTATTTACGGGGAGGGAAGGATTTTCCGTATATAGCTCTATTCTGTGTCTGATACAGTAGCCTAATTCAAGTGGGTGTGAAAGTAACAAGTGGACAGATAATAAATATTTTTTTGTAAGAATTCAATCTAAAGCAATGCATAAACAATAAAATTGCGCAAGTGAAGTTAAGAGAAGATTGAGGTTGCTGCAATATTAGGAATATATTTTATAATGCTATAATTTTGTACGTTACAGGTTTATAAATGTGTTAAATTCGATTTCATTTAAAATTTTTCTAAAATCCATGCCTGTTTGCACTGTACAAAAACAGAAATTCAAATAATAGGATATTAATGCATTGTAAAAATTAACTTCGAAAGATGTAAGGTAGAACAGCATGATAGGGTTTTTTCATTTCCAATATTCATTATTTCATTTTCATACATGTATAATTGTTCATAGAAAAACAATTTGTAGTTTATGCAGATCGATTTCATGAAAACCAAATCATTCCGGTTCCGTTGATCTTCAACAACGAGGGGTTCCAGCATCTCAGATAATTTAGTTTAATTAAATCGTATTATTGTTATGAAAAACATAGTAATATTATGCGTGAATTCCCTAAAAAATAATCAAGTACAAATCATATTGAAAAGACCGTTATTGAAATTATGCGTTACAGCTGTTTTGGCTACAAATACTCATCAACACCTTAGAACAATTGAAGCATCAATATTAATATATCTATGTCTTCAGTTCACTAATAGAAAAAGTATATGAATTTTGGGTTTGGAAAATAACAACGATAGCTAATTGGGGCAAAGGGACGCTTAGCTAATTGTGAATGTATGTGTATCGTGAATAGTAGTATGTATGTGGCAGCAAAAGTGCGTTGTAAACTTACATTAGGAGGTAAACTTATCATGATCTGTTTTTGATTTGTTCAAATTGCATCATAACGGTATCTTATGTTGACCTAGTTTGAGAAATAAGCGTTTTTTGAGCCATGTAACAAAAATTGATTCTACAATAATTGGTATTTTAATGTTTTTGTTTTGTTTTAAAATATTTTCTAGTGCTCAGACTGTTTGTTTTACAAATAGCTTCTGTTGATTTATTTTTTTGATTTGATTTGATTGGTAATCAAAATTGTAGATAATTTATCACACATCAGTGCTGAGCTTATTAATACCACCGATCAAAGTTTACCTCCTAATAACGTTACGATCGCAACGGCAGTGAAGGCAATGTATTAAATCGTGAAAATAAAACTTCATTACTGTAGTGGCGATATGAGAAATACGACTATCAAACGGCTATGGTAACAGTAACGATACTTGTTTTCTTACATTTTTGTTGTAATTTTTGTGATGTCTTTCATGTTTTTGTCTTTTATGTTATTATATCAATATAATTGGTGAAAAGAAAAAAATAACTATTGCAAAATGTTAAATAAGCTCTACAATTACCCTTTTTTCGCATAGTGCTACTTATTACAGCAGTAAACTCATGGTTTAATATTCGAACGCCTTAACAACAACTGTAACTATAATATCCGTAACGAAATTATCACATATATGTACTAATCAAATACAACGAAAAGGTCTATCTATTCATGACCGACAATTTTGAAGATATATCCGACGACATCCTATCGTCGTTTGATTGATTAGTAACGGTTCTCTTATGGTGATCATCTCTCCGTCATGGGTACTTTTGAGATTTCATTTTTTTTAAATAGGAAAAGAATTATCTAATGCACTCAGGATTATAATAAATGTCCACAAGCAACTCTTGTAACAATTTGTTTCCACATTTCTATTTGTCGAAATACTGAGTATCTTTTATTTTTCTGTAAATTATTCCACAATTTTGCTCTTTTTGAGAGATATGTAATGATGTAGTGGCTAGTATTGAATATTTATATATATGTTTTATACTAACGTCGCTCAGGCCTTGCGCACCAAAACATCATTACTATTCATGTGGATATTCTTCCAATAATGAAAAATGTTTTCAAGCGTATTAAATTCACCTTAATATATCCGTTTTCCTGTTTTACTATCACAAAATCAACATAAGTTGTTTAGTAAAAAAATAAATGTAACCTCAGTCTCAACACTGAAGGCTGTGCAGGAATACAGCTGTCAGGCGGTTGATGTCCTTCTATGCAATCCAGGATGCAACTAGAATGCGCGTGTTGATGTTGAAGTGCTATGTAATTAACTTCTAACTGCATACCTTTTAACGAGTGCTGCTCAATCATGCGGAATTCTAGTAAAGTATTGTGAGGCTGCGGTTGAAAGCTGTTTATATGAGGCCAAAAGAGTAGAAGTTTAGCAACCTAGAAGCGGGCTGAAACTAGGCAACACTTTAAGGAAACGATTTTCCACAAAAATAGTAACAGTAATTTAATGTTGCTTGAAGCAAACTAAAATAGAAGATTTTTATCCATAAATTTTTGCACTATAAACGAACGATGGTAACAATGTCGAAGGTTTTCGTCGGTTTTCAGAACCTTGTCTGTTTCATCTGTTCTAGTGTAATGATGAGCGCAAAATGCAGCTGCATGGTCGACTTCACGTTCAAACCCGCCAGTTGACCAGCCGACATTGATAAATTGGACCCTCGTTTGCTTCTCAACCGACCGTGCCGAATGATGCTCCATGATCGGTGCCCCCATGTCCGCGGTTCTCACGCACATCAGACATTGCGCGAGTCATCATCACGCTGCATTAAGCATGCGAGTGCATTGGGTCCATGGGTGGCGATTACGCTGCCCATGTCCGCTGATATATGATCGATGCGCTGCCATCCATGGTGCAACGCAAATGTGCAAGCATGATCGAGCCTTCCATGCAAGCATTGAATCCCTGTTTCGGATGGAACCGTTCCCTCGAGGCTAGAGGGTTTATTTTTGCGTTTTTTTCTAAATCATCGATAATTGTTGTTTACAGCCATCACAACTCATCCGGAGGTTGCATTGACACATCCGACCGAATGTGTTGCGCGTGCGCGCCCGCACACACGGGATTGAAAGGTGGCGACTGGAGGTTAACTGCAAATTGAATCGTGAAACGGATGGCTCCACGTGTTTTGCAGGGTGGAGTGCGTTTTGGAGGACTTGGGTTTATATGACATTGATAAGTACAGCGGTTCGTTGCATTCTGTATGGACTTGAAGTCGAAGGTATGAATTGTATGTGAAGTAAAGTAAAAGGGCTCTGAAAACATATAAATTTTGGTATAAATAATGGAACTTTTAAGTAAAAAATTGCTATTAATATAGGATTATAAATTTTTTTTTTCTTGGATCTTATTTTCTACATGGATGTCGATTACTTTCCATCAAACTTTGTGTATTATTTGTTAAATTTTGAATTCATATGACCGTTGAACTCAATATGGTCCTTTATGTACAAGTCCTGTCTATACATAATGCTAATGTGCAATGTGTATTATCAATAGATTTTTCATGAGTAGATACCAGCTGATGCTGCATGTAATAATGCTTGATTGTTAATACTTTGCCTTGAAAATGTTCGATTATAAATATGGGACTGCTAATGTGCATATAACATGATGTTACATATATTCTCAACAGAAACACCTAAATTATGTTACATAAAAATATTTTTTTTGTAAAATTGTTAAACGAAGCCGAAAATTGTATGATGCTTACAGCTTTATAATATTATCTTCTTAGAAAACTTACTAATAACTGTTGAAATTATGTACAAGAAGGTTAACATGTTTTATTATTTATTTAATTTTACAACTTTACAATATTGTCTTTTGAAAAATTATCTACCATTGAATTGTTACATAGGAGGGGCACCGCATGTACTATCAACATGTTATAATATTTATTCATTTTTATTTTTGAATGTAATCTGTGCACTTGGGAATTTAACGATTTTTAAGTACCCCCGTACCCAAGTACAGACTATCCGAATATGTGAAATCATAAGTCAAAAAAGCCTTACACGGCAGGTGCAAAGAAACAGCGCTTGTTGCAGCTCAAAAAAAGAAAAATGATTAAAATAATAAATTTCTAAATTCAAGAATACACTTGCAAACTTTCAGTATCAGGTTTCAAATTGAAACGTGTTTTTTGATTACTTCGTTTTTAATTGATCATAAAATTTACTTGAATTCAATGTTTATCTTCCCTTCATTTTGGAGTTTCATTCTTAAAGGTTTTACGTGTCACGTATATTTAATTAATTGATTAATTTAATTAATTAACGTATATTTATTTGTCTGTCAAGGGGTAAGATACATATAGGTATTAAACAATAAAGAATAATTAAAGAACAAAAATGAAAAGAAATGTAAATTTCTAAAGCTTAACTAGAAAACGAAAAAATATGCCGCAGTATCATTCTTTAATTGCATAATTTTCTACAATTAAAAAGAAAAACAATGGTCAGTTAAGAAAGAACACCCAAGATACTTTTCGATTTTTCGATACATTGGACAGAAAGAATCAAATTGTATTCTTGGTCAACAACGGGCCCTTTTTCTTCCCTTTCCAAGGGATATTTTGAAATATACTTCTCTTAATCACTCCTGACGAGCTATCAGGACTGGTACTATGCTTAATTACGACACCTTGAGGATCCAACACAATACCGTTTCTGTCTTCGAAACGCGCAATGCATTTGCCATTTGTCCAGTGCGGTGTTGTGCTATTCTTGATTTTATAATGAGTCTTTTTTCTTTTTACCTCTTCCATCTCATGCAACTCCGGTAACCAGCTACGTTTTTTTTCGAAAGTCGACGCGTAACTTTCAGTACTCGATTACGAAGGGGTTAATCCTAGCAACGTGAATAAGAGTGTCCTGATTTCTTCACATGATTCTTTGCATGCTTACTTTCTTGGAAGAGTGCTTCGGTTTCATCTAACGATTCTTTGAATTTGTGAATAGGGTGAATCTAGGGGTAAATTTACAGCATACGAGTTTTGAGGGGAAGGACATCTCGATCCCGGCCAATCTACATATACCCGGTAGCGGTAGATTCAATAAATTGTCCTGCCTTATATTGGATGTGCTAAGAATGAGAAAAAATGGAAAAGTGAATAATGTAGGAAACATGCAATAATCTATTTGCGGAAATAGTTCCCTCACCCGTTAAACCCTTCCCAGGTTGGCGGCTCACATGCTGCTTTCATTCTTTTCTGACCGACACCGATCCGACATCAATCTCTTCAACGGGCAAAAATGACCACCACGGGAGGAGCAAAAGCATGAAAAAATCGCCACCCTATAGACACTGACGCGCTCGGGTTAGCCGGAACCCATCCTTTAATTGTCCTTTTTCGTTTCGCAGTGGACAACGCCTTCCAGAGGCGCCCTTGATTCGCAACGTAAGAATGGATCTTCGGTAAAAGGGGGAAATGATGAGCGTTTTTTTGTTGTTGTCGTTCCCATTTGAGTCCCTGTCTTGCGGCAAGCTTTAGCAAACGCACAAGCCAAATAAGGAAGAAAAGGAGGCGCCGGCAGCAGGATGACAGAATCCTGTCTCGAAGGGTTAATCGTCCTCGCCGGACACTGGTCAACCGGGCGGTGCGTAATCCTCACGTTCCGCATGTTCGCGCGTATTTTTTATGGGTTTATTTTTTACGACCTTCGCTTTTGGCAATGAGCGTCCTTCTGGCGTAAGACGACCCTCCGGCGTTGGATGGCGGGATGCGACGGACCCGGTGTGAGATTAAGGCAAGAAACGGTCAGCAGATGCCGCTGACCGGGTGCAAATGGACTGCGGGCACATCCTTCGGCCCTGGGAATGTACCGGTCAAACGGGTTATCCTTGGACGGATGGTGACGGTTGTGTCTTTCCGCGGGATGCTTCCGACGAGTGTGAGCCGTCGGCCCATACATTGGCCGTTAGTCATTTTTTCTGCTCTTTCGGGTTCAGAATTTTAATTTTTCATGCTAATACCTCTGATGTCCGGCTGGTTCTAATCGTGGGAAAGTCGTTTTCTTTGGCTCCGCCGCTGGCCGGTAGCACGATCGCACTTCCTCCACTGGCCAACGGTCAACGGCTGTAATCATCCTTGCAGCAGCTGTCTCCGTGACCGGTGGAGATCAGATTCTTAACGGACGATCAAATGGGCTGTTGCTTGGATGGTGGGCAAGATGGTTTACGATTTTAATGGGATTTTTTAGGTGCACATTTTGTTTGTAATTCAAGATAGGAGAGATTTTCAATTCGACCCAAAGCATGAACGTAACTAAAATATTCCGTTAAAAACTACCTGCGTATAAATCGGGGGTAAGTGAGCTCTGTATAAATGCCTTTCGAATATCTCGACAAACGTTCTCGTAAGCTTGAATTGCAGATTATAATCCACCATATGGAGGATATATTCGTTATGCATTGGCTAAGCGCAAATTTAAATAGTAGCTAAATGTTAAGGACCGCGAAATTAGGTTAAATGGTTATTATTTATTTTGTGTTAGCCGAAGGACCGGTAATCCTTTTTTGGTGTGTGTTTGGCTATACTATATAACGATAAAATCGTCACATATATGTTCTACATAGGCAATCAGCTAGCCGTAATAAATGGACATCAATCATAATCAAATCTGCAGCCTGATCCATGGCATGGAAAACTATAATTGTTAACTCGTCTCTCGATTTCCCTTTTGCGGAACGATTGTTTTGCCAAAAAAGACCACAGATGCATGTTTTCATTTCTGGTCGTTTTAACGCATGACGTATTGAATGAAGAGAAAAAAGGAAATACGAGTGATAACTGCGCTTCGTTAGATAGATAAGGCTTGATCTCGCAAAGGAGATTTCTACAATTCCTTCCAACGCAGAAAACACGATAGAGAAAAGCGCGTCGCACTAATTCACCGCGCTCGTGCTGTTGTCATTTGCTTTGCACCGCATGGCGTCTGCAATGGCGGTGCCGAACGTCTTTTATCAATTTGGCATGACTGGGAAAGGTGGGGAACATAAAATGGTACTCTGCTCCATAAACGATCGCACAGACATCTCTAGGCTTCGCATGAATGAACTATCGATTTAATCGAACATAAAGAAGGGGCTCTCATATACCGTGGAAATTGAATGAAATGTATCAATGAAAGCAAAGTTTAATAGAAATCGTGCAATTGGCGGTCCTTTAGTAAAAAAAGAATAGCAATCAATGCAATGCACTGAAATTGAATTAGCGAGAGGCATTTTATTGGAGTTTCCGAGACCAGCTTAGCAAGTGAATGGTTTTAGTATATTTTGCAAATTAAATCACATATCAGTATATCCAAACTTTGGAAAATTCGGCAAAATCCATAGTTTTCGCATGAAGAGAAAAGAAAAATAATAATGACAAATTACAAATAATGAATTTCATACAGCTGTAAATTGAATTATTGTTCTATTTTACTACAGATCTTTTTTTAAGGTTTTTATCATTTCTCTAGCTCAGCTCAGCTCAATAGGCACATGTAACATGTTGCCCACGGACAGGCTGATTCCTTGCGCTGTCATACGAGCGCTGGTTTCTTTTGATGTCAACGCACCTTAATGCAGCGGGCTGGGGTGCTACCGGAGCCGACTTTTGCGGGGGAACCGTAGCAAATGAATCACGTATCATTTATCGATGAAATGTGGAGAAAATGGTTGCGTAAACTTTAACGTAACCCGACCGTGTCGGTCCAACAGGGTAAAAAGTTTCGTCCGGCGAACCTGTTTATGGATGGAGTTTATTGGAGAAAAAGACTTAATTAGCACGGCACCTTTTCGTGGCGGTGTTTAATACTGAACGTGCAAATGCGTGTTTATAATCAAAGACCCAGATGTTTGCAAATGCGTCATAAATCTGGGTATGTGATTGTTAAATTTTGCGTTTTGGCAATGATCAGAATATTTGGTATATTTAATTCCTTCGGCAGTAACAGGAGAAGGTGCTTATATATTCTGATAAAATAACATTTTATAGTTTACTGTTAATACTGTAGTTTTATGTATTGTTTGAACCCTCAAACAGTCACTGTGACTGTTGAAAAACATATCTGTGGAGCAGCACCATGGATTCTTATATTAAATTCATTATTATTTTATCAATGCGTTAATGTTAATGCTGTTCCTAATTTTTCTCTTGTTAACGTTCAGATTACTTCAAAATAGTTGTAAATATCTTTGTAGACGATTAGTCACTTTCTGGTTGTGGATTGTACTGGGGTGATATTGAAGAAAATTTATGGCACATCCGTTTAATTAACGAATTATTGCCACACTCGGGTTATTCCGACTGACGGCCGCAACTTACTCACCACCATTTTGCCGCGCTAATGATAGCGGTTTCCTGCGGCAATTGCTGTAAAATATTTTGCCATTTAACGATCTTTTCTCTTTTCTCCTCGTGTGATGATCGTGTGTGTTGCGTCTGCACGTTTTTATTAAAGCAGAGAGGCTGAGGATGGGAACAAACTTTTGCACGAAAGTGATGAATGCAATAAAATGTTTTAAAGATTTTGGTGTAAGCCCTGCATCCTTTGAACGATGCAGCCGGTTTTAACCGAAATTGTGGAGTCTGTGTAGGGATTGCAAGAACGTATACGAACCGAATCCTGCGGTCGAGCAATCAGGCAAGGGAAAACAATAAGAAACGAATAAAACTAGACCTCTCGAATCGAAAGGCACCCCAGAACGCCTACGCCAGTGTGCAGCGCAAAACGGCTGTGTTGTTTATTTTTTCATCATTGCAATGTTTTCTCCCAGTCGTGATCATTCGATTCGTGCTTTTCGAGTGGTCAGGAAGAAACACGCTTACGTTTGGCATTGGTTAAACTCAATTAATAATAGTGATCCCAGGTATGTGTAAGCGATCCTGTCGATTGTGCTTGTTGACAGCATATAAAGAAAAATTAGGACATTAAAAATAGTATGAAATTAGCATTATGAATAGCATTATTAGAGGGCTCTGATGTACTATCAATATAATAATCTTATAAAAAAGTATTACGAATGTAGTAATACTTTTGGTACACATATTTCTGGCACGAAGTGTGCAGAATGTGTACACTGCATAACCGTTAGAACGATACATTTTCTAAAACTGTGAGGAAATCTGAAACTACGCGTTTTCATTGATTTATTATATTTTATTTTTGACTAATGTTTTGCAAACATTTTGTAGAGTTGGAACAAAATGTGCAATTTAAAAATTTTTCAAAAACTTCACTCTTTTGCATAGCTCATACAAACTGTTTTATTCGCTGTTATAGTTAAACATTAGGTTAATTTCAATCTCATTTTTTCCCCATTTCTTGTGTTTTGGTGATTTCAACGGAATCTATTTTTTTGATAAAATAGGAAAAATGAAGTATATTGTATAATGAATGAATGAAAACAATAAGGTGTGAACAAAATTTACTTTTGTTAATGCACGTTATGTCCATACATGCTAGTTAACACCATAAACAGAAGTTCTCCTTAAAAGGCCCTCTAGGACGGTACAAACAATGCACGAATCCCCGAAAAAGTCGATCGAATTTCCAGAGGGAAAGTGTTGCGTTCCAAATCGTTCAGCGTTCGACCCGGACTGTTGAGCGGTTGGTCGTTTTTCGTGCCTCTCTTTGTTGAAGGCGTTCATTCCTTATCCCCACACTTTCATGTCCTCGACACGGACCTGCTAGCCGGCATATCCTGGGCATACCTTGTGGTAACGGACCTAACATTGCCTTCACTTGTACCCCAGGCTGCCCCAAAGCTTCCCGCAAGTGCTTCCCACCGCAGGAATCCGTAAATGTTTCGTTTCCTTTGCCTCTTTTTTTCGTTGCTTTTTTTATTATGCTCCCGCTTTCGCGCTGCATCCTTTCTTCGTCCAGGCGCTGCGCACAGGAAAGATGATGCAGCCCTGCGCCATTCGAACGTTTTTCCACCCGAACGGACAGATAACTCATTATCTTTTGTCTTTAATCATTCACGAAGTGAAATGTTCTCCATTTTGGCTCCGCTTTGGGCCCCGTTTCCCTTGAGTTTTTTCTTCCTTTCTGTAATAAACTCCCCACCCTCGCCACCACCACGATCTGATTGCTTCCCATGGTCGTAGTAAAAATCGTAAAGGTGCACTTTCCAAAAAGGAGCTGAAAGAAAACGGAGCCTGCAAACGTGGCTCCGCTGAGCTCCGAGCAAGTCCTTGCGAGGATTGCCGTGTTCGGGCGGTTCACTCGCTTGCTCGTTTATACACAATCATCTCGCGACGCCGTATGGCTTGTTTTTGAAGTAGTTGCGTGGCTGTGACTTCCCTTTTTTTTATCAACTCCTTGTCTCGCGGGATGGGGAAGAATGGCCGATATATTTTTTTTTCTTCATTTGACTGTTGCTTTGTTTCTGCTTCGGTTCGTTCACTTTCCATTTACTCATGCTGATTGCGAGGCTCATATACCGACACGGTCTGCTCACTATCACTGGTCGTTTGTTTCAACGCTCCTAGCTTACTTATCTGTCGCTCGTTGCCCCTCGTTTGGGGTTTTGATTTTGAAGCTGTTTTTCGTTAATGTTTCACTTTATCTCGTTCTTTGTTTGTTTTCGTGTCTGTCGAGGGGGTAGCTTCGCGGGAGGTTGCTGAGTTCAGCCGGACATTATGCCGTGTCTCACTTATCACGTAAGCACAGGAGAATCCCTTCTTATTTATGCTTTTCCTCTGTGGGCGACATTCTCCCCAAAAGACTCGGCGATGGGTCACGAGAATCTCCTGGATATGGTGGCAATTTAAAGGGTAGAGTGCGAAATAAACGTTCAAAACCTCGCAGTCAGCTAAGCAGAGATTGATAGGGCACATATTTTCGTACGTTGAAACAGAATTTGTTAATACAAGTTTAAAATCTTAAACTTCAAATTTAAATACTTCAAGCAGATTAATTTATAATTTAATTGAAACTTTTTGCACTTTATCAATTTTAATTTTGTATTGAAAATGGTGAACATTTTTTCGATGTTTGTTGAATAATTTCTCTAACAGAACGGTGTGTTCGTAGTGCATTTGTTTTATTTTTTAACTTTTTCAAACACCAACACTGCATTCGAGTGCAGGCGATTGTGATGTTCTTGTTGTACAAGATTCTTCTGACATAAAAAAAAAACATTTTCGCGGTTTGCTGCCGTGCGACACGAGGAAGTACCAATCTCAGCACACTCCTTCCTCTGGAGTTACTCGTGTCTGGTGCTCTTGCCACCCTCGTTCCTTGCCCTCACGTAGAGCCGTTGTTCTGCTGCATGAAAGCATACATATATTTATTTATTACACCTCCATAAAGAAAAGAACAACAAATGATCGTTCATATACATATAATTAAGCCAACTAGGGGAACGGCAACGACAACGACGACGGCGAAGTCATCCGGCGATCGTGGTTGAAATAACCACTACAAGCTCGCGGTCTGCCTACAAATTCGCTGGTGGACCTCTCAAAGACCGCACGATCGCTCGCGGAAGCCATGTTGGATTTACTCGCGGTTTTTTTTGTTGTTTTCATTCGTACCCGCGCAGCATCCAACCGATCAAGTATTGGTGTATGCAGCAGTTGGAAACGCGTGCGTGCCACCGAGTCAACACTTGTGGCTCGCCAGATCGTGATTGCAGGCGGGGAACCACAAAGCGTTCGGCGTCTTCGCGAGGGTTGCCCATTTATATATAGTTTTTTGTTTGTTTCACGTTCGACCACTCGACGGCGGAACGCATACATGGGAGAGAGAGAGAGACCGTATTAAGATTGCCCACCCATCGCAGCAGCCCCAAGTCTCCAGCGCTCCCGTTCGGTGATGCTGACGATGATAAGTCCGGCTGCCTGCTAGTCCCGGGCGGATGGACGCAAACGAAAGGTTCGTCGCCATGCATGGTGAGCGCATTGAAGTCTTTTGATGGGCGAACGCACTCGCTACGCACCGGAATCGAGATGGTTGATTGTGCGCGGATGGTCAACACTGGAAAAGGAAGAGAAGAATGAACAGTAAAAACAACAACAAATAAGTAACACTTCACTTCTTGTGAGACAACAAGTATGTGCGTGTATGTGGGAGCGTTTGAGTTGTTGGAATTAAAGACGAGAAACAATCTAGAGAGTGTTGCTCGATGGCGCTGAATTTTTTTGAGCGGTAGCTGCGTGCATCAGCGCAGTTCAATCTAAGCGTTATAATTTACTTTCGAACTCGCGTGGTCCTTCCGCGATGCGTTTTTGATCGGGAGCTGATTTTCGACTCTACTGCTGTTCCTGGAGACAGAAAAACTAAGAATACTTCAGTTGGTTGTGCTATTGTTATTGGTTGTTTTGAGGTAACAGATTCTATCGTATAATTATCGGAAGTCAGTTTTTTTGACATTTGATTTGGATTAATTCAATCAAATATTTATCCAACATAAATAAAATCCGATAATGTTCCAAAACAGTAGAAAGAGCAGAAAGAACAAAGCAGGAGGAACAATAGAGATTACTCTAATGAAATTAAAGCCCCCAACCTAGCAAATTACTCCCCTGGAGAAGGTTCCGAAATTCCCCGGAGAGAACCAGAGAAGAGGTTTTCCCAATAGCGTCAGCAACGCGCCTGGGGTAAACTCCAGTCCGGGGATACCGATAAATACTATCACCACCGCGATACCGTCCCCAGCGGGGAGATATTAATTTCGATTCGACCCGAAGCTGGAGAAGATGAAAATGGAAGAGAAATAGTTTCCGTAACGAAACGAATCGGATTAAATCCGTTGCCAGCGGCATTTGAATGTTACTGTCTCCAAATCGTGCGCATAAAGGGTTTGGGAGGATAAAGCTTTTGCCCAAATTTTGCTAAATTTTTGGGAAAACTAAGGTGGTAAATATTTTCGGTGTTGTTATTAATTATAAATTTTCGAATTTCAATTTTTGTCCAAAAATCTGTTAATCACAAATACGATACAAAGCAGGCAGAGTTCCAACTTTCGCCCTTAGTGCGCGATGGAAAGGTTCGTCGCCTGTTTGATCGTCGAAGTTTTTCGAAATAACCAGAGGCGTTTCACCCCAAACGCCTCGCTCGTTCGGTGCTGATATGGACCGATAGTTTATTTGGGAGATTGAATGTGTCGATAGAGATTTATGCCACTTGGTTGGCTGCTGTGTCTCCCGTGGTGTTTCATTCCATCGCACTCCTGCTAACCCTCGAATTGGTGCCGTTCTATCGCGTACGTACTTCTACGCCACCTGAAGAGCGCATCCAAACAAGGTAAGGGTTTCTTTGTGCGCACGTGTCATAGTTTTTGCCGCTTATTCGGTAAGATTGCGACCGCGAAATGAATCGTCCGCAGTAGAAGGGTGCGCAAAAAAAAAACCGGCAAAAATAATCCAAGCTTGCCGACGAAACGAATCCTGAAGAGCAGAACCGCGAATGATCGCGCTTGATTTCATCGCACGATTCGCGCGATTGCGCTTCTTCCTGGTTCGCTTTTTTTTGTTTCTTGCACCATTGCTCCCACGCATGCTGCCAGCGCTCGACCGAAACCGGGATCGCTACCCCAAGTTGGCTCTCCACCGCATCTCAGTGCCACCTGCTGCTACCCGCAGCATCCCAACCCGCGAACGGCAACGGACGGTCGGTGGACGATTATAGCCTTGCGATGTCCACGGACAAAATACCGTGCCATAATAAAATGCGCGCCGTTCTTTGACTTCTGGAAAGTTAAGCTTTGCCAGCGCGCCTTGTTTTACCCTCTTTTGTCAATGCCCCACTTCCGTGCTCCACGCGCTGGCATCGGCCGGGGCTCCCTAATCTGTTCCCGGTGGCGTCGGTTGCACACACACACGAAGGCAGCCCACCTGACAACGGACGGGCTGGTATGACGGAATGACAGCCCGGCAGCCTTCGCGAGGTGACCGCGATTGAGAGCAACCCTCAATAGTGCTTGCAAACGGCGTAGTGGTGTGGTGGATGCGATCGCTTTGAGCCCACCGTCCTGCCATTCGAGCGTGGTGATCTTTGCGCCTGACTCATGCGCGCGAGTGGCACTTTGCGATCGCAACCAACACAGGCAAGGACTATCGGGTATCGCCCTAGAGCGCTTGTACTGTCATCGGAGGGTCAGCGAGATCGTTTATAATATGTTGCTTTTGAGATTCTTTCTTGCGACTGTTAAGGAGCAACGATCGTGGAAAAAGTGTGGAGCTTTTAACTGTTCCTCTACATTTTTTTTCAAGATGCCCAAGGATGTCCTTTTCCACATCCTATAGCCTGTCCTTTGTAGCGCGTTTTAGACAGGTATCATAAATCAGTAGTAAAATAGCATTACTATTCCCAAGCAACTTAAAACGAAAGCTTTTTAATCCCTGCGCATTAGCAGCGAGCAGTCCTACTCTCCTTCTCGCTGTCTCTCGCTCACTCTCTCGCGTATTTTCATCTCTTTCATAAATCATGACTTCTCGCGTGCGTTCTCTCTCTCTCCCTCTCCCGTGCGGGATCGACGCGCGATGACATTTGCCAGGTCGTTTTTATGGTTTGCGTAAGTGAGTGGGCCGCGATCGACGCGCGAGAAACGAGAGACGCCAGCGATCGAGCGAAAGGGACCAACCCCGACAGACCGATCGTTGCGTGTGCACGTGCACGCGAGTGTGTGTAAGTATGTGTGTATGTGTGTTGGGGGTTTATTTCATCCGCTTCATTGGCCGCGATCGGTCACCGTCGCTTCCCTTTCTCTCGCTCCTGGCGATCTCGGGCACATGCTAAACGGCGCGCGATCGAGCATGCAGGTGTGTGTGTGGGTGAGCACAAGCTCGGACGAGCCACCAACACACACACACTGGCCACTGACAGGGCCCGTGTGGTGCGTTGGCAGACAGGTGGGGTGGGTTGCCGGGTTGTTGGTGCCGCTGTCGCTGAAGCTCTCTCTCGCTGAAGCTCGGTTGCTGGCTCGCAGGGTCGTGTCGTATGTTTCAGATCGTTACTGCTCTGCTGCCCGTTGCTGCGCAGTTGCTAAGAAACGCAGGGAAACGCTTCGTACGTACACGCTCGGTGGTTTGTGCGGTGATTTCGTTCGTTTGCTGACTCCTGAAGACACCTGCTCAGGGTGGACGGTGCCCCGTACCCCGGTTTCCTCGTGTCCCCACCGCCAGGACCAGGCACAGGACGTCTCCAGGGTTCTCGCTTGCTCGAGGGGTGGTTGGAAAGCAAACCCAAAAGGACCTCCGAAGCGGTGCGCGATCGGTGCCGTGCGATCGAGTGATCTAGCCGTAGCTTGACCCAGCAAAAGCAAATAAAAAAAAAGAATCGCCCTCGAGCGCGGCGTGTCGTCCTCGAAAAATCACGCTCCAGCGCCAAACTGTGCGTGTGTGTACACGACCGTGCGTGCGTGTGCGGTGCCGAATGGTGATGGTAGTGGTGGTCGGTGGTCGGTGGCCGTGGTTGTGCCCTGGTGTGTCGCGTTTCCTGGGCTGGTGAATTTAAATATTCCAAGTGTTCCACCGTACCGGGACGCGCGTGGGCGCGTAGTGAATATTCTTAACGTTCGCGTGGATCCGCTCGTCCCCGAAAAAGGCTGCGCAAGGTGCGCGTCCACTTGGGAGTTGTGTCACTTATCGCTCCAGGATCCAAGGTTGCTGTCAGTTCGTTTTCGTGCACAAGCGGTGCTACCGTTTGGTGCTACCTGTCCGTCACGTCGCGCGGATCGCGAGCTGGTGCGTGCGAATCCCGAGGATCGCGAGTGGAAGGTGGAAAAGATCATAGCAAGGCAGCAGGCAACAGATAAATATGCATAGTGAAGTATAATTGCAATCGCAAAGCCGAGAGCGAGCACCGATTGCGAACGAAGAGTGAGCGGGGCAGTGCGGGAAGTGCTGGGAGTGAAGTGCAATCGGAGGTGTACACGGAAATAGAGTGCAATAGAGTGAGGGCTGCAAGTGAAACGCGCGCAAACCGGCGCCAAGCAATATCCCGAGCGTGCCTTCAGGCGACTGTGCGGCGCAAGGAGCTACCCATCGAAACGGTACAACTTCGTGCAGAGGCGGGAAAAGATAAATTAAATCAGCAACGCCAGGCGCGTCCGGCTGTAGGGAGAGA
Source organism: Anopheles nili (assembly GCF_943737925.1). Lineage (NCBI taxonomy): Eukaryota > Metazoa > Arthropoda > Insecta > Diptera > Culicidae > Anopheles > Anopheles nili. The sequence continues at coordinate 47,860,276 of NC_071292.1, forward strand.
GAAAAAAAACCGAAAAACCACCCCACACTGGCCGTGTGCCGGAGAGAAGAAAAAAAAAACAAAAGGTAAGACGTCCAGCGTTTCCGAAAGGAAGTTTTCCCTCCCGGCCAAACAACGGGCAGCGGGAGAAAGAAGGAGAAAGCAAAAAGGAAGAAAGAGTAGCAATTTTTTTTCTCGCGCCGGTAACCTTAACCCTCGACTAGAATATTCCATTTCCATCCTTCTTTGTCAATCCAATCCGCGCTGCCGGGTGTGCCGGGCGCAAGAACGTTGCCTTCTCTGCGCATGCCATTATGTATCGGTATCGCTTGCGCAAAGCGCCTAGCTTGGGAGGCTGCAAACGAACTGTCTCCGTACGAAAGACTTGCGCGCCGCACCGCGGGTATAAGCGACGAACCCGGTGCGCTTGGAGAAAGAGACAGCTAAGCGAGCAGCATAAAACAAAAAATGCAGGAAAAATATGTATTCGCCTCAGGCTTTTGCGCTGCCGTGTGTGCGATCTGTGTTTCTTTTCTCCTTTCGGGAGGAACGAAAGGAAAAATGCCCACCTCTCTCCCCGCGTCGTCCTCCTCCCGTAGGAGGGGAGACACATATCGTTCGTACCGGAGTGGCGTGAAGCTCGCTTTTGGTTTTCTGCTTCTTGAACGTTCGTTTGCAACGTTCGCGGCTTGCTGCTGGTGCTTTTCTTTCGGTTATCTCCTGCACCAGCACGGCACCGAGGCTCAAAAATAATCCCGCGCTTTGTCGCCACCGGTGGTGTGCTATGCTCCCGGGGGAAGTCGCTCGAAAAGTTGCTTCCTCTGTGGTGCAGAAATATTGCGCCTGTCAACGGCTGATCGCTGGTATGGGTGAGAATGGGGAGAGCACAAACGAAGGATGGTTTAAACAAAAAACTCCGATCCGTGGAAAGCCGCTATTAGTAAAGGAAAACGTCTTAGGATGAGGCGCCATAGTTCACGAGGACTTCAGTTGCTGCAACAATTTGCGCAACAGTTTGAAGGATGACTGGCGTAGTTGTGAGCGAACTGCACGCGTGTGTGTTTGTACGAGGTGGTTTGCGTTTGTATGATGCCTCGCTGCTGGTGACTTCATGCTTTTCAAATGGGTTTTGTATTTATTTGCCGTCCAAAATCGTCCACCCGCGGTTGGGTTGCCGATGGAGACGCCGATACCCTCGATCGCGCTAACTCTCCGCAGCAAACATTGCTCTTTCCATGGCGATGATGTGGAAAGAGTCGATCGTACGGAAGGGAATACCAAGGAAACGAGCTGCAGGAGTAGCGATATAAAACCCCCCAGAAACGACAGAGAGGTAAAGGAATAAATTGTGAAATGTTGCGGCGATGTAGGAGCTAACGCTTGCCGAAGAGAGTGAGAGAAATCATGGTTGTTGGGATAAAAATAACCATATGTGTAAGTCCTCACTCATACTGCGCCAGCCTCGTACGCTGTATGCTGTAGGGAAATCGCCATGGAGCCAAAACGAGAGATCGAAAGAAGCAACCGAAGAGAAGGAAAAAATACAACATAAAAAACACGCAGACAAAATGCGCAACCGAGCTGAGATTCTGTTGCCTTCTGGCAGCATCGCGCCTTGACTGCAGAGTCACTAACATGATCGTTTTCGTGGTGCTGGTGTTACTGGCTTTGATTCCTGCCACCAGCAGGCGCAGAGGAAGAAGGGAAAAGGTCGGAAAAGGAGGAGGAAAGGCTTTGCACAAACACACCGCGAGCTTTTGGCCCTCGATCATGCATGATCGTTGGAGTCGCGCGCGATCGGTGGCTTTCGGGATGTGTCTGCAGACATGGTGTTTATGTTACTCTCCTGCCAGACACGCACACTTTGGAAGCAAACCACACACATACTGTCTAATGTTACGCACCGGAGGTGTTGTGTGTAGAAACAACACCGCAGGGAAGCGAGCGATCAGAAAAAAAGCGAGTGGGGAGGAGATGAGTTAAAAAAAATAATGATATTAATAAAAACAACCCCTATAAAATGCCATGACATTTCCACCATAAACATTTCGGGGGGGTTTGCATCCGAACGCGGGAGTGTGGTAAAGCGAGATGGGTTGTGTGCGCAGAACAGATGAAGATAGGGCCGTTTGGTGCCTGTTTGAAGTGGAGGGCGTCGAGTAAGAAACAAAAAAAAAAGAATGCGTCGTAAAAAAGCGTTCAAAACCTTTTTAAAGAATCTGAAATCTCCGTCGAACCTGCATCCCGGAGAGCATCCTACACTGGCAAACGCCGAAATCGAGCCACCAGAAATAACGAACGAAGAAATAGAGGGAACAATTCGAGTAAAAAAATACACCCAACATGACAAGCGCGATGGAGCGTGCGCGTGAGGGGAAAAGTCAGAAAGTTACCAGCCCTCTACGCGGTATCCTGTGCAAGCCTTTCCTCTTCACTTGCAGGCTTTCTTTCTTCACAGCTTTCGTGTGGGCTTGCCTTGGTTCGAGCTCGCATATATTGCCCATTCCTTGCGGCTCGTCCTGCGGGGCCACAATCAGATATGCACCAGGATGTGGACGATGGGCTTCGTTCGTTTGGTTCGCCAGTGAAAAGGGCATCCGTCTGCCAAGAGGGCTATGTAGGAGGGTGTCCTTCAGCGGGCTCCGTCACGGAAAGTCGCTGGCACGCCAAAAGGGTTGCATGCCCTTTCGCCGTGTGTTCCGTCGCGTTTTTGGTATCCCGTTTTCGAGTGCTTGTTTTTTTTTCATGTCCACTCTTTGCTTTTCCCCATTTTTGGGTGGAATATTGTAAGAGCATACGCCAGAAAATAACAGATTCCCAACAGTTCGTGGTTTCGTTACATCGATTTTCGAATGGAGCACATTAAAATATGCTGCATGACGCATTTGTGGCCACCACGAACGTACAGGACGGTACGAGTGCCTCGTATTACATTTATCATGCTTCTGTAACGAAGCCTGAGCTCGTTCCGGACAGCTCACGGGCCTCAGGTCCTGAGGGGGTGGGCAAAAAAAAATATATAAACTGTTTAGAAAGGGAATCGTTGCGCTAACGATGGCGAAAGGAAGAAAGAGCACGCGCACGGTGGGTCGGTGTGTTTACGTGCGCACACGGCATTAACCGGCGAATGATGGCGGCATCGATCGAGCCTCGATCGGCGCTTCCTGAAGAACGCCCGCAGCCATGTAGGGAGGTTTATTATTATTGCTATTATTGGCGGCTTAATTGCAGCCAGGGAACGCACCACGGCTACAGCCGAGGACAATTGCTCTCCGTGCACCGGAAGACGCGAGATTGCGTCGCGAAGGCTGCAACTGACGTTGCACAGGGTGGAGAGCGAAAAGAGAAAGACTCTGATCGAAAGAGCGGGATGGCAAACACTTTGTTGATTGTTCACAGATCGCTTCACAAAGTAAGCGTTGAGGATCAGGTTGAAGGAACTGGCCCATCGCGTCACGAACCAGTCCTGGACGCTTCGATCGGGAGACAGGCTTTACGATGGTATGTGTAAGTGCGTGTGCGTGTGTAGCCACGAGTCAGCGCCTGCTCATTTACTTTGTGCATTTTTTCTTTCCAATACATCTCCACACGGCTGCCGCGCTCCGTTCGATCTGTCATCCGTCAAACGTGTGTGACGTGCTGGGGCAGGCGAAGGAGAAAAAGACCCGGTTTTGCTGAAAGCCGGTCTAACGTGCACGTGACTTTGATGGACAGGTACGCCGAAACGCCACCTCACCTGCCGTGGCACCAGAATCCGGAAGAACCGGGTGAAAACGAACGGTTTCCACGGCATCGGCGCGGGAGAAGGTTGTGATTTTTTTTTGTTGGGATCGTGATCAGATGGTCGGACGGCTTGGAGTTTTGGTTGACTCGGTTTGGGGAGCGTTTTGCGGTCGGGCGGCATCACGGTGAGCTCATGTCCGCAAACATATCGCGCGCCGATGAAACGCACATATTTTTCACACGACGTTCATAATTCCACAGCACTTTGCGAAGTGTACGGAGCAAGCGAGAGCGGAAGTGAGGCCTGGGCTTTGCCGTGTCGGTCGGTGCAGTTTTTGATGATGAGTTTTGGGAGATTTTTATTCCACCACCGTTTGCCGACAGTGTGGATCCGTTCGCTAGCTGCTTGATAAATTAGCGAGATTAGGATCGTCGCTTTATATGGCGTTGAAGTCTCTCGTACCGTGCGTGCGGTTGATGTTTATAATGTCAAACTTTTCGCCGCTAGCGTGCTTATAAACAAATTACGATGCAGTTTGAGTTGTATTTCATGCAAAATACTGTTTTATCATCTCTTTGTACATATTCAGTCATACAATTTGCTATCATTCGTGTAAAATTCAACGGCGAAATCCACCCTATGCCGCGGAAATGAGCCTGCGTATGGAATGGGGCAGCTCGGTCAGTTACACTCGCATGCACCGCATGAAACAATTAATGCAGCCCGAGCAAGGCCGGGATCGATATCGCTATCGAAGCATGCGATCTTCAAATCATGACAGCAGGGGCAAAGATAAATCATGCCTCCTGGCAGCCCGGAGGATCGGATGCCAGATCGATCGCGGCCAATGGATGGCCCGGGGTTGAAGGACACCCCATCGAACGCGATGTAGGCGAACCGTGGAGGGCAAATTAATGGCATTTCGCTACGAGCGACAATCCAATGTCCTGCGTTGAGGGATGTATTTAAATGCGAGTCGTAAGGCGATGCTGGAGCAAAAAAAAAAACACACACAACAAATGCATACACGTTCGATTCTCGTGCTCCGGAATGGCGTTCAGGCATGTGGCATCCGAACGGATTTGAAAAGGGCCACCATGGGGAGGGTTTTTCATTTGCGGCTCACGGGGAACTCGACCCCACGAGTGATGATGCGATTTTGAAGCCCCTTCCCGGCGGGGCTTTGCCATCGGAACGTGGCACGCGAAATGCAACCACCATCTGGCACGACCTCTCGAGGGCCAGTTCATCGCTGCGGGGTGATGATGCAAATGGACTCAGCCATCGTTCACGCTGCCAGCCGTTTGAAGGTTGGGCACGTGAAGCCTTTTTGTGCTTTGAAATTGGGCTTGAGTACGGTTCCAATGAGCGAGATGTAAGGGCCACTGTTTTGCGTCGTGTGCGCTTTGATGCGATGATTTATTAGAAGTACTTATGTATCACTGGAGGTTAGAAACAATTTATAGTTAGTTTTTCGTTATCTTATATTATTTTTATTTTATGTTTAGTTGTTAGACAAGGTTTTTATTCAACCATACATTTCACCATACATTGCGTTTATTTAAAATACTTCAGTGTGTTTTTTTTTAAATTATCGATCTAATTGTGCTGCTCGATCGCGTCTTCGAAAAAAAGAAACAGTACAGTTATGGTAACCTGAGCTGCACAATTGCTCGCCCACACATGCGAATTCCTTCCACCTATCGCTGGCTCGACCCACCAGGATTAGGCTGCAGGTTTCAGTTTCAATGCTCTACAACCAGCCTCTTCCGCATCGAGCAAGCGACGGTTCGAAGGCGCACGCTTTCGCGATCGCGATACAAGCCGCTCCATCAAGCCGCGGTTTGTTTATGACTCCTAATCGCTTCTCCCGCATCTCGTGTTCGCCGTGTCCATTATCGTTGCTCGAACCGAACAATTTCTCATTACCGAAGATTTATGGTAACTGTTTCGCTTGCCAGCCCGCTGCAGGGTAATCCCTCCGGCAGTATGGGTTTTGCTGGTGATGTTTCGCTCGCTTCTTGCTTCGCTTGCCGGGAGGGATGAATTTCGCGTCCCCTGTCCACGGTTCGGGACTGATGTGATGCGATTTGAGCCCAGCATGCTCCAGTTAGAGTGATTCCGCTTCTCTTGCTTCGCTTTTCAGCAACGTTCCGGAGCGATTCCGGAAGAGAGGCGAAAGGGTCCATGATGGTCTGGGTGGGGTCAAGCACTCATGGGGGAGGTGGTCCAGGTTTGTGATACGCACGCAACGCGATACCTAACTGTATCTGTGCAAGGCGCGTCTAACGGAATTCATCCTTCGGGAAAGGTGTTCCTTTTTTAACGATGGTGCTCGTGGCTGGGAGAAGGATGGAAAGGTTTGAAATCAGGGCACCCCAAAGGGCTCCTTTCGTTCGCTTCCACAACGTTTAGAATTAGATTCAGGCGATTGCAGGCGTTTTTTTTTCATTGTCCATTGGGAGCCACCGAAGGAAGGGAAATTTATTTCAACATGTCATTTCATTAGAACGCGTGTTACAGTTACAACTATGGCTGTTGATTGCAGAGGTTTTGCAGCAGGCATCGCTAACGAGCAGAAGGGAGGGATCCTGTAGATCAGTGTCGTGTAATAAACTTCAATTTGCTCTATTTTAGACGTTTTTCTTCGTATTATATAAAGTAGAAAAGATTCTAATTTTTTTTTTTTAAAACTCGTTTTAAAAATAGTATACTGAATATCTATCTAACTCGTTGGTTTACTTATATTACAATTTAGTATATAAATAAATCAACTCTTGATGACAGATAGAGAAAATGAAGAATTACTGAAGCACTCAATGATTCAACATAAATGATTGACTACCTCTTTGCTTATGCAACTGGTTTTTAAATTTATTATGCTATCAAACATTTCCAGAAACTGTCGAAGGCTTATAAAATCTTTTTCGTTCGATTTTGTTGATATAATTTACATTTATTTTTTGCATTTATGTGGCCTACATAATTTCCATTAATCTTATATTTTAAACAAGCAAGCAGAGCATGCAACATAAAGTACGAATAAAAACATCTTTGTTTCGCTGTTTTGCTGACACCATTTTGTTCATTCGCGAAGGAAAACGACATACCAGCTCGTTGCCAAACACGTGTCAGATCGTCCTGCTGCACCTAGGCCCGGTTAGCTCTGACAACAAGAAGGGTTCGAATGGTGGCACCGGGTGGAATGTGTTTTCATTACATAAATTTCATTTCCCTACCCCATCCCGCCAGGCAGCCACCCCTACGATTGGCGGTTTGCTTTCTTAACGCCTTCGCAAATCGCGCGAAGAAAATTTTCGTGCAACCTCTCCCCAGGAGGTTCTCGGCTTTTCGACCTCTCAGGGAGCCAGGATCCGGGCACCTTTCGCGTGTGGAACAGTTTCTCGGTTGGAGTTGTACCCTCTCTCTCTCTCTCTCTTTTTTTTTTTTTTATTTTCAACCCCGACCACGAAATTACCTATTCACTGCCGGTGTCGAAGCGATGGTGGCATAACGAACGAATTATTCGCGATGCCGGTGTGCTGGGCCAATGCAGAGGTATGTGTATGTGGCCTCGTTTAGGGCGACCATTCCATGCACCTCGTGCATCTCGCAGAGACACATCCGACCCGGCTCGATCGCTCGAGAAAGGAATGCGTGCATGCACGCCAAGGGATGGCTGGTGATTGCGCGGCTCGTTGTAGATAAATGTGTACGCGCAATAATCCGACGGCGACGAACGGGATACCCGCTAACGGGTTATCGATGGAAACGGTCGCTCCCTTTCGAGCCCGGCCGTTTCGCGGGACATTGCTGGCACAGCCTCCGGGCCGTTGTTCTGTCCTGCGTGTCGCGCAAACGAACCGAACATGGATCGGAGCGTGGTGGTCAGCATGGGTCGCCGTTGGTTGGTCGCTTTTCTGCACTTCCGTTTCTTTGCCGACTCGTTTCGAACGGCCATTTCCAAGCTCTGACCGGGGGCATCGGTCCACGGGCGCTTAGCTGGAAGTCCACCGTCGCTTGCATCTTTCACGACGGGATGGAAGAAAAAGCCCTGCGGCTTTCCACTGCCCACACTGCGTGTGGAACGCAGCCCAAATTGGATCGAACGCATGAGTCAGCGAGCCGCGGGTCCGTGATGCGTTTCGAATGGCGATGGAGAGCTGAGTGGAAAAGCAAAAAGCGAAAAAAAAAGAAACGACACAGCACACGGCATCACAGAGTGAAGTGCGATTTCTCGAACGACGAGACCATTCCCAATGGAGTCGCGCGTTCGATCCTTGCGCGTTTATAGACATGCTTTGCGGGCGAGGGAAGGACAAAGAAAAATGAAAAATCGCGTTTAGAAAGCAGCCGCCGGAACGGGTGGAGATCGATCCGGAAGGGTTGTTTGGTGGGACGAAAATGCATTCACTGGTGCCGGTGACGTGATGAAGCGGTAACGATGGGGAACGTTGCCGATAAGGAACGTGAATGACGCATTTGGCGACCAAGCGCACGATGACTAGACTGGGATGGTCGTCTAGTTGGGTGCTGGTTTTTTTTATCGCAGGTGAAAATAGCTATTTTTACCGGATTCATATTAAACAGAGCACGGATGCCTTACGTGTACGAGTTTCTTTTCTGTAGATACGATTTTTATTGGTCAGCACATACTTTTATGGTGGAAAATATTTTGTGCCGATTAATACGTGCACAAATTTAATTTAATGTTGATAACTGATGAATATAATCACATACTTTATAACAATTAATAAAGGACCTTGAAATAAAAGAGAATTATTCACCAACCTTAATTAATGAAAAGGGGTGTGTGTATACATAAAACAAGAATTGAACATATTGTTAACATTCTTTTTTAATTTCCCAGCCAAGTAAAATAGAATGTAAAACAATCGCCAATCATTATTTTTGCAATGCCCTTGCTTGTGGCTCAGATTCCTTCAGTATAGGCCGGGGCTTAGATAATCCATAAATACGCCCTGATTGCACAAAGCCGCAAGGCATTGGAGGATAAATTCGCCGAACACATTCTGCCGCCAAAGTTTTATTTTGCGCGCGATGATTAAGCTGTGCGCTTTATAATTTTCGCATCCCAAAGCCGAACCGAATGATTTCGCTCCTTTAATTACTCACGAGCGGCTGCGAATGCAGCGAGCTGCTTAAGAAGGAAGCAATATTTCGTATTTTTAGGCTCGTAAAATCGAACCCTCTCATCGGTCCGAGCTGGGGACGAACGGGAGCGCAGCATCAAACGCACAAAGCGTTCCATTGTGAGCGGGCAGGATGATGGAACACAAAAAAAAAGGAACAACAACATCACCACCATCACCTTCTGAAGCGTTCGTTCGGTTGGGATGAACTTGTTTATGATGGTAATTATCGATTGAAAGGCTCTATCTGCCTTAGGACTTAGGACTGTCTGAGGCTGAGCCGGCCGGGTCGCCTTTCCGGTCCGCCAAATCGTTCGCTCTGAAAGCACGCAACGAAATAGTCAGCGTTTTCTCTTTTCTTTCCGCTTCGTGCTGTGTGTTTGTTAACCTGTCTCGTGTTATTGCACCATTCGACGGTCGGGCACCGGGATGCATGGAGGGTTTATTTTTCTCTAATATTTTTTTTCCTGCCCTCCATGGGACTCCGTGAAGGAAAGGGAAATGGGTAATTCTCGTCTCGACTAGCCGCCTGCTGATTTTATTTTGAAAAATCCTCTCAATCCTCTAGGACCTTCACCACCGTCGGTGATGGTTGGCAGGTAATGGTCGGTTGAGGAGGAGATTCGAAAACGAAGGGAAAGATAATCAACTAAGTCAACGTTTCGAAGGGATTGGTTGCCGGAAGGCTGACTAAAGCAAAATTCGACACCAAAATAAGAATGAAAGTCGAACGTTTGCCAGCAGCGTGAAGAATGGTTTGGTAAGAAAAAAATATTAGGATTCATCCATCACGCGAAGTGAAGCAGTTCGGGTGGAATCAATTTTCGAGGCTCTTCAGGTGGCAAACGGGTTGTTGATGTCTTGTGGTTTGGAATGATTACTGAGGTTCTGTGTTTGTATGATATGTTTTTATGTTAGTGTTAGAATTTTTTGATAACACCTAAAGAAGCCTCTTATCAACGATATTGGCGTTGTTTGGCGAGGAGTGAATCTTCCAATTGGAATTTTATAACCAGTGTTGTTGTGATTTTTTTACGAAGATTGTTTCACGCAGATTGAAATAAATAATATTTTTAAAGCTTTCAAAGGATGCAATTTTTATACAAAAATTATAGAAAACTAGCAGCTATGTATATTATCTTCTATAAACTAAATGTTTAGTAACTTTTTGCTATGAGCGAGTGGGTTGTTTCAAATCAATTCAAAATGGTAAAATTTACAACCACTAAGACTAAATTTACATTCGTAGATGGTGCCGATAGGTGGCTTCCACGCGTTTGATTTAGAAGTTGATGGCAAATTTGAATGCAGCCGCAAACGTTCACAGCACGACGTGTAGCACTTCACATGTTTCAATGCAAAACTCCAAACTGCATGGCGTGCGCTCGAAGGCCGGCAGCTGAGATGAGACACAAAAATCTAGCATCACGGTGGCGAGATCGATCAAAAACAAAATGTCACCATTCATCACGGCGCTAATGCGCAGTAGCGTGATCTGAGACGCGTATTATGAGCATGATCCGGCACCGGCACTGACCGTCGGCAATCGGGGCTGACATTTTCGCCTCCCGCCAGCATAATAACGAAACAATCGCCCAATCGGCGGCTAGCCAACATGACCATCGGCCACCGTGATGACGGTTTTTTTTTCGGGGCAACTTAAATGGATCGTTGCACGGAGCGAAGGCTTTTTCCGCTCTAGGCTTGATCCGGACCGTTTCGTACCGCAGGTCGTTGATGTAATTTTGTTCATTAGTGTATGGCAGCGTTTCGCCTTGAACCGAACAGTATCAAGGTGGTGTCATGCTGCTGAAGCCCAGACCCCAGCCTGATATGGTGTTGGATCGTGCCGGACCTAGTGGCCATTCGACGCGGACACGGCGTGACACTAGAACGTGCGCCTAAACATTGGTAAAATGCGCACGCAGGCGCCTCGAGCAGAGCTCGTCGCGGGCAGCAAATAAGACCTTCCTGCGCGTGGGTTCTTGCGCTTGAGAAATCACCCCGTCTAGCGCGACACACACTCGGTAATTCTCCTCACGGGCGGTGTGTTTTATTACTTGCCTTACCAACCCCACCGTTGGACGCACATGCTATGACATGCGAATGTGCTCCGTGGAGGAAGGGGATTTTTTCATGGCAACTATGATGGATTTGGAGACGTTCTACGGCGCGCGTTTTGTATGCGGTGAAGTACAAGACGTTAGCAAACATTCCGAGCAAGCCCACTAGCTGTCATTAGTATAGCGGGCGTTACGGACTCGTTACTAGGTGTTATGTGCAGGCAACGATAAGTTTACAACTTTGTTGTTTGCTGTTTGGAATTAATAATCAATTTCATTTCTATTCGTAAAGTTCTTGGTGGGCATCACCGTATTCTTGGAATGAGCATCTCTTAAGGCGGTATAAATATTTGAAGTCTTAGTGTATCTTCATAGTGTTTGTACAAAAGCTCTAGTGGCTGTCAAACTTTATTCTCAAAGTTATCTTAAAATGCCATGTTACAGCAAAAATAGTGCTCATGATGTTACAATTAAATTAATATTTTTTACACACGTGAAAGTAAGAATATTTTCCATAAACGTAGTTGGGGTGGTATCCGTGCCTATAGTTAACTCCTTCGTTTGAGGTGTAAATAATCACTTTCTAGGTTGACAATTTTTTACATCAGATGTCGATGATCTGAATTCGATTATCTGATTCAGTTTCTTATGGTTAAATAATACGTGTTTTTAGTAATTTTAGAAGAGTAAGAATTAAGAAGAAAATGAGTTGAGAGTGATGTATGATTTGTCTAATACTGATACCAGATCGTATACGTCATTATACTAGCTATCTATTAGTATCAACTAAATACATTTAATGGGTTTCAATCATGTATTACAAACGTGTGTAAAATTATAGTTATGATTCAATCTTTGTGCTATTCCAAATTACTGGACTATTTTAGAACAATGTCCGGTGCGGTTTTGTTCGTTTTGTAGACGCTTATATTAAAAAGGCGATCCTCACGCTTCATGATGCACAACATCTCACAACGTTGGAGATCTCACAGCTCGATAGACACCGCAATAGTTGGCGCATTTAATTCTAGCAGCGATAAACATGAGCTATCGTTTAAGACCGCCTTAACTACCAGCAGAAAACGAAATCGAAACAACCCACCGTAACGAATCGCCTTTTTATGCCATCGCCAGTCAACGTGCGACCACTGCCGGGTTTTGTTTGATTCACTGTTTGACCGGCCCGCCACAAGCACACAAACACGACCTGGCCCAGTGAACTAATTTCCGGTCCCGTCCGAAAAGCCCGGTAGCCTTGCGGGACTGGTTTTTCAACGCGGGCGTCTTCAATGAAAGCAAAAGTGTACTCCAAAATAACTGGATCCCTTCTCCGAGCTGGCGCTTCGTCCGAGGAGAAGCAACGGGAGGCAAACAGGTCTTTGGAGGCGTTCGCGTGCATGTCGGTGTGTGCACTAACCTGTGAAACTGGATTGTCGAGTAGCGTACGGCTCGTTGGCGTGCTCGTGACCTGCTTGGGCTGCGACCCCGGAGGCAGAACTAGGAAGATGAACCTGTCCACGCTTTCGACCTGTCCGGGATGGATGTTTTTGGGTCCGGTTTTAATTTTCGGTGGTTCATGGCATCATCGCTTGGGGCGATTGGGTTACTGGATCCGGTCGGACCTGTTTCGTTTGTTGTGAGTACGTGAGTGCAGTTGCATCGCACCTTGCAGGTGATCCCATGCTCGCATATCCTAAAATGCGTGCATATGCGTTTGTCTGTTGGGATTTTAACGCGGTGCAATACAGGTTCGTTTGGTAATGGCACCCGGGCGAGAGGAATTTTCAAGCGACTTTTTTTTCCCTCACACCTCGAGGTGACTGCGATGCACTTAGTGACGACGAACCCCACGATCGAAGGCTACCGATCGTGTCGCTCCAGTAGCGTGCTGTCAAACATGACAAGCTGCTCCCGGTTCTACCCCGGGGTAGGTTCGGTGTGATTGGCGACTGGGTAATGTTCGTCTGCTCGTTGGAAGCACATTAAAGCCGCGGGTCTTGGATGCCGGAGCGTGATTGCGATGAAATATGGAGACACCGTTTCGGCGCTAAATAGCCGGCTCAAGGTGAAAATAAAGAGCAACGTGAGCCCCGAATGAAGGTGCGCATAGCGCGTTCGGTTTAACACATTCCTCTCCGTGTCTGGGGGTCGTTTGACCTTTAGGGGTAGTAAACAAAAAAAAAAACAAAGCTAAAACAACACCAAATCTCCCTCCGGCACCACCATTCTACAATCGTGCAGCCGAATGGCGATTTTTCAACCATTTGATCCGCGGCCGTGCTGCGACCTCCGTCGTGGTGACGTTGTTTGCAAACGACGGCGTAGCATATATTACGCTGTTGCGAGATTGCGTCAGGGATGCTTTTGGGGGCCCCAGGAAGGAAGCCGGCCAGTGAAATGGCCGGCTCGGAAGGCCACAGGTGGGCGGAAGATGAATAAAGCGGCGCGAGATCGGGTGGGGAGCTGGTGCGGGTTCGAAAAATTCCCCACAATAAAATAATCAAAATCCACCCGTTTGGGTCTCGCGGACTCCGTCGGCAAGATTACGCCGAAGACGGTTTTGGTGAGGAAAAATTTAAATTGCTAATCGAAGAGCCTGCGCCGCGGCGCTCGGTGATGGTGGATTTTAGGGGGTGCTTTTTTCGTTAGTTTGGGATTTTATTTGAGGTGATTTTAGTCTCGCTTTTGCTCCGTTCGTTCTGGACATCCCGCCGAGAGGCGCTCGAAGTGATGCTCAGAGTGTTGTGTGCGAGCGGGGATCGATTCGTAAAATTAAACCCGAGTCGGTCGTAAATTTTATCGGCCCCTGTATTGTGGAGTGTGTGTTTGTGGAAGAGAGAGAGAGAGAAAAAAAAAAGAGAGAAACGTAGCTCTTATCGAGGGATGCTGAGTAGATGGGCAAAAAAATGAAGATGCCAAAACGACTCAGTAGACGCGCTCAGTTCGAGGACATGTTGGCTATCTTTTAGCGGAGCGCACGGGTTTTAGTCCTATTTATAGTTAGAATGGTTGGTTTTGCTTATTAATACTATTGTATATTTAATTTGCGTTTTACGCATAAATCTTTCCAGCGTCATAAATATCGAACAATCAAGCAGCCCACGTGAGTCGACAACTAAAGCGTACGGTTAATCCGTTTAATTTAAATGCTTCTTTTATCTAGATCATCCTAGGAGGCTTCTAGCATGCGAATGTCTGAATGTTAGCATATATCTTCGAGCATTAAATGTCTTTCACCAATAGTTGATGATGATTAATATCGTTTCATATCGTAATGTACGAGGCATCCGGTTGACTATTTGCACGCTACTCCATACAATATTCATTACAATTGCTAGACAAACAGTGCTGCTTGTGATATGTGCGGGGTGGGGCAGATTGTTTGTAATTTCGAAATGGTGGGCTAGGTTCAACTACCTATGGGTAAATATTGTCCTTTCGCTTAGCAAGAAGGAGCCTTTTGGAGTCTGAGCTGTTTCGGTGGAGGGAATTTCGGACATCATGTATGGGATGACAAGTATATGTGTATGTTGAAATAGGTAATGATATTTTCCTATATTAACGTTTTTTTTTTGACAAATTTTCACTTCTGAAAAATGGGCTTATAATGTTTTCGAAGGTGATGGATATGACATTTTAACACGACTTTGAGTTAAATGAAACTATAATTATGATTGATTAACTAAAATCAACCAGCAAGATAATAGAGCTGATTTAAAAAAAATAACAAAAATAATTTTCAAATGATACAAAATGTAATGAAAAATACCTTCAGATTGCAAATGATACTGCATCAAAAATATCTGAATATTGGGGGTAATTTTTTTGTCGTGCTTAATGATTCGTAGATACACATTTTGCAGAATATTTGCATATCACATTTTGATCAAACCTCCGCATATAAATGTGTAGCAAGCGACAAATGATAGATATAAATTGTGGCATCAGAAAAATACATGACGTAATCAGCTGATCTTGCGTCGATCGCCTTCAGATACGAGCGTTTTGGGTTGGTACTGTTGATGGTTTAGCTTCTACGAATTTGAGATCTCCAAAATCAATAAAAAAAGTCATTGGTGTCAGTTGCGATTCGGTTGGAAGGGTTTTCGACGATTGGATCAGCTCATCGAGCAAACAAAACAGAGTAGAGGGTAAAGAAACGAAGGAAAACGACACGGAAGAGGCTTTCGTTTGATTAGATCAATTAGGAGACTGGGTAAATATTTAATGCACGTTAATTAGTTTTTTCTTGGCATCCGTTTACTTCATAATATTTTAAGGCGGAATAAGCTTATAGCCATGAGATTTATGTTGAAAATTCTATATATTATTTTGTGCACCTTTCAGAAAGTATGATGTTGAGAATGCATGGATCGTGACATTTGTTTACAAAATGATGCAAAGTGTATAAAATATCATAAAAACTTGATTTATTTGAATACGACTTTAAAAGTTACAATATAGTTTGAAGGCGTTGTATCAAGTTTGTGAATTTATTTAGTTGAAACATTAACGGATATAACATAACCCTCTTCCAGATGATTTAAAGCTTGGTGTCCAATCCAATGCACTTTAAAATGCTCGATGACGATCCTCGCGCTCATTTTATCTCATCTCTCTTTGTAATGGGCTAAAAGGAAAGAGAAAAAAACGCAATATGTGTCATTGGATCGTGGCTCGTTAGGAGTAGGTGGTGTAGTAAAATTTGAATAATTTTCAAATTAAACACAGATAAAAATGTGTGTAATTTCTTCTCCTTCTTTCGCTTTGGAAATAAGTGGTGAGACGCTTCTGTTGTCGAATGAAGCTTCGTTAGAGTGTTCGGTTGTCATCAAAACAAAGTGAATGTAGACAACCCCAATAAAAGAATTTATAAAACACTGACTCAACCATGGAAGATATATTATGGAAATGGAAGAAGGAAATTTTTTACTTATTTTTCGAAGAGCATGGACACTGTTGTAGACAGAAATAATGGGCCAACATTTGTGTTTTTTTTATTTTGTGATAAAATATTTTTAATAAGTAAAGCTAGATCGTTTTGTATACTGATTAAACTTTTAGTGTTTAGTCCTTGGGACTTCCACACTGATGCATATTATATTGTATCATGTAAACAATGTTTTAAATTTTTACAATTAGTAAAACAAGCTGAGATGATATAAAATAACAGCTATTTATAATTGATTGATGGCAATTGATGGCTCAATAAATAAATGTTTTACTATTATAGCACTATCATATACAAGCAAAAAACTTTGCAACCAAGCGTATAGAAAAGTAGTTCCTTAAACAAAATAATAAACCGTTTTTAGGATTGAAATTACAGTTGCATTATTTATAGAAAGTTCGTATTATTACCATCTCTGATGGTGCACAACTAAAGGTTGCTTTTGCAATTACGGATAGGAATTCTTACAGCTGCATCTCACCGTACACAACCTGCCCATCACGAACGTTAATGGTGCCGGCAAAGGAGCCAGCCGAATAAGTACCATTCAACGAAAATGTTGCATCATAATGACCCTGCAAAGGGAAGTGCCGAAGGATGCCGCGAAAGGAGGACGAAACGCGTAGAAAGCAAAAGAAGAAGCATGTGTGAAAGGGCGAGGGTGAAGCGGAGAGAACATCGAGAACCCTGTTGCATCCTCGCTGGTGCCGGCTTCTCGGCCGCTGGCACTTCTTTTGATTGCTCCTTTTTGATTTTGAAGTGGGCATGTAATTTTAATAAATTGTTTCCCGCTCCTGCCACAATTTCTCCCCACGATCGGTCTACCATAAAGGCAGGAAAATTTGAGGTGCGCGCACGCATTGCTCCATTGGATCCAACGATAACAACGCCATCGTCTGCAGGAGAGCACTTCGATTTCGTTATCCCATTAATCTTCCATCGGCGGCAGGCGTTTTCTTTTGGAGGGTGTAGTATTGTTGTTTTTTTTTTGCGTTTTTTTTCCGCGCGTACATTGCGTTGGCCATTATTGTGCGACTCGGATTCGGAAGATCGCCGTACTTGACAAGCGGTTTGGCGTTGGTTTTTATTTTGTGTGTTGCTGCGCGGTTGTAAGCGATGTAAGCCCTTAAAAAGCGACCGTGAATCGATCGTCGCTGGTGTGGCTTTCCTCGGCGTTGGCAGCATCCTTGTCGCTCGTTCGCGCTTTGTCTCGCCTGAAAGCTTCAATCGAAAAGCCCTCGGGAAAAAGTTCTCACACAATGGACGTACCAGAACTGCTGGACGAGCAGAAGGAGCACCGAAAACAACCAAAAAGGCAGTCGCCAGTTAAACACCAGAGGGAAAGTCGATGGCGTGTTTTGTTTTACTTTTTTGTTTCGTGCTTTCGAAGGCGGCCGCGATGCGAGAATGTGCGAGGCGACGAGTTGGGTGACGGCGATTTCACCGTTGTGGCATAATTGATTAAATCAATATTTTACTTAAGCACAAAACCTTACCTGAACGTGTGTTGCTTGGGTTAGCGTACGGGGAATTTCCTCCACATCTGAAGCCTAAGGCAAAGGCGTTACCCAAAAGGACCTTCGGGACGATCTCGATAAATATATTGATGAATCGACGATCGTTACGAGGAAAAAAAAATTGAGCATTTTCTTTTTTCATCAGAAAATGAGCAATAATTAATTATACTGGAAATGATAAGAAACGTTGAGAAACGTAACAAAACAATAACATTTCTCATTCACGAGGCCTGAATTAAACGTTATGGCGGAGGGAAATAACTCGATCCTTTGCTTCCAGTGTGAATGGCTGATTGCAGATGATCTGAAATGCTACAGCAAAGTAAGAAGAAGCAATCTTTGGATCGAAAACAAAGGACCGCTTGGTGACCTCATTTCGCGTTTCTCAGCCATAGGTTGGATGAAGGAGAGAGAAACAGAAACAGGATAAAACAGAAGAAAAACCAAACGAGTCCTCGGGCTGGACGCAGCAGCATCATTAAATTGGCGAGTACTTTGGTCAGCGTGGTTCAAGGGAAGCATTTCGCCAGGTTGCATGCATTTTACGCTAAATTTCTGCGAAAACAATGCATTTTCGCTGGTGAGTGTAATTTTAGTGAAGTGCCGCTCCACCGATTCTCGATGCCATCGTTGTCCCTAGATATCCTCGAACTGCAGCGCATGCATCCGGGCCGGTTGTCTTTGCTTTTTTTCTTCTACACCATGAAGTGTACACGATTACTTTCCCACTTTTTTTTCACGTATATCGCCTGCCGAAAGCAAAAGGATGTAAAATGTAAGTCGACGGCGTCCGAGAAACGAGATGAGATATAAAAGGAGAAAAGGGTTTTTTAACGTTTTTTTTTCGAGTTTGTCTCGACAGGAAAGGAAACTGGGAGGAGTGAAGATTACATCACTTGCAGCACCATTGTATTGTACATTGATGGCCACTTTTTGCCACTCTGTTGTTTTGGTTTTTGCTCCCTACATCGCGAGCTTTATAAAAGTGAAGTTTTCTTTAAAAAGTGATTTCTGTTTTACAGAACAAAGATTGTGTTAAGCATGGGCAGTTTATTTTATAGGCGTTTGGGTTTTGAATACAGAGCATGAGAATTTTTAATGTGAACTAGGCTTATGGGATTTAAAGGTAGCATATCATAATTACCATTAAGTAGTTTTAGGATTTATCTCATTGATTTCTTAGTGTACGATTCCTGCATTTTCCAACAGATGGCTCTAGTGGTAGTTGCCGTGTGACGTTGAAAACTGGATTACAAATTGGCTACTACTAATTATGCTGTATATGGTTATGTGTGATTCTGAGACATTTTATGAAAACTTGAAATTCTTTGGTTTTGACAAAATTCATAAGAAAATTTTTGAATTCGAGAATATTTCAAAATTAATTGTGCCTTTTGTTATTTGCCTGGCAAATAACAGGAAAAGCTAACAAGGCAATGTTTCTTTTCTTTTCTTTCGAGCTAACCGGACCCAATCAATATTACAACACATTGAAAAATAAATAACCGGGAAGCGAGAGTTTCACCAGCTCATCGCGATGAATCATCAGGCGTCCGTGAAATGTATTGAACGATTCATCAGGCACCCCATTGAAACGTGTTGCTTATTCAGCGTTCCATAATAACAGGGGATGAGCGGCCATTTTTTTTGCGCTCGAAAAATCCCAGCTTGATGCTACGGTTGCTATCCTCGCACGGCCAAGAGTAGAGATCAATTATCCTAATGATCGCTACCGCGCCACGCTTAAATCGCGTGATCGTCCGTACACCGAATGAATACAACCGTCGGCACCTTCGGGCCAATATCAGATGCTGGTGGATAGCACGTGAGTTAGTGTACACGTTTTTAATCCCTTGTAAGTACATTTTTTTTTTCGGTATGAGCAGTTAAGCAGCTTCGTTGGTATTGCAACGATGATTAACCTCTCGTTAACTTGATCCTATGAAATTCAATGCTAAATTATCATGTTGCCAAGAGGTTGTTGTAAAGATATGCGCAATAAGTTTGTGAAAAAGTGTATATCTTCAAGTTATAAATACTAACTGAGCAAGCAGCAAAAGGCAAGAAATACACAGAGTTTATAAACCTAGTTGGGGTTTTCGTATAATTGTTAGTTTACGAGGTTTACGAAAATAATACATGAATTTATTCACAAGTTTAGTAAAAGAGATATCTTTAAACAACAAATAAAGTATTGTTCTGTGTTGCTATAGGCTCTCGGATTTTATTTCACGTAACATATCAAGATTCTACCGATGAAGGAAACAACCAATAATTGGATGTGTTACGTTACTAATACAAAATCCCGGCGGCTGTTTCGTGAGCTCAATAGCCCCGCGTTAGTTGTCAGAATCTGAGCTTAAAGCAAACCGCGCGCGAAATGGCGCCAAACAATTGTTTGGTGTGGTTTTCCGCAACCTGTTTCTGTGCGTGACTCGTCTGTTGTATCGCACGTGGCCAATCGAACTGCGTTGGAACTGGGTCGTGGATCGGCTTCGGGGCGCGTCCGCCCGAGGAAGGAGAATGAAATTTGTTTTGAAATTATCATTTCAAGTTAGACAAGTTTCTGTTCACGCTTGCCTCTTCGTGCGCGCGTCGATGTTGTTGTTTCGCTTCCAATCGACCACGTGGTCGACGCTTTGCGTAGGGACGCGCGCACAACTCGTTCTGAGTACGCGCCAGCCCGGTTTGTGCGTATTGCGGGTGCTGTTGGGAAAAGTGTTAGTAAGCTTTGTGCATGTGATGTCAGCCGTCGTCGTCGTATGATCATGCTAGTGGTTTGTGACGTTTCGGACTAGAACACAAACGCGCGCGCGCCAGAAAAACGATCGACGTGCTCTAGCCGGTGGCGCCATCTAGCGGCATTCTGACAGGAGCTCTGCCAGGCGTGACAGCAGCTGATCGTGTTTGTGACCGGCGGATGCCACCGGTCGACCGAAACCTACCGAACGGGCATGCGGCTTCCTGTGACCGGTTTCCGGGGTGGTTTGGCCGGCGTAACCGGGCCGGTACCGTCCCGTGACCGGTACGCGCAACCCGGTGAACCGGCTGGTGGTTTTGTTTTTGTTTTTTTTTTTGCTTCCGCTCACGATGTTTCTTTCTGTTCTCCGCCGAAGCGCTGATTTGAACCGGCCCTTGAACCGCGCCGACCGGTACCGGTGCGCGAAGTTCACCGCGGATCCGCGCTCCGTGCCCCCGTGAAACCTGTTTTCCATACGGCAGGTCGTGGTGCCGAGGTGACGAGATGGCGGGTTGGTTTGTTGTGTCTGGCTGCCGGGCCGGGGCCGGTTTGGTTTGGGCGTGCACCATGTGCGCCAAGTGGCGCTCCGGTCGGGTTTTGGAGCAGCCGTTTGATTGTTTTCGTCATCTGCCACCGTAGCCGGTGTTGAAGTTCCGGTTCGCGGGACGCTACTCGGGCTACCGATTGAGAGCGTGTCCGTTGGTGGTTCCCGGTGAAGTGTGACCGGTATTGGCGGTCGTGGTTCACACGCGTGTTTTTTTTTTTGTTTTCGTGCGTAAAGCATGAACAAAACGTGTGCTGCTTTCCGAGGACCGCTTGTCAGCACGTGCGGCGTTTGGGTACTGACACAGAGAGTTCTTTATGATCATTAGAATTATTCGATTTGAATCTGTGGCTAATACGTTGATGTATACAAGATTGGTGAATTGTGATCATCGAAGCCAGCAATGAACAAATTAAACACAATATACCTGGGTAAAAACTCCAAATTTGTAATGTGTTTTATTATTTTATTTATTGGTTTTATGTTGTTTAATTTCGAAAGCAATTATTATATATAGAATATGTCACTTCACGTTTTTACTTTTACATTTATTACTTTTAGAACATGTGTAAATTTTGCATATTTCCTTTGAACTCATTTTACAAAACTAGAATTGGTAAATAATTACTTTTACATAAGACGAAGATAGACATTTTACTCTATTTAAATCCTGCTAGGATCGATTGTTTTGTTCAAATAAAGCATTGTGCAATTTCACTAAGCAGCAGTCGATCAACTATCAATTAATCGCTGCATTCGAGTGCGTCTTCTTAAAACCAAAGAAGGCAAAAGCAAAAAAAAGGGGGAACCTGACATCGAGACCATCGAGACGTTCTCCCTGTGACGTGCCAGAACAGCACCGGGCGAGCTTCGGAAGCCCAACAGGTTGCGATGCATCGGTGAACCGCAGGCTGCCGATGCTATCGATTACGTTGTGGGTTGCAAGCGCGAAGTTTGCAGCAAAACCGAGTCGGCGTCGCAATGCAACTCGATCGCTGGGGATTATTTTGAGGATTCGATGCCGTAAACCGCGCCAAAGCCCTTCCGTTTGGCTGACGAGGGCGAGGACGCTCGTTCGGTTCGCCGATCGGTGAGCTAATTAGCCGTGGAGGTCGAGAAGCGCAGCTCTAAGTAAAGGCATAAGAGAAAAAGAAAACCGAAATGCGCACGAGACGAGAAAGGATCATTGTTTCCTTGGAAACCGATCGTTTTAGTGGAGGACATGTTGCGGTTTGGGGGCGATCGTTGGCTGCAGCGCAGGATGGATTGGGGCTATAGATTTATTTGGGAGATAAAGGTGTATACCTCCCAGCTCTTGTTTCGTTTGGTTGGATGAATGATTTTGTGGGTCTGTTATCTCATACGATTTGTCTTATATAGCTACGCAATCGCATACAAAGGTGCATGAAACAAACCGGTGCATGTAACTAGCGTTGTAAAGCTTTTATTGTACAACCTTTAACGTGAGCGTAATATTCATATGGAACTTAGTTAAATATATGCACTATAAACAAGCGTTAGCAACGTGTCGTATCGTTTAAATTCCTCCCGTCATCATGGCTAAAGATGGCGTAATTAATTGACTCCAGCTACAAATACTGCCATAGCAACCGAGGAAAGGAAGGCCTGACTGCACCGCGAACTAGCGTTGGCAGCAAACCACGTTAGTCATTTTTCATCGCCACCAGCGGGGCAGAGTGTATTGGCAGCTGATGATATATTGCTCAATTGATGTATGTCTTCCACATGGGGCGAACTATCGGTTCGGTGCATCGCAAGGGCCACCGTCCAATTAATATTGGCCCGTTGTTCGTGCTATGATCGGACTCGTGGATAGTAAACCCCGGACCGACGGTAAAGTTCCTCCCCAAGCCAGGCTGTTTTGTGATGGGCTTTACATAACCTCCACCGGGCGGCGATATTCCTAGCCATTTTTATTTTTCCTCGCTGCGCCTAATTGAAACCGGCCGCGAAACGCCGGCAGTCGATCCAGGAAGGGTAATTGTTTTACATCGCTAATTACACTCGCCCGTCGCCACGTTTTGCGCGTCTGGGAAGGTGAACCGAACGTGCAGTTCGACGGTGGAGAAGGTTTGAAAGATAATATTAATACATACACACGGTGTCCCCGGTTGTGGAGGGAATGGGAGTGGCGATGGTTTGAACGTTCTAATTCCTGCACGATATGAAATGATAGACGCCGGGTTCGGTTTCGTGCCATTAGTTATCAACGCGCCCCGAGTGGCAGTTTGCCTTTCGCCTGCAAATGCTCGTGCTACCGCTTGCGAGAGCGGAAATGGGTGGGATTTGCCGTTTGCCCGGGGGTTAATTTAATCGAAGCATACATTAGCGCTAGGGTGAGCCGATTTCCTGGGTGTTATTTTGAAGTGGAATGGATTGGAAGGAAAAATCCCTGTAAATATGATCGTGGGATTTGCATTTTAGAGCACCAATTATTGCACTGTTAATTTCTGCATAAATAGCTTTCAGGCACAGAGTCGAATACACAGGCTGGATTTATCACTGGCTGGTGATTTGTTAATCACCGTTAAAAAAAATCAAACTAAATAACTGCCTAAAGTCAGCAAAAGCACACGTTCTCGGCGTAGTACAACGCAAAGCATTAAAGATTCACATCAACGATGCCGTGCATGCAATTAGCATTTATATATTCCATAAATCGATCATTGTGCGCGTTTTAGAACGCCCGGACAGCATACACGCTGGAATTTGATTAACGTTCGAGTTTATAAGCCTTACACGCCTCGCACCGTAAACACATCGAAGATGTAATAGTTAACCTTTTCCGGACCGCTCACCACGACCCATTTGTCATGTCCCGCGCTGCATGTAGCTTTGTTTGCGTTACCAAATTTAGCACTTAAGAGCTCACCTCGGCGGACACCGTTCCAGTCGCGCTAGGTCGCTCGCAAGACAATCGCCGCACAGAAAACGGCCCAAACGCAAGTAAAACCGATTCCACCTTACACATCTGGTGGCTGCGGCTGGCTTACGAAACTGGGGGAAACGAAAAACATCACCCAACACTCTCACTCTGCGCCGAGCAAATCGTCTCCGGGCGGGCGCGTTATGTTTGAATTTTCCGCGTGAGATCGCCCGCTCGCGTCGAAGTGGAAGGAAACAAAAAAAAAATAATGTTACCAACCTTCGACTGCAGCGGGATCATGGGGAAGGTTGTATTTGTAATTGAAAGATTACCGCGGCACGATAGTGTTCGAAGTGGTGTTGCACCAGCTCGTACGGCTCGAGGTCCTTCATGCTGGGGTATGTTTTGATAAAATTATGAGAAAAAAAAGAAAGAAAACTTAAACCCCATCCACATGCATCGTATCGATCGATCGGTCGGCGTGGTACGGTTGAACCAATCCAAAGGGCTCTGCACGCTGGGATGCAGTTTTTTTTCTGCTGTTTTAATTGTTGCCTCGATCGGCACACACACACACACACACTGCGAGTGTTGCAGCGAGGTGATGCGGAACACCGCGATGGGTCACGTAGGTCGCAAGGGTGAAGGCGAAGGCGAAACATGGTTGTTCACTTTATAGCCGCGCAATAGTTTGATTGAGTTAAGAGGTTTCGCAATCGTCTCCGCTAACTTGTTTCTGATTCGGTTGTGCCCGGTCTGGGGAGGCTGTGATGGGCTTTGCCTTGGGGGATAGTTGAACGAAGGGGTTGCCAAGGGGGGGGGGGAGGTTGGGGGGGGGTTGAATAATGCTGCGGGGATTCGTTCGCCCCGCGCAAGTACTGTTAGTTGCATCGCCGGCAGCATGACAGCAGTGGCAGCGAGCTTAATATGCCTGTCTATAGCCTGAACGGCGAGGACGTTGCTGCTACGGCCCACATTGGCGTAAGGGCACACGCAAGGACGGGATTGTGTGGGGGGGTTGAGATGTTTGACAAAATCATAGTCCCGCATCCGTTTCTCAACACCCCCCACCCCCCGGGGGCAAGGCTGTAAACGAGCGGTGCGGGATTATGCGGGATTAGAGCCCCACAAAGTTGAGCTTGATTTATTTGCCTTCCCATTGCATTCCAAAAAATGCATTCAGTATGCTTAGGGACATACGTGGGGAATCACGACAAGTGGTATGGAACGTAGGTCGCAATGCTAGCGGAGCCTCTAGATAAAACAATCCCAAGCCCAAGCGACTGACGTTCGTCCGATGGTGCCACCGACAGTTCGTTTGTAGTTAGGCTCCATTTTGAATTGAAAAGGGTTCGAAGTGGTGGATAAGATATTGAATGGCCAACATCAGAAAGATACTGTTGTTGTATGGCTCCATTTAAGGTTTCATATGCTAAGTGCATAGCAATGTTTTAGTGGCATTTGAGCGGAAATTGTGTATGAGTTGTAGTTAGCTTAAATTGTCGCAAAAGCTTTGTAAAACGATGGTATCTTTAGAAACAATGAAAAGCATTATGTTTTCATTTAACCTGGTTTTATATCTCTATTTGTATGGAGAACAACAAATGATAATTTAATCCCAGAAAAAAAATCAGCTAAATATCGTCAGACCTTTATTAGGTTAAATCTTTCGATGGCTTTCAATTTAATCCTCCTTTACGCATCATATTTCATTAAGTTAGCCAATAACTCAGCGGCGCAATCTTTTTTATTAAGTCAATTTCAATAAAACCATCAAATTGTTTCCCGCCGCGAGTACAATATGTTCAAGCGATTAAAAAAAAATCATATTAAAAGGTGCTTCCCAAATGCGGGGTAATTATTAAAAACACAATTTGTAACGGAAAATTTACGACGGCACCGTAGCGAAAGATCAACAACATGCGAAAATGTAACCGCAACACGAAAGGGACAATCGACTCGGTGCTGCGAAACCCAGCCAAATTGATTGCCACGCTGCAGATGAATGTTTGGTGTTGCATCATAAATTTAATGCAATATTCATTCGATTCAATTATTGCACCGCCGGATGCTGCAGATAATCGCCGAGCGTTGCGGCGTCCGTCGACGTGTGCATTTGCACGCAACGAGTGCGATATCAGTGGGAATGAGCTGCGTGATAAAGCGTGAGTCTCGCGGGAGCGGGTGGTAGTGCCATAATTTGTTCGGATCCATAATTTACTTCGCAACATGCTGCGATTGACGGCGTCCGAATGGAAGGACAAAAAGGATGCGAAAAAGAGTGTGCAAAATATAAATCTTTTGCCGGGTGAAAATTGTTTGTTATGGGGATTTAGCAGCGTTTAGGTGGAGTTATTCGGCAGTTGTGTTAATTATATTTCACAACCTTTGCGAAGAATCCATTAGTCTTATCAAATGTTTGAGTTTTTTTACTGCCTATATAAAAATCTAAAAGTTTACAAGCTTGATAAACTTATCTTTAAATTTAAGATATACAACAGGATGCTCAAAATTTATGTGATGCACGCGTGAAAACCTTTTTATATTTAGTTGAGCTGATTTGAAACATATATCATTTAAGTAGATTCCAATACAAAGTATTGGAATCAATAATAATTGATTCTCCGAGCTCTGACACGCGCTTTCTTTTCGTTGCGTTCATTTATTGAACTCCGCAGGCGCAAATAGTGATAGCGCAACATCGCAAACTAACCCGTGCACCCTTTTCATTGATAAGCGCGCGCGCTTTAGCTTTCCGGGCAAAGTTTTTACACAAGTTTCGTAACCGACGGCGACAAACCAGCGGTCTCACTGCGGGGGCTTGTTTGCGAATTAATTTTAATTAACGCGACCCGGTACCGGGCGCGATCGTTGCACCATCGGAGAAAATAATAATCAATTTGACAGCTTCATTCGAGTGGGGGTCCGCGCAAGTGGAGCGCACAAGATTTAAGGGAACGCGAACGGCACATGCTCATTACGGGCGCTTGGGCGCGTGCACGCGCGATCGCACGATCGTGGCGAACGACAGTTTCACCTCACCGATGGGTGGTTTTGCCAGTGGTTCAACAAAAGCCCCAGTTGTGGTGTAAAATTTCGCTAAAATTAGCCTCTCGCACGCGGCCCACGGGAGAAAGCAAAAAAAAAAAAACGGGGCATGCAATGTTCAGCTCGCTCTGTGAGGCACACAGCGCAGCGTGGGGGTTTATGATCGGTGCTTCAAATGTCACACGGCGCAATAGCGAAACGGCATTGGCCCCTTTATGGTTTCTTGGCGCAGGGCCTGAGGCTGCCACATGGCGAGCGAATGAGCGAGCGAAAATGCGGACCAATTTGGAGGGAGCCGGATAGCGATCAGCGATTTGCACCGATCGCGATCACCGATCTCGGCTAAATGTCTCCGGACGTGGGTGGATCGAAAAATGACTGCCTCACGGTGCTCGCGAGCAAACCGACCTCGGGGAACCTTCAATCAAAGCGACCATCGTGCTGGGCAGCGATCATTCTCGAGTCCGTTTTTCGTGTTCGTGTGTGTGTGCGCGCGTGTGTGTGTGCTACGGGCACGCAAGGTTTTGGGTGACAAAATTTATGGGATCACTACATCCTAAAATGGGCGACTCAGCAAACTCGCTGAGGGTCGCAACGAGCAGATTTGCGGCAGAAATGGTGCGTCCATTAAAACGGGCCATTTCCGTGGAGCTAACAGCTTCAGGCATCGCACTCAGGTGCGTTCCCTTGGACTGGCACGGGAAAGAATGGGACTCGAAATTTTGGCAAATGCTCGTTCTGCATGTTCTGCGCTCCGTTCGACCGGCTTTACGGAAATGAGCTTCAGCGTTCGGTGCGCGTGTTTGCGATCGTTGCAAATTTGTAAAGCAGTTGGTCGATAAATTGTGCATTCTGCGATTGTGCGGCACCGTTTCGAGGGAGATTCGTCCCGTGTTTTCCGCTCCGCTCTAGAGCCCATGTCTTCTTCCAGCCAATGTCCCTTTTGTCTGCTAAACCCAACCGGTGAGAAGGCGTGTGGAGCACGACAGTCAAATTTGTCGCTGGCTTTGCATTCTTTCTCCACGTTTGGGCTTGTTAGTTTTTTTTTTAACAAACGGCCCTGCGATCGCTTCGAACCGCTACACGAATATCATGTTACTCCGGACGATGTTGTTGTGTTTGAAGAAGTTAGCCAGACTCTCGTCTCTTTTCATTTTCTCTTCCACACGCACTTTGGGGGCTCGAAATTTTTCACATCTGAGCTGCTGCTTGTACTTCGTTAGCCTGAGGGTTGGGCGAAACCTCAAGCACCAAAAACCGCAAGGCGAAAGGATTATTTTTCGACCCTTGACCCATTCGCCTGAAAGAAAAAGGTAGAGTGTGTGTGTGTGTGTTTGTGTTGGCCGAGCTGGGGGAGAGTTTTAGTTTAAGTAAAATTAATTACGGCTTTGATCGATGATCTTCTTGGGGCAGGTGTTTTGCGATCTCTCGGATGTTAGACTGCTTCGTTCTCGCAAGATGCACCTCCAACACTTCGCGTATTCTCGTGTTCAGAACACCGTGTCGTTTGATATTTATGACGCTGATCGATGGTACGGTTCAGCGCTGCATTATACACTCGGAAAAGCGCAAACGCGACACATTAAGGCGGCTTATGGGTGAGAATTTATAGCCCACATTTCGGTTGATTAACCTTTTCCGTTTATGGCTCATATTTTAGCGGATTTCGCAACGCTCCAAAATGCGCGACAGCGTGCCGGTGGTAGGATGGCAAACCGCGCGCGTCGGGATTACCGAAGGCGTTGCCGGTGGGATAGCAAGGTATAATTGTTAATTACTTCCCTTCCGATTGCGCAATGGCCCACCCGATCGCTGTCGAACGGGGAGCGATCGGAAACGATTTTTCACCTGTCAAACCATCCCCATCCATCGACGATCGCGTTCGCTTATTTTATAATGTCGTCCGCGTTCAAGCTCGGCTCGATAAATGGCCCCGAAACCGGAGGTAGGTACGTTGTGCAATAGGACACAATTGTGCCCACCGTCGAGCGCGGCGACCTTTGTGAAGAAATTGTGCGCGCCCTTACCAAAAAAAAAAAAACGAAAAGATCCTATCGCCCTCGGGGGCAGCCCGCATCGCGGTTTGTGGTTGGGGTCATATTAATGTCTTTCATTAAGATGATTGTCTTCATGACGTAGCCCGGGATGCCAGTTCGCCTCATGTCATTTCGTTGAAATCTTTCCGTCCGGGTGCGGCGCCGAATCGAAGCTACGAGGGCCGAAATCGGACACTTTTGGGGCCGTGAGCCGTTTGGTCGCGCCGAGGGATATTGGCAGAGGGATAACAGTTTTTTTTTTGGCCGTGTCGCTTATATCGGCCCCTGTCTGTTTTCCAATATTTTTCCTCTGTCGGGAGGCTCACCATCGCGCGTATGTTAATGGTCGTGTGTTTCGCATCGGCGGACCAACACGGAGTCCGGAGATAAGTATATTGATTGGCACCTGTGACAGGCCGCGGGAGAGAAGCGTAAGTTTTCTCTTTTCGCCGTCTTCAGACGATCTCTTCAATCGCGACAAGACAGGACGGAGGCCCCGGCGATGAAGCACGTTGCCCTGAGGCCAATTCCATGTGTTGGCCGTCATCTCATTGTGGTTTGGCTTTAGTCGGTGCCGAATACGTGCACGGAGGCCCCTAATGGGGTCAAGCCATTTGGGGGCGACCTGCTCCGAGGCACATTCGGCCCATTGGGTGGCCATTTGGATGGCTTTTGGGGTTTCAGTAAGTAATGATGTTTTCCAAATTGTGGTATTACATTTACTGTACTAAAGCTCTTTGCCTTTTAGTCATCACTGTTTAACGGATGTAAAGTAAGAACAATTATACATGAAACTGTCCATAAAAGCATACAATTTTCGACCATAGTGCAGACGAAATAGCACAATAGTTGGAATGTGACGAATTGGCTCGATCACTAGCACTCTTCGATTGGCTTCAGGCGATTTTTTTTAAATAAATAAACGACAACATTTCTACCATACATCTATTAGCCACCTGGAATATGTCTCCGATTTCTCTAATTTCGTTCAATAAATGCGTGGCACCAATTTGCTGTGTTAAAAGAATTGGGAAATTTGTCTCTTTCTACTTTCTTTCCTGTGATGCTTCATTTGCGTCCAATTTATCCATGGTCTTATGTGATCTAATTAATTGATAAGCAAAAAATGCTTGAAATTTATATGTTCAATGCACATGTATCATAAAACCACTCATCATTGATACTAATTTTTCTTTTTTGTTTCTTTTTTTCAGATTTTTAATACCATTACAATGCCATAACTGTTGATGGTTCCAACACTGCGATAAACCGAACAAAGGCATGTAGTTGACGATTCCATTTGCATCGCTAATCACACAACGTCTTCCGTCCGTTAATGAGTGATTTTTATTCTGTGAAATATTGCGAAACGTTCCTTTTAATATACGCGATCAAAGCATCTAAACTGTTTTAACTACAGATCGTTACATAACTAAAAAAAAATCATCTTTCAAGTAACTCAGCTAAGAAGAGCAACTTCGAAACGTATGTAGCGCGGAACAACTCAATTGCTTCAATCCCGTGCCATAAAGGATGCATGTAGAGAAACAAATGCAAGTTTACAACGTGAAATCTTCGTGAAATTGCTTGCTTATGCTAAATATCCACCGAAAACTGGTATACATTTGACTTTGTACAAATCTTTAAGTGCCTAATTTTGTGATTTCGTTTGTGAATTGTGAGTGTCATGAGCAACATTTTTGTGTGTCTATGCTACAAGTTGACTAGGAAATATGATCAAATACGGTGAGTTGGTAACTAACTAAAGGAAATTATTGACTCATAGCGTTATATACATGAGCCTTAATATTGCACGGAACAACACTACTTTAAATATCAATAATTTAAATTTGCGCTGCATACAATATGTGGTTCAATTTATTTGAAACAAAACGATGAAACAAAATTAGGTATATCACGCGTTCCAAAAACCGCGTAAATGAGATATGATATTTGAATTAAATATATCAGAATTAGAATATGTTTTTTTGCATTTAGTATCGTTGTGTTTTACATTACTTTTGCATTCAATCTATCATAATCTGAGCGTAAGTAAACAGTCTATTGCTCATTGCGTTTTTGTCTGTCGTTTACTGCCTCTAAACGGATCTTAATTGCATTGCTTGTTTACTTAAGCATGCTTGCAACAATGTCCTTTAGGCGTCAACATTCATATCCCAAATTCCACTGCGATAAATGCAACCTAAAAGCGCACACTAAAGTCATCGTCTAGGCGCTGGCTCCATTAATAAAATCATTCCGTTTGCGCTAGGAACAAATTGTTTGGAATGTGTAGTGTGGACATAAAGAAGTGATGTAGTTTTTTGCGCCCCACCGTTCTCACGGCACGTACGGCCAACTGCGCAAATTGCCTGAACAATAGTGGAAGTAACCGACCGATTGTCATTATTTATGGTTCGCGTGCAGTAGGTGCGCCCGCGCCCTACTGGCGACCGTTTTCTCCGGCGCGCACAATCGAAAGGGCCATTTGGAAGGGTTTCCGTTTCGGCCACGGACGGTCAAACCCGAATGACATTGGACTGGCCAGGGCTCGTAAATCATGCGCGATTGAGAGCCTGGGCGGGTGAAGTGAGATATTTATTTCTTGTCTAACCCGTGCGGTTGCCGATTTCCTTCACCGCGCGCATTTCGATTACGCCCCGTTAGTCCCCGCGTTGCTCGGTGCGTTAAGGTAGCGTTGCAAATGATCACAAAATTTATTGGTTCTGCATACCGCGCGCAATTGGTGTGCACACGGGCATGGGTCCACGTGTCCGGTTGGAGTTTGGAACGTTTTGGAACGAAAGGGCTCACGGGTCGGCTTATCTTGGCCCGTCCAAATCCTTTAATCTCCTCGGATTTTGTGTGTATGTATGTGTGCGGCTCAAAACTGCTGGGAGGAGCAATTAATTTTTCATACCAAAAATGCATCGCGCAGCGCTGAAGCGACGGTGCTGCGCATCGAGTGTGAAGCAATAAATCTTCCCGCCGACCTCGGTTGGTGTTCGATAAGATCGGAATAAAATATCCAATGTCCAACGTGGCTTTGGGGTGCAAATGAGAACGCTTCTCTCGCTAAGGGTAGCAACTAGCCGGTGTCTAACGTATCGATGTTTTTTTCCCTCATCCCATTCCAGCACAACCGTAAGGCAACCCTGCGAGGCGACAGAGTGGTTAAAGTAGTACGTGAAATACTCCAGGTGCGAGAGAAGCGAAATACCAACGTGCGATAAGGAACGCACGAGAGCTCGAAAGTCCGTACCGAAGTCCGCACAGTGCAATAAACAAGGAGCGCCACAACAACGATGGCTTCGTCGCCGGAAATGCATCACCAGCAACACCAGCAGCTTCATGAGGCAGCCGCACCCTTGCCGCTCGAGATGAAATCGGAAGGTGCGCCTCCACCAGAGCTCGCCACCATGACGAACGTGATCGTGCTGGATCTGCATAAAGATTTCAACGGAGCTGCTGCTGCTCCTGCTGGGGAAGGTGCCACTGGAAATGGTGGTACTACAGTCACTTCACCGCATATCGTTCACGACGGCGCCACGGACATGAGCCTGCCGGATGATGGCACAACTGAGAAGGTGTATGACAAAGAGACTAACACCGTTTACGTGTACACAACGGCCGCTGGTGCAGGAGCACATAAGTTGGTCACTAGTGGGCACCATCATCATCAGCTGACGACGATCGTGCACGGACAGCAACAACAGCAACAGCAGCAACAGCTAGCCTCTCCGGATCAGCTGCATCAAGCTGAGCACCACACGGTGGCTGAACAGAATCTGCTGCATGCACGGTTGATTCAGCAACACCAGCAACAATCAGCAGATGATCAGCAACACTTGCAGCGCATGTCGCCCGTAGATCAGCATCAACAGCAACATCATCAACACGTACACCCTGACGATGGTGGCATCATCGATGCCCACCGATTGTTGCCGGCAACGATCAGCGGTAATGACGGTGGGTCTGCTGATCAGCAGCAACAGCAGCAGGCGCATCACCTCGGTCGGTTGTCACCCGAAGATCAACAGGGTGGTGTTCGGCTGCTCGAGGATAGCCACATTCAGCGGCTGCTGGGTAACCAGGAGATCATCAGCCGCGACATCATCAACGGCGAGCATCACATTATCACACGCAACGAGAACGGCGAAACGATCCTGACACGCATCGCCATCTCAACTGCGGATCAGCTGCTGAACCGGATGGACAACAGCATCATCTACACGACGACTGGTGGCGCCGGAAGTGCTGGTGGTGCCATCGTGGGTGTTAGCCCGCAGGAGCAACTTCCGACGACGGTGTTGCAGTACGAGAAGGATGTGGAGGATAAGCACCAGCAGCCGCAACATCACGGTCATCAGGGCCATGGACATGGACCGCAAACGATCTATACGACGGGAACACCGGCAGGATCGGATCCGGTGCAGGCGAAACAGATTGTGTACACGCTTGGTGGCGGTGAACCGAAGAACGTTATCTATGGGGATCCGAAAGCGGCTATGCCTCACTTTGATGGTGGTGCTGGTGGTGGAGGTGGCGGTGCTGGTAGTGATGGAGGAGGTGCTGGCTCTGGGGAGGACCAGAAGCCACAGATCGACTACGTATACAACGAGGGCAACAAGACGGTCATCTACACCGATCAGAAGGGTCTTGAGAGCCTGTACGCGAACAACGAGCTGGGGTTGATCGATGGCACACAGATTGTGGTGCAGGGAAATCTGCAATATACGCAGCAGCAGGGTCCGGATGGTACAACGGTGTACGTGGTGTCATCGGATATGAACCCGGAGGACATTACTGGTCTGCAGCAAAGGTGAGTTGTGCTTTATATGTGACATATTTGTATGCATCTGAATATGGAGGAGTTTGAATTTAGGCGATGCTGTAGTTGATCCTACAAACCATTTTT
Organism: Anopheles nili; assembly: GCF_943737925.1. Lineage (NCBI taxonomy): Eukaryota > Metazoa > Arthropoda > Insecta > Diptera > Culicidae > Anopheles > Anopheles nili. Next base: position 47,893,836 of record NC_071292.1, read on the forward strand.
TTAAACTTAGCTTATTTTTAGCCTTATTTTACTAATAAGAGCTAAATATGAACACGAACTAATTGAGTTTTCAAAATACAAAATCGATGTTTTGACCTCGATTGTATTTTCTTTTTTGGTACTTTGCGAGTTCACGTTTTTGCAATGAAAACTCTGGAACATGGAACAATCTTATAATGTTTAAATCTTTAAATTTAATCTCTGGACATTAGATACATCTTTCAATCGAACGCAATGCGCTTGACAACTAAAAAATAAGTCTTCTTCACAAGCTCGATGGTACTGTTTCAATTTCCTATCTGAAATCAATTACTTACTTTAATGAACAACTGCAACATCTGTTTTTTGCTCCAGCTAGCTGGCGCACGTTGGTGCAGCAACTTCTCTACGATCCCCGCCAGATAACCCTTACGCACTGGCCCGCTATTTATGTCATTAAGAGTTAATTGGAAAAATACAACAGTCGAACTTCATCACCCGTACGGGCAGGGGAATATGTTAAAGCCAAATCAACACAAAAAAAAAACACACACACACACTCGTCGAACAGAAAAAAATGCGCTCTCCCTTATCGCCCCTTTTGATTGATTGTGAATTCATGATCAATTTCTCAAGAACAAAGCCTGATCCAGCTCAGTAGCGCGACCATGGACAGGAGAGCCACGCACTCTCTGCACGAAGGTCTGCGGCAATAAAATGACACCATCGGCGGTGTCGGGACCGGCATGGGGAGGTGGGAGCTACCGAAACCACAATTCACCATTTTCATGCGGCCTCGGGTGCGGCCATACAAGGCAACCGCGAGTCACCGCTCAAGGATGCAGCCACCGGTGCCGAGTATGGTGGGACGATCGCCTCCTGCCCATGATGAAAACCAAACCCAATCCCAAGCATCCTTTAGCGCAGCATCCTTACTGTGGCTGGATGGCGTTGGCTCGTTTTCTCTCTCTCTCTCTCTCTCTCTCTCTCTGTTGCTTATTGTCCTCCGTTTGTGCGCGCGAGGCAGGGGAGGAAAAACTCCCAAGCACATCAACCACAAATGTTGAGAATATTGACAACGAGATAATGATAATGACACAATCGCAAGACAATCGTTAACGATGTTATACATACATAAATTCCGAATCGGTCCGTCCCAAGGCGGGAGACGCACCCGTCGGAGGGGTTAGCGGCGGTGCGTCTGATTACAAATTCATGCAACGTTTCTCGCATTTACAATCGTCAACGTTCTCATAATAACCGTGCGCTTGTGAATACTAATTCGATGGTAATTTAATTTCGAATAAATTTCGATAGCGATTCGCGGTGGCGGCGTTGTTGCCCTTCGCGAGGCTTTCTTCGGTTTCCGCCGCGAAAGGGCGGGCCGGCCATCGTGTGCGCCCTGTAATGATGCGCTCGGCCCGTTTCCAGGCGGTGGCACGTTGTATTTTTCATCGAATCATCAAATTGATTCACTTAGTGCGATGGTTGTCCGTCTTACTGCTGTCAGTGTGTGTGCGCGTGTTTTTTGTTGTTGTTTGCAACCTTTTTTATTTAGTGGCTGCATATGTTCGTCCTCCGCCCTGATCGGTGAGAAGTTTCGAAGCAACAGCGCTCAACGTCTCGGTCCTGCTTCCGTTCACTTCGCGATCGCGTCTGCGGGAAATGTACGCGTCCTCGCTTGATCGCGCGTTGAAGTCTTTCGTCGCTGCACTCCGTGACCGTTTTCGCGCGGAAACAGCACGGCTTGCAATGGTGATTTAATTTATGATCCTCTGGTGCACCCGCGGGCATCAGACGGGACAGATGGTTGCGGGATATTTTTCGCGAGTTATACGCTTCCTGCTCTTGGCGGTAGCAACACCGGACGCGAAGGACGGATGACATCTCGCGTCTGTCAATCGATCGACCCACTCGCGTTCCGGGTTTGACGAAGGGCAGCGTGCGATCGCTCGAACCCGACCGGCCGTCAATGGGCGAAAGAGTTTCGTGCATCATTCGAAATGATGAATGTTCGCTGCATAGCGATGCGCCCGTTCGGTGGTGTGTGCGTTTTTTTTTTCGCCTGAACGAAAATTGTGATTTTTTTCTCTGTCTTCAAACAGACAGGAGGCGATGGCACTGTGATCGGTTATGTGGGGAAACTCCGAACGTGGGGTGGAAAGAAAGCGGTTGGGTTTGTTGCATTTCGAGGATGATGGAATTATTTCCATTCCGTACTGCTGGAATGAAGCGGAATGTTTTTCGACAGAACGAATTGACCGTGCATGCTTGTGATGTTCGATCGCGTTCAGCTGTTGGCCGATGCCCACGGGTCCGAAGGACACGGGTGTTGAATATGAGAATTCGCTTTGCAACATTAACAACCCCAGCAGGAGCGAGCTGTTGCAGGAATGAAAACCAGCGAAGATTAAACAACAATGCAAAGTGAAGAAAATTGCGCTACCTCGTGCCATTCATGGATTGCGACTTCCGTTGATGGAAAAACTGCATGCATTGGGTTTGGCGATCGGATGGGTTGCATTTTGTGGAGAGAGAAGCAAGAGTCAATAGTGTAAGAGGGGCAGCTTAAAATTCTTAAATTGCATTCGGGAATTCAATGCAATACGGAACTAATGAAAAAATTACGCCAGTTAATGTTTGGTAATTTTTCTTCTCAAATCGAAGGGTGCTTTTTTACAAGGTATTAGAAATAGGGCTTAGCAATTCATTTTTATTAAATTAAAATTAGTAAACAAAGTTTTTTACATTTTAAATACATCCTTGTGCAGGAAAAAAGTGACCGAATGTCGGTGGAAAACACTTTCGTCGAAAGATATTTAATAAGTCATCGAAATCATGGTGATCTTTAGAATGATCGATTGCTGAATTGTCACGTGTAATGTGCTAGTAAAAAAATCCTCATAAATCATGCGATATATCTAAAGAGAAGTAAAGTGTTCATTTTGTTCGTTTAACTTCGACAGTCACTAGAATTGGAAAAGGAGCCAACGCAATCTGTCACTTTCATTATATACAGCCTTTCGATCGCTGGCAAAACCATACGAACCTTCTCGGTTTTTTTGTGGAGATGACATTTTCAATGAATTATGAGCTCGAGCAGGGTTGGTTGCCATTTCGCGCCCGTGCTTAGAACCCACCAGGAACAACGGTAGCGTGGGAGCCATGCAGTAGCTTTACCCCTTTTGTTCCGCCCGATTCGAATCGTTACCAAGCGCGACTAAACTGTACATGAAGCAAAGTATAGTACAGAATAAAACGGAACGATGCAGCCACGCTAGCCCACCGTTGTACCGTACGCGGAACACATTGGAAGCAAATTGCTTCGTGTTCCAGCACACCTTCTCTTCACCGATAGTAGCGCTTCCGCGTGCGATTCCGAAAGCTCGCACCGGCACCGAGTTCGAAGGGCCAACTTCGTTTGGGCATGAGTACTGGGTCAATAAATCAGGCGCTTGCGCGAAGCCACCCGCGTTTTGTGCCGCCACCGAACAAAGCCTCGCCAGCCAGCCCTGGCAAAGCGCACGTAATTTATGTGCTGAGGAAACATAAATTAGATTTACCATAAAACGTAACCATTACGAGACGGTAGTCGGGCGCGATTATGGTACCCGCGGCCCGTTGGGGCTAAATCGCCGAAACGCGCTCGTTTTCGCGCTCGATTGCGGCCATGGTGACAGCAAGGCAAATGGTGGCCTTGTCGAGTCGCGGCTGTGAGTCCTGTGCATGTGTGTGACTGTGTTTTATTTTATTATAACGTGCTACACTGGAAGTAGATCCATCTTGCCTTGCGCGGGCCTTCTATCTAAATTGCTTGGGTAGTTATTTCCATTTAGGTTTGTTTAGTGTTTCCTCTTTTTCTTTACCACTAATCTTCGTCTAGTTGTCTCGAAAGTAGGAGTTTGCACTTAGTACTGTGGCACAATTCGCAAGGATCGAGTGGCATTCTTACCCTGTCAGCTCGTTTCCCGCGAGCAAATCAAGAACGCTGCACAAAAGTGCCTCAGTACCGAATGTGCAACTGTGGCACATGTGATGGGGATGAAAAACCACGTCTCGATGGTTATGAGTACTCGATGGGTTTTTATTTACCGATGTCAATCGTATGCAAGGTTATGTCATTTTAAGTAGCGGCTGCTCGTAATAATTTTTAGTACTTTAGCACGACCCTGCACAAGGGATTTGTTCTGAAGCCATTCGCAATCGTGGGCGATGTCGAAATGCCCACGAGTCGGTCGGCGTTGATCCACCGAGATGTTCACCAAGTTCGGAAAAAAATATGCTCATAAAACGGAGCATGTTCGATGTGAGCAAATTTATTGCTGTTATTTTAACGACAATTTTAATTAGACATTAATTTCCCCACGCTCCCATTACGTGCTGATATTGCAAGCTCGAGCAATGATCGATGACAGGGCTTAGAATCGAATCCGATACATGTGGCTAGGTTCGTCGAGCGCTTGGAAAATGGTTGGGAAATTCGAAAAAGAGCACACTTTTCCCGGGCGTTGATTGGCCGTGTTTTACACGGTTCATTAAACTATCAGCCCGCACACCGGCGCCCAGGAATGCGTGTAAGGTGGCATGCAGAAATGTGCTTCCCCTGGCTCTAATGGCGATCATCGTCGGTGGTGAACCTTCATCTAGTGAAAAGTGTGGCAGAAACGTTTCGCCTACCGACGATGGTATGGGACCGCCCGATCGCACCTAAACTGGACGGGCAAATAATTTATTGCGCGGTCACTTGTCGGGGCTCAAAAAATAAGCCTCCAAACCGACAAGGCTCCTGCACGGTACCGGTTGGGAAATCGTTTCGAAGCATTTCGTGTTGGCTGCCGGGTCTGCCGGGTCTGCCGGGCGCGGGCAATAATGTTTCGCAGCGCGACGCTAAATCCCCGTTTAGGACATGAAAAATAAATTAAATTTTACTGACCGGGCGAGCTGAGGGGCGCTGAGCGGATCGGCCAAGCTTGAGGTTTCCTGAGGCGGCGCTTACGTGATTGGTGGGTTTATGTATCCGGTTCAGCTTAGAAGATGGCGAGTTAGTGCAAAACCAGGTGGAGCGTTTTTTTTCTCTTTATTCCAGTAAATTAATTTATTATTATGCTCATGGCGTTACCCAGCGGTCGGGAAACTCGTGTGCCGGATTGCATGTAAGAATTTTGAAGTGGTATTTTTTTATTCATGTACGTTTGGCGGAGTGTTTTGATTGATATCTGAACACTTTAGAAGTATCCATTACAAACCTGTTTATTAGACAAGCAATCTGGTTAAGCGTTTTTATCTATGATGGCCCTTAAATAGATGGAATCATTTGCATAACAAAGTACGACGAAACGACTGTCGGTTTAATTCATCGAACGACGTTGGAGGAAAATCAAAAGCCTCATAACCTAACGCATCAGAGTAAAATAATAGCTCTGTAATAGAATCAGGGAAAAGACCCGTTGCTGGTTGGTAAAAAGTACCAGTACAAGTTGTTTATTAAAACAAACACACTCTGGTCCGCCTTTCTCCTGTCGGCTCTGTAGAAGTATTACTCGAAGGAAGTATCAAATAAAAATAATCATGCATTCTTAACGAGCAGCAAGATTAATCGATGCACATTTGTTACTTCCGATTAGTCCAGCACTCTTTTTGCGTGTGGTTTCCATTCGGACCTTTTTCCGCAAGAACAAAATGACTCGGCTCGGGACGCACGCTGAGGGAGTTTAAAAAGGCAAAAAAAAAATACATTACATGTAATGGCTTCGTTTAACATCGACGTGGGGAAGCAATTTTCCACCGTTTTCCATCCCTTCGCGTGGTGTGGCGTTGCTTTGTTTTTCCCGCCACCGGCCAGTTTACCCCTTTTGTCGACCACCTTCAAGTGCTTCGGGCAAGCGTTCCGAGCCATACCCGGGGACTCTGGGTGATCATTTATTTCCGAATGCAATTGCGCACTGAATGCTGAACCGCTTGCGTTTGGCGCTGCCCGGAGTGAGCGTCCTTTTTTTCTTTGGTTCCGTTTTTTTCCCCTTTACAGTCACTTATCAAAAGGGGCGCAGGGTAGCGATGCTAGGATGTGCATTAAACCGTGTTGATCGATGCGCTCGATTCATCTCGTTAGGGTTTGCGCGTGGAGAGTGCCCCGTTCGAGAGGTCGCTTGGAGGTCAAAGTGAAAGGATTACACAGGGCTCAGCGCTTTCTACCGCGCAATGTCAGCTGAAGACAGATAAATGGATAATGTAAATCTATTACATTCGTTTCTTTTTCCGCAATGGGTACATTCTGGACCTGGTGGAGGAAGAATTCCCACAGATTTTACGCGTAGTGGGGTCGATGATCTAGGTAATGAAGGCATCATTCTTTTTACTGTTATGAACTGAATTTTTAAGCAAATGGTTATTTTTTATGACGTTACAAATGGAACAGCAAATCATTCAATTTAGATGAAAGTTTATTTTGAATTTAGGCTCAAATCAAATACACCTCAAAACATTTAAATTTGAATCCTTTTTTATAAGTTTTCCTGCGTGGTTTGGCTCGCTTCAGTGTGTCTCGTCGTTGCAGCATTTAAACAATCGGTTCGAATTACGATCATCTACTGATTGGATGGTATTCGCTCAAGATCGTTATCGTGTATTGCTGTTCAAAATCCACCTTCGATTGCTGATGCGTCCGCTTGAGTGAACCGTTCAAAATGGTACCGCGTGCATCTCGGCACACAAATTAACCGCAAGCTTCATCACCATCAATAGCGACCGCATCATCATTGGATTCATAATTACACAATCCACGGACGCATGGGAAACGTGAGATTATTGCGCGAGGATTTTATTATCCTTTCGGTCCTTTTACCATTCGGTCGTTGCGGGTACACCGTCGCTGCGTTCGGCTGCCGGGCTGCCAGGAAGCCATCAAAATTACCAATCGTCTCCTTGATGCGCGGTTTACCGCAGAGCCTTTGATAGGGAGCGAGTCTTTGACAGTGCGAATCAGGACGTTGCTAAAGGCAGGGTCGCGTAATTAAAGCACGGTTGAAATATAAGATGTTCCATTCCAAGGAGTGTATAATTCTTTGCAAATGTATTATATTGCACCGCGAAGCTGGTTGAAAGTGCATAAACTTTAATTGAAGTGATCGTCATAATTTTATCTAATTTTTTGAATTACTCAGGGTGTTGTTATCGTTATATGTTATCGTTTCATATAATGCACGACGCCGCTCCAGTTAAAAGGACTCAGCATCATAAATGCTACAAAAGGAATAAATTTATCGCACATTTTTCGACATTCAGAAAGGATATAAAAATCGATCGAGACGGATCATACGCATTCGGGAAAGCTCCTTATACCAGCGTGGAGCTCAATTGCATCAGGCATAAGGTTGGGGAAACGGCCAAGAAAACAGAGCGAAAACGGCAACTCCCCATCCGTGCCCGCATTGATGACCGCGAACGAAATCTCCTTAAATGGAGTAAAAGGAGATCCCAGACATGAGCCCTCGCGTCGGCGATTATCATTTATCGTTTCGGGGGCTTTTTTGTTGTAGCAGCAAAGCATTTTTTTTGCCAGTCGGTTTTCAGGTGGCACAGGTTGGGCGTATAATGTGTAGCAGGAAAAAAAATGGCCACAAGAAAGAAAAAGGATCCCCGTGCACTTCATGCCCTCGGTTTCCTTTTTCAACCGCCTATCTGCCTATTCGTATCCCGATCAAACTCCCGTGACCATCGGCATCACCATCATCGTCCGTGGAACGAGACGATAACCAAATCGGACGGTAGAAATATGTTGTTAAAAGTTAATTACCAATCGATAACTGTCGCCAACGGGGCCACGTCGCTTTGCACGGGAAGGCACCGGACGGCTATAAAGACATTGTCCAAAAGGAAGCATGGGAGCAGCAAAAAAAAAAAGCGCGTTGAAAGGATTTTCGCTTTGGACTTGGGTCTCGGGAAGGAGTTGGTTACGTTTCGATGATATGGATCAAACTCGATGGGGCTGAAAGGCACCCAAAAAGGTGGGCAAATAAACCTGGCCAACCATAAGCGTGGCTTTTGGTGGCTGTGGAATGTGGAACAAATTTAATGTTTGGAAATTTACGATCCTTTCAAACCGTTACTCATTACAGAATCGAATCGATCGAATCGTAAATACATCGAAGAAAGTGTAATAAATGTTTTACGGCTTGCGATTATAACTTTTTTTCTGATATTACCTGAAGCATTTTTTTTTGCGGCTGTACAATGTGGTTGTTCAATTCGTTTTTGTGCCACTTTGTAGAAGTTATTTCTTTTTAATCATATTAAATAATTTAACGGCAATTCGGTGAAAAAAAGGCAAATCCTCTACTAACCTTAACTTTTCAAAAATGGCCGCACTGTGCTGTAGCTTCTATACTTTCTTTAGTCGCGGAGTCCGGGGAATTCGATGGTAAAAAAAAGCGTTTGCACCTACCGGAGTAATTCGCGGAGTTCTCTGAATAATTCATGAGCATGCCAGCATCCTCGGCCCAACCGGGGTCCCAACAAAACGCGTGAATGCAAAATGCAACATTCTCTCTCTCGATTATGGCGCGCTGGTACATGCCACCCCGAGCCCGGGCTCGATTGTTAGGCTGCCGGGACAATTCCAGCAAGTCAGTAGCACGGTTTGTGGAGAAAGATGCGCCGCCTGTTAAGGGCTGGTCTTTGGGTCCAAGCGCAGCTGCCACCGGGAGAACATTCCGGGAAGCCACCAGCGATGGATGGGTGAATTTGCCATTTACTACCAGCACCGTTGCACCCGGGCACACCGTGTTCCTCGAATGCGCGAAAATGGTAATTGCCCATCGGTGGTGCAATTGCATGAGCAAACATAATCGAGCCCAGCCACTCGTTTGCCACTCGTCTGCACCGTTTTGTCCGGATCGCGGTAGGGCCACCTTGCCACGCCGTCCAATTTTGGGCCTCCGCGTGATGCACAAGTCGTCGAGCGAACAAAAGACTCCAATGGCCGGTAGGACACGAACCCGGCAGCCCGGTGACGGAGTTGGTCTGGAACTGTGTACGCAAAGCGATATCGCCGGCAAAGTGCAGATTATTCCTGCGCGTTACGCTGTCAGAAAAAGGGAAAAGATTATTTTCCCCCAACAACACCGGGCAATTGACTGTGTCGAGCACGGGACGCGAGCGACACGTCGACGCTCAACAACCGTCGGTCGCGCACACTTACGGTCAAGTGCGAGGTGGAAGTTGTATTGATTGTCGGTTGTTTTTTTTTCGTCCACGCACTGGCTTACATTATTCGTGCGGTTTCGTTGTTCCCCTTTTTTTTTCTACTCGTTTTGGGTCCAACCGGTGTCGGTGAACGAAGCTGAATAATTTAGACATTATTTATGAAAGCTTACTTAGGAGACGGCGTTTATGGCCGGCATAAATCAAGCAAAACGGTGCTGGATAATGGATGGCGATTTTCCCCGCGATGGTGGGTGGAGGTGCAGGAGAGCTTCTGGCGCGAGAGAAAACTTTATTCATCCTGACCGCTTGGTGCAGGGACGAACGAATGTCGGATCGGTTTGATGTGGATACGCATAAGCAATCGCGTTCGCTTTGTGCTATCTTTATGGCGGGCTTTGACGGCGTTGGTTTGCAGTAGGGAGCGAAAGTTGAGTCGGTTTATTAAAGAAAGAAAGCTTCAGGTTTGGTGAAGGCGTCAAAGTTGGGTGGTTGTAAAATTTAAAGCTGATCCAATTCAGCTTATCAATATCTACATGTCCTTTCTAATGTCTAATCAGGGGGGAATGTTCCGTTTTACTTCGTATTTCTAAATTTATGTTATGTGTCTGTTGTCTACGAACAATGAGTTCCACGATATCAAATTAACTAATTGATGATAAATTAACCAAGTTTTTTGATAATATTCAAACGCTTTCCAATCACGCAAACGTTCGAATAGAACGTCCCTTTTGAAAGTTAAAATCCGTTTTTTATGAAAGCCATGACATTACTGCCATCGTGGTTTTGAAATTGATATTATAGCCATAACAATAAGGTTGATCCTCACTAGAAACAAAAAAAATTGGCTGCCATAGGCGATTGCACGCTTGTTAACCCTTTAGTATCAATAAAATTATGTAACATGCCATATATCAACAGAGCAGACCATCAATTCGGTAGATTGCATGACCGGGCATATGGGTGACATCGTTTAACTTGAATTTTTAATCAAACAACCCGTAGGAGGTTTTCACCACAGCAGATCCCATGACCAGGATTAAATCACCAGCGATTAACATTTTTCCTACGAACCCAACGAGAAAGCATGCGATGCTGAAATCTCGTAGCTCAAATTCGAAAACGCATCCCATCGCCTTTTTGCATCGGAATGAGTGATGAGCTCACGAGGCGATTGTAAACCATCATCCCTCAGGCGCAGCACACGACTCACCTCGCCCGGGGGCGTTTGGTGCAGCTGTGGCTCATTTCGCAAAAAGATTCCCAAGATAAATGCGCTCCTCCCGGGGAAGAGTCCCGGTGCCAGACAGGAGGTAGGAAAAATAATTGCTAACCAAGCGCAGCAACCTCTACCTCTGGCGGTCAAGGTTTTTTTTTTATTATTTCGTCCTCCCTGCAAGCAAAAGGCCAACGTTTAATTGAAAACGGAATGAGAGGGCGACGTGCGCGAGCGATCACGCTGATGGGCACGATCTTCACATTAGGTGGCTTAGTTAGGCATGGGCTAGCGTTTTCACGCCCGCAAGATTCGCACACGCGCGCACAATCTTTTTCCCCCTGCGAGAAGAGATTATGAAGCGCAGATACGTTGGGACGGGATCGAGTTGACGTGTGATTTGTATTGAATTATAGGCTAGGTCACTGTATCTCGAGTCAGATCGTGGAAGCTGGATGAGCTGGTGCCTTTATTTTTTGTATAATTCCAGGGTTTATGTTTGTTCGCCATTTGGAATGCAATATGTTTCGATAGAAATTCGGCCCTGCCTGCAAATGAGCAAGCATTAGGGGTCCAACCTAGGAGCAATAAAACCGAATTCAAGCACCTGTTGGCGATCGCGCTGTGGCCCCTTTCGAAACCAGCCAGAGGGATGTGTATCATAATCTGATGATGAAAGTTAATAAATTCTGTCAGAAGCCATAAATGTGTCCGATTAGCGGCTGAACGAGGTCACTGTGAAGGGGAAGACGGCGAAGGCTAAGGCGGAGCGAAACAAAACACACACGCACAACAACGTGGCTTCCCAAAATTTTGGTTATAAGCATCAGCGCATCTTACTCGCTTCCATTCGCACTATACTTTGGAATTAAAGTCACCCAAGTTTCGTGTAAGAAACGCACATTCGTGTGGTTGTTGTTTTGAATAAGATCGATCGTAAATTAAGCTAAAGTACAGTCGGGCCCATCACATTCTTCCTTACCGGATCATTCGAGACACCTCAACGGGCCGGTGTAACCGACCGGGAGCGTTGGTTGCGGTCTGTGCTACACCGCGGGCGATGAAATTTGAAACCTTCCACCACGGTGAGCCAGCGTTTGGATCGCGATCGCATTTGCCACGTTTTTGCAAGCACCTTCTCTCCACGCACGAGGCTTTCGGGAACGGTTTCCGGGCACTTTTGCAGACATCGGATGCAAATTCATTGCCCGCTGGAAGGGTCATAAATTTTGAGTGCAACCGATAACAACGCGACCGCGCCGTGGCTTCATCTGGCGAGTCGGCGACATGGTGCACTTGGGTCTCTCGGACACTGGCCTGGTGTTAACCCAGTGCGAGTGGGGCTATATTTTTTGTGGTTGCATTAGAAAGCGGCTGAGTATAAATGCTGCGAGGCAGACTGTAAAAAGCATGTCACCAATGGGGCACGTGATATACTGATTTAAATTTTCAACACGGACACGATTGCTACGCGGCTTATGAAGACGTCACGATTTGAAGAAAGAAGCTGTGACAGGTTAGATAAAATTGAAGATAGCTGTGTTAAATCAAAGGCCAATGGCTTAAAGCTGGATCTCGACGCTTTGTATAACGAGGAAATTGTAACTCGCATCTATGTAATTTTAGTAATGATAGTCACTTAATTTGGTATCCAATGTCAATAGATAATTTTTTAATTTAACTTATTCAAATTAATCTAACTTTACATTTATAGTTTGAATTACTACTGTTTAATAAACAAAGTATCTTCCAAATAATTAAAATTCAAATGTAACTCGAATGTAAATGTCGATTCTATTGAAAAATATTATTTATTGTATAGGCTGCACTTTGGCATTATCTTCATGATGGAAGAATATAGTATTTTTTCTTTTTTAATTGATGGATTGGTTTTATGCAATAGCTGATATTAAAAATCTTGTCCAACTATAGATTGCAAAGATGAATTTGCTGAATATTGTATCTAAATTCCCTCTTTATCATACAATTATCTTTTATATATTTTAAAAGAAATTTGCTTGAATATACGTTAATTTGATCCATGCATGACTCACGTGATGCTCTTTTCAAAGATCGTGATGTATACGGTCCTGCAGCAGTGTCAGATAAGCTTTTGACATCTCTGTTCACGGTCCAGGATAGTTGAACTTTCCAGATGCCCCCCTGAAATTCAATCCACCCCACGGTCACTACTCAGGTCGTGGGAGGATTCCATGGGGCATCGCGATGTTTTCGACCTCGCACGCCCCACAGACACCTTTGTGTGCTGTTTCGCGTGCCGTGAATGGGATGAAGTTAATGAAATTAATTATTCGGGCCCACCGTGATTGCTTTGGAGTGTTGCTGATCCTATCCCGCCCGAGATGCTGATCGTTTGAATCTTCCAGAGATTGATGGATTATAGTTTTGTTTCACCGTATGCCTTCACTGCTATTGCCACAAGGGATTTCAGATAATTCCCGACAGCACGAGGAAAACTAGCGTGCGGAATAATTTCATAAATTTAATGTAACGTCGATTCTCGAATTTACAACGCTTACCTCGCTTAAATTTATCTATTTCCAAGAGAAAATGCAACACTACTTTTCCGATGCATGATCCTTGTAGATTTTCGGACTGCGCCACGTTCCTGAGCCGTTTCAGCATTCTATGAGCCATTCGAACGAACGCTAAACATAACGGAACCACCAGCATCGTTTAGCATCGAATGGCATTCTTTGGCGGGATTGCATTTTGCCTTTCTCTAGGGACCTCTCAGCATCCGCCCTCCTCAGTACACCTTCGCTCTGGTGGAAATGATGGCATAATTTTTCACCACATTTCCCCACCGATCGGTTGCGTTGATACGGCATGGATGGGTACGCGATTGTCCTGGTCATCCCGATGGCAATTGCCGTTAATGCCGGACATAAATCTCGCCAAATGGAGGATTTATTTGATTGCGCTGCACGTCTGCAGCGGAATGCATTTGACGACAACGAGGCGAATCTCGTCACAAGTCATAAACCGTATGCCGGAGTGGGTTATGCCAATTGCAACGACAATTGCAACAATTCTCAAAACGAGCCTCGTGAGGTTGAATATTTTAACAAAAAAGTCTTGACTCATATAAGTCCAAATCGTAAGCTTGTTGTGTTGGTACTGCGAATAGATATCTGGGCTGGAAAACTGCGCTAGAGCATGCGACATGAGGAAATCATCAACCGCCTGTCGAGTTATTATCGGGTTGTCGGCATTATAATGCTTTCGATACGATTTGCTGGTCCATGCGGGTCGTGCTGGAGCCTTGCGTTGTATTGCAGCAAGAAAAAAAAATTGAAGAAGGAAGGCCATTTTGTCCCTCACACACGCACGCACTCACCATCGTCGCCGTGCAGGACAGCCCGCGTCTCCATCTAGAGGTGCAATTGCCGGTGAATGGATTGTATTATTATCGTCGTTTATGGCAGCTTTTGGCGTGATGTGACGGAGCGGGAGTTCGAGTTGTTGTACTTCTGGTCTGCAGTTGCGTTTCGTTTTGCATATATGGGTTCGCGGTGGCGAACCGGAGTCTGTCCACAAAGGCGTGGAGACGATGTGCGCAAGGTAACCGCCAAGGTTGCACCGAGAAGCGATCCGTGTGTTGGACGCACAGCGGGCGGCTGGTTGTTGCACTTCCGGATTATTTGTTTTCCGGCTCGCGGCAACGTTCGGTGCAGTGTGAAGGCAGCTTCAAAAAGAGCAACAATGTGTTAGCCTTGGTCACATTTGGTGGGGGTTTGGGCGGACTCTTTGGAGATGCATCGTGGGGGTTGAAAGCTGCGAAGGTGAATGATTTTACGCGAATTTTTGTCGATGGGGGTTTTCCATAAAGTTGTACGATCTTCTTAAGGTTCGTACGATGAGTGAGTGTAGAGTATCCATTCGAAGTAGTTACCTCAATTTTAAGAGCGCATTCAAAATACTAAATAAATCATTTATTAGCCAGTTACCATGTCAATGCTATTTGTTATAGTTCTTTCTAATACATTTTGCTTTTTTTACGATTCCTATTTGAATTGCGTTGAATATATTTTATTTTTGCTGTGAATTATAGATTAATCGTTGTTTTTAAAAAGAATAATTGGTTAAAACCGCTGGAAGGTACATGCGAAACGTCTGGAAATGAATCAAAGCGAAAAATGCGCATCCGATAGTGTGCCAAAACCGAACGGAACAAGCGACGTCAAAATATTGCCCATAAAACCAACAAACGCTTGCCACCGTCTATTTTCACACGTTCCGATGACCTTTCCCGGGGCAGCTGGGTGAGAGTGGGCTTGCGTGTACGGTCTTCTAGGTTCTAGTGCGAATCCTACCGCTCGTAGCAGCCTCCACCGGTGAAGGTGATGCCGATGCTAATATGATCACGATCTCGCATCATCCCCCAACACTGGATACATGAGCGCACGTCGTCTGCCGCGATGGTCGAACGAGGAACAATGCTGGCGGTTGCATGCATGCAATGCTCCCTGACCAGGAAGGCGTCCCGTGTCCAAACCACCGACGTTCAGCGACGAAGATGACCGTGCCGTGTCGTGAGCTAATGTAATAAACCATTCGAAAACAAATAGTACCCTTCGGCCCCGCCAGAGCTTGCTGTTTAGCACGCTCCAAGAAGCTTCGATGGGATGGGTAGGGAAAACCGTTGAACTTCAGCTCGCATGACATGCAACGGCTGTTTGAGGTTTTTTTTCTGTTCATTTTTGCTCTGAACCAAGCGCACAGGAAGAGGGTTCGCATCACTGCGATCTGACACACGATGCTGCTAAAAAAGCTGCTTCCTCCGAACTGCTCGATCGGTGGACTGTGGAGTTGTGTGGACGTGTAAGTGCGAATGTCCCAGCAACCGTAGAGGCTTTTTCCGAAGGTGCAGGAAATCTGCTGCCTGCCCGCTGCGTTTGGACAGTGTTCAGTAAATCGTACCGTCGACAGCCATTTGATAAATCACTCTTTCGGTGTGCGAAAATGTAGGTTAAGTGACCATGGTGTGAAAGCACACTCGTGTTTGTGTTACAACGCGTCGTGTAACGGCAAAAGAGCCTCACGAAAAGCCTCTTTGTTTGAACAAAGTTTTGAGACAATAATTTTCCGAAACTTGAGCGTAAAACGGTAACTCTTAGTCAGTAAAACACATGCCGTACAATGTATGCGCGTGCCATACGCAAGTACCCTATCATTTGAACTCAATGCTGCACTGATCGAATCAGACATTTTACGATCTAGAACCTTTGCTGCACATTATAAATTCAGCGAGTACTGTATAATCATCTGATAAGCTAATGCAAATGTAAAAGCCCTTACTGGCAGGCGATTTATTCTGCGCCACCGTATCCTGAGGCGATCGAAATCGCTACTTGGTAGAATGTTGTAGTAAAAAAAACTCAAGCCAGCCGATATGAAGGTTATCCGCATTCGATTGCTTCCGATTTCGGACGGAATGGTGTGGGGTCCGAGAAGGAGGGCTTTGAACAACTTCATAATTGCCACAAAACAGTGCCGGAGTGTTGGCAGTTAAAGTGTTGCTGTTGATTTAAATTTTTACAACAAATTCCTCCTGTCTCGGTGTCATACACGGCCTTGTTCGGGCGTAACAATTTTCGTTTTGCACGATAATGAACAAAAAGTAATAATAAATATGGTCCAGTCGGTGCCCAACCGGACAAGGTGAACCGGTTGCATAGCGATGCAATTTCTTTAAGGAATTTGTTTACGATTGCATTGCGATCTGGAGGGAGCTTGGGGGTGCGCAACGATACTATCGCGGGCATATTAAGATGTTATGGAAATGATACGGAACGGGTTTCCCGCCCGTGTGCGGACTAAATCCACCTCCTAAATCTTTGTAAGGTTTACGGCTTTATTGGTGCGGTGGAGCGAGTGTAGCATTTTTTTTAACGATGCACTTATGAATAAATCAGATCACAATCGAAGGTGCAAGATCATAAAAATATGTGTTCACGCCCGACCGACAGTTGCAGGTGAAGCTGACTTGAAGCTTACAACGACAGGTTTTTATGGCGGAAAAACGGTACAGATTGAGATTGACTAGATTTGACGAGAGACAACGGTATTGTTGCTGGTGGGAAAATAATTCTTATTATGGTAAAAAAATCGTTGTTCAGAATACTTTAATCAGCTTATGGTAATTTTTGGAGCTTGCTAAATAAAGTGGCGTTCGTGAAAATGTCGTGTCCGATGAACAGAACGTGATTAGGAGAAAATTCATAAAAAAAACCAAACATCAGTTCAAGCAGGCACAATAAATCAATAAAAAATAACGAATGCATTGGGGAACACTCTCTCCCGATCCTATTGCTTGGGCACGATTAGAAAGCAGTGCATCTTATCGTGAGGGAATTTATGGCCGTCATTCATCTTGTGGACGCAGCACGGATCTTTCGGAAAATAAATCTCTTCACCCCAGGCGTAGCTCAAAGCCAACAGCCAACACCATTCAGCTGCATGCCGTTAGACGACGTCACGTGGCCGTTTGCGGATCGCTTGTAATGGTGACCACCGGAATAGCGTTTTTTTTAATCACCCCAATCAATGGTTGGGGTAAACTTCGAGATTATCTCGTTACTACACACATACGCCGGAGAGGCGTAAATGCAGTCATTGCACTTTCCGCCCCCTCGAGCGGTTCACCGCAGGTGGAGCTTTGAAATTGGGTCACAGCTCATTTTCCACCATAAACTTCCATCACGGCCATCGGGGTTGCGCATTTGGCAGCGTCGCGAGCGATTGGTGGGTGAAATTAAATCTCAACATCGTTGCGATCGCGCCGAGATTGCGGTGCATCGATAACGATCTACGGAGAATAAATTGAGCTGCGCGCCAGGATGCGCTTTCATTGGCCGGAGATTTTTATTTATGGTTATAAAACGTTTATGGATCCGTCGCGCGGGCTGTTTTCTCGCGTCAAGCCTCGTCGATGGTTTCTCATCTAAACGGATCTGGCAAAACGGTTCTATTCAGCACACGGTTCGTGCGCTGCAATGGGCGAAGCGAAAGGAAATGCAAATGCTATTTGAACTTTGCCGCTACTCGGACGGTCGGAATGTGCTGCCCTAAACAGACCGTGCAGTGCAGAGTCGTTTTGCTTTCCGGCGCGCTTGGGAAAAGATGTAGGCAAAAAAGAAGAAAACATCAGCCGGCGGGCTTATTGGCAATCAAATTGATATAAATTATAACGATTATTGCATGCGACGATAGTTTCAGTTAGCTACCGACCGAGATGGCGAATCAGCGACAGACGTTTCGTGCAATGGGCGAATGGTTGTGCATGAACGTATGATTTCGAATTAAAAAACGATAGTTAGCTGTGGGATCATAAATTATGGATTTTAGATGCGAATAAAAGGAACCGAAAAGCGCATCTTCGTCTGAGAAATGTACGAGTCCTTCATGTGGGAATAATTTAATAATTTCAACTAATGCTTTTCCAACGTTTTTTTTTGCATTCTCCTCAGGTAAGCTACAAGAGCAACTATCTCACGGGGTCGAATTCAATTTCCTACGCTTGTGTGTTTTTGTTTCCGTCGTGAGTAGAATTTTATTCTTTTCCTGACCAGCCATGCTGTGCCAAATTAAAATGAATTTCTTCTAAATTGATTTGTACGAAAGTATTCTATTCCCGTGTCGAAAGACGCAGCTTGTCGATCGTTGGAAAGGTCATCGTCAAGGCTGAGAGCGATTCTTTCAGCCCCGCACGATTGGATGCCGATCTTGGGAATAGTTTTTTTACGAGCCCATTAGCATTTTATAAGTTTTGACTTGAGATGCGCACCAACATTAGACCGGTGCTGGCGGTACGTTCTGGAATACATTTCCATATTTATCTCGCGTTCGGTTGATTCGTTCGAAATTTATGACACTGCCATCATACTTTATACTTCGCCTGACCGGGGGGACAATAAATGAAAAATTAAACTCCAACCCCACGCCAGAGTCCGAACCTAGAATGCTAAAATGGACGAAAGACTTCAATTCCCCCGCAAGCGGGAAGCGTCCATACGGGTCTCTGGCGATCCGTTTCTCATGGGACTCGGTGCTCTTAATGGTGCAGACGATCGACTGCGGCGCTGTCGATCACCAATTAGTCAGTAACCGTAGCCAAGCGAGTGTCACAGCGATGCGGGCCTGACGCCGGCAGCAAGTGTCTTCGCTCAAGGTAAATAGCATTGACCTTTGTAGATGGCGCTCGGTGACGAGGCACATCATCATCGTCCTTTTTGCCCTCCACCAGTCCCACACTGCCATTCGTCGGTGGGTGTTGTATGAAAATTAGCAACAAATCACATCATCATCACCATCACGCTAACCCGAGCCGTCCTCATCGATTCGGGTTGTTTGGTAAACAGGATGATTAGTTGCACACGCCCGGTCCAAACGACACTTCTGTGCCCGGCGCTGTATACGTGTGCGTGCATTTGCATTTCATTTGCACGGCAATGACTTGAAAATGATAAATAAATAAACAGACAAAACGGAACGGTGAAACAAAAAACCCACTGGCCGGTACAACAATGTCACAAATCACCATCACCTGGCGAGTGGAAAGCGTGTTCCTTACGTGCACAATTAAAATGTTTGATAAATGTTTACCATAAACTTATTTTCTAGCTCTTCTGGAGACCTTTCCACAGCTTGCTTGCGCTTTGTAAGCGCACCGGATGGATAGACGAACTGTTGTCGGCTCTTTCAGGTGGTGATTGGACCTCGATGACAGTTGTCCTGACGGGACGTTACTGATAATCATTCCATCAACTAGTGTGTTGTAGTTTTTTGTTGTTGTTGTTGCTGGATGTTGCAATTTCCGAGGCTCCCATAGCCTTACTACCGCAGGAAAGAGCGAGTCAACGGCAAATGATGTAAATTAATTCAGAATGTTTATCGGTTTTATCGTTGTGCAAAGAAAGGCGTTTCTACTCGTTAGATTAACCCGATGACAGCGCGCTCGATAGATATGATGCATGATTTGATGTGTTTACTATGGGCGGTGGTTGTATTTAACATTAAAAACGTGTGTAATAACTATTTTTAATGTATAAAATATTTTCTGTTGAATTTTAATCAACTCTTCATCGAACCTCTACAA
Source organism: Anopheles nili (assembly GCF_943737925.1). NCBI lineage: Eukaryota > Metazoa > Arthropoda > Insecta > Diptera > Culicidae > Anopheles > Anopheles nili. The sequence goes on from NC_071292.1 coordinate 47,913,350, forward strand.
AAAACAACCCAACCTTTTTTTTAGCTGCGCGATCGATCAAACTACACGCGACTCGTAATTGAATTCCTTGTTGATTTTCACGAATGTGTTTTCTTGGCATTGTAGCAATTTTCCCGTCAATCTGTTTGCTTTCCGATCCGAATGACGGCATGCCAAGGCGATGTAACGTGTCGCAAAAAGGGTTTTTTTTTGTCGCGAACAAAAACGACACAAATAATGGGCCGTGTTCCTTTTAGGGGAATTCGTTTGAATTCGATTCGTGCGTACGAAGGGAACGGGCCCGCGTTTCGGACAAACGGGAAAGCCATCGGTGATTAGCCGAGGTATTTTCCTCCCCTGTTTGGTGTGTTTCAAGCGTTAAGATAAAACGCAATTAAACTCCCGTAGGTGGAGCGCGTGGGGAGCCCACGGACGCTGCCCTGCTAGAAAATCGTTCCGTTTTGCCAGCTCAGATTCCATCCCGTTGCCGATGATGCATTGAAGCGAGATAAATTGAAGCTTTGCTTTAGTGTAGGGGAAAAAGAACTGCCCTCCTACCTTAAACTGACGGATCAAATAATATCCTATCGGTCGCTGAATAAACAGGAGCACTTATTGCCGCCGTGGATTGTAACCAGACTAACGGTTCGTCCCGCAACGGGAACCCCGGAGAAACGATCCATTCAAAGTACCCACACTATTGCAAAGATGGTGGGCTGCCTTCGCTAGAGTGGCGGGATTATGCGGTAATAAATCATGATTAGCGGGCGTATTGTTTCGAGCGTGTTTTTTTATGCTCCTCGTTTCAGGGTAGTGTACACGTGCCGCAACATATGTATACGCCCATAAACAACCACATTCCTTAATGTTTGTAACAAGCATGTTCTTATGCTCTCTTTCCGATATCCGTCAGATGTCTTTATCCAAACGGAGGCAAAGTCTAGAGGATAAGTTTTTAGTTTATTTTGTGGTGGAAATGTATTCTGTCCTAGATAAATTTGTTATCTTTAATACAATGCAACCGGATGTTGAAGTGTTATCAGATTTATTTTCAGCCACCCGTTCGTTTCGCTCGATGATTAATGAAGCCGAACTGTGGTGAGCCAAATAACCATCTGGTTGCAGTCGATTGTCGGGGATGTGATCATTCGTTTCGACCGATGTTAACAAACTGTTTTACAACAAACGGGCGCATGCGTCCGCTAATTATAATAATCCATGCAAATCGGCAATTTGCGGACACGATTCCGCCGGCCCACCCCACCCGGGACGGAAATGAAGGGAATCGTGATTTCCCTTTCCATTTCCTTTACCGGGTGTGCCGGCGAAAGGATACGCCCGGGTAAGGATGGTTCGTGCGTCCCGAACGGCGAATCGAACGCCGAAGTCGCCCATTAAGGAATCGTGATTACGCCGCGATAGTGTAGCGACAAAACGTTGGCGCGACTCCCTCCGGGGTTAATCATTAGCGGGCTTGCCCATTGAGGCGAGTGGAGCGCAAATAAAGTAACGAAAAATATGTGTCCCGCGTTCTGGGAACGCCGCCCGTCGTTCCCCGAGGAGCTCCATTTTCCGCCCAGCATGGGCCCGGGCGCACCCTGGAATTACGTTTAATTAAAAACCCATTCGAACCTCATTAATAACCGATTGGCAAACCGGGCGATGGATGCGATCGCGGTGCGCAGAAGATGCCGCCGAATGGGGCAATTATTGCCAGAGTTGCCAGCTTCGCGACGCAGCCTAATGTAGCATGAAACGGGTGGAAAATAAAGACAATTTTCACGTGCAGCACTTACGAGCGCTTTCGACGCGTTTCGATAGCCAATTGTTAACGACGTTTCGTACTGGCCAAAAACGAGTGGCCGCCGGGCGCGATTGGGAAAGGGTTCTGGTTATGTGGGAAAAATAAATAAAAGTAAAATAAAACGCTGGCGCTATGAAATAAATCATTCCAAAAGCACTGTAAAGGGGATCTAGTTGATCCTCTGGCGTTGCCCAGTTCAGAGACTCCGCTCGTACGTGGTTGCGTAACAAGACGCTCACTTTCGGAGGGTGGACGGTGCGATCGGAGATCCCTGAGCATCCCTTTTTGTGTCGTGTTCGCATCCCGAAACGAAAGGACCGCGCGGGAAGTGATTGTACGTGTTATTCGGCGTAAAAGCGCTACCGTACGAGAGTGGCTGGAGATGTGAAGGATCACAGCAAAATGAACAAAAACAATCGCTCAACCAACACGTTCACTTTGGAAAGTTCTGGGCCCGGGATATGAATCACTCGCGCTGGGTGCGTACCTTCACTGGCCACCATGGCGTTGGCCACTTTTAAATTATCCGTTCCATTGATCCAATTAACACTGTTGACGCTGGTGCGGGTGAAACGTGTTCGAGCATGGATGCGGTATTGGTTTTAGCGAGGTGCGCTGTTTTGAAGGCTAGCGCCCTCGACAAGGATTAAGTCCTTTCTTGCGCTCCCTTTCGGTAATGGGTAATTGTTGCGTATCTTCTTATCGTGAGGGATCCGCACGCTTTGTTGATGTAACAGCCGATGGGAAAAGGTGAAGGAATCGTTCCAAAAAGTAAAGGCCTTCACGTGTCGCTGGTAAGATTGATGATAGGACGCCTTACGCATCAGACGACCATCAAAAGCTGAACAATGATTGATTATCATAAATCCGCGTGAAACATTAAAAACTACTATTTGGCTTTCAGAAAGCTGTCATTATTGATAAACTGTTATCGCTAGCGCCATCTATGAGCAAATTAGCGAATGAGTAAACCTTAATATAAGATGTAATATATATTCAAAGTAGTATAAACTTTCGCTTATGTGGCATCAACATTTTGTATCACAAAATATTCACAATTGCTATAAGCATATGTTTTTCCTATTTAAAATTACTTGGACCTATATTATTTATTAGTTACGAGTTTCACCCATCATAATGTTTATAGCCAGTTTGCGCATACTTTGGCTGCTTCCATATAAGTATACTTTTTCGCTTGGAATCAATGTTACTAAACATGAATATTCATCGAGCTTCGCCAATTGATGGTGCACGTTGCACTCCTAATTCAGGCGGGGACGAATTGATTTCCATTCGATCGCCCCGTTCGACCGTGTACGGTTTAATGTTGAGGCGGGAAAGAAAGCATAATGAGGCTAACTGGATTCCCCGATCGGAACGCCAAATTAACGAAAACCCACAGCATACGGCTCCCGAAAATGGGTCCGGTTTTATTTGAATGAATGAAGAGCCCTTGGGGCTCGCTAGCGTAGCAATATTGGCTCCCGAGGGAGTACACCGCTTAGTGCTAATTAAGTCGAACCGGACCCAACGCGATTCTATTTGGCAATGTTCTCGAGCGTCCCGTGGTGCGCGCAGGCCGCAGACGGCAGCAAACGAACCCACGGCACTAACGGGGCCCCACGGCAGGTACGGTTGGCGAACATGCATGCTGCATTAATTAATCACTTATAAGGCGAACGCTTAAATAATATTTTATGTCCTTCGGGGGCCGATGAGGTTGTGGGGTTTTGCGAGATTTCGCTCATTATCGCACACGGAAGGAAACGAGGAAGGTAACGTGCCAAGGAAAGGCTGGAGCGGGCTGGCTGGAAAGGGTTTGCTGCACAGGGTGCGAGAGACTCTTGGATCGGGAAACACGGGAAGATGCAAACACACTCTGGGCTGGCGAACCCGTGGGCGATTGCAAATGACAAACGCGGGTGATCGTGAAGGAGCGACAGAGAGACGTTACAACGGAAAATGTCCGGCAACATCTTCCAAGCTGTCAGGACAGGCTACATCTCTACTTGCTGTCGGATATCGTTCCGTTTTGCTCCGTGCCGTGTTTTTGTGTCGACGGTGGAGCTATGAATTTTCAGTGCTTTGGGACGAAAGACTTCAACGACAGTCACAAGCAAAACAAGCGACGAACCCGGGGAGTTTTGCTCAGTTTTGAGCGTTTGACGTAGGTCGTGCCAAAATATACTTGAAAACAGGGGAAAAAACGCACCGTATCGAAACGAAAGAGCGGAGCGGATAGAGAAAGAATGGAAAAACAAATATACAGGCGAATAAGAAAACGGACCACAGGAAAATACAGCCTCCAACCCATGGGCAAAACCTATGTGGGGTGTTGTCTGCGAAAATTGAAATACATTTGTCAATCTTCGCTCGTCCGGCAAACGGTTCGTTCCTTCGCCGGCTTGTTCGCAACCGATTCCGCGAGATGTGCATTTTTTTCTTTGCCGCTCCTCTCTTCCGTGTTCCTCGCAAGGGCGCAGGCCGTGTGGCTGCAGGTGCAAAAACGTGGGTTTTCACTGGAAGACCGTGTTTGGCTAGCAAAGCGAGAACGCAAAGAAGAGATAAAAATACCACAACCAAATTCCGTTTCCCGTTTACGGAGGCTTTTCTACGGAAAGCCGCAGTGTGAGGAGAGACGTAAAAGAAAAAGAAGAAACGCTCGATAACAAATAAATCTTGGTGCGGCGATCGGGAAGGGAAAAACATTTCCACATCGTACCGGCAAAAGCCGCTGCCCGGCCGGAGAGACGCATTGGCCCCGAAAAGCGAAACTATCCTGGTGCCGTTGTCATCGTCGATGGCCGTCTGGCCGTAGGACAGAAGCTACTTGGTCATCATGCTACCGCGGTGTCCCAGCCCGCCCGGTGCTGCCGATGATGAAAGCTAATTGTATGGTATCGATTGTGTTTATCGACGGCAGGACGCACCAAACGAGGACATCGTTGACCGGGGCCGTCCGGGCTCAGGGATGCGGTCCGAGATGGATGGATGGATGGATGGAAACGCTGTGCCAGAGGGAACATAACAACGGTGGCGAAAAAAGAAGGGGAAAAAAAAGATGAAATAAAATGGCATCAGCAAAATGGGATGGAAAAATCGCCTCCGGGTCTGCTCCGCCCCGGCAAACATGGGCATAACATTCTGCAATTTTCTCCGCGCGCTTCGCGTGGCGGGTTGTTGTGTGCGCTTTTGGGGCTAAACGATTATTATCCGTAATAGACTTTTCAATGAAGCAGGTTGTCTATAATTTAAAGCTGTCCGTTTGCAGCGAGAGATCGCCGCACTGGCCAATGTGCAACACCGTTGTGGTGGAGCGATAATCCGATCGCGATGTCATCGCAAGATGGACGAGGAGGAATGTTTTAATTTGACTTGCACAGGATCGTCTGCTCGAGCAAATGTGTATCGAATTCACAGATGGTTAATCATAAAAAAGACACGAAAGCATAAAAGAAAATTGTAAGTCATTATTTGCAATTTGATATAGTGAATCGACACGGATCGTTACAGGAGCATGGTGTTGTTTGTAATTTAGGATCACCAAAAAAATAAATTGATGAAAGCAAACGGCACAATTGATTGAATTTGGTTGCGTGAAACCGATTTAGCTTCATATTGTGTGTTGTAAATTCGTTTGAAGGATGGTTGACAATTTACAGCTCTATAACTTGTAGCAATTGATTTTTAAATGTTTATGTGTGTTTTAGAAGAGGTCGTTATATAAATTGGGGATATTTTTTTATTAAACTAGGTATTCTAGACCTGATAGCTTTCTATCTATTTCTATGGATATTTTATTCACCCGCTCAATGAAATGTACAATAAACTCCAGCTTCGATTGCTTCGATTCGTTACTGGCCTCGGTTCATGCTCTTTTTCAGCACACATTTTCTTCTCGTTTCGTATGAGCGCAAAGGCCTTTTTTTTCATCCCCTCGCCCTAAAACCCTACCAAAGCCATTCCCGTTTATTTTCCGGTCATGGCACCGCATCTCGCGGGTATTAAAAAAAATCATTCGAAACTGATAACTTTCATCTGCACCGTACCCGACCGGCCGATCGTAGTCGGCGTTGATGAGAAAATTACTGTTTGCAGCCAGTTGATCGCGGTGTATACAAGGCTTCCTTGCACCTTCACACCACCTTTCCCAGGGTTTTCCCACCTGCGTGGCGCATCATGGCACGATGGCCACACGGGGACATAAAACTTTTACGCACTTCGCATTGCCGGTGGACGTTTATGGGCGTATTAACGCGCGGCCAACCGCCATGGGGTCGATGCCGGTGCCCGGTTTGCACATCCGTTCGGTTGTTGCGTCCTCTCACTGCCAACTGTGCATCAGTTCTCGAAAAGCCCAACCGGCACGGGAGACTGCGGGCAGAATTGATGGGAGGAAATTATTAATATTGCGATTTTTCATTTATCGATCCCGTCGCGGGAAGCCGCGCGATTCGCGCGATGGTGGCGAACATTCGCTTTATTAAAACATTCCCATAATGTTCGCCCTGCGGATCCGTGTGGGGGTGGGGTGGCCTTTCGGGGGCAGGAGGCCAACGCTGTGCGAGTTTTCCGCCTGTCGCAACCATTCGCGGCGGTTGGCGTGCGCGAAACAGGCGATTCACGGTAATTGCTAACCTTTGACTTATCCGAAGGAAAAATGGCGTACCCTTGCGTGAGGTGCGCGTAGTGAAGGGTGCATCTCCTGGCACCCGCCCGAATGAATCCCGGGGGCTGGAGTTAGAAAAAGATCCGCCAGCGGTGATTAGGCATCGTGATATTTCTTGCTTCATTGAAACACATTTTGCACAACGACTGCGATAAAGCCCACCGAGATTGGATCGTTACGTGAGGGTCAGACTCGTAACATGCGCGGGAAATGGAGGGAAACGGGCTGCAAGGGAGATTATTTCCTCCCCCTTCTCCGCACTCCCACCTCTCCATTAGCTGCCTTTTCCGGCCTAGCGGGACCCGGGACAACAAAGTGATAAAATTTAAACCACGCAAACCACGCCGCACCGAACCGTTTGATGATTGGCTTCGTAAATGGGAAAACGACACCTTATCCTGCGTCCGTCCGTCCGCTGGATGTGGCGGTCGCTTGTCGCGATTACGGTGACAGCGAACGGAACTTTACATGACAATCCCGCTTGACCGTGGGGTGAGGATTAAGGACATGGTACGCTGAGGGGGGGCGCGGCAGGAACCGGCTATGGACGGTCAATAACTAATAAGTACAATTAGAGTAATCCCTTGCCCTGTGCGGATGGGGATTCGAGGATTGTGTAAATGAGGGTGAAATGTTGTGATGCGAGAGACAGGATGTGGAAAGGAAGATTTTCTTGTAGGAAAGAGTGAGCAAGAGAGTGCCCGATAAGGGTGACATTTGCCAGTGGGATTTGTTTTTAATGGATCTTCAAGACCTGCTGGGTTTCTTGGAATGCGAAATGGGCTTTTATTTAGATGTTGAATAGATAACACAAAAGCGCGGGGTTTGAAATAGTGGAATCAGTGAACTTATTTTGCTCGATTGAGCTTTTTAGTGATGTGTTGTAGACAGTTTACCGAGAGTCTGATAAACTTGAACTGTTGTTAAAGGCATTTTAACTTAAGAATGGTTCAGGAACAGGTTGCGTTAATTTATCGTGAATAAAAAATTATATTCATGTCACCTATTTCTCAGCATAGTCAACGAAAAGAATTAGGCTCAAAATTTCCGCGGTAAATAATATTCTTATAGCTATATTGCTATATAACAGAATAGCCGATAGTTGAAACGTAATTTATGCACAGCTGCACGGTCAATGGACGATTGAAACATTTGTGCAAAATGATTTAAATCGACACCATGCTGAAGTTGATCCAGAGAGCATTAGAAAGAGAGTGCCTTAGAAAGAGGAATAGCAAAAGCAAGACAGGCGGAAAATCTATCCAAGATAAAGATTCGCCTATGATGGAGCGCGATTGCCTCCCAAGTAATTGCTTCCTTTTGGTGCGACGAAAGCGCACGATCCCTTCAGGGCTACAGTCCCGCTTTTCATTTTTCTTTAATGCACTGCACGGAAACAGAGCGACTTAATCCGTGCCTGGACCCGGCAATGCATTAATAAAGAAGCGAAAAAGAGCTCATGAATGAAATCCGTGCACCGCTCCGAACCGGAATCCAATCAATGTAGTAAAAATTGCGATGTTTTTTTTCCACCGTAAAAACCGATGCCTGCAGCAACGGGTCAGTGCTTGGGCGCTTCTGTAACGGCGGGTACATGTATTAAACTTTTTTTTTGTCCGTTGGCTATTTTACTCTCCATTGCAACTGGGGGAACCGCAATCATAGTAGCCGTTAGGGCGGCTAATTCAATTCACATGCACACAGAGGCGCTTTTGCATTCTCGAGCCTAATCGCACATGAATTTGATCCTTCCGATTGGTTTCCCACCACCGTTCGGTGCACATTCGCTGAGCGCATCCCAGCTAGAGTGGAAGCCTCATTTTGTTTGAATATTCATGCAAATTTTCCCTGACAATAAAATATGCTCCCGTAATCTGCTGCAATTATCAATCGCATCGTTTTCCACCGATTTTGCGCCTGTCCGCGGTCTACTACGCGGTGTAGCGCCAATTGCGCTTCCGTTGCCGCGTGTGCGCATTGCGGTGGTTGCAACCGCACAAACGAGGCCATTTTTCACGGACTTTTATGTGGCCGACTGCGGATGCGAGCATGGCTTAAGCGGCGATGTTTTTCCGATCCCTTTGCGCGTCTGATCGAGCGCGAACCAACCGACAATGGGGACACTTAAATGTGTTGCTTATTGCATGCATCGATTATTTGCGGTTTAATGATTCGGCTCTTGAGCAAAGCAGTTCCCACCATTAAAGTATCGAGGTTTTATGGGATTAGAATCCTTCGTTCGGTTATTTAAACGATCTATCTGAGGCTGGAAGAAAACTACGTTTAGGACGAAAGCCTTCATTTATGTTAACAAATTCATACAAGGAGCATTTAAATAACTCCTCGACTTTAGACTCAAGGAGAACGGAAGCATAAATAATAAGTTTCTAAATCAATATTCCGTTTCAAGAAAATATCCGTCGGGATGAATGAGTTTTAATAGCGAGTGGCACATTATTCAGTAGATTCGACGAATCGCTCTCCGATTGGTCGAATTGCATCGTCCATTCATTAAACCCGTCCGATAATTGAATAATTCATCGCAGCCAACCGATTGATCCGTCATCGGAACCTCGGGCTAGTGCCTTCAAACCACTGCAGCTCAACGCAGTCACGTTGCAGCGACACGTTGCAGGCTCAAATTAACTTTCGCGTCTCAGCACATCAACTACACGCTGCTCCACCAAACCATGCTTATTTCCAACGCGCTAGAAAACCAGCCCTCCCGCGCGAGTATTTGATTATGATTAATTGTTTGGGCTTCAACGCCACCCTTTCGACAGACGCCCACTCCAGCACGCATACGGCGCTGGAATCCTGCTAACAGCTTAATAGCTGTCATTCGGCAGGGAGCTCTAGCGTTTGCACGATACCGACCCTTCGGTGTGCGAGTGAGCACACGAAAAGTAAAATATAAAAACAACTGTGGAACAGCTTTACGCCCGAGGGCTAATTCCTGGATCCTCGAACCGAACGCGGGACCGTTTTTCTATCGCTGCCCCCTGACGTCCTGGCGCTCGCGGTTGCACCCGCGTGGAATGTGGCGTTGCATTTTGCCTTTTGCTGCTTCTCGCCTCTACTTTTCGGTCGATAAATCACTGTCAGGCCGGTTCCGGTGGAAGCCGAGGACGGGGGCATAATTGAGCGCTAATATGAACACTTGTCGAAGCGGGCGAGCGAGTGTCTTCCCACTCGCGTGGACGCACTCGTGGCCTGCGTCCAAAATCGTGATCAATTGCCGCCTTGTGGACGGTAATTTTGCGGCGAAACTTCGCTGAAGGGTGCAAAAATGTTTGCAAAACCTTTCGACATCGACCGCGTACTGGGTAGGGCGGTTGTTGTGACCTTTTTTTTTATCTATCATTCTGGTACAGGGATGTTTTCTGAAGCTCATGAGGTTGTTTCGGATGAAGCATTTATCATCCACACGACTGCGACTCCCTCTAGATCGGATCTAGTTGAATGTAGTCAATTTTGTTAATAATTGCAATTATTGGAGAATCATTTCTATAATTACAACTGAAATCTTTCAAAAACAAAACGAGCATACAATGGAGTTCATTTGCAATACAATATTTTGTGAAAAATATTCAAAGCAAATTTAAACCAAATATTCCTATGTTTTTATTTGGTATAGAGGCTCTATAAAAATGGAACGAATATTTATTGAACTATGTTAAAAATTATCATAAAGTTTTGCGAAGAATGTGTGCCATGTATGGGTGATAAATACGTCTCACACCACAGCACTGGCTTAGCAGCGTTGTATTCTCTCGTTCGCACATGAACTCGGTGATCCGGATGTGACTTTTCTCTGTTCTCACCGACCCAGGTGTTCGTTGGCGCATTTTCCGCCGGCGGACAGGTGAATTAATCGCACTTGCAGTTTGCACTGTTAAACAATTTATAAACATCTCCTCCCGATCCGCGCCACTTGCGTGCGTTTCGGGCCTCTTTTGCTGCCACCTCTTCGTGTGAAACACGGCCCCATTGCTGCGGCAGCATGAAAAAAAAAACGCCAGCATCGATCTTCGAGGACACCTCCGCGAGCGCGAGTGCAACCGAGCTAAAGTCGCTCCCCAATCGATACGGATTTTCCCTTAGCGCCCTCGACGTTGGGGCAGGAAAAGCTGACAAGGGCAGATTTATGATACGATCGAGGAGCGAGTAACGCGACGTCCGACCGATCGCGGCTTGTTATCAGCCCATTTCTATCGCCGCTCAGGGCGGCAAAAACGCGATCGTTTCGGGCTTTTGATCGAATGCTTGCTCGCGGATCGCATTACCATCGCCGGCGTATCGCGGTCGGTGTATGATTTATCGATGCTCAACCGGATCCGTGGCCGTTTCCGCTGCACGCAGCCCGTTGTGTTGATCGTTGGTCAAACAGCGATCGATTGGCGAGCGAGAAGGAAGGATTTTGTTTATAGCGACCGATCGGGGGCTTGATAATTTTTCACCCGCAAGGTCGGCCGGTGTTCGACTTTTCGGGCCGATCGTGCATTCGTGATTCGGCGTGTTTTCGATTCGCCCCAGGGAAGTGGTCACGAGTGTGCCAGAAACGGAGAGCCAATTAATGGAAGGCGACCTTTTTTTTGTTTATCTGCACCCCTGGTGGGCTTAAGTCAGCCTGGGTGGATGCTGTGCACGAACGCTATTCTAATTTGCTTCATTTCCGCAAACAATTTTGCAACGAATTGCTGCAACAATTGGCGATCGGTTGATTATCTCATTCATTATTTTATTCCACTCCCGCCACCCTGCATTTCCACCCAGGCAGCTATATGAATGGTAACACCCGTTGCTAGTCGAAGGAGCCTTTTTTTTTGTGTTACGAGGCGGAGGGTGAAGCAAAATCAGACACAGTTACAGCAACCCTCTATGGAAGTGTCTAATTAGATCTGATCGACATTAAAAGCTGCACCTTGGGCGATGGATTAGGAGTCACTGGACAGTGGGATTGGTTTGCAATAAAAGATTTTTCATGTCGATTTCAGTACGATTGGGTTGAATTTCAATTACACCAGATTTGTATTGCCCATTCACCTTGAATAAAGGACCTGCTATATTACCTGCTTAAAAATTGTAAGTTGTTTCGCATTTGCAACCGTGACATTCAAGCATCAAATTAATTTTTTTCAATGCATATTTGATCGCCTAAATTCCCGTAGTTTCCTGCTACAAATTAATGACAATGTAACCACCCACAACACCCACAGTTTGAATCGCGATCGAAGGATAAAACCTCTACCAAAACCTCTACGCTCCACGTTAGCTCATTTGCAATGTGAAGCTTCCGTATCAAAGATTTATTGATTAGCACGGGTACAGCAGTCGAACCGCCCCCTCTAGCTGGCCATTAAGCACCGTTCGGGTTTGCCGCCTTGCGCAGCTCCTTAGGCGACGGCAGCCTGCGCAGGATAAGAATCGGCCCATACCTCGGCCTGGGCACGAGAAAATTGTGTGTTTATGCACGGCTCGCTTGCATAACCTTAATATCACATTCGGTGTGCGCTGAGCCCGCTTGCAAAGAGTGCAATTACGCGATGCGTTTGTGGAGTGCGCCACGGCAGGACAGAAGGAAACGGCGAAACACTGCGCCACGGTTGCGGTTTAGTACAATTCCATTTTTTATCACCACCACAACCGTGGCAGGCCGCGTGCTAGCATGTGGGGGACGTACCCTTTTTTTTGCGTTTCGTTTAAGTGCCGCCCGTGCAGCGAGAGGTATTATTTACGGTGCTTATATTGTGCCTGGCCGATGTTTAATTGTAACATATCGGAATTTGTAGCCACGCGGACCGCTAACCGCATGGTTTGGTGGAGATAAAGTTTTATGGTTATTTTTCATTATCCCAAGCTGCTAGCCTGGTTATCGTGGGATTGCACGGTTAGTTGACACGCGAAATGTGCTCCAAATAATATGCCAATGGTAAAATGTGCTGTTAAAAGTACCTTTACGTCGTGGGATGTAAAAATGTTCACAAATATAGCGATTGTATTGTATTTAAATCATTTTATTTGTGCCATCTACTGCTTCACTTCGCCATGTATATCCTATTCGAACTCCTTTACTGTGTTGCTCCTTTCTAACGTAATGATACCCACCGTCTAGCAGGGTGGAATTAGTGTTTTATATTTCTCTTCCGCGCACTGCAGAACCAAATGGCGCGCCCGGTCGTAGAAATATCCAACCCAAACTCCCAATTGCCCGAAGGTGAAATAATTAATGTGTGTCTTGTGGTGCCCTTGCGCCGGTGGGTTGTACTGTCGGTTCGGTACCAACCGTGTCGGCTTTGGCCAGGCCGTGCAGCAGAGATCGATCGTTTGGCTGAAATTAATTTGCCTCCATTTGTTTGATGGCATTGCGTTTCTCAATGCGCAGAAAAGTGCAAGTGTCTATCCACGGTTGGTGTCCCGTTGCCCGGGGGCGTTCGATCGGTCTGTACTGTGCGAAGAGTGGGTAATTTTAGATGCAGAAAAATAAATCCAGCTGCCCATCAATCTATGCGACACCGTTAGCTCGACAATGTATTCGATGCAATCAGTACTGTACAGTTTGGTTGCTGGGTCATTTACGATTCTAATGCTAATAAAGAAGGCATTTTTTCACGCGAAGTACTACAAAATGTAAAATGTTTGGAAATAATCAGGCAACATCAAATCGTTACGTAGCCATTCGAGCAATTTAATATTATATATCAATCGGCTTATATTGTGAGCAATTTTTTCGATTTAAATTTCGCAAGATCAATTTCAATCACTGGCGCCATTTCCAGGGGACGCTGCTATAATGCTAAAGTCTAGGCTCGGAGCTGTTGAGCAGATTGCTCGTGAACGTAATGCTGCTCGATTCGCTGCCAGCGCAGGATGTAGCGTTCCACATTGCAGCACCGAGAGCACTCCTGCGATATTATTATATGACTCGCGCTCGATACGGGCGGGTGAAAAGCAGTGGCGAGCTAATCTGGGCTTATCGCGACATCATTACATTTAAATTAAACGTTTCTAGCCGTTTGCTTTGCCACTGCCGTCCCCACGGGCGATGGGTGTGTTGTAATGCGCGTTGCCCCTTGGCTTAATCGAGGCTAAATCGTAACTTGTGTGCATCAGATATGTGGTTTGAAATTTGTATGGCTTAGTGTAGCTCATCTTTCTGCGGCAAATATCAGCTTACAACCGTGTTTAGACTAATCGAAATGTACTAAGGCTATATTTTGATGGAAGCTTCCTGAACTCTGGCACATGCCGATGGCGCAGTTCGATGAACTTGATTGGTCGGTTCCCTTCAAAGTGTTACCAGTAGCAGGTTGATATTAATTTTTCATTCCTCGCGCACACGCTGCCGATGGAAAAGCTCGATACGCGTGGAAACAATTTTCCTTCCCGCTCATTGTCGCGCTATCGGCAATCGATTTTTGCTGCAAAAAATGCACAAACACACACACATGCACACATGTGCCTGTGGGTTGCGCATCAGAAAAGAAATAAAACATTGCCCATCCCATACACGTTGCGCGTTTTCCTCGGCGCGCGGACCAATTTGTAAAAAAGCAAGCATTAATTATAACGGCAAGCGACGAGTCGTCCTCCAAAAAGGATCGATCGCTGTTTAAGGCCAGCGCATGATGCTATGAAGCGCTCGTGACGAACCTCACCTAAGTCCGGCGTGGTTTTGATTGCTATCAGTCGCAACATCGCTATGGAGGCTGTTTTGTTCAAAGGCGAAGCTCCAAAATAACGCTTCATGGATGAGGATGCTTGGATTAAACAAATGTTTGTTAGAAGGAGAAGCGATACAAAAGATAGAATGCTTTCCTTCTACCATGGCATGTGATGTCACGACCAACTGGCAAATCAAATCGGAAGCCCACACATACGAACTCTCGCCTGAATCCGCTACGAACAACGACACACGGTGGCAAAGAAAACGGACAAAAAGAGGCGACGCTTTCCGTGAAGCTTTTATTTTCTCGCTTTCCTTATCGCTTTCCACCCCTCGTGCCCGGCGCGATCGTTCAATCAATGCCATTTCGGATCCGATCAAGCCATCGCGCCAGCGCAAATCGCCTTTTTCGGAACTGAACGAATTAATTATTTATTCGGTTCCATATTAATTATTCGTTCAACGGCAGGACGACGGCTGCTGCTGCTGCTGCTGTTGCTGCTTTTTCTCTTTCCTTTTCTTGCAAATAAATATTCCCCGTTTCGTTTGGCCTCCGCGCGGTGGTGTCCCCCACCCATGGTTAGCTTTATGCGAGTGCATTTTTTATTTGGTTGCTTTTGCTCGCCCATCATTTGTAGCCTTGTTTGCCCGTGGTGGTGCCTGTCCTTTTGTCTTCGCGCATGGACATTCCTCCCGGCTCGGTCGGGGCGCAATTGATCGATTTTTATTTCGCCCCATCGTGGTGCGTGGCCGAGGGTTTCGGGCCCTCGAGAGCGAACACTTTAGCTTACTAATTAGAGTGCGCTGCGTCGAAGAGGCGTGCATCTTGCTGTGCCATGCCATTTTTTTTCCTTCCCATTTCACCTCACTGTTGCAATCGCGCTGGCTGGCGTTGGAAGGGAAAGCGAAGAGAAAAACCTCGCGAGAAATGCACCGGCAAGGTGCAATTGCAACAATTTATGATCGGTTCGATCCGGCTCGGCGACGGCAATGGAAAATTGATATCACCCCGGAGCGCTTGGGGTTACGTTTTCTGCACCGAGTTGGGTCGAATACGGTTGGCTTTATTGGTAGGTACCATCTGGTCGGCGGCATTCTTCGAATCTGAAGCCCATCGGGCACAAATTATGCTGTATTATCTCAAAAAAATAAAAGGCCCGTAATGAAGACACTAGCAGCGGTGTGGACGATATCGTTTTTTAACTATAAACGCAATTGTTATGTCCAGCACTGCCTTCTTCACTGTATGGTACTGTTGGAAAGGATCTCTTGTTCCCAGGCACATGTTTTGTGCAGGCTTTGTTATAGCAATAAAATGGCAGCTGAATGAAAAATAATTCCACCAGTCAAACGGATAATGAATAAATTAAAGGAACAGTCTACCTTTTTCCTTTCTACAAATTCTTAACGTCGTATTAAACGAACATTACTATTCGAGATCTTATTTTATAAAACATAATACCACTGATAGCCCACCGCCGCTCAATGTCACTATTACTCAAACCCGAGCGAAATAAATTATGCTGATAAACCGATAAGTATGCAGTGGCGAAAATGCGCCATAATTGACAACCGGTCCACCTTTCGCGAGCCTTGATATTTTTGTTCACCACCGATCCAATTAGTAATCAACCTTATTTGTTTTAAAATAATACACCCATGGCAGGGCGCGATCAGTCGTCACCAAAATAAAAACGCACGCGTTTAACCTAATGGAACGCGCTACCGGGTGTTTCACGTGTCGACGCAGCTCTTCAACCATCAGCTGACGCCACGAGTCCTCGAGAAGGTGCGCTGACATTTACGAATCGTCCGACGCGTTCTCACCTCGCCCAGAAGGAGCGCTGTTATTTTGTTCTACCGATTAATTTGCATCACCCTGTGGCCTGTGAAATGAGGGCGCGAACTTTG
The DNA here is from genome assembly GCF_943737925.1 of Anopheles nili. Classification (NCBI taxonomy): domain Eukaryota; kingdom Metazoa; phylum Arthropoda; class Insecta; order Diptera; family Culicidae; genus Anopheles; species Anopheles nili. Next base: position 47,929,379 of record NC_071292.1, read on the forward strand.
CATCGCGCTTGTAATGAAATTAAAGCAAAGCGCTGCACCACCGTGCGCCACTGGTGAGCTCCTCTCGAGGGCTGGTGTGAGGGCAATAAAAAGAAAAGCCAGCACCGGGGACGTCAATTCGCCAGCCCAGACAAGGTAGTTATCGATGTCGGTAATCAGCGTTTTCCTGCGACAAAACCGATCCTTATCTCGTGGCGCGCTGTGGCGGTTGGTGTGAATTATTATGCAAACTGCACCAAGCGCTCGGTAGCGTGAATTTTTAGGACCAGCGTCTGTTTTGCTCTCGTTTTTGTGCTCGCTTTGTATTTCGCTTTTACGCGCGCCCGGTGGTCCAGTAGCCACGCGCGGTGTGGCCAGCTCAATTACGGGCTCGAATGAGCTCAAACGGTGGCGTGAATTTGGTTTGATTGAATCCCAACGGGCATCGGTCGGGAGCAGGCTCCCATTAAAAACCGATAATTTTCTCACACTCACCCGCCGGCTGGTGCAGTGACCTAGGCGCAGGATCTGCGACCTCTGATCAGGAGCCCCCATGTTGCCAAGTCGGCAAGCTTTAGTAATTATCCCGGCAGGATCATGCTAGGGCTCGAAAAGGAAGAAAAAAAGACGCCCAGAACAATCCCAATCGTCGGTTGCGAGTGGGTCAAGTGCGGTTAATAAGTACCAGGGTGCTTTGTGTCGATGCGCTTGGAAGCGCCACCGTATTGGCGCACGATCGAGGACTCTCGGCGAGGGGTTGCGAGATAATAAGTGTAAAAAGAAACGGTCCAACAGCACAACTACGCGGGCAAATGCCCGCGCGACATGGCACGTAATGTCACCGGTTGAATCGATGGCCTCGGCCATCTCCTTGGGCCACACTGTGTCGCCCCCGTAGGCGACAGGATCGCGCAGCATAGCAAAAGCATAATTAATAAGTAGGACCTGCGGCACGGGACGATGCAGCCAGTGGAGCTGTGTGAGGCTGGTTGCATGCGTTGGGTCGGTACGCGTGAAGCGAAAGGTTCATTGCCCAAAACCCGCACACACCCAACAGCGTATGGGCCTGAAGGAGGGCCGACAAAAGCCCGGCGGCATGCAATAATTTTGTCGCCATTTTATGTTTGCATACGCGTCATGTTGGAGCGCGCGCGACGGTACATGGGCGCGATCGATGATGAGTGATCGATGCATCGATAGTATCGAGTCGCGCTCGCGTTGCATATTCATAATCACTATAATCAGCGGAAGCTATCGCAGTTCGCGGGTCTCCTTTTGCAGTGTGGCGTGCGTGAGGTGCGTTTACCTTCGCGTTGGTCAATGCTATCGAGCAGACTGGCGGTAGATGCTGTGGCTTGGGTTGAGAAAAAGGAGAGAAATCGAATTTGTGAAAGAGCGCACTGCAGCAGCTTTAAGCTCTTTTATGTGTAAGAGTGATTGTAGGTGGCGTTGCAGCATCATATGATATGGCGAAACAGGTGGTTAAATGATTCACCATTGCAAGATTATTGCAATGTTTTGGAAAGGTTCTAGGAGCCTTCAAAATATCACATTCTGGAAATTGTATTTCGGATCACACTTTAAAAGAAATCTACACCCTGGATAAATAATGCAACGAAATAAGTGCGGTAATCTCCAGAAACATTATTGAATTACGAAATTAAAAAAAATTTTGGAGCAAATAATCAATGTTGAGTGCTATAAAATAAAATATTTTATATTATTTATTCTTCATAAATCAATTTTTAAAGAATCGTGTATCAAATAATCAAACCTTATATAATAAATACGAAAAGATAAAAGCTTTCGCCTGTTTGCATTTTCACCGATTGCTGTGATGCTGCCGAACATCCTTCTTTAGAAAGCTGCGCTCCAATCAGCTCCTTTACCTTGCCGCCGAATCGCCACAAAATTATGCTTCATTATGCTGCCCGGATGCACCGTACTGATTGAATTGACGCATAAATCAAGAAAGCAACGACGCCGACCACTGATCGAAGCACAGAGTAGGGAAGACATCCCTTTAATCAGGGTATGATCATGCGCACGGCTGACGACAATTTGTCAAACCCAAGACCAACCGTTATCGTTGTGGCGGCATCGCACACTCGCAACCATAAACACATCCCGCCATCGATCCGGATCGCATTCACCGATATGCGATCGAGAACCGCAAGTGCCCTGATCGCAAGGACGAAATTTACGTCCATCAGAACGCCGTGTGTGCATCTCATTAAGTGCCGCCGCCGTAAAGTATGACAAATTCCGTACTTTATCAAACGCGACCGGCGAACCGGCGTTGGTGCTGAATAATCGCTCGTGAAGAAAGCACCCCGAAGGGCTGCCTTAATTGGGGGTCGGTGCTTTGCGATCGTTTGGGTGTGGATCAGTGAGCGAGGTGGATCTCGTAACAATCCACCATAAATTTGACGACACCCATGTGAAAGCGAGCAGAACCACGATAGGACAACGATGTATGGGCTCGGATCGTTCTTGATCGACTTCCGCGTGCAACGGTCCGAGAGGTTTGTTGGGAGTGCAGTCTTCCTGGAGGCTCCCACCTGAAAATCGCCCACCAACGATGATTTTATTGACCTCCGTCGGAACCGTGGATGGGTTTCAAACTGCACACAAACCATCGCCGTCGTCGTTTACGCTTGTCCTCCTGCGGCCGGACGGATGCATGCCGTTTGCTTTTGGCATATTTCATGTTTCCCGTTCCACCTTAGTGCATCTTTTGATAAAGTCCTACCCGCGCGCCAACGGATGTAACGGACGGCAAACTGGCAGGCGTACGAAATATGTCTAACCTCGCGTTGGAGGCTGGCTTCGGTTTGTGACCACGCGGAAAAATGCACCACCATCTCGTACGCTGGCGGCGGCTGAAGCGATACGTTGCAACATATGCTTTGCTGAGGGAGGCAAAGAAAAAAAAACGCTCTGATGACGTTGCGCGTGGAGGGAGGCGAAAAACGTAACCATCTAGGTGGGAAACGGACGTATGGCCTCCGTCTCCTAGGCTCACCGCTCTCCAGGGCCAACCCTGGCCCTTCACGCGATCGATGCAGAATTCATGTTATTTCAAAAGCTTCTTGTCTTGTCATATATTGTGAAATTAATTGTACACTTACACGCAAATATTCTTTGCCACCTTTTTTTTCACCACACGCCCGCCCATTCGGTTGCGTTCCGGTGTCCGGGGGCGTCCACTGCACTACGGTGCAGGCCAAAACCGCAGCCATGCACGCATGCAGGAACGGATTCGGTTACGAACGAGCGTGTGCAACGGGGAGAGGGTGCGAAAGAAGGGTCGCGATGGAAGCGAGGTACGGGTGGTGATTATTTCGTACCAGCTGATAATCACAACTCGCGATGAGACCACGTACATCAGACACTCTTGTAAAGGAAAATGCACACAGCTTTATTTTGCTTTACTCATTTTTTTTATTGAAATATAGTAAAATTTTCTGATAAAGTTAGCTGCTTTTTGTTTATAAGTTACAACATATTTTAGAAATATATTGCATATCACTTCCCAACAAAAACTGAGATTTTTATAAACTTAGCTTTTTTATTATATTTTAATCAACGTTTAATATATTCTCGCTCGTATTGTCATGCCAGCGAAATAGTATAAATATTTTGAAAACGAAGAGTGTCTTGGCTTTCAGTGACTTAAAATAGTCGAATCGTGTGTTGTTGAAACTATTTTGTTAAATATTGAAATAGTAGTGAGCAATAAATAGAATTGATAATTGTTTTAAATATTTTATTAAATAAACGATCGCGTTGTAAAATACTCATTACGCAATCATCTAATTTTATTCCCTTTATCCTTTTGTTCTCTTCATTCTAGGTAAGTACAGCATTAGATTCTCTGCTTTATCGACGGCCGCATCGCTCGAAGGATATTCATTTGCTCGCTCGTCTCCATCCAAGGGTCGAAAGGATGGCACAACCGCGCTCTAAGGTAACCCATGCGCTGAAAAGGGATATAGATAAGCATGACCTTCTCCAAAATGTTCCGATCCAATCCCCTTCGCCCGACCGTGACCGGATTATTGGCCCAATTGCTCAAAGGTCCGCTCTAAGGGATCGGTTGTTGATCTGATCGCGGCGGCCAGCATCGTCTCGCGGTCGGCATCGGCAGGGCTTAGGAGGGATACTCGTCACTTATATTAAACCGAATTAAAAAAATAACCTACATCTAAGACGCGGAGGCACCATTATCACCCGGCTGGTGCCATAACAAATAATGAAATACCTTTTCTCGCGTCCCGGTCACTCAGGTAGATTCTTGATTCTCGGGACGACCGTGTCGTAGTTTACGCTGAACATTCGATGGGCGATTTTGTCCTGATCAGACCATCACGAAAGGGGACGGGATTTATTAAATGGAAAGGGTTTTTTTAAAGTGCCGACCGCGATTCGTTCGACCTTTGGCCGCGCGGTCCACGAATCCATCGCAAGGGGGATTACAATGCGTGGCAATGGTCCCGCGGTGACAGGCTTCCATCGACCGGTGGTCTAATCTATCGTTGTCCCTTCGTTTCGTTAACGCGGTCTTTACGCTCTGAAGAATGCAACGGCTGGTGGAGATTTTTTTTAATTACGTTCCGTGTTTACTTTATTAGTCTGCGAGATAGGAATCGAATGGGCAGGTAACATTTAAAGAGCCCTTACGAAGATTCTGAGGAATGCGTAAGGCACATGATGCTTTGAATTATGTTAAAAATGTTTCAAAACATTTTTGTCTTGAAATTTATTAGTTGCGTCCTGGCCAGAACAATCGCAAGAACTCCAACTTCTTATCTGAATGATCGAAACACATTCTCATACATTACAGACACAGGAATTGATTTGAATTAATTTTTTTTCAATATGAATTAGCCATATTTGAATGAGCAATCAAATATAAATGAAACAACAATGAAATATTTGGATTTCGGCTGTATTTTACAGAGTAATGTTTGCTGTGTTTGCTGAGTGTTGCGTTGCGTTATGTATATTCATAAAGTGTTTTTTATTACATTTTGTTTTGTAATTTATAGCATACAAGTGACAATTACCACTAACAAATTCACAGCAATATAGTCGCAGTACAATAGTTCACTCCGTTTTCAACCGACACTTCAAAACCATTATTTGACAAAGCTGGTTGATAAATTGCGGCTATAAAATGCTTGTAATGCTGAAAATTCGCATTTTCATAGAAACTAATTCTGCTAACAATTAGGAAAAAAACAAGCAAATGTTTCCGTTTGTTTCCTCCTTGCCGCACGCGCTTGTGCACTCAAAGAACAGGTCCGCTTGATGCGGGTGGAGCTCACTTGGCACCTGTTGCCCGTGAGAGGCGCACTTGTCGCGACGATCACGCCGCCTGTGGCACTCAGGACGATCTGCTCGAGTTGCGTGAGATTTCGAGTGGTTCGAGTGCCAGCACCGGGCGTTACCGGCGCGATCTTTGGTTGCCTTTGAATTCGCATGCCATCTCCCTCGTGCGGATCGACACGCTCTCCCACCTCGCAAATCCGATCAGATTGTTGATCGTTTCGCCTCTTTCGCGCAGGCCACTCGCACGATCGGTGTGAGCAAGATGCAGCGATGGCTGGGAAGAGAACGAAAGGGAGCGGTTGCGATCGCTCGCCTGCGGAAAGAGAGCTAACCACCGTACGATCGCTCCATTGACAAGCGCTGGCTGCAGGCTTTTTCCTACGCTCTGGCCAGCATTCCGCCAGCCCAGCATTTCGCGAGCACCCTGTACGCTAGCCTTCCATTTTTACTTTTGCGTGCCGCTTCATTTGCCTACGGGTGATTGTGCCGAATGCGGCTGAAGTGGTCCTCAGTTTACATCGGCCACTCACCGAGTTCACCACGCACGCGATCACGCGTTCACGCTCGCCGCACAGTGTTGCTTGTTGCTTTTGCAAAACGGCGCGTCGTCGTCGACGATCTCGGTTCTAGCGGTTCCGAGCGATTTTTCCCGCATTGATTCGATCGTCCAAAAGAATATCCCGTGAAATTCTGCCATTATCGTGCCATAGATGCGTACGGCATCGTCGTTGTGAGCGTTTGTTTCTGCGTCGTTTTGCTTCCGTGCCATATTCGCAAGGAGCAGCACCAGGATCGGCGGTACAGTGTTGCCAACGTGCGTGCGAAAACAAAATAAACGCTCTCCGCATCCACCTTAGGGGTTAATTTCGATCGGTGGCGTTACGTAACAAGTGCATCAGCACGATCAGCACGCCAGTGAAACAACCAAACAGGGTTCGGGTTCAGATTGGTTTGCATAATTTTATTTGAATGATTTAAATATTGATGCATATAAATTCGTTCGTGCGCGATTGTTGGTTTGCTGTTTTTTTTGTCCGTGGGTAAATTTACCAAAAGTGTGGTGGCCTGTTTTTTGCAATCCTTCGCGAGACTGGAAAAACGCCGAATTAACTAGTGACACAACGCAAATCTCCTCCCCGTGACCAAAGGTGAAGCAAAAGGTTATCGTTAAAGTGAGCTAATCGTTTTCCGCATCCGCATCGTGATCGTGGCTGGCTAGTGATCTGCCCAGAGAAGCCCATACACAGTAAAACATACACACACGCAGTGCGAAAGTTGTGTTGAAAGTTGTGTGCGCCAGTGCACAGCCAGGTGTGGAGGTGTTTGATTGGTGCTGAATAATACCCACCAAAGGTGTCGTCCATCGCTGGGATCGTGAATTTGTGCCATCGAAGCGAGGCGAAAACGAGTGGACAGTCGTAAAAATCCCCTTGGCAGACGACATCGAGGCGCGCCTACGCGGCTAAGGATCGATAAAATCGTGCCGAAACACCGTCACGCGGGGACGCATCCGATCGGCGACCTAGATTGGGTGGATTCGCGCGTCCGTTCGCGTCTCGCGTATGCCCCAGGTGTTAGACAACAAAAGCCGCCAAGCTGGATACCGGAAACACTTTCAGCCTGCCCTACTCGGATTGGCTGAGCGAGGATAATCGGTAATGTGAGCCGGCGCACGCTCGTCGAAATTGAATCGCGCCCTCAGCACGTGGCTTATCCCCAAAGGCGGGGAAAATCACTAACAATCACGAAACGAAACAAGTAATGTCAGAATTGAATCTTTGGAGCTTCTTGCGCTTTTCATTTTGTCTTTGATTGTTTTTTTTTTTCACAATTCTCCTCCAACTGTTCTTTCACCCATCCCATTTGAGAACCCACCGCAATGGATTCAAAAACTCGTTTGAAATTATCCCACCGGTGGCACCGCGTGCCATTTTAATGGAAACGTTAGATCTCTTGCCGGTCCCGGTATAGGGCAGGCGTAGATAATGTGCGTTTATGATTTTGTTTCTACCTCTGTGTGTCTTCTAAAAATCGAGAATTAAAATGAAGAAAAAAAGCCCAAACCTTTGCTCCCAACTGCCCAAACAAATCGGGCCACCGGCTGTGCCGCACTTCAAATTACCTTCATTCGCCGCTTCCGGCTGCGTGCCGGCGTGGAAGACGGTTACGAAAACAAAACAAAAAAGGAAACCCCTTGTGCGGGATGGGGTGAAATTGAAACGTAAAATCGCCCAACCCTTTCCGAGCCGGATGGGACACGGAGAGAGCCTTGCTTCGTTCGCCGGAATGTATGTGGCCGAGGTAGCCGCTAGCGGAAGCAAAAAATTAACACATTTACGCGAATGGACTCCGGGCAATGGAGGTGGTCGCCGCAACAGACTGCAGGTGTTGGTGACGCGAGGATGTCTAAAATTATGAACACGCTCGACCGTTGCATGACCTGTGCTTGTGTGAGCCTCTTGGTTCTTTCCTGGGTGCTATTGATTAAGTCCACTTCATATTCAGCCAACTTATTGCTAGACACAGCTCGTGAATTGCATTTGCTATATTTAAAGCCTTACGGTCCAGTTGATCATTTGCAAGACGTAGCCTGAAATTTCACTGTAAGATGCCTTAAGCTTGCAATTTATTCCAAATATTGTTCAATCATCCCATGCCAACAGAATACCGAGGCGAATCATTCCGTATCTCAGTAGTCGCCGTTTCAGATACGTTTTTAAATACGCCAGCTGTTCTCAAAGCTAATCCGCCAGTCGTCCTTGAAATAACGACCTTCTTAGCTTCCTTGAGGTTCCCTCATGCATGATCCATTGCTCTAATTAAACATTCTTTACGCAACGTTCGCTCCTTCTCCTTCCTTTCTTGAGCATCCAGCAGTCGTCCGTTTCACGATCTGTCCATCCGAATCACCATCGCCGGAAGGTGAATGAGTAAAAAAAAAGGAACATCCTCGAGCTATGCCGTGCAATCGTCCCTTGTCCTTAACGCAACGGACGATACGCATGAGTAAGCGCGACAGCCCCCTGGGAATGCAAAGCAAAACTTTCACACGGATTTCCCGGCCCGGATTGCTGGTCACAGGCCACATTTTCCCCTGCTTTGGACGCTACAATGGACGATGGTTTGGGCTCGTCCTAAACCGCACGTCCGAACCCTTTCGAACAGATAAACCCTCTCACGTGGTGTATGCTTTTTTTTTCGCTCGAAAACCATTCATCCCATGTCCCCAAGCTGGCCCTTCCAATTGTGCTCATTATGCAAAAGGCGAGTGTTCGAAAAGGACCACGGAAAGGACCAACGGCCGAAAGAGGGTCCTGCTCAGTGTGCGACAAACAAAAACACGCCATCGTAGAGAAGGGGTTGCGCATCGCAACCGTTCTAACGGAATCCCGAACGGACCGTGTCGGGAAAAAGGATTCCAAAGGGATTCCAGTGACGAAGGCTTTCGACGGTCGTTGCGCACAAACGCCACGGACGTGACGGGATGCTGTGGCCAGGAAAAGGTGCGGACAACGCGCAGAAATAATAGAGGCACGATGCGCAACAAAAGGACGAAGCGTGAATCCTTGTCGCATTTCGGAAGGGGTTCCGATCGCCCTCAGTCACACACACATACACGCTCGCACTTGCCTCATGGATGACGATGGGTTGCGACGGGATGAGCGTCTTTTTTACGGCCGATCTGAATTTTGGTCGTGTTTTATTTTTTTTTTTTGCGTCCCGTGGCGGTTTTGGTGCGTGCGCGCGTTAACCAAAACCTCGCGGAACGGGCTCGACCGGTCGATTGGGTGGCCCAGCAGCCACCCCAGCCAGTGTCAGACTACCGGACGGCCCGAAACGAGTCACTTGCGTGGCCGCGTTCCAGTGCCCCGGAATAGCGATGCGCGATCAGGTGTCTCGGAAGCGTTCTTGAACCGGTTCTGGCCCGAGGAGGCTGCGGCCCGTGCTCGTGGCCAACCGGTTCCGGAATCCCGTTTCTACGCCCGGTGATGAACACCCGGGAGGGTGTTTGGTTTGGCATCGCGTCCAAAAACCGGGACGCATCTCGGGAGCCGAAAATGTGCCCCGAAAAAGTGCTCGGTGCAGTTGGTGCGCCGGTTGAGAGTGAAATTTTGCGCCGGAACTGGTTCTCCGGGTTGGGACAATTTTGGGGGACTCGAGATGGTAGCGGAGAACCGGAATTAGAACCCGATGATCTCGGGTGGTGGTGTTTGAATTTGATTGGTAGGTCGCACGCGACCGAGTGCTGGAAATGGGACTTGACCTTCCCGGTGACGTCCCGCCGTCGGATCGGTGGAATCCGGTTACCGAGGCGGTCATTTTTTGGGACGTTATGCCCTCAGTATTGTGAAGAGGCGCCCGAAAAACCTGTCGTTGGAGAATCACTCTCTGTGGAATGGGTTTTTTTTATTTTCATCGAAAGAGTTCGGAAAAGGACGTTCTCGCCTCTCTGGAACCAGTTTCAGGCTTACTGCTTCACCTGATGCGAAAACTTTTTTTTTGGGTGCGATTTACGTTATTATACGACAGGTCCATCAGGGTATTCTACCTGTTCAACGTTAAAGGATAACTTATTAATTGAAGGTATTTTATTGCCTTTTCTTGTTCACAACGATTTTTAACAGATTTAACTTTATTGTTGAATGCTTGTGTCTTCAAGCTAAATCTATCAAGTTGTGTTGTCAAACATAATTATGCTTTCAAACAATCAGAGCTTCTTGTTTCGCGAAGCGTTTTCGAATCGAAAAAAAGGCTTTTATTCTATGCAATTTTTATTTCATCGTATATTTGTCATGCAAATAACCGCTGGGTTTTTTTTGCAGCAGAACGTAAAAACTGTCAACACTATAATTGGTTTAGCACAAACGTTAATATGCTGCGCCGTTTGCGTGGTTTGCTGCTTATGCGCGAAAAAACTATCACCAATCTATATCGAACACCATACCGACCATCAATCACCGGCACAAGTGGCATAATGCGGAGGAACATAAATATTGAAACAATCTTTTTTTTCTCCATCTCAAACCCCTGTAAAGCCGCACCACAGCGCGTTAACGGATTGCTCTTGGTGGATTTACTAGCGCAAGCTTGAAGCGCGGCTCGCGTGGCTCTGTGAGAAAAAAAAGCCGCACAGCTAAACGAGCGACATCAAATTGCAAGCATGTGTTACAAAATGAGTTATATTATATAATCAATCGTTTACGGTTGGCTTTTTTACTCCCCGCTTTGCGCCGATCGCTGAGGTCCTCTAAGTGTCGGGCCGCATGGAGCCAAGTCGGGAGAACCTGACCAATCAGGGCATTACGCCTCTGTTCGGTGAGCTAATTACCGTGGCCACCATCGTCCGGGGAACCATTTTTCACGTCCTTGTTGCGAGGCACCCCATCCCGGGCCGGCAGGCAAATGGGCTTTTATTTGCATTGAGGGCATTTTTATGGATGTGCACACACTCGGGCAACGATTAACGTCGCAAGACGAGATGGCAACAAGCTTGGGGAAAAGCACACGACAGTGATGAGCAGAAGGAAACGCCGGCCAACGTCCGCCTTCGCCGCCGAAGAACGGTCGAAGGATGATTTCTACTCCGCGGTTTTGATCTATAGCCATGCCTCGGGTTGAACATGGATTGGACAGCAGGAAAATAAGCTTCACAGGGAAGCTAGAGAGAGAGAGAGAGAGAGAGAGAGAGAGAGAGAGAGAGAGAAAAAAAGCGTCGAGCGAGTGAAGTGTTAGATAAAACCACCGAACTAATCAATCACCTCGGTCTCGGTGCAGACTCGCGATGTTTCATTCATACCGGGGCAGTCGCGTTTCGAATGAGCTGCGGAGACTTGCGCGATGACCAACGCGACGAACCGGCCTTATTCGACCATTCGTTGGCCGGGTGTTTCATCATTTTTTTTTTCGTTGCTTTCCTTGAATTCTGAGCCTGTCGTACGATGGCGCGAACGAGAACCGTCTTCTCCGGCTGATTGACTGCGAGCGCGCGAGCTTTTCTCAATGAAATATCGCCAAACACGCCAGGACGGGGGTTTTGATTTATGTTGTTTGGCTTCCCCGCGCTATTATAGGGTGCGTTGGACCGCCGCTATCGCTCGCTGGCTGTCCTTTTTCATTTCATCCTAATGCGTTCTTTCTTTGCTAACGATTTTTTGTTGTTTCGTCGTTATCTGTTTCCATCATATTTCAAAGCCAAATCAACTAAATATGATTAATATCAACGGTAGGACCGCTTAGCACACGCACGACACAATGGAACGGGGGCTACTGGTGAAAGAAAGGAGATTTTTTTTGCTCGAATTCCGTACCTGAGTCTTACCAACCTAATTGACTAAAGTGATTGTATGCATATTTTTCGAAGTCCTCGAAGCAGCTTACAACATAACGGAATTTGCATGCAAAGCGCTAAAACCAGTTTCACGCGCGTAAGCAAATATCGCTTACTTTTCTTTAATGGAACTAAGAAAATAATCCATATTTAATTGTTTTCATCGATTGGACGCCAAACAGATAAGCTAGCATTTTTTTTTGCCGCCCCCAGCTAATGTATCGCGCTGGTTCCGTTAATGTCCGAAGTTGAGCGTAGCTCGTAAAGACTGGGAGTGGCGTGCAGAAAATCGCAATCACCCGCGACGATGCGACTAATTATCGGTGCAAATAAAAAGTTCTATTTTATGTGTTAATTAGATGTTTCAACCACGTCTGACGGCGGCGTAAGATGGAGGTGTCCAGTGTGAGAGGAGTTTTCTAGTGCTAGAATTGCAGTACGATCCGATCCAATCCTTTGCGGTCGTAAAATATGTTTAAGTAACGATATCGTACATTATTCTGTTGAAGCATGAGATTAAAATGGCGTTGGAGCTAAAGGAGCTTTGGGAGCCGTGAAAAAGTTACTCTTGCATATGCTTTGGACATTTGTTTGGGGTGTTGTTTATGGCTTAAAAGTAAAGTAAATAATATCTTTCTCGCTCTTGCTATTTGCTGCTGCAAATCCTTTACTTATAATAAACTTGTAGGTTTTTTACTGCGATTATGCATTTTCTTCGTGTTGTTTAATTTTGAAAACTTCTATTGAAAGCCACGAACTAAGCTTTTTTTATCTACTTCAAGTCCAAGCCCATGTACTTTCCGGATTGATTTCTGTCTAGCTGGCCAACCTGTAGCAGAATATTTCTTTTCATTATCACCTCAAAAGGGTAAATAAAGCAGCGTGTAAAGAAGAAATAAAAATTGACGCTCCTCCGTTAAAACAATTCTTAAATTAGCTTAAATTAGCCTTCATTCATTCAAACCCATTAGAAGTTTTCTCTCCTGCGGGGAAACCAAAAATGGAACAAACAATTCGTCACCGCTCGCTTTGAATGATGTACTTTTTTTTCCTCCTAAAACTATGCTGCGTTGCGTCATGGAATAAATTTACACCAAAGGGACAGAAAACAAAAGGCAACGCTGGGCTGCTGAAATTTAATATTTTTCTCGTGACTTCACGCTCACGGCGTATTTGCGGCCGGTGAAGTCTGTACGATGGCTGCGCAGGATCCTGGAAAGCTAGAGCGCTGGAAAAGGTAGTGCGATGATTTCATCCGACATCCGACGGGGTTCACTTGTGGCTCTGGAATTCTTGTTCCTTCTCTCATGAAGGCCGAACTATCGGGGTGAAGATTGTTCCATTCGAGCAGAACTCTCGGCGATCGTCGAAAGAGATGAAAGCTAAAGGAGGAAGTTAGTCGAGCAAATCGTATCCGATTACGTGCGCTGCCCAGCGCCCGCCGTTCTAATGCGGCAAGTTCGCTCGATACGGTCGATCGATGGATTTACTTCAAGTGCTCCGTTCGAAAATACCGAGATCGTGGTCGAGGGCTTTGGCTCGAGGAAGCAGTCGTTGGAGAGTGGTAAGGTGGCGTTGGAAATGTCAAATTCCTCTGGAACCCCTAGTCGAATGGTGGGAAGCGTATCGTACAATGTAGGACTGGCATGAAAATAAATGTGCCTTTTTCGCTGTCGTGATTCGCGGTGTCTTAAGTTGAGCTGATTTTAATCGCAGCTTCAAATATATCTCCTAAATTAAAAAAGCTTTTTTTCTGTTAGTCGTATGACGGCTGACCCTCATAGGGTTTAAAAATTAGTGTATTCGATTCAATATGCTCCCATTTTAGCTCAGCACCCCGTCTGTCAGACTGGCGTCTAATAAATATTTGTATCGCAAACACGGCCCAATATCCCTCAGTCACACGAAACATGATTTAAGTGCTCAATTGAGCGGTGGCTAATAAAAATCGAAATACTTGTTCAATAACCGTGCAATAGCAATACCCGATCAGCGCAAGCCACGGAAGGCAATTCGCGCTAAGGTCGGAATATAGCGATCGATTTTAATCACTTCACTGTGGAATTTCTAATTGAATCTGGGACCCGGCTCACGGCCCGGTTGGTTGCTGTTGAAGCCCCCGGATCGCTGTTTGCAAAGCTCGAGAGGAAGTCATTTGTCGTGTGTCGATCGCGCTCGATCGATCGCCATTGCGCTCGCTCACTGACAGGCTGCTCGGGCGCAATGGTACGTATGGCAGGGTATGTAAATTATTTATCAAATCAACGCCATGTCCTTGAGCCGACCAGTGGACGGCCTGCGTGCTCATATTTTCATTACTTTTTCCTTATTCTTTTTGCTCGCGATCCTTTCGCCAGCACTCATAAATGTCGCTCCCTTGCCGACTGCTGACACGCTTCTTCCAGCGTCCCAATACGGATGGGTGCTCTTTGAAAAAGGGGATTACATGTTCTGCCGTTTGTTTGGAGCCCCTGCATTTTGCGTTCTTCTTTGGCAAGGTTTCGGTTTTAGGCGCTGAGTTCATGTTTTGCTCCACTAAATGCCAAGGAAGGAAGCACGCTTGACGCCACGTTTTGACAGCCAAACAAACGCTCGCAAATAAAACGGATTAACGGCGCGGAATCGCATGATCTAAATATTTTATTTGACGTGATGGATCATCGGCTGATTTACATTTTAGTTGCATCCAATTTGGGCGTTGTTGTTTATTCGGGCTGTTTTTTTTTTGTTCATTCCCATTTTCGACGGACGGACTTCCTCCGGTTCGGTTCGAACTATCTGGAAATCCGCCGCGTATCGTAAAATGAGAATCTATGCCATCATAATAGCTCTTCCGCGTGTGCGGTGGAGAAGCATCGGCATAATTGGGGGCCTTATTAAGCCTCCGCCGATGAGGCCGGACTAATCTATTTTGCCGACCGCCAAAAACAGGGTTTCCCAGTATGTGGTCGGTGGTGGGTTTGTTTCTTCTCGCCACTTGATCCGCCCTATTCTCCATCAGGTTGGCCGTGTTTTCCGTGGCAGCGTCGTATTTTTATAATTTTGAAATATCGCCGCCATTAGCGGGAAGAAAAATATTCCCTCCCAGACGAGATTGCAGGCCTTCCCAGACACCTGTGAACGCCGGAACCCCGGTGGAATGGGGAGCCCAAAATGGCGCAGGCATCGTAATTAAACACTCCACACCGCTTCGGCACATCGATCGAGTAGGAGGGCAGCGTTGTTTATTGGGGCTGTTCTAGCGTTTTTCGAGGGAAGAAAATAAAAGCAACGAAAAACGGGCGGTCTGATACGTTCTATTAATTGGGATAACGAATCCAATTTGTACTTATTAGCAGTATTAGTGAAAACATTGTCATTAATATGTCTTGTAGTGGAGATGCTTCTTTGCATCGCAAGGCGCTAGCATTATTGTGATCGATGATGAACCGTGGGGTGCTTGGCGAGTCTTTCCCAGCAGGAGCAGAGTGTTTGAAGATGGCTTAACATGCAGAGATGAAATCTGGCTCGTAGCACACACTAGCTATTTTTAATCTGTTTTGTTTTGGATGATTTTTTTTACTACAAATATGAGAGATATATGAACTTGGGGAATAAACCAATGTTTTTTCACTAAAGTCATTGCGCGGGAGAATGGAAGGCATAATGAAGAAAAATCATGAAAACCGTTCCGTAGCTAACGAACGACACGAAACGCCACTATGGAACTGCTATCAGCGTAAAGTGCATCTACGTGTCCAGTAAAACAATACCCTAGTGCTAGGAAGGCAAGAAAAATTAACCAAAATGTCAACCTCCAAAATCGACAGTGACAGTGACAAAATCGAACCCACTCAATCATCGTCAGCCGGGCAAAGGGTTAGTGTTTACAAACCCGAACGAACATCATTAATAACTGTTGGGAGCAAGTGTCTAAAGCGTGATGGAAGAAGGAACGCATGATTGTGCGTGGGAGAGTGTATGTTTGTTTCGGTTGAAAGTTTTCTCGTTTCCTTTTCTAGTGCTAGCCGTTCCTAGTGCTTTGAGGATGTTATCTAAAAACCATCTAAATCCTATTTACTTGGGTTAGGATTGCTCGCGCTGGCTCGTAGCACCCGAA
This sequence comes from Anopheles nili, assembly GCF_943737925.1. NCBI lineage: Eukaryota > Metazoa > Arthropoda > Insecta > Diptera > Culicidae > Anopheles > Anopheles nili. The sequence continues at coordinate 47,945,119 of NC_071292.1, forward strand.
GGACATCTACACCAACCAACCGTTGAGGTTGCTTTTTTTTCCCATCACCAAACCCATCGGGCCACCTTTTTTACCTATGCCCTTTAGGTTATTCTCGTGCAAGTAAACATAAAAAATTGTCAAACAAAACCGAACCGACAACGATGCGGTTGCACTTGCCCATTGCTAGGCGCTCGGTGTTCATCGCGATCGATTAACGTTAATTTTTTCCCGCCTTCAGCCAACCAGCACGTCTGACCACTCGTCCGTACTGGTGGGCTCGGCTCGATCGATCTTTGGTCCCACGTTTGACAGCCACGCCGATCGCAAATGCGCTCGAATCGCGACGCAACATGGCGACAGCGTTGGTGACGCGTGTTTGCAACACATAAATAATCATTAGCGCTAACATACAGGCGTTGGGGCAGCGCGGATTTGCTTCTCTGTCGCACGCCGTCGCTCGCTTGCTTTTTTGCTCTTTCGAAGAAGTTATTTATGTGCCTTAACGGATTGGATTAGTTGGTTTTCACTAAGAAATTTATTAGGGAATACTCATTAATTAATTTAGGGGCTTCACGTTTTCTTGGCAGGAACTTTTTATGCACATTTTATATGTAAATCTTCACTTGGTAAAGTTTGTTTTCAAAATATTTCAAAGTAATATTTGAAAACTGTACAAAAAATCATATAAAACACATAAATATGCAAATATGTAGTCATACATGAAAGTTTCCGTTAATTGCAGTTATGTAAAAATCTTAATTAATTTACTTAAATTTAATGAGTTTTTCCTCAAGCGAGCAATCAACAAACTATCTAAAACGAAACAAGGAGAGTGCGATGAAAAATGAATTCAATACGCGTTAGTACAGTTGTACATGATTCTCTATCGTGCACTTCATAACTCATCTCGTGCGACAAATACATTTCTCTTGCCAAAGGAAGGCGAGAAGTGGCCCCCAGAAATGGGAGCTACGTGCCTCCCCATTCCTCCGTTGCACGTTGGCCTTTTCCCGCGTCCCAAATCGCTACCTTTTATCTTTATTTTCCCTTTTCGGGACGTCTTGCCGGCGCGAAGCCTTGCGGGGCCGATGATCATCGTAATCATTCCTCCAGCTTGCTGCCTGACCGAACCGGGAAGCGAACCTGCGCGAAGGATCGTAAAACGGGCTCGTAGGACAAAGCAGAACGTGTGGAGGCCCTTGGAGATGCTGCCGGTGTCCGGTGTTGGACACGATTTACAATTTGAATATAAATTTATCCTAATTTGCATTTTATAAGTCGAAGCCAAGGGAAGAGCAAACGGACGGTTCGTGAGGTTTGGCAGGGCAGTGGTACGTGTGTTTGCTCTCGGAAGAGTGCTTCGTGTGCGTGTGTTTGTGTGGGTAAGTGCGTAGAGCATCATCGCTACGAACTTGATAGCCCTTACTCCTCGCAATATCGAAGCCCAATCGCAGGGCAAGGTGTCTCTGTTCGAACCTTTTTCCGTGATGCGTTGGGCGAGGGAAGACGGAAGCGAGGCGTACATTTTTTCCGCCACTTAATCTTCGTCCACCGCTTTGGAGCAATCTGTTTTCGAAGCTAATATTTTATCACCGCCAACTCGCAGCACCGATGATCGGTGCAACGATCATTCATTTTCTCGTCACGATCGGTGCGATTGGCAAATTTGTAATACAATGTCGGGACGACTTGTTGCGCCAGGGAAATTTAAGATGATTCCATTTGTTGCTTATTGCTAAAGACTCGATTAAATATTTTATCTTAAATTGGGTTTCCCTTTTTTATTAGATGGTAAACGCATTTTATGGTTATAAATTTCCAATGCCTATATATTCTCGATTCGCTTAATTTCCCCCAAATTTCTCCACCATAAATCGATCTTTTAACTCCGAAGGCGCATTTTATTGATAAAAAGAACACGGTCCAGCGGTTCGGTATCAGGTTCGGTCCGCCGGTTGGTGGTAAATTAATTATGACTCCCCTCGGTTCGCGCGAAGAACACAGCGAACTGAAGTGAAAATCGAAAAGCACAGTGAAACAAGAGCGAGATAGCGTGAACGGTGGTGCGGAATGCGTGGTTGTCGTAGAGCGGGAAACAGATTATAACAAATCTAAGACACTGTCCACCACGCTGGCACCAGGGGCCTACGGTTCAAGCCAATAATTAATATCGAATAATTTATTATACAAAGCGACGAATGTGACGAATGTGGTGGAGTTGGCCCGCACGAGGTTTCTACAGACGCGACGGTTGGTTTCGCCACGGGCTAGGCGAATCCTCGTGCAAAGATGGTGGTACCTTGCTCGAAGCGGATCATTATTTATCGCGAACCACGCTCGCTGGGCTTTCGAAGGATCGATTCGGTAGCTGGATCACGTCTTGGAGCCCTTTCTGGGGAGCGGTGTAATCGGACGATGCGATCATCATGTGGATGGTTCGTAAGCAGTCTCGATGCACCCGGAGCGTACAGATTTATTTCGCGTAGCCATTAAATTTCAGCGAGCAGTGAAGCCTCGGGGCTGCAGATGCGGGAATTGATAAGATTAATCGAATGTACCGATCAATTATATCATTAGGAGTGCAGGTGTTCATTGATTACGAACGGGGAGGGCGCTGTTCCGGAAATTAATTCCAGTTCTTGCAATTGATCGATTGATCCCGGTGCTATTAACACTAGCGCGTTTGATTTACTTCGTTACAGTTTCGCGCACTTTGTATCGTGGCATCGATTCATGCTACACGCAATGAATGGTTACGGAGATAAACTTATTAAACTAGAAAATTTATATCAAACCGATCGATGCCTTGTAGCAATCAATTGACTTGAGATAAAATTCACGTCCTCCGGGCTGTCCCGTAAATGATTTTGCCAATCAATCTTACCGCGCGTTAAGCCGAATAGAAAAAAGAGAAATCGCTACAAGCGGTTTCGCGGGTTATCTCCAAATAAATAATTGGATCAAATTAATAATCATCGAGCGAACCGATCGGTCTTTGCTGTATTGTTTTTGTATTTTTGTTTATTTTCTCCCCACACAAACAAACAATCTCTGCTCAGAACTAGGTCGCTACTGGGGTCATTAATTTAATGCGAGACAAACCCTCGACTCGGGGCGTTTATTTATCAATCTCATTTTTCGCAACACTTTCCCCCCGGAGCGTTCGATCGAGCAGTTCCGCCCCGGGTTCACTTCCGTCATTGAACGAGCTCGTACAGGACCGTTATCGGTAGCCTGGATCGGCTTCTCGGGGCCCAGGGATTAATTCAACGAGCGGCGGCCGGTTACGACTAACACGGGGTGGAATAAAATCGCAATGCGTTCGATTTTCAAACCACACCAAGCAAGCAAGTGCTGTGGCGGTGGAAGCGGCTGGTTTCGATTACTAATGGTTTTGGGACAACCAACTGACAACCACAAATCGCTTCAGCATCGAACGCCTCGAAGCACCGTGTCCTCGCAGACATGGCGACCTGTTTTAACGATGCCGTAAGACCGAAGCGCGATGGTTCGATTTCGCCAAATTTAATTAATTTGCTTGCTCGGTTCGCTACCGCGCTTGCTCTAGCCTACGTAGTCGAGTAGATAAATGGACCTCGAGAAGGCATGGCTATGGAATGAGATGTAAAAATGCTATAACATTATTTCCAAACGTCACGTTTCTCGCCACAACATGTTGCTATACAATAGGAACAACCCTGGAACGAGTTGTTTGTTTTGTGTTGTTTTTTTTTTGCATAGAAGCTGATTTTATGATAATCTTTAACCTCGTTGGATTTGAATTTATTCAAATTTAAATTAAGCATGCTTTACATAAGCGAACATACTGTTTTGTAGCGTGAAACCACTTGATCCGCAGGATGTAGACATTTAACAAGGAACCGGAAATGAAGTCAAATGAACGGCTTAATGAGAGAATGTCAAATATTTTTAAAAACTCATAGCTTAATTTATAATGTCTTACATTTGCTCGAGTTTTGAATGCGCTTTTATGAATTATGAAATTTCAATCATTTCCAGCAAGGAGTAGCCCGAAAGATTAAAGACTAAATACGGAGGACATACGGTGTGGATTTATTTGATTTGCTTTGTTCCGGTTGATTTTCTCACAATCAGCCGGTGGAATTTCCACGCCACACACGACGCGGGAAACATTCCCCGAAGGCATATTTTAATCATGGGAAAAATGATCGATGAAAAAGAGGGCAAAGGACACTTTGCGTCGAACCCCCGCGTTGATCATTGCAAGAAACGGCGCACGGTGACCCGCGGAAACCGGAAGTCAACACCGAAAGGAAACAATATCGACTCGCGAACCTTTCCACCCTGAGTCGTCCCGTCGTGGGACGCAAGTCACGCAACGTACATGCTCACGAAAATGCCTTCGCGCGTTTCATTTCGCCGGCTGTTGGTTCGGATCAAGGGACTTGGTTTCCATAACGACGTCAAACTGCACACTCCAGGGGTGGCGTGCTCGGTTGGAATCGCTCCACGTTTCTCCACGGGACCAATGAAAGGACGTAGGGCCAATAATGGGAGCGCCGATTTTATGGCGCCCTTCCTCAAAAGTCACCTCACGCGAGTAGGTTAATAACGCTTTCTTCCCTTCGCTAGAGGTGTCGCAATAATTAACAGCTACCGAAATTGCAAAATGGCCCATGCTGTGGTTCGTAGGGAAGTTGATGTAGAGGAAAACAAAACATCCATCCCTTGAAAAAATAAGTCGCTACGCTGTGTTTATGAAAAATTATACATTTTTTTTGGCGGACAAACGCCATTCAAAGACACAGTTCTCTTGTTCTTGGCTCACGGGTGAGAAGAATGGCTTTTTGATTATTTCCCTCGCAACCTTCCTGAGCTCCTGGAGGTGGTTCAGGCGAACCCAAACGGGCCACCGTTATCAGATCGAAGGCCCACGATTTCCTTTTTTTCTTATTTTTGCACCGGGTGTTCGCGGATCGCTCGGTTACGGTTTCCCATGCCACGGCTCAATAAGTGGCCCGCGACCGTTCGATAGTTTCCTCACCCATGTGGCATTTGGCTGTGCTTGACAGTTGTACCGCAGTTACCTCTGACTGATCCGATCTTCCCAGAAACCCACCGACCGGCCAAACAATGCCTACGATGCCGATCACATCGCTGCATAACGCCCCAAAGGCTTGTGTTTTTCTTTCTGCTTCCAAACCCAGCGCGCTCCGTTGATATATCAATAAACAACCGTCTTAGAATCGTGCCCGGTCTGACCGAAATCAAACTAAAAACACAACACGGTAGACCGCACGAAGGACACGCGAAGGAGCCGTGCGAAATAATTGATTGTCCGCGGTGCCACGGTGGCGAGGCCTTATTTATGGTGCAGCATTCCAGCCGTGCTTGGCCACCACCGCCATTAGCTAATGTGGCTGAAATGTGATTTATGTCGCCGCATAAGAAATCGCCCGTGTGCACGCATTTCCTTGGGCAGGGGCTTTAATTCCAGGTCACCTGGGTGGTTTGGGGTGGTTTCCGTCATTAATTTCCGATTCATTTGCAAGCCAAATTTTCCCCTAACGGTAGTCCTTTTTTTTCTCTCCTTCAAACCGTTCAGCTCGTGAGCTTGTGCATTTTTGTTTTTGCACACATGATAATGGCGACGGTGGTGTTCCTGCAGGTGAAGGCGCAATCCGGCAGAACGGGAGATTAATTAATAACTAATAATATGCGTCGCAAATCTGTCGGAAACACTTGCTACTGCCCTCCGTTAGCCGTCCGGCGTGCTTCCGTCTCGGTTGCACCAAATAAACACCTTTCAAACGCCAATCAAAGTCCGCGCTCTAGTTGCACGCTGCATTTGTTGACCGGCGATCGGTGAAATAATTTGCATAAGTTCTCAGGTGGCGGGAAAGAACCGTTCGGCTTTGCAATAATCACCCGTTCTACTGCATAGGGTTGTGTCAGAACAAAAAATGGTTTCATATTCAAACAAAAACAGTACCTATCCCACCCCACGGTACCCTTAGGGGTCCCTAATTTTCCTTGCGCCACACTAATGGATTCGATCGGCGCTGCACTTAGTGCCATTTAAACAACAAAAATGTATGCCAAGCGCGTGGACGTGGCCAGGAAAGATTTATTTCCCGACACCGGTTGGAATGTGGATCGAATTGGGTAGCTAGCTAGGTGGTACCCGCGGGGTGCTGATTTACGTGGCACTGGGATCCGTACTTGTGGGGTCCTTTCGATGGTACGAGGTAAAAACGGTTGACTACAATGGTATTGCCTGGTATGGCATCAATCAGTTAGTTGTGTTCCGGGAATGCGCTTACGATTGAAGTAGTGTTTCAGGGCGGTATTTTGTGAGCTCGAATCACGAACTTATGTCCTGCAGATTATAATTCAATTAAGTTTGTTTCATTTTTAGGATGACAATCATAACTAGCAGCTTACGATGGTTTCTTAGCAAAATTATAGCTTTGTTGCATATCCTAGAAACTGTTTTTATTTTAATTTTTTCATGTTTTTTCGATTGCATTATATTAAAAAAAAACAGTTACGAAATAAAAAAAAGTTTGTTCGAAAAGGGAATGGAAAAAAATATGCATCTATTTTTAGATAAATTTTTATAAAATACTGAAAGCTTGGGCCTGAATAAATGCAATTTTTTTCGGATTTTAAGAATATTTTCCATACCATTTCTTCTCGCATGCAAAACTTGAAGCATATTATTTTCATTGCGCATTCAGGATACGTCCAGAATTCCGGCCTACAGGAATTAGTGGAGAAAATTACCCAACACATTAAAATCCCCACCACCCGCGCTACCACCGTCCTCACTTACCCCCTGAGGCGATGCATTAAAATGCAATTGCAAGTCAATTAATTTCGCCGTAACGGAAACAGCCGGCGCCTCCGGAGCGTCTCTGAGCGGTCGTTTTTGCGAGACCGAAATCGTTTCGCACCACCGCAAGAACGCAGCCTCGCTGAGCGCAACGCAGCGATGAGAACGGAAATTAAGGCTCAGTCCGGCTCGGTCAAATGACAATGCACTACCTCAGGTTGCATGGCTCCGACGACGACGACAACGACGACGACGACGACGATGATGATGATGTTAACGTTGACTGGGCGCGCTGGCGTCGACTGGCCCGGATGGTAATTAAAATCATATTCACCACGAGTGTCGAGCGTTTGCAAGCCGTGCAAGCTTATTTGCATTTTCGTCCCTTCGCCGTCGGCCAGGATGGGCCCGGCAAGGATATGGGAAAGGTTTCCGTAACGACCGGCAAATTAATCGCTTGTCATTACCGGTGGTGCTTCCGTTTGACGATCCATTTGCGGGGACACCGACCGGCCGAACGGTACCAAGCGGTTTATGGCAATTTTTATTTCATCCTATATTTCCCTCGCCTTTTCTAGGCACGCCTAACCAAACGCAACAAACTCTTGGCCCAATCGAACCGAACGCTCGATCGCACGATCGCCCGATCGGCTCATTGTTTCAAGCTCCGCTGCCGTTCAATGTTTCGTAATAAATATTTTCATCCCCACCATTGCGTTGTGGGGCGCATAAATTTGAGCTCGTCCCTGCGCGGGTTTCATGTGGAGAAAATAAAAAAGAAATTAACATTCGAATGACATTTCGAGGCGATAGATTTTACCGATCACCTTTTACACGAGCATGGTTGGTGTGCTGCTTTGTATGTTTTCCCTCACTCTTTCTCTTTTTGTCTCGCTCCACCCGAAACGGTTCCATCCTCTTCCGATGGAGCTTCACTATCGTAAGATAACTCACGTGGATCGCCGGACCATTCAAATGCCGACCCATCCTTAACGAGCGCGAACGATCAGGATCGCTCGTTCGGGTCCGAGATGGAGCTTTTATCTTTTTTTATTTTTAGTTTTTTTCTTTCCTAACGCACAACGCGGCAGAAGCCAAAACAAAAAGGCGCGCTGCGAGATTTGCTGTTATGTTTTTCTAATTCCACCGTGCGAGTGTCCGCGCAATCCTGCCCGAAATCCGAACGGTGCGTGACTCGTGGTGAAATTCGATCCCCGCACGGTGGGATCTGCAGCAGAGTGTCTCCTGGGTAATTTATGGTGCTGTCCAAGGTCGCGCGGAATGCAAAGCAAAAACACGCTATACGTCAAAAGCCCAATTTGCTGGTGGGCGGAGAAGGACGCCGATGCCGAGGGGCGACGGAGAATTGATTTGCGAAAACCAAACGAACCGATCATAAAATGATAATGAAGCATCCAGTGCGTGAGTGTGTGTGCGAGTGTGCGAGATGCCGCATTCGGCAGCGGAAAAGCATTGTGATTGGGTCTGGGAATCGGTTCTAAAGATTTCAAAGATTCCTAACTACACAATGAGGCACAATTTATATTGTGAGAGATAAATAACAATATTCAAATGGGTTATGGGCCAATAAATTATATCTATCCCAAACGGCTTCTGAAAGGTCATTCCTTTCAATTGTCAAATTAGTATGTGTTTCTTGGTTGGCACCGGCCAGAGGCGAAAAAGAAACGATAATACCCCGTGTTGTTATTAATGTGTGGTTTTAGTGAATATGAAAAGCTTTCAGATTGTAAGACGAGCTTTTAGAGGAAATTGTGGTTCATATTTTTAATCGAAATTCAAATTGTTTTCAATGCGCCCAGTACATTTAATAGCATTTGAATATGATTTAACTGAAGTGTTTGAGATCATACAAAAAAAAGTTGATAGTTCATCGATCACTAATCGATGTTAGCAGGAGTTTTTCATGTCGCAACATCGCACCACGGCAAGCACTTCCTTCATGTGGATTTAAATAAAAAAATAAAAAGCTCAGCGATTACGTACGCGACTTTAATCGCACACGCGACACACTCCTCCAACTACGGGCGGTGCAAATGCGCTCAAATCACCCCCGACAAGGGGCGCAGCAATGTTGGTGCTCAAAAATGCACTCGCCACCCTTTCAACCCCTACTACTGCTCCGAGATGGCGGAGCGATGTAAAGTGTCAGGTGGTCAACATTGCACCGGCGAGTGTGAATGAGAGGCGATCAAAAGCGTAGCTCGTGCGAACGAGAGAGGGGGTGGAAAAGGGTGGGTAAAGGGGTGGGAGGCTCCATTTGCCCGGGGCGTGGCCGAGATTGTAGCCGAGATTGCTGGGTTGAGTGGGGTGCAAGCGGGGATAAATGGCAAACATGGCGCTGATTTACGGTCGACCGCAGCAAAAATTAATAGCACTCGAGGAATTAGCATACAAATAAAAATTGTTTTACATATTATTAGCGATACTTAGTGTGCGCCGTGTGCCCGGGATCGATCGTGTTGCTCGATCGCACCATGTTGTCCGTTTGGCCACCGGTCGTCCTGGTTGCTTTGCTTCTCCCTGGTGTACCAAGTCGCCTGGGGGCTTTTCCTTGCGTGGAAAGGAATGGCATCGCAATGGCTGGTGTCGTTTGAAATTGCGACGCGAGCCCTACTTAGATATCCCAGTGCGCACTTTACTGGCACATAAAGTGGCCTACTTGCTGATGTATGATGGCGTTTTTTTTGTAACTACAATTGGTTTATGAAATTATCGAATATATTTTTTTAACACTCTTGTAGCAAAACTGCTTTTGCGATTTCCATTAAGAAAAAATTCGTTCAAAAAGTCCCAGAAGAAAAAAAGTCCCTCCACATAGAAGGTCCTTTGAGCTGAGCGATGAAATAAAATCACTTGAAATTTGACACTCGCCCCAAAAGAGCTACTCCCGTGTGCGGAAGTGTTGAACTGTGATTTCGAGCTGCATAGCAACGCCGCGTTCCCATCCATGCTGAGCCGGCGAAAACATTCCCTTTCGCGCTTCGAAATGATTCGATAAAAAGTGAACAACCGAATTGTGACAGCCCGGGCGAGGCGTCATCACCCAAAACAGGAGCCGTGTCGGTCGCGTCGCCGGAACCGAGGAACGCACACTCGATGGCTTGTTATTCTTTCATTCCTTTATCAAAATACAGTTCCGCATGCATAGATATGCAAATGAGGCAGCGTCGGCACGTACGCACGGTTGCGTCAGGCAGGGAAAGTTTTCACCCCTTATTTCCCGGCCCAACACGCACGGAACCGAGGCGATGAGGGAGAAGCTCTTATTTTGAGCGGGCTAAGATACGCACGATCAACTTCCGTTCCCGGTGCTAGCAGCAAGGGCGCGAAGAGCGTATTTTTGAGATTTTTTGTCAAGGAAATCAAATTTTGTGTGCCTTTTATGCTGGCTGCAGAATGAGAGCTCGCGATACTGCCGTGTTTGGAAAGGAACGTTCTTTTCTATGAGCCAGGGGATATGGTGTGTATAATTTTTCTTGCTTAATTCACACCTCGATAGAGTGCACCTTTCCGGGACTAATTTCGGAATGAATGCGAAAATAAAATCTATTCATGTGTGGGGTAAGAAAAAATGCTTAGTTCTCTGAATTAACGTGCTGACAAAATTAAACAAATATCCAATAAATGGAAAGGTTTTTTTATCGATCCAACTTCTTTCGTTAAATGATTTTATTTGTCTTTAATCAAATCGTGTTGAACAAAGCATCGTCTTTGTTGTGAACAAAATATTCAACCCACTCCCTTCGATTCGTGACATTATGGTTTCGTTTTATGTGATTGATTTTCCTCACCCGTGCAAACTGAGTGCTAACACAACGTGCAACGTCTAATTTCCCCCTAAAAAAACACACACAAATATCCCCAATATAGACGGCGAATGCAAACGGCATCGCATCAGACCGACTCGTCGATGTCAGCCGACCAATCACCGGTACCAACTGGTACCGATACCGGCAGCATCATTCACCTGGCCACAAGCAGTACCGCCAACACACCGATCACGTACGCGCGGTAAGCTGAACGATCGGCAAGCGACGAACGTACGGTTTGGAGCAAAACGGTCAACACTCGGTACACCCTTTTTTTGCAGATACTACGATCAGCAGTCTCCCCTAGGGGCAGGACTCATCGGTGGTGGTGGCTCCGGTGGCCATCCGGTGTCGTCCAGTCCCGTCGAGGACACCGGCGTCGCCGACCCATCGATCTCGCCCTCGCTCAATCTCATCCACCATCAGCAGCACGATCAGACGCACCACCAGCAGGAGGACCACCATCATCATCACCAGCAACAGCAGCAGCAGCAGCAGCAACAACAGCAGCAAATTCATCAGCTGCAAAACAACAATGGCACCTTCGTATACGAGTACTACAAGCTCCCGGAAAAGGATGCCCTACAGTGGAGGTATTGGTCGGAATCCTTTGGTTGCGTGCGCCTTTCTCGACAGCGCAGTCGATTGTTTCCACTTTCCACGGCCAGCAAGGGTGGACCACCCAACAAACAAATGCACAAACGTTCCACCCCCGGGGGAGTGACGCTGGAGTCGCATCCTTCGACTCTATCATTATTTCTCCATCGCGGGCGTTCGCGGTTGAGCATTGTTTTCTGGTCGCTCAGGAGATAAGGATCGATTGGGCGCGATTGGTGCTTAAATGGTGCACCGTTCTTATCGGAGGCTATCCATTATTCATGGCGACCTGCAGGTTTTAATCGGGCTTCCGCTGGTGGCCGATGAAGACGGTTTCCGTTCGACTGGTGTAATTGTTTCATTTAGTGCAATTAAAGCCACATTCAGCGCTATCGGGAAAGGTTATCATCATGCTTGGATGGAGTCGCAAAAGTGGGCGATAGACCATGCAGCTAGATGCGATTGTGATCGACCTAGAAATCCGGAATGCATTTAGTTGCATGACATTCTTCATTTTTCATCAATTGTGCATTGATAGTGCATGAGGAATATTTTTAGTACGTGTGTTTTTCACGTGAAAAGCCAGATTATATTCAAAATGTCTGCATCTTTCTGAATATTTCACAGAAGAATCAAACAATGATGTCGCACGTTATGCGTTGTATTTTTAGACTCCCAAATTGGCAAACATTTCTTCGCAAAAGTTGCCCAAATCAGTTACCCAAACATGGGTCTCTGTGCAAAGCAGGAGTACGATGAGCTACGTTTCGCATTTGCTCGACACATCGCGATCATACCTTCACACCTTCTGCTTTGCTTTCTTCCTTTTTTCAAACACACCCCCCCGAACATTGAGCGCAAATAAATCATCAACAATCGCCGTCCCAACTCCGCGTTCGACCATTCCAATGGGGATGAAGGTGAGACTTAACGCTCATCCATCACCTGTCACCTGGCTGCATTGGCCGCGGGCGCCAACGCCTTACTTGTGCGTGCACTTCTTATTTTTTCTCTTTTGTTCTCCCTGGTGCTCAAAAGAAAAGAGTGAAAAAAAAATACACCCAAAACAATGTGAAGAGGCCACGCAATGTCCAGCGCTGGCTCGATTGATCTTACTTACCTCCGACAACCAGCATGCCGAACACCGATGGAAGAGGCTGAGGACGTGCACGCGTGCAGGGGATGACCTTACAGCATGAGTTCCAACATAACGGCGACGGTGTTTGAAGCCCCCAAAAACCTGGACCAACCTTGGTTGGGCCTCCATCTCGCGCTTCGGTGTCTTTTATTTATGTCGAATTGTTATTTAAATATTTCATTATACACCGCAAAACACTTATCGCCTCTGGGTGGGTGGTGGAGGAGGTCGAGTGTGGTATGGAAAGGAGCAGGAGAGGGCTTTAACAACGGCAATAACAGTTATTCTTTATTCGCGCGGCCCTTTTTTTTACCACCGACAGGCCATCCACGCAAGGCGCGATCTTTCGGCGAGTGCTTTTTCTCCATCTTGCACAATATTTTTTTCTCTTTCTCTCTCTCTCTCTCTCTCTCTCTGTCTGTCTCTATATCGTTGAGCTTTATCTATTCCCTGAAAAAAAAAACACCTTCCCGTTGAATGCAGCCTAACGGTGGTCAGGTTGACGGCTGATATCTAAATTTATATCCCCACACGCTCACGTGTCCTGCCCACGGGCTCGCGGGTGGAGCGTATCCGTGTGCACGTTCGTTCAAGATAGCGCCCACCCATTGCGAAAACAACAAAAAAAAATGCGCACAGGAATGGTGCAGTTGGTGGTTGCATCGATTGCGCCGCCCGCAGCCCGTTAGGCGCGAACCGTCTTCTGCGACCGGGCGAGGAATAAATGTTATTTTTAGATGAAAAGAAACGATCGCCAGCGAGCAGCCGGAAGCTATTGAAGAGAATTTTCCTTCCGCATCGTTTTACATCTTAAGTGGGCGGGTTGTAGGTGAAGGTTTTGGTCATCACATCGCTCGGGGAGCTTGGTAATATTATAAGCGAACACATGTTGCTTACGTTTAGTTCTTCAAAATGCCATTATGTCTAGAAATATGCAGATGGTTGTTTAGAAACACTCTTTTATAAATATTGCTGATATTTTCTCAGCATACAGATGTTTATTTAGATATACTTTCTTAAAAAAATTGCTGCTATTTCACAAAAATCACACTGATAAAAGGCAGATATTGAGTGTTAATGTTCAACTTTTTTATAAAGCACACATAAGAAGCTTCTTATAAGACCCCGTGGCATATTCATCATGCCCTTCGACAGCTTCAAACGAACCGCTTTATCGTAGAGTCTAAAGATTTAACATTTGAGCAATTTTTCAAACACCCTACCAGCCGTAGTGTCCATGGCCATAGCTCCCTTTCCGAGTGATGCTGAATTTATTGCGCGTCCATAGTTTTGGAGAAGCTTGGCAGAAAAAAAAACGCTAGCCTCCGAAACTATTTAATCAAAAGCCGGGCAACATTCGCAGCCGTATCCCTTTATGGGCGGTTCGTAGTACGGGACACAGTACTTAATCATCGAAACGCCTCGCGATCGCGAGTCCGTGGCGAATGGATTTTGCTCGCCAGAGCCGCTGGCGGCATAACGCCAAGAAGCCACCATCGCCGCCGCCGTTCGATTGCGACCGATGGCGATGAATAAATTACGGAACCGAACAAAACGGTATTGATTTATGCTTCAGCTGACCCGGTCCGAGGACTGGCAAGTAGTGCCGGTTTGGCATTTTGTGGCCGCCGGAATCTTCTTCGGATCGCGGTGTGTGAATAATTGGTAAAGAGCTCCTAGAACCCGCGCGAGGCAGCGCGATAATCGAGAGAAAGGTCCTCTCCGTGCGGCCGAAGAAGAGACAAAAAAAATCAGAACAATTTCCTTCGGTTACGGTTAAAAGGATGGGAAGTGGATTTGATATCAAGCCGCTTAGGCGAGTCGCGCGAGGGCAAACTGTCACGCCGGCTAACGAAAGCCTTGAAAAGCGTACAAACTGTTTAATCCAATAAATTAAAATCCTCCTCCCCGCGGATGGAGAAAAAGAAAAACCCCACACACAAACACATTCCATTACCGCAGTGCGCAGGGTGCGAGCGATCCTAGCGTGAAGCAGCGACCCGATGAAAGTGTTTGGGAAAGAAAATAGGGTAAGGAGCGGAGATGAAAGCAAATGAAATGGAAATCGGGCTGCAGCGGATCGGAGGAAATTTATTAAACGGCGAGAAACGTTTCGGCTCCGAAAGGGATGCGGTGCATCCTTGAGGGAACGGAGGCGCATATCTTAGCACACCATTAATGAAGTTTATCTTTGGAAAACACATAACTCATTCGATTGTGTCTCGCAGAGGACGGGAAACTTGATTCTGGGTTCAGTTGTGTTAGGAAAAAGTATCGGTTATCCTTTTCTTAAATGTAGAAAAAATCCTCAACATACCTCAGGAATGAAGTATTTTTTTTCCAAAAAAACTGATTCTTTGATGCTGTTTAAATTTGGAATTGATTGGTTTTAGAAGGCTATGGAACAATTTATTGAACCGAGCGTCAAATCAAAAAAAAATTCCAACCAAATCGAACCGAGCAACAGACGAAAAAAGCAATCTCGGGAATTATCGAAAAACTCGGCTAGAGAGCTAGAGATCCCACCAAAAAACCGAGCATCGTCCCTGGTTGGCGACATAAATTAGAAATTAGGCATAATGAAGCGCGAACAAACCACGGCCATTGGTAAAGGCTTTTCCATTAGAGCGCGCGGCGTTTCTCGCTACTATCGCGAACCACGCGAATACACTCAGAAGAACCGCGCTTTCAAACACGGAACATTTTGTGTTCGAATTTAAATCGAGCTCATCTCCTCTTTAACTGCAGCTGATTGTTCGTATTCAATACGGGCTCGTTTCTACTGTTGCCTTCTGGAATGGGGAGAATAAAAGTGTCACACTCTTTGTTTGAAGATGGGCACTTTGACAGTAGTTTGCATTTCGGATAAAAATCGGTACCGTTTTCTCAGATGTTCAGAAACGATTTCGAGATGGAGAATATTTCATTATTCATACGTGATGATGTGCTGAAGGAAGTTTTTTTTATCAACGATCAATAGAGAACCGCTTTCTGTTTTTTACCAATTCCATCTAATATCGCTAGCAGAATGGTGCCAAACATTTCCCTCCCAAATTTTCATTGTTATTCATAACCAAACTTAAGGAAATTTCGATCTTTTAGCCTTCGTAATGCTAGCCAACGACTCCCTGACGTTTGCTGCCTCAACTTGCTGCCTATCGTGACAATGTTGTCCGAGATGAGCCGGAATGATCGTCAGTTTTAAATAACAAAAGTAACTCGTTATCCGGCCCAAAAATTGGCCCAATAATCGAACCACCGTTATGCAATCGTAAAAAAAAACAGCGCCTTTTGTTTGCCGGAAAAACGGCGTCGAGCGGGAACCGATCAAAACTGTGCTCATCTGCATGGATCATAAAAGAAACCCTCGTGGGACAGCAGCATCAATTCACTCCGATCGCTAGGCTGGCACACTTTGGCCGAATCACTTGCTGGCGTGGGTAACGATCGGGGAGGAGGAAAAAAAATCGTTGTTGTTAAATTTCACCTCCGACGCGGATGTAGATCACCCCCGATGGCAGGCGTGAGACATTTGTTCCAATTAAGAAACGTTTCTGCCCCACGATCGGGCACGCACAAATGCGGGAGACATTCTTCACAACGTCTCGGAAGTGCACGAAGCGGGAAAAGAAAGCAAACCCGTCCGGTGCGTAGGGCGGCACGGGCTACGCGAGTCAATACGAGAACGCTGGTAGGCAAAGGACAGACAGTAGCAAAAGGGTGTATCGCTTTTCTTCTGAAAAAATCACGATAAATCAGACCGCGGTGCCAGTGGGGGTTCCTGTGGGGATGTCTTCCCATCCGATGTTGTCCGAGCGCTAGATGGTGAACGGCAAAAGGGATGCCCGGTGTGGAAACACTACGGAAAGGGATGATGATTATCTGCAGCATCGAGCAGCTTCGGTGGTTCGGAAGGCTCTACGCCTGCAGGATGGAAGGAGACGGCACACCGTCTAGATAATCGTTCGTTTGTTTTCCGTTTTTTTTTGCGATTAATATCTCGACGTTGCCCGGACGCGCTAGCCCAGAGAGAGGTTCGTCGCCTGCGGCCAACTCCCCCGTGTGATGTCTTTTGTCACTGTCGA
Source organism: Anopheles nili (assembly GCF_943737925.1). NCBI lineage: Eukaryota > Metazoa > Arthropoda > Insecta > Diptera > Culicidae > Anopheles > Anopheles nili. The sequence goes on from NC_071292.1 coordinate 47,961,571, forward strand.
TTAAAATTTTAATTCCACCGCCCGTTCGGAGCGGAATGGAATGGAATATCCGCGGGACGCGGATTCAATAGCTTCTGTTTCCTTTTTCTGTCCTCTTCAACCGATCGGCAAAATAGTGATCGGTTTATTATCGAGTGGAGCAAAAAAAAAAGAAAGGCAAACCGCAATTCAATGCAAACAAAACGATCACCTTGCAGGAGCAGTTGATTTGAATGAAAATGGCTTATTTCTGCGGCTGCGATGAAGCTAACGGGTCCGTGCTCTAAATCTTTGCTAGCCCAGCTCAAGCTTAACGCCTTAACGCTGGCGTTGATTTTGCCGTTGAAGCGAAACAAACCGCCTTGATCGCATGTCACCTGTGGATGGAATGTATTTTATCAAAATCCCAGCTCCTGAAAAGAGCGCAGGCCAGCAAAAAGAATAAAAACACGCACCGCATCGGAGCATGGTCGAGAGCGAGAAAGAGAAGAAGAGAAATTATGATAGATGGCATTCCGACAGCAGCACATCCACGACTAATCATATTATCCCAAAATTCTTCCAATCGACCGACCGGGAACGGATGAACGCAATGGGGATTTGACTGTTGGCTCGGTTTGGGCCACTCCAGTGCTATCTCGGCTTACCGACCGTGGAGTTCCTGGTAGCGAAAGGGACTCGTCGGAGTTAAATAGATAAACAAGCACCAAAATGCCACACCGCACCGGGGGAGGCATCTGCTACCGTGGATTAATGCTCCCGGCACACCCTTTCAAGGCTCACAGCAGCAAGAACGGCTTCCTGGTGGGTGATTTCGAGCCGGCAATCTAATCCAAACTGACATCGGCCTCGTCGAGGGTGGACTGTCGGTTCGTGGAAAAGGGGAACGAAATTTAGCATTTTCACATCCATCCCCCGAGGGGGTGAGTAGATGGCAAATGGGATTTCGGCGTAAAATGGCTGCACCCGAACCAGGTGGAAGCTGTGGGCATTCCTTGAGCTACTGGCGTCGATTGTCGGTTGATCAGATAGCCCGTGAATGTGAGGAAAGGATTTTTGGAAACAAATTTCTTTCACGTTTCTTACCCCCCAAAGGGTTTTCTTTTCTTACTCCGTGCCGCTTGCGCTCAATAATCCAATTCCATACCATTCGCTCCTTAAATCCCGCCAGCCCCGGTGAGAAGCACTTTCCGACAACTTGTGGATTGATAGCGACCCCGGTTCGCTTCTGCTCTTGCTCATTATTATTTATTATTTCCGAATTGTTATGATAAGCACAGTGCGCACCTTACCAGCCCACCGTTACCCTTGCGTGCGCCCAAAAACGGTTCGCAGGATCGTGCAGGATCATGCGAAGGAATTACACAACCGTGGGCCCGAGGGAAGAACACATAATTTACGACCCACGGTAGTGTTGGGACTGGGGCGGTTAATTTCGAATGAAAGTAGGAACGGAATGTTCGTATCCTGGATCCGCGCCCAGGGTGCGTTCCATCGTCCTGGCCGGTGTGAGTACTGTACCTATGCGAGCGGATCGTTTTCAAATCCCAGATTAATTTCCTTTCATTATTCGGCGCGCTTGTGCGTCTCACTCTCGCCCTTTGATTGGGTGATTGGCTGTTGCGCAAGCGTAATCCTTGGATGGAAACGATTCCGTCGAGTCCTGAGAACTGAATGTTGGGTCCTTTCTATCGCAACTTGACTACCGTATTGGCTTTTAGCGTGCTTTTACGAAACATGCAGCGGTGAAGTGAAACGTCAAAACAAACTACTTTTTTATTCATTCATTTAGAGGCTGGCGGTTCGTTAACGTTTTTTTTTTCTTTCTTCGGAAAAGTTAGTCACTGACGTGCCCGAGGATCTTGTCATTCGTTGGTGCGTTGATTACTTGAGCTAGGTTGGAGGAATATAAATTGAATGAATGACGCGCGTTTTTATGAGGATCTAACGACAGAAGAGAAAAATCCACAACATTGTGAAATACGTTCCGTATGTGTGCGAGCGTGTTTATTTCGTTTAATGATTTCATATCGAATAATCTCCAATAATCGAATATCGATTTCCTCGCCGCCAGCAGCACAGGTGACAAGAGCTGTTTCGCTTCAAAACACCCCTAAAACATCTTAAGATCCTTATTTCCTTCGCCTGCCCCGTGCCACACTGAAACTGGGCGTCGTTTTACAGCCCATTTCCTGTGCCGCTTGGACGCAAGCACACGCGCGCACATACACAGCCACACGGGCAGCCGAAAATCGAACCAAAAACCAAGCCGACAGCCATCAGACGGCGCAGACACCGCCAACGGGGCTCGTCACCAAAACGGCGACAATTACACGACCACTACGGGGCCATAAAGAACCCATTATCGTCCCTTCCTGGTGCAAATGGGTGGACGGATGTGCTCAGGGTCCTCTCGGGCCCGACCCGCTCAGACGGGGCCCTCGGCGGAAAGCTAATTAATGGGCTTATTTCTCGACGGTAGTCGTAAAGCCTTTTTTAATGCTTCCTCACTGCGCGTCTCTCGCTATCTGCTGTCGCTGTCCGCCGGCCGTGCGATGTGTGTCGCTGAAGCTGACCGAACGCACACACCGAAAGCTCGTTCTGTTTTAAATGAATTCTACATATTTCTAGCTTCCTTTTAATTCGATTTTTTTTATCCATTTCTAGCAGCATTTGTTTCAGCATCCGCACCAAACATAATGTCAAACAATGTCTGTTTTGTTTCCCATCTGAACGATACCTTTACTGTGCCTTATCGCAAGCGTTACATTATAACGCGGACGGGCATGTTTCGTAGCCCGAAATACGGGATTTTTATGTGTCGTTTGCTTGCAGCGAACGAGAGCATGAATAATTTATGACATTTATCACAACTTCCCGACGGGCTCCAAATTAGGCGCACGCAATGCAACCAAAACCAATAAACCGAAAGCGAATCCGTGGCACCGTGGCACGTTAGTAAATCGTCTAGCCAGCAAACAAAAGCCCCACAGTGATCGCAACAAATTGGTCCCAGTACGGTTGCCGATCGCGATCGAAACCAACCGTATGGGTTGTGATCGCGCGCGCGCGCACGCGTGTGTGTCCGTTTTATATCCTTAAAGACAGGTTAATTCACGGTGCTTCAGCTGCCCTGGCGGCGGCATGGTGCGTTGTAAACCGTTTTATAACCATATCGTTCTTTCCAGCCCCACATCCCGCGTGCGATCATAATCGAATTTCTCTCGATCAAACCGTAGTCGGCTTCGAAACCGAAACAAACCCGTGGAAATATAGCCGTGGCACTTGGCACCATAAATACATCGTTCGTTGTTCGTTCTGTCGCTGCCCCACCGTGAACGCATAAAAACATTTACGATCGCTCCAGATATCACGCGCGATTGGTTCCCTTTTTTTTTCTCCTCGCGCTGTTGGGGTGTCAATAAAAATGCAACCCCCTTTTCGTGAGGAGGGCGCACGAAAAACCCACACCAAAATCTCAGAGCCTTTCCGAATCCGTTCCGTTCCGTTCCATTCAGCTTTTAGGGATGCGTGCAGGTCCGGGTTCTGCCACGCGGGTTTTCCTCTCCTTCTTTTACGATCAATCAGTTTGAATTCTTCATCCTTTTTTTTTGTTCCCAACTTGGTGCGCGCGGGAGGAGTGCGGTATTTATTATGATTTTATGTAAATTGAATCTGCCGAATTTTTACGATCAGCTCAAACTCCCCGCGAGCCCTGGCCATTTGCGTCAGCTGGTTTGTTTTTTTTTCTTTACGTTTTCTCTCTCCCTCTCTTTCTCTCAGCAAGCCCTTCGGGCCAATCTCGAAACTTAATTAGGCACGGAATTTGAAGGCAATCTTCCACCGGCATACGGTTCCATTTTTCCGCGGGTGGAAGATCGCATCAAAAAAAGGGTCCCCCAATTGGATCCGTTCGATCCAGATTTGATTAAAATTCGTTAACACTCTCCACGTGGTGGCCCATTTCCCGCGAGGGCGTCTCGATGCATCGCTTCGCTTCGGCAAGTGTCAAACCAAACGTGTGAGATGCGCTGTGCCAACCGTGGCCACCATAAAATCATAAAACGTTTACGACCGTCCGAGCCTCCACCGGATCGCTGGAGCTTTCACCGGATGGCCAGGATGCGACCGGGACGCTGGTGCGTTGATTTTAATATGCTAGTTGCATAAAAATAAAACCAATCCACCGAGCGCACCTAACGGGCCAAAGGGCCGGTGTACTTTTCATTCATAATCTGCGCATCAACTGCCGGCTGAGCCAGGGGAACGCCTTTAACGACGCCACGAGAGAGCCGCCTGGCGAGGGTTGGATTTATTTCCACCATTCGCGGGAAAATCGCGAAAAGTGTGACGCGCTTAAAAGGCCTTCTACATCTCGGTGCGATTGGCAAACGCGCGCGCCCGGGTGCGGTTAATAAGGTTGGCACATAAAAGCGAGCTTACGCACTTGGACGCGTCGCGCCGATTTACGAGCTGACGAGTGTTTGCTCAGCATGGGTCCTTCGAGGGAAGGAAGCAAAACGGGAAGGACGTTTAACGTCCCCACACAGGCGCGAGACGGCGCAGCAAATGAATATTTCGACATAATAATCTCACACAATTTACGGACCAGCGTTTCAGTAGCCGCCTCGCCCGGAGGCGATCGTTTCCTCTGCGCATCGCTCTAATGAAATGTGTCTCTGCTTTTTGTTTTAATTTCTCTCTTTTCCGGTCCGGCCGACACTTGCTGCACTTGCGCATGGCGACATGATGATGACGACGAACCGCTTTACGCCGTCTTTGCGTCGGTGGCTGCGCAATTCGGGGTTAATTATCTCTCACTCTAACCTGCTACGCGCGCGGCTTCCTTCACGCAGCACCAACTCGACCGCGAAGCTCAATGGACAGGCCCTGCAGGCAATGGTAAGGACGTTAACACGTATAATTATGCCTGCTTTTGTGCTGTCCTCGTACATCCTTGCGCAAGGAATGTAACAAACGCGAAAACATCTTTATTCCGACTCGAGCTAGTTCTAATAACCGAAACGTTTGAATTGAACGGAACTCACTTTTGCGTCTGCAATTGAGTGCCCCTCGGCAAGCGAAGAACTCACAACGGCACAGTTTTGCTGTAGGTACGCGCGAAAAAGTGGGCGTGTTTATGGTTGCGCACGTGCGAGAGAAAGAGCAAGTACGAATGAGTTGTGATTTTACTGCGCTCGCTCACACGTGACGGAATCGTAAACAGGCGTTACATTCCGTTACTTCGAACGTTTCCCGCGCAATCCGTGACACAAAATTAAGCTATTATGAGATGCATTTAGAGGAAATTAAAGTCTTTTTTATCAAATTTGTGCACTCTAACAGGACTTGCTGCTCGGTGCTCATCCATCATCGCAGGCGTTAAATGTTAAACGCGAACCGGAAGACCTCCGTAAGGAGCCGAAAAACCCACGGAATCAAAAGGTAAGAGAAGCGTTTTAGTAACGTATTCATTCAACTTTATTTGCTGCTGATTTTTGAGGTAGGCTATCATTCGTTACGGTTTTAATCGAGGCGTTCTCCTCGTCCTAAGTCCTTGAAACATGAGTACCCTTGTGAGTTCTGAGTAGCTTCGGCTGGCTGTTCGAGTTGCGACGTATTTTCGAGCAGTCCTACTAAATAAAAGAAGCTAAAAAAGTGAAATTCAAGTCCTCGTACATATGAGCACAATATTTTAAAATTCATCAGCTTCAGCCTCGTTGCAGAATCTCGAAAGTATTTAGCTTGTTCGTGACGGGAAAGAGCATTGCATAACCTTATTTTACTCTCCAATACGCCAATCAGTTGCTCCACGGGCCACCTTCACAAAATTGACGAAACCAGTGCGGTCAAACACGCGCGTAGCGAACGTATCCTTTGCGCGAAAAAGCTTCCACTTTCAATTTGCCGATAATTTAATTCGCCCTGACAGCTGACAAAAGCCGCATATTTCTTGCCTGCTCGCCTTTCCAGCGTGTGCGTGCGTGCGTGTGTTTCCTACCGAGCGCGCCCGCTTTCCATATTTGGGCATGCCGAAACGCAAACGAAAGCGCCACTGCACCCGATCCTTACCGCGGGCGCTAGGGCGTTTACATATGATTACGGGCCCTCGGTTTTGGCACCAGACGGGGCGAAGTCTTTATCTTTTACACCACGCAATCAATCTACCGATCGCGCAAAATTCTACGCCCGTACCGTGCGTTTTACCCTCCCGTGCGTGGCGCTTCCTTGCGGCGAATTGAGCGATCCTTTTTGGTGATCCGTGTCGTGCGTGCGGGCAGGGAAAACATCGGTAGCAGCAACTTTCGCCCCCAGGGCATTCGAGGCTGGCCACCGATAAGTGTGTGGCCCTGCGAGCCCGAAAAAGCTCTCTCGTTTCGTTGATCGTTTTCGGTCTTTCTGTGCCCCATGCGCGGGCTCTACTTTGAGGCGATTTATTTTTTATTTTTTAGTTTTTTTTTTGCCCCCGCACTTCCTTCCCTGCTGTTTCACCACCTTTTCGGTTGCTTTTACTCCCCCTCACTTTTTCGTGGGGACATCCTGATGGTTGGAGAGCGGGCGCCATTCTCAACATCGGAACACTTTCGCTTCCTTTCCATTTTGTCACGTTTTCCATCTCCCCATTCACCACTTGTTTGTTCGGGCAGGACATTTTTAGGCGCTCGCGAAAGGATGCGACAAACGAAAGGTTGCGTTTGCAGTTGAGTGCTTGTGAATCCTTTTTTATATTGTGCTTTTCAAATGTATCGTTATCTTCTTCCCCCTTGAAGTGCCTTAACCCTCCATCAAATCCTGTCCCATGTGTATCCTTCGGAACGCGTTTCGCCAGTCTCGCACTCCTTTCAAATCGAAAGTACCCACAGGTGAAAGCACCCCTGCACGCGTAACGCTCCCTTTTTCCGATCGGGAGGGAATAATATTTCCATATTGATCCAATTGTTTTGTGCGCTCGGTGGTGCCTTTCCCAGTTTCGACCCGGTGTGCCTTTCGCTGGCCACTTTGCTGTGCTCGCTGCAAAAGGCACCGCGAAAGGGTTTGGCCCTTTTTTTTGGCTTTGCGAAATGCACTGCAATGCGTTCCTGCCAGCAGGGAACGGTGCAACCGAAGTGCAGTTGATGCAAAAAGAAAATAGAAGGGGAAAATGCCCAGACCCGTCTGTCAACCGGTCGCCGTTGTGCCAATTGTTTGCGGGCACAATTCACGGCACAATTGGACCGATTAGAATGCGGTAATCGATCGTTGTGACATTTGGTTGCGATTATTTGTTCCCGAACCCGGGGAGATCGAACATGGTTCCAGACAAGTGCAGACTCGTGTGATGTCACGGGTTAGAGGTTAAGAAAGGGCGCGTGTGTGTGTGCGTGTTTTTCTGCAACAAAGACCTATTTTGTTGGTCGTGTTTTTGGCCTCGTTCGTGAAGAGTGTCATTTTGTGATACCGGAACATCGTAAATGTCACCAGATCGCTTCCGAGAACGCTCGCTAGTGTGGAATGGAAAACGTTTGCTTAACTAAAAACAAAAAAAAAGCAGCCATGACGCACACGGCTGGCCTGCACGTTTCCGTTCGCACTCGGAACACATTTTGGGTTGTCTTCAGACTCCACCAGAGGATGTGTTTTTTCTTTCTTTCTTCTTCTGTCTGCCCTATCTGCCCCACACGCTGCCGAGGAGCTGAGCATAGATGTTGGAGCGAACCATTAAAATGTTTCCCCCCGGGGTCGACATCTAAATCAAAGGTGGTTTTCGCGTTTTATGACCGCGCATAATTCTGCGATTATTCTGCGCACCGAAAAGAAACGCCACGACAGGCGACAAACAAAAAAAAATCGGTGACGAAGCGAACGATCCTCACCTGGTGCGGTCTCGGCTGTGGTTCTAACAATCAAACATTAAACGACACTAACGCCGCCAGCGAGCCACATTTTTATGGCCCATTCGGTGCGCTATTGCCCTGTGGCTGGCCTTCCTGGCTTGGCTCGTGAAGGAAACCTGCGTTTTGGTTCTGCCACGGTTCGTTCCCCGAAGTCGTTCCTGGACGTTGCGGGATTTCTTACGAACGAAAGAGCTCTATTTTAACGCGGTAGCCACTCGATAAATGGAAGGAAGGACGAACTGCAGCGATGGCGTGTCGTTTTGAAGAAAAGCACGACCTCAAAATGACAATGTCCCAATTTTGCAGTGGACTCAATTTTCGCACATCCTTTTGCTTTGGATGTAAAATTGAAGGTAACCAATCGACACACACTGCATTCTGCATCCATCGAGCCCTGATGCGATGCTTTTTATCGCTTCTCGAATATGCACCAAATGTTACCAGCTTACGGGGACCGCTCCGTTCGTGCGCGACCGAAAGGATACGGAACAAATTGAAGCAACGCACGCACGCCCGAAAACCTCCGCCACAAGGACGACAGCATCCTGGCCGGCGACAACTCACCCCAAAAAAAAAAAACGGGTCCCTTCGAAGCAACGCGCACACGCGAGCGAGAGCGCGACAAAGGAAAAGCCGTCGTCATTGCGTGCGACAGAGACGGCTTGCGTGGTTGCGCATCGTGCGTACTTGCGCATATCCTCCGGTCGCCTTTACGCACTTCTTACCGGTTTTCCTTGCGAGCGTGCGCGCGCGGCGTCTTCGCCGGCCGCCGTTTGTCGTTATCTTTCTGCCCTGTTCTCTGTCTCTTTCTCGCTCTCTCCATGCACCGTGCAGGCCCTTCTCTCGTTCTCTTCTTCTCACTCTACCGCCGGAGTCCCTTCTCGCTCTTCTTCCTTTTTCGTTTCGCACACCGTTTCGTGCGACTTTTCTTTTCTTTCCTCGTTCGTTTCCCCGTGGCTCAACGTGGTGGTGTCCCTTTCGGACGCGTTCCATCGCACGGCTGCGATCACTCTCTCTCTCTCTCTCTCTCCCTCTCGCTCGCTAGCGCTCCCTTCGCACGCACCGTGCAACTGGGGTGTCGTCGAGGACGGACACTTCATCAGCGCACTCTGATTACACCGGGCCCGAGGAGCAGGATTTTAGTCTATCAAAAGACGTTGACGCATCGAGATCGAGCCGCGCGTGTGCGTTTTCTTTCCCGAGATCAACAAAGTGCCTCGCGAGTGCCCGCGCGCGCGATCGTGAGTGCGTGTAAGTGTGTGTGTACGTGCGTGCGTGCGTGCGTGAGCCGTGTTTCGAGTTGTCCTTGTGGCGAACGAACCCACCGGGTTTGGTGCAACGCAAGCGCCTTGAACGTGGTGAAGCGATAAGGAAACGTTGCTTTGAAAGAAATCCCCAGTTGACTGGCCTCGTGAATGAAGACGTGATTGTTTAGTGACCAAAGCGGCTGCTGTGCTGCTCCTTAACACCTGTTCGCTAAAGTGATCGTCACTCTTTAGTTTTCGGTCAATTTGGTTTATTTTATTTCGTCAATCCAAATCCCTTAAAAACCCAACGCGACTGGTGAGTTTCTTCGTACGCGTGTTTCGCAGCGATCCTGTCAGTTTTTACGTCTGCGTGTCTGGCTCGATAATCGTGAAATGATGGAACGCAAGCGTTGCTTTCGAAGCGGAATGTTATACGAAAGAGCAAAAATTATCCCACATCCTGTCGAGGGTGAAAATGTGTCGTTTAAAACCACTCAAGAGAAGCGCCAACCGTTTGCAGACGTGTCGTTAACAAACCACAAAAATGACGCTTCAGAAGTCGTTCTCGATGACAAATGTGTCCCCTGCGCGAGTTGAAGACCCTTAGTCAGGTTTGCGGGCTTTCGGTAACAAAACCGCTGGAATGCGCGCTACGTGCACCGCGGCCAAAGTAAAAGGACAAACCACCGTGCCCTGCAGCCAGCACGGAAGACTGGCCCAAAAACTGCCGCAGCTTCACGTGCTGCCGTTTGCTGCCGAGTGGACAGTAATTTATTTTAAATATGACAGTTTAAGGCAAAATTTGCGCCCTAGAAGCGCAACACACGAAATAAAAAAAAGAACCCCTTTTACACACGTACTTCTCAAACTGCGAGGGAATGATCCTGGGTCCGGTCTTTCGGGTGGATCGATAATTTACTGCTTTTACGTGCCGTGCGTTTTGGGTCGGCTGAAGCTTTTTACGAGGGTATTTTTTTTTTGCAACTCCGAGGGCATCATCTCCGGCAGCATTCTGGTGCGTTTTGTTGTGTGCGATCGAAGCGATCGTGAACGTGGCGATCGTGTCCGTGCCGTGTGCGTTCGTCCTTTCGATAGGTCGCCTGTGATGGCCTCCGAAAGGGTTTCAGTTTCGAGCGCGCCGATAATTATGCCTTAATGTGGCGCACCGTTCGGTCCGCACTTTGCGTGCCAGGCGCTGGCCCTTTTTGCAATCGTGCGAAAATGAAAAACAATAAAAAAAGGAGCGACATACCGACTCGTCGTTGCGTGTCGGCGCCCGCTCGAAGGCGGCGGTGCGTGATGGTGCGTATTATTGGATGCGCTATCGCGGGTTCCTACCAGCATCGAATTTATGCTGTTATCGCTGGTTTGCTGCCAGGAGCCAGGAGACAAAAGTGCAAGATGATCCCAGCGCAGCTATTGTACGATACCAGCACGGGTGCGCTGTCTATGAGTGTCTCGAAAAAGGTTCATAAAACCGTCTCGGTTACCAAAATGGAACGGCAAGAATCGCAACGTATTAGCATGACGCCGTGCCGTAATTAAGCCAGCAACAAAAGCCCCAATTTGCCTGCCATTTATACGCCAACGGGGGCGACAGTCATTAGCAGTATAATGAGTCCGTTTCATTTCCGCCTGATGGACGCTTCCGATCGAGGCTTTAAAATGTGGCTTCGCTTATCAGCACGGCACCGCGGAAAGGAAATGGCTCACCTCGCACAATCACCTAGCGCTTCGGGGCAAAAATGGGCACCTTCGCGTGAGCTACATGTTCGTTCGCACGAGTTCCTTAATTTGATAGCAGCCTTTCAAAGCCTTCCGCATGGCAGTGTGGTTTTTTTTTTTAATTATTTCGCAGCCTTTCCGGCGGGGCGGAATCGTTTCGAGCTCAAACGTGTGCGTGATAACAAAAGAAACAAAAACACGTAAAAACAGCATAAGCCTCGCTGGTGTCACAAGCACCAGGTCGGGCATAACAAATGACAATTTATCGAGTTATTATCGGGTAGCATAAATTAGCCGCACATCTTCCGTGCCCACCCGTAACCCGGCGGTCTCTCATCCCACTAGCCGGGAGGTCGTGATAGTGTTTGTTTTTGAATTGGTGGAGTTGTTGTATTTTAGCTAGTTTTTTTTCTTCTTCTCACCATCACATTCCTTCCCGCCTCACGACATAATGCCTCGCGTTCGTTCATTCCCAAGTCCTCGTCCCCGTGAGCCGGGAAATGGATGGCCAGAGAGTGCAAAGCACAAAATAAAAAAAAACGACACCATCGCAACGGACCGATGCGCCAAAAGTGCTCCGTGCTGGTGCTAATTTATGAGCGGGTACCGTGCGGGTGCGGTATCACCGAATGCTGCCAGCTATTAGTAGATTTATCATTAATTAGCGGCAAAGAATGAGGTAATGTTTGTACAGCCCGAAGAACGGCCGCTCCCACGACCCCGAGCCGCGTGTTTTCTTCTCTCGATCGCAGCGCCTTGGCTGCTCAAAAAAAAAACAACCAAAAAACGAAGTGACAATGGAGTGTGGAGAAAACAATGTCACCCACTCGACGGTGAGGTTCCTTTTCCTTATTTCTGTTTTATTTTTTTTTGCCGACCTCACATTGTCCCTGCTGCAGCAGCTTCCGCTAATTGCACACCCGGGATGGGAGCACCATTTCCAATCAGAGTGATGATGGTGATGAAAATAGGAAGATAACCCGCGGGCACGGCCTTGCCCCTTTCCAATGCTAGGGCTCGCGAGCGATCGCGGTATTCGAAATCGGCTCGCACGGCCGCCGGACGGATGGACGCGCGGGAAGGTGCTAGAAAATTATGCAGATTCGCCCCCGGTGGGACAACCGGCACCGTCAAGCCACGGCATAACCTAATCTAGCGCATAAATATTCATAATGCGCTTCGTCCCCTTCTCCTTCGCCCGGGTGTACCACCGTGGCGCATCGGCGATCGATTGCGATCGCGATCGGACGGGGTAATACGAAGCCGACAGAAATCTCAGCCTTTGCGTCTGTGAAATCTGATTAAAAATTAAATGAGCTACCAATCCGCTCGCCGCTCGATCCCTCTCGTGCGCTCGATCGTTATATTACTAGCCGCATCGGCATTAGTCGAATAGGCCGGCACTATCGGGCTCATCGGGCCGTTTCGAGACGTTTTTTTTTACCAGCCGCGATCATCATCACCGGTAAAGGGGCGAACATTTCATTCCAATTCCGATCCGTTCGCACCGGCCAGAGTGGCCGTTGTTTGTCCCCAAATTCTCTCGAAGGGGGTTCGTCGCTTGACGCGGCGTTGGAGTCTTTCGTGTTACTCTCGTGTTTGTGTACGCGTGCTTTTGCTCTTTCTCTCCCTCTCTCTCTCTCTCTCTCTTTCCCTCTCTCCTTTACCCGTGCCAATCGCGGATGGGCGATAAATAAAATCCAAATTTATTGAGTATAATTAAGAATCGAAGGTAATAATTTCGGTGCAGATAGTGCGAGCGAGCGAGCCTCCGGTGTACGTGTGTAGCCGCTGTTTGTGTGCGAGTGAAGCGGGATCACAGCCAAAACAACCGAAAACTCCCCTTGCGGCAGGTGATCGGCACCCTCAAATCTCACCCCATGCCATGCGAAGGAGTTGGTTAATTAATTCCTCTTCACAAATTATTAGACTTTCAGTCGGTACATTCGGTGAAATGCGACGTGCGTTCCCAACCAAACACCACGGAAAAGAGGAATCTTTATTCCACGCGGTGCGTTGATGGCGGGCCAATGCGCGCATTTATTTTTCCCCCCAGCCGACTGAAAGGCAATCAAAACGCGAGCGTGAGAGCGTCGATTTGTGTTTTTTGGCGTGACGAAAATTCGCGCCAAATCCCGCTCCAGTTTGATGGCGATCGGTCCCAATTGGGTGCGTCCGGTATTGCAGTTTTCGGATCCGGCTTCGCCTTTCGCTAGCGAAACCGTTCACGGGGACACTTTCGGGCATCCAGCGCAGTGCGCCGATAATCGTCTTCGAATTCATAATTAATTTGCCACGGCGCGGACAAAAGGGAACGAAGCGAGAGCAGAATTCATCGAAATCAAACTCACACGCATCGTTTCACATCTTTGTTTCTTTTACATCAAAGAAGCGGTCGCAAAAACACAGCACGATTCGGGGCTGGGACGTTTGCAAAAAATTTAAAAAAATATACAGTGCATTTGTGGCGCTTGGTCCCGATTGCACCAGATGGGTGTCGTAAAATGGGTTGCAATTAAAAAATATTAAATGTGAAAATGCACTTAACTTTTACGGGCTCTTAGGTACGCCCGTTTCGTGTGATTGGCTGGAACGAATAGTGCGCGCTTCGTCGAATGGTTTAATACACCTTTAGAGGCTGGATGAGAGAATGAGGCATATTAAGGAAACAAAAACCAAGGCAAAAAAAACATAATTCCGCGCCCAACCAAGCTTCTTTTTATTTCCCCCGCCATGCACGCGAATGCACTTGCAAATGGGTTCGCCCATAAAAAAATCGGCCCCTCGTGAACGAACGTGGCCAGGGGTGAGTGAACGCACCGAAAAAGGACGAGAGGGCGGATAAAATCCTTCGGTTTCGGTTTTGAAAGTTGCCCCAAAACAATCCACCCGACAAACCGTCTTGCCGCAGGATCGCCTCTGAGGCCTGGCGTCGCACTTTCACTACTCCCGCGCGAAACAAATGATTATTTAGTTCGTTTTACAACGCCCGTAACCGTGCATCGTAAAATGCTAATCCTTCTGCTGCTGCTGCTGCTGCAAAGACGCGGTTCGATTGTGGCCCGGAACCACGAACGACCTATTTAGATGATCGGGTGTTTTACCTCTTTTTAATCCAACGCCTTCCATATAAAGGTTTTTATCGGTAGAATATCGATTGTAGAGGACGCGTTTTTGGATCGAAATAAAATTCACTTTGCAGCGTGAAAGCGCCACTAAGGTGCAACAAAATCCCTGTGCCAGCGTCGTGTCATTTTTGTGCCGTCTGGTCAGAAAATGCACCGCAAAGTGAGTGGTAAAAGCGGAACCTAAACCACAAAACGGACAACCGAAAAAAAAACGTCACCTGATACGCACCCGATCGGAATCAATCGATCGGTTCACGAGAAGCTCGCTCAGCAGCTACCGGAATAACTTTATATGTGCTTATTTAAATTGCATAAATCATGCACCAGCTACCATGTTGCGATGGTGCAGGATGATGTTGTTGTTTTTTACGTCAAGATCATTACTATCTCTTGGCGATTCCTTTCGAATTCTTTTGACCCATCGCCCGAGACGCACATTCGGTTGCACCGCTTGCATTAATGCCTTTCTTGCGGTTCATTATCGCTTGGCTCAATTTCTTCATTTTCGGGCTGGGGTTTTAATTCTCCTGCTTCCGTACTGGGAAGCAATATGTATATAATGCTCACTGTACCTCGAATTCCGACCGACAGCCTAACGAGCTCGCCAAACAGACATCTCCGTCGTGGGTAGGGCTGCCAAAACAGAATTCCGATCGCATCACGTGGAACAAGCTACAGAAATCCGTCCGCTCGTTCAACCATTTATGCGGTCTCATAAATTAACGACAAACGACTCATTCACTGACAGCGCGTATCAATCGCGTTTTGCGCTAATGTGATCCATTTTTTTTTTCTCTCGATTTGTTTGTTTTATTTTACGTTCTCTATACGGGGTTCATTTAGCTGGGTTTTTTCGCCTACGGTGTTTCTTAGGATGTCCTTCGACGAGAGCCGCCCCAAGTGTTCGGTTCGTTTGGCGAATGAATTTTTGGCAGCGCAGCGTATTCGTCGAGTCTAAACATCAACGTAAACACGCGCACAACCACGGAATCAGGAACCAGTTTTGAGAGGGCGAAAATCACGTCTGAAAGGACCTAGTGGAATAGAATCATAACGCTGGCTGCGTAACAGTAGCCGATTCCGTCAACGGCCCTCTCATAACTCTTGCGGTTGGTCAAAATGAACGATTTCTTGTGCTCATTCATCGTAAAACCGATCACGCTATGGGGTAATTCTTAGCACAATCAATCCTCCTGCTAGCGTGAGCACCATTTTTAAGGTCCAATATGTTGGAGAGCTTTAGAGCCTCCGTCTCTAGCGAGCAAATGAAAACAAATCAATCATCCGTGCATGTTAAAACCGCGCGAGAGCAAGCGAAGAAGAAAATGGAATGAACCATCATTAGCTGGGCGGAAATTGAATTTTGACAGTTGTCATTTTGATTAGAATCGGACGAGGATTGGATTTTTGTTTTCTTGTACTGTTCGAACACACAAATTCTGCTCTCCGCCTCGTCCGTTTAATTTCGTTCTCCGTGCGTTCGTGTAGCGCTTGATTTGTTTTGCTTCGCTTTCAACCTTTCATCTGCCCCGTGCCGATAAGACCGACGTCTGGAAATGGGAAACCAAAATCAATCAAACAGAAACAAACGTTCGGCTGGAGGTTCTGTTGCGTTTCTCCGTCGATATCCCCCGAGGGGCAAACGCACGACGCGCGTTTTAATCAAACGATCTTCCGAAAACGGTCCGAAACACTATCGGAACCATCTCGACACCGGGGGGCTGTTAGTTTAAAATGTTTAAATAAATATTAAGGAAGAAAAAACAATAGTTCCATTCTCACTGTGACTCGCAGCCAGACTCACCGCTCAGCGAAGAAGGTTATCTAGGCGCTCAGTCATCAGTGCAAGGAGCCGAAAATGATTCAATCTCAGCTTCCTAATGATTCGACGACACATTTCCGTCCGAATCATGCGAGACCCCGGTCGGTGGCCTTCAAAGTGCGGCTCGTGAAAATGCACAATTCCTACTCTCGGGCTTCGATTCCGATTGGGTGCTCCACTTGAAATGTGAATATCATCCACACAAACATCCTTCTGAGGAAGCGAACGATTTATCTCACAAACCCGCCCGGGGAGCCGTTGGCATTAGAAGTGATCTTTTTTTTTCTTTTGTTCCCGTCACCCCATCTATGAGCAAGAGATTTGCTCGCTTTTCGCCATTACGCCACACGAAATCTCCCGCGAGCGGTGGCCTGGCTAGCATTCGGTAGCGACAGCACGCTGATCAATCATTTTAATTTTTATTCCATTTTGATTTTTTGCTACGCGAACAAGTCCGCCGGCCGTCGTTTCATAATCGCGAATTTTGATGTAGAGGCGAGCATGCGTGCTAAGCAAACACTAGACGAGACACAGAGAAAAAAACAGTGTCGATAAACATAATATATAATATTTCAAAAATGATAGTTATCCTATATTAAGCCGCTTTGCGTAATAAAGCACATTCAGGACCGAAATGAATTGCACCATTCATCAAAGCAAGCACTAAGGAATGGATTGGGTTTTGGTTTTAATTACTCTAATCTTGTAAGGCAATGTAAAACACGACCGATTCGATCTGTACCAAGCCTAACAAGTAAATGCGCAAACCGCAAGCAAAGCATCGTCATCAATAACTTCATCTGCAACCGTCAGCGCCATGGTCATGCGCTTAATTAATCCACCTTGGCGATCTTCCCGCTCGGTGCCGTATACATTCCAGCTGAAACTTCCATTAATTTGTAGCTTCCATCATTTCACGATCGTTCGAAGTCCGACACGGGACCCAACCTACCCACAAGCGCGACTGTGATTCTATCTCGCGCCTCCCGATCCTTTCTGCGCGTTCCCTCTATGCAGTGATAAAGGTGTCGTGTGAAAGCTTCATTCAATAGTCCTCGGTGCATCGCGTCTTTCGGTGCTTCGCGCTGTGGTAACAAATTGCAGCAAAACGATCGCAGCCGCGCAGACGGTGCGACGATCGAATCCTTGCTGGCGCCACGCCGAACGCATTAAATTCTATCCGCCCTTAAGCCTGTGTCGTCCGGCCCTAAGGGTTTCTTCGTTTTCGTTCCTTTTCCCGCTAAAATGCGCCCTGTCGGATGGCCGTAAGATTTATGTTTTCTTGAATGACGCTTTTAACAAGACCCCCACCGCATGCGGGTTCGTCGCTTATCGATCGCTCAATTCTTTCGTCGCCCAAGTCCCTCGGGGCGACGGTTACCGTTCAATTAAAATTCAATTTATCGAGTCAGCGCCGCCTGTTGGTAGGACCCCGAATTAGAGAGTCGCTCTGGTGTTTTGTGAAGGATCGCAAGAAATGTGCCCCATTTAAAACAGCTTCCCTTTCTCGCCACGACATCCTCGTGTCTCACTATTGTTCGACATTTTGTCCTCCTTTCTTTATTGGCACCAAACAAAAACACCGCACCCTCGCCGGCGACAGGTTTCGTCGCCCTCGCAGCATATTACAGAACCTCCACCCAGCCCTGGAAGTCCTTCAACGGAAACCATGTATGCTGCCCCCGGCAGCACGCAGATCTACCTGCAGGTAAGCCATCGGTTAGGGTCACGTTTTACTATCGGCCGCAATAACGTCCCCCCGGCGTTGCGTGGCGATCAGGCTCGTTCACTTGGTGCGCCTTTTCGGAAACATCGAACCGTGATGAAGGATTTCGGAATCGCTAAGTGAACTGGAATGAAGCGAACAACAACATTACCATCCAAATAGCAAAATGCCAACGATTGTGCCCAACGGCCCCGTTGGCTGTGATTGGATTTTATCTGTTTCGAGCAGCGCGGCCTTCCTGCTTGCGGCGCTGCACCATGCGACGGAATTATGAGTGAGGACTTAATCGCCTTTGCCACCGGGCGTAATCCTAGCCCTTTTTTTTGGGGGTCTCCTCAACCGTACCGAAAGCCGATCGATTCCCCGATCGTCTAAATAGGGACGAATAAATAATACTATCTCTCCCATATCGCGTATATTAGATGCTTTTTTGTTAGGTTTTTTTTCCACCGTGCGACTCAACTCTCCAGGTCTCTGGACGCGGGTGAAGCGCGCCCCAAATGTGCACCACCACGTCTCGCATCCCTGTTCTCTTCATCCATCAAGCGAGCCGAAAATTAGCATATTTACATAAAAACAAATCCCTCCTCTCCGATCTCTCTCTGGCGACCTCGCTTCATTCGCACCGGATTCCACCGCGATGCAGACGCGATCAACAACTGTCGTGTCCGATCAACTAAGCGAGCGATCAGACGGACGAATCGAAACCCGAAAGAGGGTGGAAAAGGCACACTCGCACGCTAGAAATCCGTCAATCGATCGAACCGAATCGGCACGGACATTTGACGTTTATATTTCGTTCGCTTTTTTTGATGGGTTGACAGCCGGCCCCTAACCGACTGTGGGAGCCGACCCGGTTGCAGGAAACCCGAACGGGAGAGTAAAATGTAAAAATTCAACCGTTCGAGCATTTGTTTTTTTTTATAAGCTCTCCATCGGCACAGGTGGAATCCGGCCGGTGTTCACGCAACACCGTTTCAGGCTCGGTTGTGTTGGCCCCAACGGCAGGCCCGCAGAGGATGACAGGTTTATCAAACAGCAAACGCCCGCTTTCCAAGCCTGGGTGGGGCTACGAGGCTCTCGGGAAAGCGGGGCGGTTTTGGTGATTTTCACTTTTGTCAGCGCAAAAGCCGATCCCGTAAGCGGACCGCAATTAGAAAGGTGTTGAGCAGTTAACTAAAGGGAAGCACTGGGAAGCGTTTATATCACCGATCAACTAATATCAACCGAACGAATGATGCTACTACTCAGTAGTCGAAAAAGTTTCATATTTTTCCAGCGACCCTTAACGGGTTTAGATGTTGAGAATTTTCATTAAATTATTTTTAATCCATTTATTCACAGGGTCCTTCCCATCAAAACAGTTCAGCAGCGACCGGCAGTTCCAATGTGAACACGAATTCACCCAGTCCCAGCTCTTACGCGCAATATGACATGTATCCGCCGAACAGACTTGGGTAAGTCGTCGATCAGAAGGATGAATTTTACATGCAGAAATGATTCCTGATATTAATATGGCATTTTCGTCCTGGTGTTTTGCTCCACTTTCAGCCCTGCGGGGTCAACGTTCATCACAGAGCCGTACACATACCGCGAGTATTTCGACAACCAGGGATATGCACCGGCCCGGACCATCTATGGGACGGCAGCCGATTCCGACGGTCCACAGCCGGCCACGACCTACGAGGGTCGTTTCACCAAGACCGGCTCGATCTACACCAAGACGATCACCTCGGCTGGTTTGACGGTGGATCTGCCCAGTCCCGACTCGGGTATTGGTGCGGATGCGATCACACCGCGCGATCAGAACAATGTCCAGCAGCAGTTTGACTACGCGGAACCATGCCAGGCACCGATTGGTATGGTCGATCCGAACGCTGCCGGTCACATACCGGCCTGTGTCGCCAGTTTGCAACGTAACTTGGCCATCAACGGGAGTCAACCGAGTCCGACTACGTCGTTGGGTGGATCTTCGACGGCCGTGGCTGCGGCAGCAGGTGCAGCGGCAGCTCCTCGATCCCGTCCTTGGCACGATTTTGGCCGCCAGAATGATGCTGACAAAGTTCAGATACCAAAAATGTAAGTACAACACTTCTGCTGCATAGGGGAGGCGATAAAACATCGTAGAAGCACGGAATAGCGAATGTTGTAAAGTGGTTTTTGACAGATGCTGTAAAGCATTTGGTAAAAAATAGTAACAAATACTAAAAAGGCGCCATCTTGCGGGAAATTGGGGTAATTTTTGACATTTTGTGCTAAACGTTAATCTCTCCAAACAGAACAGATTAAATTGATTTGAACGCTTTATTATTTTCTTTTTACAAACGTAATCTTTCTTTTTAAAACGTATAACGTTTTAAAGCGTAATACGTGAAAATGTACGAAATTTTGGTTTCCTCACCTGCATATAAAAATCATTCAAAATACCCACATCAGCAGGATCAACTATCATACCTGATAGCTGCTAGTTTACAAAATTGGTGCTTTAAACCCATAACTGTGCAACGAATTAAAAGAAAGCCAACAACGCACCATAACGAGGCAGCGAGCCATCGAGAAAAATATTAATAATGTTAACATAGCGAACCCCCGCGAACTCGACTACGCGACTACGATCGCACCGCGGTGAGAAACGATCGCACTAATGACGGCCATTCGAGACCCACCAAGCCCACGGTTTGCCGACCCCACGGGTGCATTGTGTGCATTGTGCGGTGATTAATTCGATATCGTTAGTACATCTTGCATCACTCGGCCCAGCCCGAGCAGCCGCTGAAAGGCTCCTAATGAGGTGTGATTCTAGCCAATGACTTCACCCATTAACCGGGCATATTTCAATTACACTCCCACCGATTGCAAACCAGCGCCACCCCCTGGGCTAGGGTCAGTTCCTGTGGGGGGTTGCGTAATGTTGCGTTTTTTTTTTCGTCCCCCCTCGGGCATCATTTGCACGCGATCCGGGCCACCCTCGTCCTGGGAAAACGGACAGATCATGCCCCGTGTTATATGCTCATCATAATTAGAGCCACCGGTGGGGGCATCATAATTTTTGCTCTTCCCATCGCCACAGTGCCCACCGAAGGGTTGTGTTAATTTTTTCCATTTTCCAGCACCCTGTGCGGTTCATTCATGCGCGCGCGGATGCATCCGTTCAATCAAAACGCCATCAGACGCGGATCGTGCAGCGCTCATTCCGTACCCGGGCGAATGGCACTCTACCAGCGTTCATTGAAGCAAGAACGAAACCATCTCACTGCACCGTGATTACATTTGCGAGTGATCGTGCACCAAGGATGCGCCAGAACCTCGCGTTGATAGATTAACCGGAATGGGTTTGCGGGATCGCGCGCCGTTGGGTGAGAATTATTTCCCGCCAAACCCTCGGCCGGTGTACGCGGGCTTTAATTGTTCTTCCTTTTTGTCCTTCGCTTCGGAAAGCGCTCCGTTTTCCACTTGCCGGGATGATTACGGAATCGGTCGGAATCGGGCACTCGTAACGCAATTTCTACGCCTTCGGTTATCCTCCCGAGTTCGGTGGAAGGCTCTCGAAAGGGCACCCGAGCCCCGGTCGGTTTGCTAATTGAAATTTAATCTCCCGGGCAAACCGACCACCGCCTTCCGATCCGTAGGCTACGGCGCTCAGTCTTGAATGGGTTTGCTTTTCCGCGTCTGACGACGCCCCGAAAAATCGGAACGTTGACAGAAACGAACCGGCGGGAACGCCACCGGGCGGGCCGGGTTAATTTAATTGCATTTTAATTGCATTACCAGCGCCGGCGGTGCAGGCGCCTTTCGGAATTGGGTTTCTATTTTCTCCCGATCGTCCGACGCGCAGCCACAGTGAATTGGCACGAGTACCGAGCTGGCGCTTTGATTTCATTTTAATAACCTATCATCTAACAACGCCCCGCGGGGACATCACTTCGGTATGGGAATTGAATCGAATCTCAAAGCCCTTCGATCGAATCGAATCCCTGTTTTAGAACTGCTGCACTAAAATAGTAGTTGTGTATTTGGTGGCTTCGGAACCTATCCCCACGGAGGGTCGATGGGTTCACTCGAAACGAGCGCAAGGATAATGATATTCGGCAGCACGCTGATGAGCTTCCCGAGCAAACGAATGGAGAGGAAAAAAAAACGACCTGGAAAAGCAACAAAAATACAAACCATCCCGAATTAAATGCGACCATTCTGGACGGCTCGTCCGTTTCCCACGGCCTCGGAGCATCGCGATGTCGAAAAGAAGGACATGCGCGTGGTATGTGGCAGCTTATTTGTTTTCCATCTGGCTGGACACATCCGCTGAGGGAGGTTTTTTTTGTTGTATTTTCATACATCATTTTTCTTTTCCCTTCGCCATCGCTTCGCCTTATCAAATCGATGGCGCGACGCAAATATCCAATTTGCAATGCACTTTCTTCCGCGGCCATGCGCCCCGAAGATCCGGCCCATTCGCCCATCCGTGGTGGGGAACAGAGACACGCAGAATGGACAGAAGAAAAAAAAAACATAACGCGAGCACGCCATCGTCGTGGGCATAAAATAAACATAACGATAATCATAATCTTTATTATAACGACGAATTTATGTATGTGCATACATGCATTTTTATGTCCGGGTTTGTGCGACCGCTCGGACCGACGCGCGAGGCCACCACCGGTGCTTGTGGCCCGGTACAGGACGCATTTTAGCTTTCCTTCGTTAGGCGGACGATGCCCGCCGCGTCATAAATGTATGAAATGGTACGCGAATCATCGCACGGGCTTGAGTCGGTTCGGAGCCTGCTCGATCGGTTGCGGTCCTCGTTGGAAGGACGATAATTGGGCATCATAGATCAATTATTTTATGTTTCGGTTCAATCCCACCCGTGCACAAACGCGACCGAATGAGGTTCGGTGATGAGATTTTTCCTCGTGCCGTTGTTGTTGTTGTTGTTGTTGTTGTCGTTTGTTCTCGAGCCATCCGAGTGCTTTTTCCACCGTTCAGTGGTCGCCACGTGAAGGTGAGCGAATTTCACTAAGAAAACTGACAAACTTTGTGCAGTCAAGGCGGCTAAGAGGACCGTTGGGCAGATGATTTGTGCCACGGCGATGTCATTTCGAATAGGGTTACATTTGTTTGTTTGGTTTTTTTTTCACATTTCCTTTCGCTTCCCGGTGCAGCATCGAGAAAGGAATTAAATTACCTACGAGTACGATTGGGATGATTTATTCCGAGCGCGAGTAGAAGCTGAAATGGAGAATGCAAATGGTAAATAGCGAATCGTCCCTCGCACATGTCGAACTGACGATAGCGTAAGGGTTTTTGTAACGTTTTGACACGGAAAGATATGAGCTTTGTAAGGAAGTTACATACCTGTAAGGGTATACATTTTTGCAAATGCATTTCGATCACTTTATATCACAGCTCAAGAATGGCTCTATGCTAAGTGGTTTTGTTAATCAATTTTAATGATAACAACCAGTGATTTACAGCTTTCATCATCTCTTCACGTCATTCGTTTCCAGCTTTCTCGCTAAATTAGCAAGAAATCTCGATCGAACAAAATTATCGAAACGCGCTCACAACCTGTCATCGAAAAGGCATTCCCAAGCCCATCGCGACAGACAGATAAAGTAAAGGCGCAACAACAACAAAAAAAAATCAGTCACACAATTAAACCGATCTGTTTGCCCAACCCATAAAACCGATTAATACTGACAGCTGTTGGTCGCACAAATGGCGCTCCATTTAAGAAAAAATTCCAACCCCATCGGGCTCGCCGGGGCAAATGCATTCAACCGAAGGAAACCCAACCCAACCGAGGAAAGGGGCCGCGGACAATCACGGGTTGCGATTCCAATTCGCGACTTCGATTATCGATCAATTAGTCGCAACCGTTAACCGCCGGCAGTGCTACAATTATCTCCTTAAGCGCACTTACGACACGACGGCTGGACGATCGCTTAAAAGCCGGCCCATCCCAGCTGGCTCCTAAGAAGGAGGCCTCGCCGCCCGGTGAAGATAACACACTGTATCAATGGAGTGGAGAATCGCGAGCGAAAAAAAAAGACAACCGCGCACTAGATGCGACATCCAGCTTGGACGTCTTTGGAATGGGTAAAAAAAAAATCGTCCCCTACTTGCAGCTCGCCGCTATTATGATTTTTCTGGTGCACACATTGTGATGCACCGAGCGACCGGCATCGCGAACGTGGAAAATGGGCAGTGGAAAAACGCACTCATTTCCACTTGTGTGAGCCACTTTTCCGCGAATGCGCATAGCGGGCTTAGCAGTGTGTGGTGCTAGAAGCCAACAAAAAACGCTACCACGGGTGGAGCAAGACGTTTGCTCTTGATAGACAGATGAAAAACAAAAAAAAAACCACAAACCAGGCAAAAATGGAGGCCGTGCCGGGTCGACAGCTGGCGCGCAGTTTTCCAGCGGCCATTGCCGAGGGGATAATTTATGGTGACACTCATGCACTCATGCGCTGCTCAGCCGATTAAGGAATTTTCGATATAATTTCTATCCCAACCGTGCGCCGACGAGCCGTGCCCGGTGGTGGCCTTGGGAAAGGAAAATGGAGTGCCAAAGGCAGATGCACCGTGCGCTTCGCGATGCGGACCTCGATTGTGTGTTTTAGAAATTTCTAATTGTCTCCTGAATGCAAACGTGTGGACCCACCGAGGGAAACGGGTTTTTTGTCGCTTTATTTTGTTGCGCCAAGCCGCGAGAAAGAAAAAGCCATTCGGATAAAAATCTTCACCGCGGCGATTGTGCGATGCTGCAGCTGGTGCAGCAATTTAGCTGAGCCTGTCGAGGAGCGGGGTTATCCGAATGCAACACCATTGCACCAGATGCACCTGGCGCTGCAACTGCACCGGGACAACGCGTCGAGATATGCGCGATAGTGGGCTTCCATTTTTTTTTCTCTCCACATTTCAATTCCCCATTTGCCCAACAGCTCGCATGATCGAGCGCGCCTTGTACGTATTTGGCGATAGCATTCCAAGCGCACCACGATTGGCTCGCGGGATGGCAAGAAAACAGTAAAAGTTTCAATTATGTTGTTTCGAAAATCTTTCCATCACCGGTTGGGAAAATAGTGAGGGGGATGATATTTGATTCGGCTCGGGTTTCCTGTCTGTGCGCTAATTGAAATCTCGCGCGTTCGCTGAGCACCGGTGGCGATAATTATCTGCGCCACATTCGGAAGCCGATTCGTTTGGGTTCGATTTTTTGATACATGCTTCTTTCTGTCTCCCATTTTTGCAGATACACCGACGTTGGTTTCAAGTACTATCTGGAAAGCCCGATCAGCTCGTCCCAGCGCCGGGAGGACGATCGGATAACGTACATCAACAAGGGACAGTTTTACGGTATCACGCTCGAGTACGTGCACGATCCGGACAAGCCGCTCAAGAATCAAACCGTCAAGGTAAGTTCAATCCCTTATCGGAGCCAGTCAACGATACGCACCGGCTTTACCCCTTTTTTTTGCGTACGATT
Source organism: Anopheles nili (assembly GCF_943737925.1). Lineage (NCBI taxonomy): Eukaryota > Metazoa > Arthropoda > Insecta > Diptera > Culicidae > Anopheles > Anopheles nili. The sequence goes on from NC_071292.1 coordinate 47,986,564, forward strand.
TCGGGGTTGCGAAAAGCTCGCTTTCATCGCACCCCTTCAAATGGCACCGTGCTGATTCACATTGTTGTTGAGTTTTACCTTCAATTCGCCCGCTCCCTCTGCGATATCCGAGGGCAGATCGTTTAAATGTGCTGATGGGTGACTCACAAATCGGCACGGAAGCATTTTAAAAGCCAAAGGATTACTTTCCAATCGAAGGCCGATCGATCATTTCGAAGGGATCGTTCACGTGACTCACCCTGATGAATTGGTTCGACTGCTCGGGGAAGAGAAAAAGAACCCTCGAACAGTAAAAGGATTTCCATTCGTTTGCTTTTGTTAACGCATTTCTCGGAGCAATCCTTTCAAGCAGAATGTTTATTTATCTTTCAGCCTAATAATTTTCTCTCCTCGGAAGATTATCCATCATCGAAGGCTGCACCGTTTGTGCCATTTTTGTGTGTGAATAATTTTCATAAACAAACAAACCCATTTTTTGCCATTTCTCATTCAAAGGATCCATAACGCTCCCGGCGGCTATCCGTTGGCACTGGGTTCGTTTCGCAAACCGGTTCGCGCGGGACGTTTTCGGGTTCGCGGCCGTTTTTCGTTTGCGGCCCAATTCTTGTTCTGATTTTTATTCAAATCTCGTGATGCTCCCAAAATCGGAACCGGGGCAGCCCGTAAATCTCGTTTTTTTTTTCGTTTTTCTTCCCATTTAATGGGCGGTCGCGGTCTGGGACTCGGATTGCCGGTCGGAAACGAAACGGGCAGCGATAAAAAAAAAGCTTAAAAAGAATCCTCGCAAAACAGGTGTCCAGTTTGCCTTGACCTTACCGCCTCCCGAACCTGTCGGAAGCGAACCAGTTCCGATCCAGATTCCGAGTCACGTGCGGCTCTCCTTCGGTCAGTTGTGAAGATTACCGGCTAGGCGCCACCAGTTTTCCAGCGCGTTTGTGAATTACGCCACTTGCCGTGCGTCGGGGAAGGATCGACACGATTTTCATTCATGATCGGATGAGTCTTTTGTGATTTTAGTAAAGGTGCAGAGTCGATTCGAATGGACATAATTTTGATCTGTTCAAATGTAATTGATGATGTGTCTTAAATAAATGACACTTTTTCTCATCGATTTTTGAAAGATTTTTTCGCTATGAGGAAAAAACTCACATAATTCAAACAACAACCACACGCAAGATAAATGATCTCTGGCGCCATCGGGACCAGAAAAAAAATATTATAAGTGAACAAAATTAAAACAGTTCGCTTCTCACAGGCATGATTTTGATTGCATTATAGCATAATTTATGGCACCTTTCAGCTCCGCGTAACTCGAAGCCAAGCTACGGCAAACGGTAGTTGTGTGTGATTTTTTTCTCCCTCCTTCCGATCATCCTGTTCCGTTGTCTGCCCCGCTCCGTACGTTTCCATAATGCTTCAATTGCTCGGAACGACCGAAGCTCGGTGTCATTTTACTGCATTCTGATGCAGCCGAAAATTTGCATACGCCGGCGGGCACGGTTGACGAGCAGACGAGATGCACCGAGCTCTGCTGGTTGCAGGGGTTGCGAGAGCGAAAGGGGTAAAAAAACACAACCCCTTCTTTCCCAACGATGGGGAAGATCCAAAGGGGTGACAACAATAAAGCCAAAAAAAGAGGAATCCGATGAGCAAACACTTCTGCGCCGGCCATGTGGAAAAGATGCTCCAGTGCAGATAACGCCCGGGGATCTTCCGTCGACGAAAGTCGAAGATAATGAAGGCGATGAGATGCAAAAGCGGCAAGGAGAATGAAACGAACCGATTCGACGAAACACGAGAAAAAAAAAGCGTAAGAAAATCAGTCGAGAACGACGCTCCGAACCATATCCGATGACGAGCGTTACTGATCATTATCCTGCACCGTTATGTGGCGCGCTCGTTCCATTCAATCGCGTATCCTTTTTCCTGGCGCCTCAAGGAGACTTGGAGAGAGAAAAAAAACACAAATGCCTCCGAACATCGCGGGAAGGCACGCCGTTCGGTGCGAAAAATGTCTAACCAACCATCACGATGCGACGACGATAGCATCGATTCGATCCTGTCTGCTCCTGCCTGTTAGTGTGTGTGTGCGTGTGCGTGCCCTTTTCCATGCCCTTTTCTTTCTTCCGATCGTGCCGATTCCTTCCGTGTTGCGACTTTTCCCAAGCCAGCTCGGCCCTGTGCCTTGTGCCGCACTTCGCTTGTTGATATCCTTGCCTCCTGGCGCACCCGGCGCGAACCGGTAATTATTCATTTTTACAATAAAAATATTTAAATTTACGGTCGTACGGTCGGCCCTCCCCGTCGGCAACTCGGGTCGGCTCACGGAGCTGATGATGGGTTGATTTGTTTGATTGTTCCGTGGCTGATTTCGGTAGCGAAATTTGCTTTCTGGTGGATATGTTTACTTACGCTTACGCATTCATGGCGCGTCTGCGCGAACGGTTGCACCCGAGGCCACATTTAGGGTGGAGCCTACGGTTTTTTTTTTCTCGCATCTTCTAGGAGACGCCGTAAAGAGGCCATAAAGGGCACACACGCAAAAAAAAAACCTGAACCATCCCAGCATTAGATGAGGCACTGGGAAAGGCACTGAATGTGGCACGTTAACAAGAACCGAACAGCAGGCACATATTCTTGCACTCGCCGTGTTAGCGGAGGCGATTTGCAGTTTTATTAGATTCGCGCCACCTGCACCGCCATCGCATCGGGCTCCACTAACGCCGCGGCGGCTCGAGTGGCTTTTAATTGCCGCACGAAAATGGAACTCGCTTCTCTCGCCAACCGGAAAGGGCTCATCCCAGTCCCGGCCGAGGCCAGGTTTTTCCGGTTTTCCTAATGAACCGTGCGCGCGTGGTCCAGCCCATCGAGTCGATTGTTTTCGTGCCATTTTCCGTGCCTTCCTCTGATATCCGGTTTTGGCGTGCGCGTAAGTGCCATTTGCTCGAAACAAAAAAACCGTTGCCCGTCGATGGATGGGCGGTGAGTGTTCACGTTCGTTTGCTGAAGAGCTTATTACGGAAGAGCAACAAATATGTGCACTCTCGCAACGGTCGTTGATTATGAAAACATCGATCGTTGGGTGTTGGGTAGTGTTGCTTGAGGATCCTCAAATCATGTGAAAAAAAAAAATGAACCCAAGCCAGCCATTGCACTTGGAACCACTTTTCTCGTTATGAAGGTCTCGGTTAACGGAGGTGAAAGAATTTCACCCAACCATTAGTCAATCCCGAGTCCCTTCGCCCATTCCAATTCGCCATTAATGAGGTGCAAATCATGGCTATCCTTACCGGAGATGGGAAGAAAAATACCCAAAAGCTTAACGCAAGAATTCAAATTACGCTCCACGCCGTTTTGTGAAATAAAATAAAATACCTTCACATGCACAGATGCACACACGCCAATGCAGCGGAAAAAAATGTAAATTCCACCCATCTCACGGGAAGACCCTTGAACCAGCTTCCCTGCAACATGGGGATTTTGATTTGATTTGTTTCGTTCCATTCAGCAGCATTATTAATTGGCTACAATACGTTACCCGCTTGTGCACACACACACACACCTGCCACCTTCGCCTCCCCGTCCTGTGGAGGATCCCACAGCGCGCGCAGGAGACAAGTTTTTAGGCTAATAAAACATAAAAATATTACCGGAGCTACATTTTTCAACCGTCATCCGGGCGAGCGACCGTACGGTATCGGTTACCCTTCGGAAAGGCAGCACGGTGAGGGAATAGAAAATGGGAAAGCGTACATCCGCGTGCAAAGCGGGGAAACACACAGCAAAGTAAGAAAACCCCCTGCGCAACGACGCATCAAGCACCATAGCGCTATAGCGTCGTGGTCAGCACCGGACGAACCGCGCAAAAGCGACACATCGTCCGTGCGACGGATAAGGCAAGAGGGCCCAAGGGGTCGACGAGCGGAGGCGCAGAATGACAGGGAAGGGATAGAGCAAAAAGTGCTGGCTTGCGATGCGTGCGCCCTCCGCTAACTGTAAACCCCACATAGCAGGAAACATAGTGCAATTTTAATTAAGATTTATATCTAAAACTGCCTTGTTTGTAATGTATCTATATCTTTCTAACTATTAGTCAGTTTGCTTATTTATAATAATTATTTTCCCGTCGACGTGTCCAGCGTGCGCGCGTCCTCCTTTCGAGGCGATCGCATCCCACGGCATTGGCTCGATGTGTGGAGCCTCGTGGGCTGGCTCACGAGCCGTTCCATCCGTGTGCGTGTGTGGTTGTCGTGTGATTCTGGGCCATTCTTTGAATTTTCCACGCGTACGTACGTGTCCGTATCGTCCTACGGACGATTGCCGACGTACCGACTGTCTCGTGAAGCCCACAGCGTCTCGTGGACGTGAACGGTTTTGGAATGTGGTGGCTTTTTTTTTCGCCTCGCTTGATTGTTTCCCTAAGTCTCAAACGAGCTGGATCGCGAGTGTTTCCACAGTCACTGTCAAGAAGGCGCATTTCTAACGCCCGTAGGGTTGATTGCGTACGCGTACGGATACGCATTGCGCACCGATGGCGTGTTTGGAAGATTTTCCACGAGCACATGAAGTCGATTTCTCATGACGCGCCTGCGTATCCCGGGAACTCGCACCGTGGCACAATTTTCCGCCCAAATGCACCTCGTCGCGATCGTTATCTCCGCAAGGGTACACCCGAGGGTTGAAGAATTAGCGGGCATGATTAATCTTTGAGCAAATATTTAAATCAAAGCTTACCCTTCGGGTGTGGGAATGAGCGCCTCATCGGTCGCTTTTTTTTTTGCCCCACGAACACACGATCGCGGGAACTTAATTTGTCATCCATCGCTTTCGGGGCTTTCGGAACGAAAAAAGGGAACTGTGAGTTTTCCTGTGTGTCTCTCTCGCTCTCGCTCTCGCTCTCTCTATCTCCCGCTTTTCCAAACGCGCTGGCACGGATTTATGCGCCTCTTCCGCTGCAGCTCGGCCAGTTCTCCGGATGCGCTCGATCAATCTTACGCTGACATGTTTGCTTCCCGCGGGCGATGAAACGCATCTACAAGAAAGGTCTCATCACCAGCGAACGATAGCGCGATGATGGATTTAGTTCCAGTGGTGATGCAAAATAAATTCACCTTTCGCTGGTTGCCAACGGTCGAGTTTGTACAACAACAACAAAAAAACCTAAACGAGTCTTAATGGGTTTTCTTTTCGAAAAAAAAAAATCACCGACCATTTTTTTTTTGCGGTTGCAGTTCCTCACAAACCGGTAACACTTTCGTGCGCCCCATAAACGGCAATTGCACGGCAAACGATTTCAATTACTGCGCGATGTATTAATCTAGAAGAGAAATAGGCGCACCGGCTGCGAACCGCACCGAAACACCAAATTCGACCGTCACGAGTGAATTACACGTTTTCACCTTCACAGGCCGGGCCGCTCGTGACAAGCGCTTTAACATTCGAACTTCTTCCCCATATGCTTCCCAAAACCTCGAGCTTTCAGACCCGCGCACACACGAACCACGTATTAATCAAACGCCACTGTTCTTGCCGCTGCTTTCTCACTTCCAGAGCGTCATCATGCTGCTGTTCCGCGAGGAGAAGAGCCCGGAGGACGAAATTAAAGCCTGGCAGTTCTGGCACAGCCGGCAGCACTCGGTGAAGCAGCGGATCTTAGATGCCGGTAAGTACACGCTGTCTTCGAGCTCTACCGCTACACCTGCACAAAGGTCCGGGAAGAAAAGACATTATTACTCACCACACCGATCCGCGTGGCGTGGGCAGAAACCGCACGAAGGAAGCGTCCTTACGCGCGGTGAGAAATCGCATCCTCGGGCCCGCGTGGAATCCAATTACCGTGCTTTATTTATCGATTATCATTGAACCCTCGAACCACGGGCACCAATTTTCAGTAAATCATAATTTTATGCAAAACAACCCCACGTGCTGGGGGCACCGGGCGCATCGCAAGGAAAGCCGGACGTACCGGCGACAACTGAGCGGACAATTATTTAATTATATTTATTGCTTATTGCGGGCGATTATTGGCCGCTGATGTATGGGCCGGCTGTGCGACCGGTGCCGGCGGAACTGGTTTACGGCCACTGGGGTTCTCTTTCGGTTTAATGATGGACAATCCTGACGAATCGACGAGCTTCTTGGCGGGGTTCGGTTTGGTGCCCGCCATTTTCCTTTGTGGCTGCTTCACCACCGGGCTTCAGTTTGATTTAATCTCGATCTCGGTAAAACCCCACCAGGCGGTAGCGTACAGTCGCAGCCCAAAACAAGTGGCTAGCCAACGAGGCCCGGTTGCTAATTGCGCCCGACAGCATTCCAGCTGCTGCTGATCGGTAACGCACACACCGGGGTCGCCACGCAATGGCCCCATTAGAATTAAAGGCTACCCATGTGTGCCTGGAGCCAGATGCCATCGGAAGCCACCGGGCGGTTGATGGTGATGACGGTGCGAGCGTTATGCGCATTATGTGCACCGTCGGCGTCGATCGTCGGCTGCTCGGGCCCATCGTAACAATTAAACGTAATTTTATCGATTGTAATTTGCTGCAAACGGTTTGTTCGCCCCGTTCGGCAATCAACATTAGCCTTTCCTGCTCGTCTTACGCTCCGCGTTACGTGCGCGTTCCCTTGTTCTCTGCGCGACGTCGCTTCCTGCGGCCATTTTCTTTCCATCCACAGGACAGGAAGAAACGATCACTTCCCGCCCGCTGGCTGCGCAATTACGATCAATTCGTTAAATCGCACTCGTTGCCCCCGTGGCTTCGTCATACACGCTTGCGTTAGCGTGTGCGCGACAATGTAACGCAACGATTGACAACCATCGGTGACAGCTAGTGAACTGTCATGTTCACTATCGCACGGGCGATTCTCGGGTCCTCGGTGTGGCTCAATTAGTGCGTGTTGGTTCGACGGAAGATGCAGATCGATTTGGGCGAACCACCAGGTTGCCAGGATGGCTGTTTCTGGCCGTTCGTTATCGCGATAATTGCGATCGATTATCCGCACGGGCGGACACGAGCGATCCTCTCCAGGCGGTCGGGTCAATGATCTGAACGTGTCGGGTGCTCGAAGCCAACGGGTTTGACATCGCAGCCATCGATCGGGTGGATAATAATTTAATGACATGTCCATTCTAGCCGAACCGATCGCGTGGTCCATCTCGAAATTGCAACGGACGCATGGTCCTTTATCACTGTAGACTGAGGGTTTTTTTTCTTAACTTTTATTAACTTTACCCTTTTCTCGTCTCGCATCCTGTTTCCAGACACGAAGAACTCCGTCGGGCTAGTCGGTTGCATCGAGGAGGTATCGCACAACGCGATCGCCGTCTACTGGAATCCTCTCGAGAGCTCTGCCAAGGTAAGTTTTCCGCCAGTTTGTCAACCCACGTTGTTTTGCCGCGTGTTTCGCGCGCTGTTGCGGTGGCATTATTCCCACGGGCACCGGTGTGGCCACCAGAACGCGGCACATGAGCAAAACCAAAAATGCATTTTTCATCGAAAAATGCGCTTCGAAAGCGATGCGTCGTGTGTGGAAAAAGAGAAAATAAATGCCGGTGTAAGAAAGCCTAGCAGCAGTCGCTGGCAACACCATCTTACCTGGAACAACAACAAAAAAAACTCTCTTTTACACAGCCACACACACGCGCGTTCGCGCACCATTAAGTGTACATAAATTAAAATAATCTCATTTCCTGCGCCTCGATGGAAGGGCTTCTTGGTGGCCCTTTGAAAATGGTGCTGGAAGTTCATATGTTTCGCCGGTGATTCTCGGTGGAGTGGCGTTTTTTTTTTCCACCACCGCTTTTTTATTATTACTATTATCATCGTCGTCGCCATTCGCTTCACCTGAATCGCCACTTCCCACCACTTCAGACGGCAATTCCAGGGAGCGTGCGTACGATCAAGCCAGCGGAAACCGTGCGATCGGGTAATGGAAATGATAAATCATAGAAGTAAAAATAATAACATTATTTCATTGCAATATTTATGACGACGATTTGGCGAACCGCTGCTATGGGTCCGGGAACGGGCACACGGATTTATTCGATCGTGCGTTGGTGCAACGCGTCCTTTCCATGCCTTCCCGGGAGTTTATTCTCCTCCCAGCTCGCGTACCGAGAATGGAGTGTCGATGGAGGGAAGCTAATTAAAATCGCTACCGGTGCTTTGGTGGTGGATTTTTGCCATGACGGTTCAGGTGGTACGCGGCAGTAAATAGAGGTCATTAAAGTCAAACGAACTCCCAGCTTCATCGGGATGTCCAGAAACTCCTACTCCTCGCGGTGTAGCATATTTTTCCGGATTTTCCGGTAAAGACGGCAACGAGCGATACGGTGCCGTATTGGCAGCATGATCTCGCTGCTAACCGAATGGTTTTAATGAGATTCATTCATTCTCGCGACGCGCAAGCTTCATCAATTCCTAATAGTTTGTAATCCTCCCAACGGCTTTAGCTTCCAGAGATTCTGAATGACTCATGTCAGAATTCCACGCTTAGTCATCCATTGGGATGACATTTCCCATTTAGGGATATATATCGCCATGACAATGCGTGAGTTTGACGAGCTCGAAATGAGCGTTTTGAACTCCATCCAGAACATGCGGCTTGGATTGGTTAATTGTGTAGGTGTTCTGCAACAGCTGTCGTGCAACGAACCCCTATGTTCTAATTGAATTCTGTCATTTCGGGATCAATCCCCGTCCCGGTTCGTGACCGACGCATTCACAGACATTCTGGAATCTCCCGCCCTGCCCAAACATGAACCCTCAAATCCATCGCCAAACGCGCGATCCTATTCAGGACACCCACCACCCAGATCCAGGCTGGTGGGCGCACGTTGTCATGTCAACAGGCTTCACACCGAAAATGGCTTGATCCCTTGATTAGTTTTTCGTGTTGCATTCCTCTCGGGCATTCTGTGCGTTTGCGGCCATGTCGCTGGGAAATAAATCTTCCAGCATGCGTACGCAAACATGCCCCCGAACGCGACCAGCGTCAGCTTAAGGGCAAATGGTGCGAAAAAAAAACCGTTCGGCAGCTTCTCGATCGATCACGCCCACGATTGCGTCGGCGATCGGGCGCAACATTGGGCGAAAATTTCATACGCGCAGTTTTACTGTTTCGCTTTACTAACCGCACCCGGTGCGGTGCTACGTCTAAACCCTCACATACTCTACCACCAGGGTTGTGCAGTGGAAATGACGTCGGAATTAGATCATTCGATGCTATCGGCCATCGGAGACACGCCGCTGGCGGTTGGAGCAAGATTAATTACCGTCCAGAGAGAGAGAGAGGCACACCGCAACCAAACCAGGGGTCCTGCGTGAGTACGCGTCAAGATCGTGCCAAAAGACAATTAGTCTTCTCCCGGTACTGCTTGCCGCTAATCACCTGGATTTCGAGCTTGCCGTTTGCGGACATTTTTGCCCGCGTTGAGCCCTGGCCGAGCGACAAAGTAGCTTGTGGCGTGGTGTGTCTAATCTTACCCATAATCGTGGCCCGTCGGTGGCCTCCAGCGAGACTACTAATAGTCATCTAACGCGCGCGCGCACACACTCGTGAAGGATGGTTTGATACACATTCGTCTCCGGGCTTTCGCAACAATCGAAACCCAGCGCTCATGTATTGCTGCTTAAATCCGGGTTTCGCCTCCCATGTCCGTGGGTTTTTTCATTTCCCGCAGCCAGCGAAGGAAACTATCGATCTCACATCGATCGCTCGTTGGCTTCTGCATTTCGCAATCCGCGCGACCGGAAAGAAAGAAAAGGGAGACCGTTGCGTTTGCTGGTGAATAAATTTTCGAAATGATTAATCGTGCCACCACCCTTTAAGCCCGGCCCTAGCGCACAATCGATTGTGCCAGCCGCCAAAGGGACCAACACCGGCGTGGTCCAACGAAACTTCACGCGACCAACGCAGTAGCAACAATGATAGAAAGCGGACGCTCTGACTCCGAACACCTAAAGCAGGGCTAGCGCAAATAAATCAGCACACTCTCGGTTGACGTGTGCGGCGATGCCACGCGGGGGAAAAAAAACCTCCACGCACGAGATCCACGCGCTCCTCGAGTGCCGGAAAGAAGGTGTAAAAGTGTCACCGTCAAGCGTTGGCCGATCGAAAACCACCTCCTGGGCGGCGATCGATCGGCGACGGGAATTGGGAAAGTCTGCGGCAGGACGAACGGGGACGGCGGGACGATGACCGATCGGACCCACGACAGATCCGCGCGATAGGTTTACGCGTGGGTTTACGCAGCCGCGGACTGCGTAGGACGCATGGCACACTAATTTCTTTGCGCTTTGGACCGCTCGTCGATGTTGTCGATGCGTCATGGGAAAGCTCCGGCCGTGGTGATGTCATGCGAAGCCAAACACCCGGTCGTTGGGGTCCAACAACGAGGAAGACTTTTCGCCTTGTCCGTTACGCCACCTGGCGGCAGGCAAACGTAACACGCGAAGCCCACCTTGTGGCCTCGCGCGCGCGTTCACGAGCTCATGGTACGGAAATCGAACGCCAGCACCAGTGGGCAGTGCTTGTGAATGGCGTTGGAAATTAATATTTCGATTAGCGCCCGTCGGTGGGGCCGCACATGGCCTCCTTCCGGGAGGAGGGACCTCAAACGGCCCTCTGACAAGCGCTCATTCCGGTGTCCTTCGGCGTATGTGGGTCTCCCCAGCTTCACGCGGTTGTTGGCTTATTTTTTTTGTTGTTGCTGCCCTCTCAACTCCCCACAACATTGTTTGTTTTCGGGTTGTTTGCGTACATTCGCTCGATCGGTTCGATTTCCGTTCGCTCGCATCGCGAAGGGCAACCGTACAAGGAAGGAATGGAAGGAAGCAGGCGAGTTTCAAGGCACAAAAAGCGATCGGCCGCAAGGTTTATGCACCTTGCACACGGAATCCCGCATGGGGCGGTCTTGGGCCATTTTCTCGCAGCCTGCAGCCGATGAGGTGGGCCGATTTTCGCGCTACCCCTTTTTTGCTCTGCGCGCGCCCTTCAGCACAACGGTATCCTGGTTGATTGGGGTGGGGGGGGGGGATGAAGCATAAATTTCAATAAATTAACGACCACAAGAGCGCATATCCATCGGATTTAATTTAACATCTTGTAAATGCGGCTTCGTTGTCGCATTTGCTGTCGTCTGCACACGGGCAAGAAGGGAGAGGCAAGGCTTTGAGGAGGCATCGTGGGGACACGGAAAAATAAAGCTGTCTGAATGTAATAAAGTTGCTAAAATATTATGAAAACGATTGCACTTTTTTGAAGCCGACCGCACTTGCGCCTGAATGTAGGCTACCTGCGTGGCTACTGCTTCGAAGCCTGGATAGCCTGGAGGCAGAAATGGAAAATGGCGGAAGAAATCAATTCACCGCGAATCACTGCCCCTTTCCCCACCTTCCACTACATTCACTCGCCCTGAAAGTCAAGTGTTACATTTGTTTTACTTTCATTCCCTCTCGGTTGTCCCTTTCGCACGCACTAAATGCACCCGGCAAGTGCCCCACTTGCACGAAAAGGACCTCGCAATAATGGACCCGGCTTGGGGCATTGGCAAGCGGCCCGGGGGGAAGCGATGATGATAAAGCTCGTAAAAAACGGCTTCTGTCCGTTTTCGGGCAGCAAGCATAAGAATGAGCGAACCGTGTGCGCCTCCAGTGCGCGTCCGTCGACCGGTCGGGGAAAAGAACGCAGAATATGTGTCGAAAATAAAGCGATAATCATTTAATTTGCTTGTCCCGATGTCGTCGGGTGGGCATTTTTAACTGCCCGCTAGCCGGGATGCCTTTATTCGGCGTTTGATTGTTTTATTTTGTGACCCACCGGTTGGGTCTGATTTTGTTTAAAATGACGACTTCTTTGGCTGCTTTTGTGTTCCTCTTTATTTTTTTTACACCCCTTTTTTTCGCGGCCGTCTCCGGCCGTCATTTGGCCTCTGGCACACCCCTGGAAACGGCATCAGCCACAACGATCGCCACCCGGAGGAAATGTTGACCGATGCAACAGCAAAAAAAAACTGCATCGACGGTGGCACAAGTTACGCGAGTTGCTTTTTTCCCCGCCAGCGCTTCTAATTTTGGCACTCTCTCGACTACCGCCCAATTCGACGCCTTTTCCGGTGGAAAACAACCCTGGTCTCTTCTTTGGTAGCTCGAAATGTTGCAACGAGCCGCAAAAGGCTCCCAGCGGGAGGGCCCAAAGGGAAGCTTTTTATCTTACGCAGAATGCACAAAAAAGCACCGTTCCCTTTTTTTTGCAATTCGTTTGGCGATGTTTGCATGTTTTTTTTGTTGTTTTTTGCTCTCTTTGGTTGTCGCTGCTCCTGCCCAATCTTTACCATCAGATAACTTCTCCGCATCCACCGTTCGACATGGCACGAGAATGTTGAGGTTAGGTTATGGTATCGTATGACGATTAAGACGTGGTCGTACGGTGTTGTGGCACTTTTTTTTTGCTTGCCTCTCCCTTCGAGGTAGCTTTTTGCTCTTTTGTTTATGACTTCATTCCTCCGTTGGTTCCTTGTTTTTGGTGGCAGGGGCAAAGGCAGGATTCGTGTGATGATTATTTTTCACCCAATTGCCGATTAACTGTTCGATTTTATGTTCGCTTTGTGCGAGCCTGCGGGGAGATGTAAGCGAATGTCATAATTAGTGATTCAACGCATCAGGCAGCAGGATGTCAGCGAGGTCTTAAAGTGGCTCCGAAAAGGGATTGTGATGGCGATTAGGAATTTTTTTAATACATTAAACATTAAATTTTCATAACGCACTGTTAGCTGTTTTATTCAATTACCCACTCAACGAGGCAATGCATAAAACACTAACGAGCAGCATTTTCCACCGGCACTTAGCGCGCCGACGTAGTGTCAAGATATGAAGCCCGCGATCGCCGATCCTTCGATCGATCTGCCAGCATCGAGGTCAGGCATCGCTCAACCCCGGGGTGGAAAGCTGATTAGATTATTCTTTCCCTTACGCCCAGCGTCCCTTCGAAGATGGCGGCCCGATAAAGGAAAAAGTGCACCATCGAGTGCGGTCGCGGTGTGCCCGTGCAATTATCGTTAAACGCTTTTAATAAGCAAAACGGATACCTCGGCGCGCACTGACCCAGACGCGTGCAACTCGCAAGGGCCAATCACTTTTTTTTTTATCGCCAGCCATCAGTTTGGAGCGATAGTGTGTACGGGCTGGTTTTCCTTTTCGTCCGCGTCGCTTTGTTCCTGCTGCGTGTGGCTTCACGCGCGCGTATGCTGTGGCGTAAATGGCGCGCATAAAACAAACCAACATCGGTGTGCTATGTTGCGCGCGGTGGAAGTAGACAGGTAGTGGTCCCGGGGGGTAGTGCGCAATCAATCCATCTCGGCCCGCAGCAGAAGAAGGAGACATCTGCATCGTTTGGGAATGCGCCGTGTGCAGGCAAACGAACGTGGCGTTCTTCTGTTGATGGGCAGCGAGAGGAGATTCGAGACGATGAGGCCCTTTGGTGGGCTGATGGCGAGGCAAGTGGCTGACCATTTATCGTAGTCAACTGTCTTCAATAATAATAATAATAATAATAATAATGATCATCATCATCATCATCGTCCATGCCGTGGCTTTCGACCGTCATTGGTAACGGGTCGGATGGTGGCATCTTCCCGCATGGAAAAATCTCACAGGAAAAGGCTCTCCCTCGGTGGTGCCCAAGACTCCAACATCCGCTCCTTATCTATGGCTTCTTGTTGCGTGTGCGCAAACGCGTCTAACAAATCACCTGCGCCAATGATTAACTGCCCATTTTGCTGGCACAAATCGTAACCGTTCCCGGCGTGGGTGAAATGCCGGAAAAGAACGCAACGGTTCTGGAGAGAAAAACCGGACTTCTTGCCACGTGAGACTTTCACCGATTGTGTGCGTGACGATGGAAAACTCGGTGAGACTGTGGAATCCCGTATGGAACGCAATTGTTGGAATTTCTTCCACACTCGCGCTTAAACGTAATTATTTGTTCGTAACTGTGCGTCTGACAGCTATCAAAAATACTAATCCAAACGCTTGTTGTGAGCGCTCTCTAACGGCAAAAAAATACTCATCTGTCAACTACCGAAGGGTGCAAAAATGCAAACCTCCCACTCACTACATTGTACCGTTGGATAGAAGCATCGCGTCTTGTCGCATTTTACAAGCCGCCCGGAGCAGATGATTAAATTAAACAAATTCAACCCCTCGATCATGCCATCCATGGCCCGATCATTCCCAGCATACGGCAGAAAGCCAATGATGAAGTACCCACGGAATGCCATCGGCATGTCCGTGCGCAGTCACATTCTCGTGGGACAACATTTCGCACTAATCGTTACAGCGCAATCGCACCCAGCCCGTTACATTGTGGTCACTTTGTGTCCGCGAGGGCCATTTGCTCCCACAACGAACGTCGCCAACTGGCGTCACTACCGCGAGCTTATCTCGTAGCTTGTTGGGCCGCTTTTCATTTGTTTATTAATTTATAAATGTCTCTTTCTGTTTCTTCTCTTCCCCTCACCAGATTAACGTCGCCGTCCAGTGCCTGAGTACCGATTTCAGCAGTCAAAAGGGTGTTAAGGTAATGTATCTATCATCTGTTTGATCGCTTTGTTGCAATTATAATTTCGCTTGTAGTGATTGCTCAGCCGTCGGTCGCCTCGAAAGCTCCTAGATCCAAGGCCCCCATCATACGAAGGCTGAAGAAACCAAGAAAAAAAAGGCTAACCATACTCACGCAATCGTCTTCATCATCGCCTTCCACGGAGCGATCGTTTGCATCGTGATAGGTTAATTCGTTGCCCGATAGCTTGCTTTGGTTTTAAGGGGTTCGTTTTTTTTTTTGTTGTGCGAACCCGCGTGTGTGTTGTTTTCCAATCCGTTTCAATCCCTCGCGCCTGACCGGCCGTCATAATGCACATAATTGATTACTTAGCCCAGTCATGGCTCTCGGTTCTCTCGCCTTCCATCGATCGTTCCAACGAGCGCCAGCATGTTCGCGCCGTAAACGGGAGATCGATCGTTCGCCAACCGAGGCTATCGCTAAGCGACGTATTATTATTTATTTATTTATTTTCCTTTCGCGTCCCGCTACCGAACCACCCGACCCGTTTGCCATTGCCCCGGGTGAAAACCCGCAGGGCGTGCCAGGTGCCGCCGTTTGTGCACTTTCACGCGTTTTCACCGGCATGCCCGGGTGTGTAGATACATTTTTTTTTGCCTACTGCTGCCACCGCTTCCATTCGCTAGGATGGCGCAGCATCCTAACCACGGGCACTAAAAACCGTACGCTACATGCACGCCCTCTTGCGGGCTGGGGTCGCTTTCGCTGACAGCTTTGAATGATTGAGTAGCGGGTAGTTAGTTACCGGCTGTCATCGTGATATTTTTTTTTACTTCATTTCGCCTGCAGAAACCGATGCTTAGCGAAACGGGAAGGAGTTTGGCGGGTGAAGTAGAAAAAAAACTCGGTTAAGTTACTGGGTACGGCGAAATAACAACAAAAACAGACACCACGAGAGTGAAACAAGTCCTTTGAAGCCGTGTCAATGATCATTGCGCGCTCGTAAGGAGTCGCCGGCTCGGTGGTGGCTCATTATCATTATATGATTATTTGTTCATCATCGGCAAATTACGCTGAAATTGATAATGAGCAATTACTTGCGTTAGGTGCAGCAAGAAGTGGCTACGCTATGGGCAGTGGAGAATAATTTATGATCCATAATGGGATGGTCTCTCCGCGCAAGAGCCAAGCGTACGCGCATCCGAAAAAAACAACGGCATAACTAATGAGGATTGAATGGTTGTTGTCTTGTTTTTTTTTTCCTCTCTTTCGGATGACTTGAGTATACTGAGTGTCCCCTCTGTGGCACTCCAGTGTCGCCATCTGGCGGCAACTAATGAGTACCGTACCACAAATTTATTGCACCGCCAAATTGCGCTCGCGTCGAATTAAAAGCCAGCCATCAAAACCCACTCGCCATTTTATTGACCCGCCATCGAAACGCCATTCGCACGAGCCTATCCGCAAATAGCCGTACAATAAGTGCTAATCAACTCGTGCCCTAATCTCGCCATGTATGTCAAACGCGTCATTTGCGATCGTAAAGAATTGTTTTCGCTCACATTCTGGCACTGTTTGCTCGACCGTTGCCAATTGTTTAAGCTTGCAAACCAAAATTCTCGCGCCCACCGCAGAACCTGCAAAAGGTTTTGTTGACGAAAAATCTTAATCCGCTGCGCGCTTATCATAATCCGATCATTCACGGGCTGGATGAAGCCATCTCGGGCAACCCAAACGAACGTGGCCAGAAGGCGAAATGTCAGAATCGTTGATTGATCAATACATTTTCTAGTAATTAACGACAAGATTAAATTTAAATGCGTCTAGGCGGTTGGTTGTGAGCACGAAGAGGACGGAACCTTTGCCACTGTGTCCCATTCCTTTGTGCGCGCTTAAGCCCAGCGGAAATCGATTGGCGAGCCAGTTCCCATGAGGCCGATTTCTCGGGGTCATACGTAGGGAGCCTTTAAGTCAACGCTCGTCTATTACCACGGCCATACGCGAGGTGCGCGTGTTATGCTAATAATGATATAACGATTCGGACTTCCTCCGATCGGTGGAGGCCGTCGGATCGCAATCAAACGTCTAGCAAAGCCGGTGAGCTGGAAGTCCGCTGCCAGCGCCAATCCTCCACCGAGGTCACGCGCATAGCCTACTGATATACCTGCCCTGTTGTCTGTGGCTTCCAACCGAAACGCACCCTGCAGCACCAGCTCCGGGCGCGTTCCAGGTTGTTTCGTTTCGTTTCTGCACATGAACGACCCGCGTGCTACCTGTCCGATCAGGGGTCCGTCCCGGCCGGACTGGCCGTCTATCTGGCTCTCGAATCTAGAGCATGTCAATCGAAAGCGATTTGGATTTCGGATGGATGCCCAATTTCTGCGCCGTCCGATGGTTGTGCTACCCAATTAGCGCAGTTGCGCGCATGTGCTGCTCCTGAGCCGCAGGGCCAGCGAGGGCCACTGGTGCGGACGGGACGCGTCATGTCATTGGTGTTGGTGTTGAAGACTTTTGACATTCGATCGTCCATTCGAGGTTGGGAATTCCACCCAGCCAGGGTGAGATGTAACGGCGCGATAGCAGGACGAGCAGGCATGGTTTTATTTATTTTACATTATGATGGCTTTCAAGACCCGCGCGCATAGTTGAGGTTCGATTCTCGGTACCGCCGTGCCTAGGCACGTCCGGTGGCAAGTCCCCTCCCCCCAGGTTGGGAAGCATCGGTGAAACCCCCCGAGGGACAAAGCCTCCCCGTGGGCATCGAAATCGGATCGGTCTCGGACCGGTGGGATGGAGAAAAATCAACAATTTTTTATCTGCCTGTCATTTGAGATAAATCCATGAATGAACATATTATAATATCTATAATCATAAGAGAAAAGAGATCCCAACCTCAGGAGGAACTGTGCGGCGTTGGTCGAAGGCGAACGCAGCGCAAGGAAGAAAAGCTAAAATCCGTCCTATCCCAACGTTAACGCACGTTAAAGCAACGAGCTCAACGTTGGGAACTGAAACGCTCCAGGCGCTTCAGCCACCGAATGCGACAGGTGTGCTCCAGGCTAGGACACGGCAAAAGAGAGAGAGAGAGAAAGAGAGAAGAAGAGAAAAAATAACGCACAAAATAAACCGAAGAAATCCATTATACAACATGCGCGGTGGGGATATCGAGCGTACGACCCGGGAAACGCAGCGCAAAGCGAAACGAAGGGATAAGAAAAAGGCGGTGTGAGAAGACAAATCAATGACGGGTGGTGATAAAATAAAGTAAAATTTAATAAAAACCCCTTTGCGGCGGTGTCGGCTTCACGGAGCCTTCAGGAGGGCAAAGCATTAAGCGCTGACCATGGGAACAAGGATCCGCGGTCCTTAGTGCAACCGCTGGGGTCACCACATTAAGCCGGATCGCCACTTGTACTAAGCGCTTATCTAGGATCTTCCGGCGGGCGGACGATCTGTACAAAGCAAAGGAGGCGCTTATACATCGAAACCCTTCATTACCATTGCGTCACTCTTTTCGAGGTCTATCGCGAGGATCATAGATGATGTTCGTTAACTGGCGGGGTTGAGATTTTGGGGCATTATTTTTCCGTAAGGTTTCTAATTTTCCTCTTCATTTTCATTACCTTTACAGGGTCTGCCGTTGCACCTTCAGGTCGACACGTTCGAGGATCCGCGCGATACGAACGTTTTCCACCGGGGTTACTGTCAAATCAAAGTCTTTTGTGATAAGGTAAGTCGCCGTTTTGTTTGCTCTCTTGCGTAGTTTTTGTTGGTTCTTTTTAGCCCTTACTCCTTTGAGCATTATGTTAGACTTTTAAGCTTTACGATGGAGATTAGTTAATGAATTTGGTGATTCTACTTTCAACCCCGATTACAAATGAAACAAGTACATAAATTGCCACGATCATTTCATCGGGACTGCTTTTTGTTAAAAATGTACATTGTTCAAGCATGTTGAAGCTTTAAAAGAAACATATTTTCAAACTAGAGAAAACTATTTTCTCTATAAATGTCATATCTATTCTGTTATATTAAATGATACATGAAGGATCACTGTTCATTATTCAGTTGCATGGAGCTTCAGCACAGCGCAGATTGTCCTTTTCACATCGGCCAGCTCAAATGATAGTGTTTAGCTGCAACAAACTGCATGATCATCTAATATGAATATCAGTAAAAATGAAACGTCTCTCTTTGGTCCCCTTCACGGTGCTCGTTAACCGGCGAACCGTTTATCAACCTGACATACTTCTCCATATATTACAATGCACAAGCAAATCACACGCGCTCCGCCGCCATTTTGCAAGCGGCCACCGGCAACGGGCAGGAAGGTTCGCGGGCACATTCGAATGCAAATGAATGATAATTTTATGTTGATACTTCATCATCACGCAGCCCAGCATTTGGCCCGGCCTCCCGTACTTGATTCAATTTATTTAAAAAAAAATCCCCTCACCAACCTTCCAGGATACGCGAGAGACACTCGGCGGGCTCGGGCAGAAGGGAACCGAAAGAGGGAACACATTGTTGCATGGCGCATTGCTCCGCGAACTGCCCTGTCCGTGATCGGGCAGCAGCTTAATCGATTAAGCGGTGCCACCGATAGGCTGACGCACCTAGACCCGAGCTGATGCATCGCGATCGCTGGTGCACGGATCAAATTGCCCTGCGTGCGTGCGTCCTGGCCACGTGTGTGCGTGTGTGTGTGCGTGCTTTCCTTGCGTCCGGGCGCCATTAAAGCGGCACCGGCGCGCACCAACGGACGCTCCGACGGGCTGCAATTATACGCAATTTGTTCTATAATTGATGAAACGACAGCTCATTAAAGGGACATTGGACCGAAATTGGTGCGCGTCCGTGACTGTGCCGTGGGTCGCACCGTTTTTTTTTCCACCCAGGGCGTGCAGTTTTCGGTGGCGTTTCTTTGTCGCAGCGAAAGGGCCCGCCGGTGGAGCGATTATAGTCGAATCGAACGCGAACCGGGCACGCACGCACGCACGTTTTGTGCCGGCAAAATGGCGACCCGATCGTGCGAGGATCGCGCGGTTTCGAGGTTAAATCGATCCGGGGGAACCGTTTCGCCAGAAATGGAAGCGACATCGGATGGGATCGCGGATGGGGTTCAATAAACCTTTTTTTTTTTGCTCTCACTTCACCCGAGCCGCGTGTGGCAATGCAAAGTGTCACAGTGCGAGTGGAACAAATCGCGCACCATTAAGTGCGTCGCGATCGGGTAGCTTTTTGCGAGAAGACGCCGGGTACTTTGACTGCTCTAATTAGCGGTCGGAGCTCGATTGATATCGACGAAATTCCACTTTACACAAGTCGGTTGCTCCGTTGTCTAGCCTAGATGTGCCTCGCGATCAAAGTGTCACACCGTTTTCACACCACGTGAAGCGACATCTAGCGGACGAGGCCATAACCACCGCCTGCGAGGTATTAAAGTGGACGTTTTTACGTGCGCTCGCCGCGTGGATCGATAAAAAGTAATTATTATCGTCACTCCGGCCTGGCAGTACCGCGAAGCGAGGGTCCCTACCCCACCGTAGCGAACTGCGCCGTTCTGGAGAGTGGCGATTTGCATAAATACTGACCATCGTGCTACACACCCTCCTGCGTCGGAGGAACATCAACATCGATGGGCCCATTTATACGGCTAAGCTTTCTCGTTGCCAGCGAGCCGTGTCGGTAACGACGACACCGTACATTTCGTTTGGCCGACATCCGCCATTCCCGCAGGCTAGCGGAGACATTCCTGCCTAGGTGCCGAAGGTTAAACACGCTTCTGCTCCCTCGAGAATGGCAATGCGCGTGTTCACACAGCGTACCTGCGTACGCGGGGAACAAATCAAATTAATGGCAGGTGTTGCCCCGCTCGAGATGCCCTTTAGATCGCCGAGAGATAGTGGACCGTTAAACTAGGCAGACAGAGAGTGCGAGTCATTTTTCCGCTAGAGGGCGCTAAGAAACGATCCTCGGTCGCGATAGGCGATCGTTGTTTGGACTCTTTTCGCCAATTGAAGCTCTGTTTCGATCGTGCAATCGATAGCATCGTTTGTTGCGTTACATCAACACTACCCTGTCTCTCATCCACGTGTCTCCATTCCGTTTGATAGCCATCAGCGAAGAGAGAATGTCCAAATGACATGATCAGGGCGATTTCAGAGGGCCCAAAGCGGGCTTATCGGCCATCGACCATCGCTCCCTAATGTGTGGCGCTTTCCATTTTTCCCCCGTCCGTTACGAAACCGACGGTTAGCTTGAGGGCGTCAACAAAAATGCCCAGAATTCCCCACTTGCCCGTGTTTGGGTAACAATAAACTCGGGAGCCGGCTAGCTGTTCGAGTGGCACGAAAACGTCCCCCCAGGCGATGGATGCGTTGTCATCCGGGTGTGGCCAACGCACGTGTTTGTCACCCTTGCGACCGTGGTAGCGATAAGCGACCCCTCCGACCGGGAGTGAGCCGTCTGACAGGTGTCAAAAAGTACTCGAGCCTTCGAACCATCGAACCACGCCCGATCGCGATCACTCGAATTGATCGTCCGGCGAAACGTTAGCTACTCTGCACCGCACAACTGGCGGCCATTTAATCCGCCTTTATTGGAAGGTTGATCTAATGGGTCGAACAAATCACCCGTACATGCGACGGCTAATCTCGGCCCAGTCGAAGGATGTGAGGTTTGATATGCACTAGCATGGGACTGGTGGCATGCAGCAGGTCTTACTGCTCAACCAGGCAAACCAAGTCCGGTGGGCGGGCGAAACCGCTACGGCTGCTCCCTCGGTGCAAAACTAATTTGAATAAATTAATAAGAAATGTTTATGCAAAATCCCGAACCCGTGGTGCCGCTGGAGGTGGCAAAATGAAAGCAAAACCCTGACATTCGCTCGATCGTGTACGCGGAACGCGACAAGGGTACATTGTCACCGAATGCACCCAAGCCTGGAGGCATCCCTCGACCGAACCACAGCGAGGAAGTACACGAGTGCATATTCACGATATTGATTAGGTTTAATTGGCCCGCATGCAGCGCTGCCAGCGGCACTGCTTCGCTCGTTCACAACCACCTTAGCTTGGGTTGAAGAGTAGACATCGCGGCAAAAAAATATCCCGCGGAAGTACACAGCACAGCGAAACTGCCCCGTAAAGTACCGCGTGAAGCGTGTAAAACGAGAGAGAGAAAAAAAACGCGAAATAAAGCACTACCTCCACATTCTACCGGCGCGCCATTATAAAATCATTTAATTGAGCCATTTATATATTAATTATTCATTTTTATCGCCACTCGGGTGCTGCTGCATACGATCGCGACGATGTCGCTTGGTGCCACCGCGCATTACCGCAACCAAGATGCTGCAGCAGCAGCAGCAGCAGCAACAGCAACAGCAGATGCTGCACATTCTAGCGCTGGCGACATGGCGCTAATGACGAATGGGAAATCGTCAGCACAGTCTGCCTGCCTCGTTCGTCGGTGGTGGATGGTAAATGTCCCGGCGCTGTGGGATTTGTTTCCTCTCGCTTTTATCGCCCCGTTTGGACAGACTCGCTTAATGAATGATCTTTCGCGATCGGGCGAGGAGAACACACCGGCCAGCCAAGAAAACCGGCCACCGAGCAAACGGTTCACAATTCGCGTATCGCTTAAGCTAAGTACACATGTAGTACACACACGATAACCGCCCGGGTTACTTATCTCAGTTTCCCCGCCAGATGGCGCTCGAACGGACGGGAGCCACTCCATTCACAATATTTCGACACACCAACCACCCGAGCGAGTGCGGATTAAAAAGCATAAAACTTTATATCTATCGTGGGTCCCTGGGCTGCTCGGAACCCGCTGCTGTTGGCCATCGCGACACACTTGTCGCTATCGCGGCCACATACACGCGGTACAACCACTTGTCAGCCACGGTACAACTGGGCGATATCGTAAAAATAAACAAGCAGCCACGGCCGCGATCCCGATGCGTGGCGTGACCGTTTCCGTGGAAAAACAGGGGCCTCCTGTTGCGCTGCGTGGTAACAATTTTTCAATAAATTTTATTGAAGCGATAATGGCCGCAAGTCATGATTTCTGAAAAGGAAGCGGGCAACATTGATAGATGGTGTGTGCCGTTGGTTGGAGCCTGCATTTGGTCTGGTGCCGTGTGCGTTCCGAAGCGTAGCCAGTCGCACCGAGGATGTCACCAGGGAACAGGTCCCGTGAGGCTGGTACACTTGTGCGTTTTGTTATTATTACTTTTTTTTTTATTCATTCCCACTCGTGGTCTCGTGGACGCGCGATCCTACCGGTGGCTCATTACTTTCGCACGTCGCCAGATATTAACAATGTTCTGACATTTCCGAGCGTCCCGAACGATGGCCGTGTTCTGGCTGGTCACCACGCATTGCACAGCTCGTCTGACGAGAACGTACGACTTGTACCATGTCGCTGTTTTGTCGCTAATGAGCCGTATGGAGCAAACTTCCGTTTCTTGTTGGAGTGTGTGTGTGTGTGTGTGTTTTTCGCCTTCTTTCGTTCCGTTTTTTTTTTATTTATGTTCACCACATTTCGCATTTCGTTCTCGTGCACTTTTTGCGATTGTCGAACGATATACATTCCGTCCGTTCATTCTCGACAACGACGACGAAGGATCGTTCATTTGATGTTGATGGACGAACGTTTAACGAAATTATTTTTTCAAGCCCCCACGACTTTGTAAGCCTCATTCCTTTAGCGAAATTTGATCCATTATTGTAGCTTTCACTTTCCATCGTGTTTTACACACGCATTTGATAACGAAAGCTAAATAATCTTCTTTTCCATCTGAGGAGCATCATCGGGATGTGTGCACCACAAGGCAAAGCTTTATGAGAGCATTAAATTAAGATATCCATCGGCGCTCAGTTTCGGCAGCCCATAAAATATGTTTGAGAAGAAAAAACCCCCCTCGTTCCATTGACCGCCTGAAGCGAACGCTGCGCTCCCCGTATATCAGCGCAAGATTTATGAACGGGGGCAAAAGCCAACCAACCAAGGCCCTGGTGAATGGTCGATCCCGTCCGGTGTTCGTTACTCGCTCGTCTGGCCGGACTCTGGCTATCGTTCCTCCTAATAAATCTGCTAAATACTCCCTACCCGATATGATCCGGTGCCACCTTGCACTTGCTTTCCGCGTTCGTCCTGAATGCCTAAACCGACGCGTCTGGTGCGACGCCAGCGTATCTCCGGTTCGATCATCCCTCTGGCTCATGCGGCGTATGGGGTTGATCGATCTCTCGGCGTGGTTAATAAATTATCCCACCTGCCCTGCTAAGCCTGGCGACCTAATCCAGAGCTACGATCTTCGAAGGAGCACGCGCATTCGCGAGGCGGCTTCATTCCGTGGCCAGGCCAAATTCGAAATCAACACATTTTTTTTCGCTCACAAACCAACGCAACAATGCTGATGCATGCTAAAGTTTGAGCAAATATCGGATTATCTTATTTAGGTGCAAATATTAAACGCGCGCGCTACCACCGGACCGGAATTCCTCTCCGATCGGACCGTCGCCGTAAAGGAGGTCATCGGTGTCAGTGGCGGTTTTTTTTGCCTTCCCCATGTGGAATGATTTATATTTGCTTCAACAGCGTCCACGCGGGGATTCAAATGCCGTGTGTCTTCCTCTTTTGCTCACACGCAGTTCTATTGCGAACTGAAACCCCGTGTCTAACGTATGTAAATTATTGGCATGATTTTTGTGATTTATGTGTCGCTGATAAGAAAAGCGAAAAAAAAAACAATCGTAACGGTCCTTCACCTGCGCCTCGGTGAGGTTTTGTGCTAGAAAAAAAGCTGCTCTCGATGGAAATAGTGAAGATACGGCAGATGGAACGGTTTACTCGCTGCAGTAGCGTTCCAAATGGTCAAAGCGTACGCGTTCGTCAACAATACCGCCATTCATCTAGCCGCATCGATTCTTATTGCTTTTGTTCGGCGCGATCGGAAAAACGAACGTGGTTTATCTTCCCTTGGAGCTATGATAGGTTTATTATATACCCCAGCCGGAGGTCCCTACGGGTCGATCACACGTCGTTATAAAAACGAAATATATTGCGTCCCCGATTAGATGTATGTTTCGTTCGTTTTTGTTCGACCGCGACTATCCACCGGTAGGGGGGCTTTATTCGAGACACCAGTGACCGCTTTCGCAATATTTATGTCTGCATTTGCATGATAAGAAGTCACTCTTCATCGATCCGCCGAATGCTCGAAAATGCTCACTCGAACGGTATCTCGCACTCGACTTGGGCTCGCAGCAAGCGACGAACCCCCTTTCGAACCGACCTACGAATGGGATATTATGTGAAAACCGTTCGCTTGGGACGGTTTGCTTCGCTCGCATGACGCCATTCACGCCACAGCCACATCACGTCCATTAGTGGACAGCCGAAAATTGCCAATTACGCGTGTCGGATGCAAAGTGTCAAAATATGACAAACTTCTTCGTGTGAATTCCCACCGGTGTCGCGCGTCGGCTGGAATGGGTTGGATGGTTTGGGTGGAAGCCAGTGGTGCTCGAAAAACCAAAAATAAAGCAACCCCAGCGGGAACAATTTACTTGCCGCCTTGCTTACCACCCGAAGCGTACGCCGGTGCGTGAAAGGGCGAAAGGGAAAACAGAGCGAAGTACTTGTTTTTTTTTTCATTCGTCTCATCCCTTGAAATGCCGCATGCAGTGCAAGGTGTAAAAAGCATAAAAGCCTTACCCCAAAAAACCCGCAACCTTTACGCGTTGGTTTGTGTGTGTGGTGTGAGTATGTTTTTTTTTCATTCCTGCATCCTCCGGCGTTGTTCTTTTAGCACGTTTTTGGGTATTTTTTTACGTGAAAAAAAAACACTTCCTTCGCATTTTATTTTAGGCCTTTTCCGTATTTTTTCCACTTTTGAATCCTGGTGCACACTGCTGATGCTTGCATCTTGCGGCATTGGCTGCACTCGTAAAAATGCGCCCATTTCAAAGGATTATTTACCGGCGTAATGTGTTTCTCACGATTTTCCCAACGCTTTCCCGACGACCGGCGGTACCAAGCGAAAGTGCGCGCTGGTCTCGCTTTGTTATCGATGTCTCCTTCTTGGGTCGTTTTTGAGGCGCAACCTCCGCACCCAGCTTCAATAGCTCCTGTGCCGAAGTCTTGCTTTCCACATTTGTTTTAGGGCTTGTTCAAATTATTTCACACATCCATGCCAACGTTTGGAAATGTTTTAGCAAAATTTAACCACATACACTCCCGATACCGGCAAAATACACACGTGCACGCGCGACAGCCACACTGAGTATGATGAATGTAAGACAACATAATTCTCATGTTGGCGAATAATTGCGTGCATGATTGTGTGCCCGCGCGTTGCGGTTGCGTTCCTCCTCGGCCCCTCGGGCACCTCGAATGGCCTCGTCCTGATGGAAAACCGGGCCCGAATGTAGCCCAACGACCGGCCCGTTGGTCGTCGTAAATGTTTATTAAAATCCCATTATTCTTTCATTTTGCATCGCTCGCGTTTATTCCACGGCTCGCCCGATGCACCTACCAAATGCACCGAATGCACCCTCGGATGCATCCCAGGGAAATCACACGCCGAGCCTTCTCCCGGGGAGTGTGTATGGATGTATTTTTACGCATTGCAAAACGATCTACGATCACCTTGACTGCTAAGATACGGCTCGGTAGGGAAATCGATGAGTCAGCGATGCACCGGAATTTACTTAGAGCCCGAGGCAAGGTAAAAGATTCCCTAATCACTTTGTGCAACAAAAAAAACATATAAAGATGCACCAGAGGCCTCCTACAATCCAACGTCCTGCAGTTGCAGTTAGCGGCAAGCATCGAAATGACACTTGTCAGGTTGTACTTGTGGCCGTGTACGTAAACTTGCCCCCAGGCGACATTACAACGGGCCACAGAATATAGTCCGGCTCATGTGGCGATCCCAACAGCTTCTATCCCGAGGGGACATCATTAAATGGGGTGTAAATTTATCCAGACGCTCGACCGTGTCGCTTTGGGTGAGATGCGTTGAATGTTGAGCGTTGTGCTTAACGGGAATATGTGTTCTTTGGACTACCGGTTAGGGATATGAGTGGTTGAGCTGTTTTTTGTTTACTATTTGAACATTTTTATAGTGCTATTTGTGCTTTGGAATGGATTTTCCGCATTTTAAATCAGTGTATCTTTAGCATAAAACGTAATGTACGTAAAAACGTTTTGTAGTTCGAAAAAAACGTGTTGACTCCAGAATTCCAGTTTAAGAAGAAAGTTTCACTTTATGAGACGCATTTTACTACTGTTTTCGCTTATTAAACTTTTAAGTAAGTCGTGCCATCATTCCACAAGGCACAAGTTACGACAATTTTACTGTGCTACTTGTAAGCAAACCAAAAAAATCCTTAACGGACACGTACATCATCATCATCACTTCATCGAGCACGAACAAATGAGCATTTCCGCAACGGTACGAAGGAAGAAAACCTCCTGAAACTGCTCGCTCCACTCCAAGCCAAGCACGCCATACGAATGCGAAACGAAATTAAACCTTCATTCACATTATCGGCCGCTTTCCACCGGGCCGCAGCGCAACCTAATGGACGCCCGAGAATCGGTCGTAAAAATCTGAAATAGTAACTCCGGTGCGTTTATGGCTCCCCGAGCGCGCTAAAGCGGCTTCCTGGCGTGGATTCCACGGCTCACGAGCCGGTGCACGAAATCGCTTTCCAACCGGACGCCTGTTCTACCGCGGGAACGCAGAACCAGCACACAGCCTTCAACCTAGCCGCCTCACCACTCGGACGATCCCATATTTTATGCTGTAATTTGCAATTTAGCTCCATGTGCACTTCTGGGGCGCGATGCGCAAAAACACCGTTCCACGCGGTGATGGTTGGCTTTTTTTTTCGTGTTTCAGCTACCCCCGTGGAGAGGGAGAAAATCTGCCCTCGAAGAAGATGCTACCGCGGCCATTGATGTGCACGATCCTTCCCCAACCGGAGGCACAGTATTTGCACTGCGGTTTATTAAGAGTTAAGCACATGTGCACGGTGCACTGGTGGCGCTCGCCAGCCCGATGGTTGGGTTGTAAAGTTTTATACGAGTTCATTTTTAACCCCGTTTTCATTAGAGACCCGAGCGCCCGACAGGCTTCTGGGAAATGGCTTTAAAATAAGCCTTCTTCTCTTGCGTTGCCGTGTTCCGAGCTCGGCTCACACACGCCTGCATTACAAAGATGTTCCATAATGTAATGATCATCATAATCATAAAAACACATTTCGCTGCCCCCGACGGGTAGCGCTTCGGGCGCTAGCGGGTGACGGTCCGTGCAGCAAGGATGATGAGATGATCCTATTACCACCGCTCAAGCTCGTCCACGGCGCGCGTTTGTGGAGCCTGCAATGTACGCTCTTCTGTTTCTGCAGCGCAGCATGCGAAGCGGCAAAAAGAAGCAGAAAAAAATGCATACCTACGTCTGCAGGACGGATGCACCCGATGCAAGTAACGGAGTGCGTCATTTCTCCACGGTTGCCCGGAAATTCTTCCCGCAAGCGCGCTTTCCCTTCAGGCGTGCGAACGCGCGCTCAACCACTCGAAGCGCATTTTTATTGTGTCAATCATTCGTACGCAAGCATCAATCATTGCGAAATCGTTTCCGCTTCGTTCAAACCCTGCACGATGCGAGGGAAGCCCCATTTGCCTATCTGGACAAATTTGTCTTGGATTTGTGCAAGCGTAACGGAAAGTGTGCTGCCATGCGCACGCGTAATCGCGCCCTCTGGTGGCGGCTAGCACGAAGCTGTCCGCTTATCACCGTCGCCCGGCGTCCTGCTAACGGAACTGTCAAAATACTGCGCACGAGTGGGGCGTTGGACGCCCGTGACCATAATTAATGCCCTTTCGTGCCGTGTGCCCGCAGGATCACCGGTCCGTCCTTATACGGGTGCGGATATTTAGCCACCTAATCCCACGTGGGCTCGATTCCGTGCACGAGACCGAGCATCCTGCCGTTCCAACGAACAGGTGGTCGATTCACCGCGGGATGATCCCCGACGGGCGGAGTAAGGTGAAACCACCGGCACCGGGAAGGATCAATTTGTTCGGGCCGTTTCGCCGCACGCACGCGGAGAGTAGAAATTAATATAATCATAAATTATGCACGGTCCGATGTGGCCCAGCAGCAGAACGCAATGGCGATCGTTCGAGTGCGCTCGCTTCCGTTCGACTTCGCGTGCACCCAAGGTTCACCGTGGAGGCTGCGCTAAAATTACACCTTCCGAGCGCGAAACAGAGCCCAACCACACACACTCACACACACACATGTGGTTGGAGATCGGTGAGGCCGCTACAGTTACGCATGCGCGAGATCCTGCGGAGTCGGCGCGCTAAAGACAATGTAGCTCGATCGCGGCAACCGAACACGCGCGCGTGTGGTACTTCTGCGATCGCATGATCGCTCAATGATTAATCGGCGCCCGGGTTTTGGGATCCCCGCGAAGGAAGCCCACTTCGAGAAGCCCGAGATAGTGCGCTCGTTTCCGGTCGCGAAGCCGCCATGTTGGGTCGCCATCACCTGGCCAACATTGTTAGGGCGGTGACCTCATTTGTTTCGTGTCTCGGGAAAAAGCTCTGTTACACGGTCCTCGTGATCCCCATGACGGTAAAAAGAAACCTTTCTTGCCCCGTTAGACCAAACGCGATGGCGCAATTTGTCGCGTGGGGGATTGGGATCTTTCTTTTTTTTTGCGATGGCCGTTCCATGCCGCTTCACCACTAGGCTCAAATTTAAATCTCCGCTCGCGCGCACGCGCGCGCAATACAACGGTCGAGCAGCGCGGGAATGGAGTGAATTAATAAAATCATTTGAAAACCTATTACGGCCGCTGACAGCGGTGGAAATTACATCGCACTCACGGTTACTTCGCACCCTCACCGTAGCCCTTGGTAACCGACAAAATGGCCGCACCGAAGCCTAGCGCAAATAATCCCATCAAAACGGCTGTTGCTGTTGCGATCGCCATCGCCTGCGAGTGTGTTTGATGGTAACGTACCCATCCTATTCTCTCCCTCATCTACCCCGTGACCTGTACCCCTGCACCGCCGCTCACCACGCGGGCTGGTGCAACAATATTTTAGCCATTTTTAATGAAGATAAGCCTCGTATAATCTGTGCTATAAAAATGAAAAATATCTACATTGCGCTGTCTCGGTGTCGTGGCGGGTTGGCAGGGAATGGTGCTGGGAAGGTAGGAACCCTTCACTTGTTGCACCACCCGGGTCCGAGTGGATTTGCGAAACCCATCCCACCCAACGACGGCCCATCTCCACTGGTCGATTCGTCGTATGGAAATTCCTTCCAAACGCATCGCCTGCACCGTTGGCGATTACAGTTACACCGCTGCTGCTGGGGTGGCTTCTCTCGGGCTGTTACCGGTTGGGCGAATTTTCCCGCCACATCCGCGAAAACCCTCCAGGGCGTGTGGAATCCGATGCCTCGGCTGGCCTCCTCTCGGTGTTTGGATTTTGATTTTTCCCTCTGTCCCCACCGTTAGCCAGCTAGTGTAACGAGCGGTTACAGGGATGAGATCACGTTAACGGAATGAGATCATCGCGATCGCGCGCTGCGGGTGTCGCCCTGGGGTGGAAAGGGATGTTGGAGCTATTTTATGGGTACCTGGCTCGGACATTCAACCATCGCGGTACGAGTACCACAATTATCGTTTAGTTTAAGCCTAATCCTAACGACGGAGCTAAATGCGCGCGGAATTAAGCTGATCTTACGTTTTTTTTTCTCTTCTTTTTTCTCTCGTTTTCCCTTGCTAGGGTGCTGAACGTAAGACACGCGATGAGGAACGGCGAGCGGCGAAGCGCAAGATGACCGCCACCGGCAGGAAAAAGCTCGACGAACTGTACCACCCGGTGGTGGATCGGTCCGAGTTCTACGGCATGAGCGATCTGATGAAACCACCCGTACTGTTCTCGCCCTCCGAGGACATCGATAAGGTATGTTATGAACGCCCCCTGAGAGGGTTGCCAACCGATCGATAACGCATCATTCGTTACTCTTTCCTTCAACAGCTTACATCGATGGACATGCAGTTCTACGGTCACGATGCGGACTCACTGTCCGGCACCTCGGACAACGTCAAATCGCCCTTCCTGCTGCACGCCAACAAACCGGCAACTCCGACGCTGAAGTTCCACAATCACTTCCCTCCGGACGTACCGACGTGAGTAGAGCGAAAAAGTCGGCTAGAACTTCCAGTTTCTCGCAAGGATGCCCCGGCAACGACGGATGCGTCGTCCATTTTCCGGGTGCGCAACGGTGTGGCTTTGTACTAATCGGTTGTTTTTCCTCTTTTTCTTATTCTTTTCAATTTTGATTACCAATCATGCAGTGATAAGAAGGATCCGAGCATCATAATGGACGGTTCAATGGTAGCGAACTCGATGGTCGACTTTACGCCTCAGATCAAGCGCCAGCGAATGACGCCACCTCTCAGCGAGCGTGTCATGTTGTACGTGCGCCAGGAAAACGAGGACGTTTACACACCCCTGCACGTGGTGCCTCCGAGCACGGTCGGGTTGCTCAATGCGGTAAGTACCGAGTTCTGGTTGCTTCGCTGTTACGCTGAATTGGGTGGATTTGGGAGGCTTGATCTCTCAAAGCAACAAAGCAAAACAAAATTCGGTGGCATCTCCCACGGTTTTTTTTTCTCAGTAAAGTTTTGCTTTCGTTATTCCACCCATGCCCATAACCACACCAACAGATCAAAATTTTAAAAGCACACGTGCACAACATGGCAGCTGTCATACGGTGGCGGTGACATTTAGTACATCGCCCACTAGATTAGCCGAATGTCACTAGACGTGCGGCAAGAATGACAGCTGACATTTGTTCGAATGAATAGACAAAAAAGCTCTATCTCTCACCAATCGGAAGAATAAAACAAAAACCACACTGCCCTACACATTTGCGCCAATAACCAATATTTGTTGTGTCGATAACGGGATTAATCACTGCACCCTTTAACGATGAAGTTGCCCCCCTCCCCCTTCTTCCCTTTACCAAACCCCACCCACGCGAACTGCTGCACCGGACTAGCAGGTGTTGGCAGCGTTCAAGCTCTAACCAGGGTTCGCTATGGTCAGTCGACCTGACCTTCGATGCACACGCCATGTTTCATTTTGTATTTCTTCGTTTACTGTTTAATATAACCTACCAGCCAGCCATACCCACATGCTTCTTCCTGGTTTCCCCCCCGAAAGTCGATTTGAAAATCGAAAGCCGATAGTTGAAGCGGAATAATCCTGAAAACAAATGAACCCACCCCACGCCATCCCAACTAACCGCTGATGCCAGCACCATGTCAAAGACGTTCAGGCTTTACGTGATAAGGATAGCTAGTACAAATACGTAACCATCCGGAAAATACAGCTCGTTCATTAAAAAGAACCTGCAAATACTGATGGTGTGTCACTTTGTCTCCTTCTGCTATGTGCTAACAACCCAAATGCACGATCAGCGAACCGATCGAATTCGAGTAACTATAACATAATTCTCATTTGCACCGTTCAATGCATGCCAACCACTTATTCAGTTTGCTAATCGGATCAGAATCGTCCAGGCTCTTGATTGGCGACAGCATTTCAGGGTACTCTTTCGCGGTCTTTGAAAAACGATCCCACAAAGACAGGATAGGGCTGGGCTCGCAGGTCTTGAGATAACGTTCATCTAATCACCTTAATTCATGCGCCCCGCGGCGAGTACCGCAATCGACTATCGAGATGTATTGTTTATTGGCACAGATTGTAGTTGTTTTATTCGTCCCGAGTAGATTGTCACAAAATGAAGATAAAGAAATGCACAAAAAAGTGCATCGTGTCCCATCGACGGCCATTTTTGCGCGTGTTAAAACATTTGTCTGTTATGGTTTTTGAGTTATCAGTCCTTCTCCCTTCAAACGCCAAATTGTCGGTCGTCTTGATCACACACAATCTCTCTTCTCTCTCTCTTGCATTGCAGATTGAAAATAAATTCAAAATTTCTTCATCGAGAATTAACACTATTTATCGCAAAAATAAGAAAGGGTAAGTTTTGAGTTTCCTTCCGATTCGAATATCTATCTACTCCTTCAATCTTTCTCTCTCTCTCCATCCTATTACTTTCTTACGTTTTTCGTTGCGATTGAACGATCTTCTTGTTTTTGTTAGATCGTATTCTTTCCTTTTGATAGTTTGTTAGTTTGTATTTTGTTTTTTTCGTGTTGATATTTTTTTTCGCATTGTTACGTTTTACACATTCTGATCCTCCGTGAAAGTAGATTAGATTAGTAGATTGGTTTTGTTTTTTATTTTGCTGGTTTATACCTATACCTACGAACATAAGCTGTCAGATATACACTTTTACGTTAGTTTTCCTTAAAAACCAAATGCTTGTAGTATTTTCTTTAGCAATGCTACATACTGGCTACTAATACAACGGTTTCAATGTTATATGTTAATCTAACCCAATTTGCAGAAAAGTGATCGCTTATAATTGTTCATTAACATTACTACTTTGTTTAGAGGCTCTTTTGCTAACATACTCAAGTAAACACAGCTACTATTAATGGGTACTCTTATACACAAACCGTACACGTGCAGCGAGCCGTAAAGCTCACTCCTCTCACACACATTGTAGACACGAAACGTAGTGTCCTTAGTATACGTCTACGTAGTGATCATCATTTTCGCGTGCTACTAGAGTGCGCTCTTTTCTATCTCCTACACCGCTAGTGCACGAGTAGAGTCAATCTTGGTCTTTCGCGAAGCTTTCCCTACACAATTAATCAACGCCTATCTTCTTGTTTTGTATCCTTTTCTTTGCAGAATTACGGCGAGAATTGACGACGACATGATCAGACACTACTGCAACGAGGACATCTTCATCCTGGAGGTCCAGCGGTACGAAGAGGACCTGTACGCCATCACGTTAACGGAGCTGCCCACACACTAAACCGTGGGCCGTTCGCACCTTCTCTCCCGCCTTATTTCAACCCCAGGGGAGGCGTCCGCAGTGCCATACAATTGTGCGCCATCATGCCCCACCTCTACACATCCCTTTCCCCACCTAATCGCACGCTAGTACTATGTGCGTGAGCGTGGGAAAGTGGAAGTGGAACAAAAGGAAAATCAACCTATGCAACACTCTTGCCATCATCAGCAGAAGCCGTGCCAAGCCGTGTCAACTGACGTGCCAAACGCAGCTAACAGCATATAACATACAGCGTACACGATCCCACAGCAGGAGCTTCAATCCGCGCGAGAAGGCGCAGGATCGCGTACGTTTATAAGGAATTTTCGTTAAGTTTTAACTCGTAGCAAGGATGAGACATGTTAGACATCCATCAGCGCGCCCTCTCTCGTTCACAGCTAGGTCACAGACGCAGCTGCGGTGTACGCAGTTTCGTTTTATCTTCTCTTTTTTTGTCTGCTCTTAAAAAATGTTTATTAATTTCATCGAACATCGAAACAGTACATGCGTATAGATAAGTGTTTTTGCGTAGTAGTTTCTTTTTATTATTTTTTTTTTTACTTTAACAATGTCGTTTTTATGAGACTATGTTAAGAAAAAGACAACCCCAAGGTTTCATGCCCGTAGGCGTTGTTTTTAGGAGCATTTTCCCCGGAAACCCCCCAAACCGACAGGTGCAAAGTGCAAGCGCATACATCGCAGGCATGCTCCATGGGGGTGGGAGCTAACATAAGCTCACGAGTGTCGAAAACTTTGTACATAGCAGCCGAGTAGTGTAGAACAATATGTGCGCGGCAAAGCGAGCACCAGACGAAGGATGCGTTTAGTGGTTTAGCGTAGCGTTTTAAGTTAGCGAATTAGCGTTGAGTGTCTATTATTTATTTTGAGCTGTAGTACTATCCACGGTTCGACCGTTCGACCTGTTACGGGGCGTTTTGGACATTTTAGTCCGTACCTCCCTTTTAAATTTTTTCTCCACTTGAAACCCTCCTTTTTATTGTTTTCGTACGCGTTTACCAACGTCGCATGTGCCTCCTCCTGGGAGCCGCATTGCGAGAATGGAGTACACGGTGCACGTTGCATTTAAAAGTTAGTAGGAAATAGGATTTGCTTTTGTTTTTTTAATATATCTGTTCATGTACTTTCTTCTAACCGGGACATTAGTGACTTCCCTCCTCCAGTACAGGCCATTCGTTTAATGAGATCTCAAAAAGGACAAGGAAGCTCAGAGGCCACCACGCCATAAACCGGGGAAGATTTTGCAACAGTAGTAGAGCAGGAGAACGCTCCTTGACCTTGAGGTGACCTTAAGGGTTGACAAATTAGGCACCGTTGCGTAGGCAGCATAGACAAGCTCAAACATGGTAGCGATAGGTTTTCTTTCATTATCTTTTTTTTCTCCCACGGCGTGGGAGAAGCGGTTTCACCGCGACGAAGCATGCAATATTAACAATAGACTTTAGAAGTTACGTACGAGCCCAATCCATGGTTCAATGCGCTTGAAACCGGCGGGACGTACCGCGTCTTTCGCTCTGGGCTTCCCAGCACGGATCGGGAGCTTCTCCAGCACGTCCCGACTTTTGCAGCACCAGATCCATGACAGTATTTGTAATGGTTGACGTGAGCGTGAAAAAGGAATTCCACACCGGCAGGTCGGTCTGCGGTCGAACACGTCATCCGTGTGACCATGCAACTGCCATATTTTGGAGTTAAACATGAAACAAATGGTTTAAAAAAATCATATATATGTATCTAGGAGCATAGTGAGTAGGACCCGCCATGCAGCGGCATTTTGATTTCCGACAGCGGGCGCGGGCCGTGAATTTCAATTATTATCTAATTGTTAAGTACCTGAGGCGCGAACTTGCATCTTCTAAACGATGCACAAGTGCCGTCGAATCGAACCGTGGAAAGGGTTGGACACGATTTTCGCTTCGTCCCTACAAGCCCTATGGTCCTCGCGCGAGGACGATAGGTTGCGCGATCCTTGCGAACGCACCCGACGGCAACTCCTGGTAGGACCGGGAAGGTGGAAACCGCGAAATGTGAACATGTGATATTTACGAGAAGGACGATAGTGGGCAAGGACAAAAGAACGATCCAGGCGATATGTGTCCTTTTTTTTTGTTTGTTTTTGGCCGAAGCGGTTCCGGTTGGTGCCCGCTTCCTGCAGCCCTGCATTTAACATCGAAAGAGGACTGCATTTGGATCTGCAGGACTGAAGTGAAACAAAACACTGCAGCTAGAGCCCACAATTTGCTAATCGATCGAGTTGCCATAACACACGTGTAGCGAGGGGAAAGCGAGCGAGGAGTGAGCATTTTTGTTATATAATTATTTCGTTTACTTGTAGGAAAAAAAACAGCGCACAAAAAATCATTACTATTAATAGCAGCGAATAATCAATAGCGTATTTTAGGGATTTATCTCTTTTCGTTTAAATCACGCTCTGTGGTATTCTCCCGAGGTGGCCAAAAGTCGGCATTTGTCAGGATGTCGAGTAGGGACTCTTTTTATTTTAATTCTGCAAAGCCACAAAAATGGCGAAGATTTCCCGCGGGTGAAACGAAATGGAAAAGCTAGCTTAGTAGGACCTTATTAATCGTAGTAGCCTAGGATAGGAAGGCGCTCGGACGCGCTTCCGTGAAATGCAATATTAATTTTACTGAAAATAGTTTCGACGGACAGTTGAAGTAGGTCGCCTGGAACAGATAGAGGATGGTTTCGGGCTCTAGCCCTCGGCGTAGGAAACACGTTAAAGCAAGATAAATTAGGTTCTAGTGCACCGGTAATCGAGTAGTGCGACGTTAGAGAGGTTAGCCATCATTTCCGTGTAGCTTAGCAAACCTAACCGTTAAAAATCTGACCTATCCGCTCTGTATCCGCTGTACTTTTTCGATTTTATGATGATCATTACACTCTCTCCTTGAAAAGCACGAGGAAAATGAAGGCGAGTGAGAGATAGAGAGAAAGCACACGCTCAAGAGATAGAGAGAGAGAGAGAGAGAGAGAGAGAGAGATAGGTTTTAGTGCTAAGTAGACGTTTAGCGTCTAACATTAAATCCCCCAACCATACTTTCCTTAACAGACGAGCATTTTGTATTGCATCCTGCGTTTCTTGTAGTGTAATCCTTTCGGATTCGTGCATACTTTTCCAACTGTTTAACATTTTACAATGCAACACCTGCAAGCGAGCAAACGAAATGCTTTCCAGCCGACATTCCAAGCTAGCGTTCTAAGCGTTCAAGTATTATTGTAAGGACCTTTTTTGTTTTTAATTACCGTCCTTCGGATTGCCATTCCCCATTTTCATCGTTCATTTTGCCATGAGTGAGCGCGCGAACGGATGATCCTCGTCCCTTTCGTGGGAAAGATCCTCGTTCCGTCTCAATGTCATATGTCGTCCTTCCCCACCCGCCAGGAATGCACATACTGATGCGCGTTTCAGTGGTCGTATGTGATTTCCGTCATTATTATTCCGTATTTTATTATGTGTTTTTCTTTTTTTACAAACTAGCTACTAAGTACTAGGCGGTAGTTGAGATCGTAATTAGTGTTTTAACTGTAAGCGAAGGGAACATTAGAAGGCGTGAAAACAAAGCAAAAAAAGCGTAAAGCATCAGGAAGAACTAGATGCGACTGGAAGGAAAATTTGACCGAGAAAAAACCATGCAAGACACAGTGTTGCCTTGGGAACAATGCGTGACGGAAGGAGCAAGCTAGGCATAAGATCCTTTTTTATAACTGTACTGTTATATTTTATTAATTGACGTCGAAAAGAGCGTTTAAATATAATTTGAATTTAGAACATTGAATAACATGCGTTTTATTATATTTGGAAAGAAAATTCAATTTGAATCGTGCAATATCGTTTAATTTTCCATTTTCCTGCGCCCTATTGCATGCAAGTGTTGCATGCGATACGCTGCATGCAACCAATGAGCTTGCACGCAAATCGCAGCTTCAAATCGGGCCCCGGCGACCAGCGCAAGTCAAAGGGTCGCAGGATTCTCAGGAGGCTACCTCGACTGGTGCTGGTTAAGGTGCCTATCGACGACAACCATTTTGATCGAACAACGATCTCAGGTTATCTTAACCGATGCTTAAATGACTGCCGCTTGGCGTGCCGCTGTACAAATTATTTTGAAACGCTTAAAAATAAACGCTTCAAAATTCGCAACGACGAGCATCCAGGCCTTGTAAGCATTGTATAATTGCAGCAAAAATGAATTAAAACAATTATCTGCCATTATTTAACTTAAATTGAGGTAAAAATTTGCGTATTTTTAGCATATAAATAGAACTTGCCTTCATTTTTTAAACGAAGCGTTGAGCTTTCGAACTGTATGTAATAAACGTAGTGTGCAGACCGGGCAGAAGAAATTTAAATGTCAAACTAAACTCATGTTTGTTTACAAAACATTCCTCAATACCAGTTTGCAGTCCACTTAAGCGTAATCACTTAAGTTAGTAAGTATGAATTACATGCAAAATATAAATCATTGATTTTAATTAACTCTGTAAATTATCCAAAGAAATCGTCTGAAAAGATGTCTATAGTGAGATGTAAAATATACACGCATATACGCATGCACGTTGAAATTGATTGGAAGCTGAACCTAGGTTAAAATATGTGATATTCATTGTCGCGAATTAATTGCATCAGAAATTTCCATAGAACAAACCAACACAAAGTAAGATTCTCAATCCTTACTGTATCCTTTCAGATAGTTGAAGTTAACAGTGAAAAACCATTACCAGTTTTCTGGTTACGTGAAATCAAGTGCAACTGTGCCGTGCCCGTTACTCTGTTAATTTGTTGTTTGTTAATAAAAAGTGGATCAAAAGTGTGAGGCAATGATGGCGGATGAAAATGAAAACTCTTGCGATAAGTTCGACGACGTTAAACCGGACAAAATGTTCACGCTGAAAAAGTGGAACGCGGTAGCGATGTGGAGCTGGGACGTGGAGTGTGACACTTGTGCAATTTGCCGGGTGCAGGTCATGGGTAAGTCCTCATATTTATTTTTCCAGATTATGGAAAACTACTGAGCTATAGAAGACCACCTATTTGTATTCCTAGATTGTGGAAAGCTATAAGATAGTAAAATTTAAAACACTGCCGAAAACGGCATTTATACTATCCGAAATTTCTGGTGCTATGAGTAATATTCTTCCAATTTTCGCTATAAAGCCACCAGAAGTTTTGTAGCAGCATTGCGCATTTATAATCAAGTCCATTCGATAGGCACACATCATGATAAATATTTTCTTTTATTTATTGTTATATTATTATAATCCTCTTGTGCAGTTCAATTACAAAAATACGAGGTGTATTCTTCTTTTGATATTCATATGTCTAAAAATAGCGTAAGAAACAAAAACTTCTTCTGAAGCGATTCTGGTGTGTGATGTCGTTTGTTTTGCTGTCGTGGAAAACATCTATAACTCGCTGGACACTGAAAGCCACCAACGTTTTGTCGGCTTATGAGTCAATTCGCTAAATATTACTATCGCCGCGTTTTTGAGGAACCTTTTTTTCGCAGCATCCCCTTTGACGAGGATGGCGAGATTCATAAGGCCATTCGCGATTGGAAAAGCCTACCAATCGTACGAGAGCATTTTCTCGTGGCTTACTTCTGCTTTCGTGCCAATCGTGCGTGTCATGTTACGCTGCAGCAACCAAAAGAGGGTTGCTATGGGATCTCATAATTTGATTGTTTTTTGTTTCCAGTGTGCTATTGATTGTTTGTCTCGTATACCCTATGTACATTCCCGGGGCTTATTCCCGGCTCTTGAAAATCGAACCATGCCGCACTCGTCCGCCGGATCTTCTAACAATTCTACTGCAAAGGAAAAGAAATATTCTTCAACTAAACCAATTAGCGCTAAAACAAACGAACGAAAGATAAACCCACTCTACATGTGCCTCATGCTGTGGTCTTTCCGAGTTGCCTCGAAAAGCCGCACTTCTAACCTAGGATCAACTCCTATTTAATCTGCTCATGTGAGGCGATCTTGCAAATCTAAACCTAAGCCTACCGTAAAAGTATTCCTCCTACACTCCGCGCAATGATAAAACGGAACGCACGAAAACGATGCGGCTCTTGCGGGCCGCCTTGCTCGGGAATCACTGCTCTGAAAAAGTAAACTAAACTCTCTCAACTATTAGACTAATCACTGAATGATGGATTGACTCCGGTCAACTCGTGCACTGGCACTGCACAGCGTCCCCAGTGGAGACTAAAGGAAGCTTACTGAGGCTTCCGGTCTGTCAGTTTGGATTGGGAAATGGCGCGTTTTGCCCGTTACAGGTTAATATGTCGAGAATTTGGAATCAATTTTGGGGTAGGGTATGCAAAGCTCAACGCGCACGGAAGGCTTAAAGAGAGCCGAAATAAAAAGGGACGCCTACCGAAAAAGAGGTGGATAATGGGTTGCTTACTAAGACCTACTAACGAAATCGAGTACATCCTGCCTGCCGGCAAAACAATCTATTGGATCATATCACATTCTAGTGCTTGTGCTGCTTCTGCTTCTGCTGCTGTTGGCTTCCACACCCGTCCAGCTCACGACCAGCCGCAACCGGCTGGGTGTAGTGCGGGATATTTGTACACTGCTGGCGTATCCTTTGCGGTCGACAACCGGGACGTCTTACATGTTGAACGACAGCGGCTTAATATTGGCCACCGAGCTCATACGCCTCACGCGACCCATCATCTTTCGCTCGATGTCTTCAAGGGACTTGCCCTGCGTTTCCGGGACGTACACGATGACGAAAAACAGACCAACGACGCAAATCGAACCGAACAACCAGAATGCGCCGTGATTGCCGAGGGAAGCTGTGGAATAAAGGAACGAGTTTAGAACCACCGACGAAGTCGACATCCGTGGATCTGCTTACCGGTAATGTCAGAGAACGTCTTCGTGACCACGAACGTGCAGCTCCAGTTGAACGCGGTCGCGACGGATGCGGCTGAACCACGGATCTTGCCGGGCAGGATCTCACCCATCATCAGCCACGGGATGGGACCGAATCCAAGCGAGAAACCAACCACAAACACGACAAACGCGGCCAACGGAAGCCATCCGATCTCAGACACATCGCTGCCGTTGTTCTTCATGTAGAAGAACCCACCGAGCGTCATGAGCGTGATGATCATCGCCACGTCCGAGATGTACAGCAAGATCTTACGCCCGAGCCGATCGATCAGCATGGTCGCGATAAAGGTCGCAATGAAGTTGACCACACCGACGATGATCGTGCACAGCTTCTCATCGATCGTCGAACCGGCACTCTGGAAGATCTGCACCGTGTAGAAGATAACCGCATTGATACCGGACAGCTGCTGGAAGAACATCAACCCGAGCGAGATCAGCAGCGGCTTTAGGTTGGACTTTTTCAGCAGATCCAACATGGCGCTCTTGGACGCGTGTCGTTCCGCTTCCTGGTGTGACTTTGAGATGCCCTTGAGTTCCGGCTCGACATCAGCCTTGCGACCGCGCAGCCACTGCAGGGCTTTGCGGGCACGATCTTCGTGGTTCCGTGACACGTACCACCGGGGCGTTTCCGGGATTAGGAACATAAGAATGAGGAATGGCACGGGCAGAGTGGCTCCTAGGAATGCCAGTCCGGACCAGTCCAAGTACTTGCCGGCGACGAAGCAAAGCAGGATGCCGATGTTACCGAACGCGGTCGGAAGTAACCCGAGTGTACCGCGCACTTCCGGTTGGACCGTTTCCCCGAGATAAACCGGTAGCGAGAGTGACGCAATGCCAACACACAAACCGGACAGAGCACGACCTGAGAAAAGGAAAATGACCACCGGATTAGAGTCCCTAAAAGTGTCCTTTTTTGCAGAAGAACCGATCCGACGACACTTACCGACAAGCACCATGGACACGTGCGTGGCACAAGCGATCAGAAGCCAGGAGATGATGAAGGGTGTCGCCGTCGCCAGGATGGTGTTCTTCCGGCCAAGATACTCAATCATCGGTCCACCGAGGATACCGCCAGCCAGACCCGCCAGCGGCATAATACCACCGACCCACGAACCCTGGAATTTGGCGAAAAAAAGGCGACGAAAGGCGTTCGATTAGCGCGACGATGACGAATAACACTTTAACCTTGAACAATGCGCGCGTTTGTGCAATGACGTGAATCCACCCGAAAAGCTTCATCCCATTTCCCCGACCGATGGGGAGGCCCTTTGGGGTTGTGACGCGTGGGCTTTTCCGATTGGCAAAATGAGCAGGAGCCAGTCGTAATACCCGGGATGGAAATACCCGCCGGGGAATGGAAATGTTTTGTTTTCGTTCCTCCATCGAAGAAAAAAACGAAGAAAGCAGACAAAATAATTCGCAACCCGATCAGTAAGAGCGTACCAAAAATAACTCAGCTTTTCTAGAGCGAAAGCTTTCATTGTGGAATTGAAAATAAATACATAAAAATTGCGCCCAAGCTTGGTACTGCACCGGGAGAGTAAATTGATTGAAAATGGAAACGTCCCTTGCACAATATTACGTCCCAAGCTCCTATCAGTGCTTCGATCGCAGCGAATGCACAGTAATAATCAACAGATTTTATTGATTGTTTTTCTATCGTGGTGATTTTTAATGAGCTGCTAATCAGCCGCAGATTTTTATTTAATTTCTTCTATTTGCCTTCTGCCACCCAAACAATCGCGCATGCTGTGTTGACTGTTTCTTTCTCAAAAGGCCAACCAAGGCACTCCATTATCGGATTAATTCACGGGTAACGAGCTGAGCACATCAAGCGTGATACGAGACGCGCGCTCGATTTGATCAACACGGCGATACGCGTGCGGATGTTGGGAGTTTTTGCTGTAAAAATCCAAGCGAGCGACTGATCACTTACCGACTGTTCCGTCACCTCGAACGATGTAATATTGCGATCCTGCATTGACACCAACGCCGGTGAGGTATAGGCGGATGAGAACCCAACAACCATGGATCCGAGCGACACCGAAAGGGCAGCGAGAACCTTCAAAAATCAAAGAAGAACCGTGTCAGTACGCCGGAAAGAGGCACACGTGCTCGGATCGTGCTGCTGATCCTGCGAGGGAATTGTACTATGATCTGTTGGGCATGGCGACCCTGATGCTGGTGAACATTATGCTCGAGCTATGCATACAAAATGGTGACGGACAATGTGTGGAGACGCGCAATCCCTCGCATGAAGGATCCTCGTTCCAGTGAGGATGAACACGTTGCGTTTTTGTTATAGAGAACGAGAGAATGATGGTTGCAGGATGAGTGTGTTAAAGTTGCGCGTGCGTTTGTAAGGTAAAAGATTGGTTTGAACCTGCGATAAGGTGCACTTGGCGACCGGTTCCTCGATGGGCACGACGAACGACACGTGCGTGTCGGCGCGCATTAAAATCTTCACCATTTTGCGGCCGTTTTGTGTGCACTGATCCTGGATGTTACTGACTGCTTGGGTGACTGCTTCGCTTTAGATTCGGCGTTACCACGAACTCACACCTGGCGTATGGTGGCCAATTTCCTGCCCCGGGAAAAGGATCACCCTATCGGCGCAATCGATACAACAAAATGGCGGAAGAAAAGCAAAATAAACAACCAAAAAACAAACTCTCGTTAACGTTGCCACTCCGGAGCTCCGGATGGTCGTGTATGCGCGCACGGAAGAGCTGACCAGCTCTGGCCACTTGTGGCACCACAATCAGCAGCCCCCCAGAGGGACGAGCGAGAGGTTCCTGTGTGCGCTTGTGTGTGCATGTGGCCGATAAGTTCGCGCAGTCGGCAGCGAATCTGCCGTTCATCTTACCGTACGCCACCAGCAGCCCTTGATGCTGGTGTTTGTGTCCCACCCCCGGGGACCGGGGACGGATGCGGGACTAAACCAGACAGGGAAGCCGCAATCGCGTTTGTTTGGCATTGCGCAAGGAATGAGGTCCGTATGTCCGGCATCACATCGGGATGATTCCGATGGAATGAGGCGCGGAAAATGTCAGTACACCACCCACCGCCCAATTCCATGCACACACACACACACACACACACACACACACACACTTCATTTGTGGCTGTGGGATGCTGAATGCGGACATACGTTATCAACGTCATTGCCCCTGCCACCGTTGAAGCGAGTCCTGGCCCCGATTTGATACGACTGCTTCAAGGGCCATGGCATAGCGCAACATCTCCATCTTGGTTTGTTGGCTGACATCCGCGGCTTTTCCGCGATTGAGAAGACAGCTGATGTGTGACCACTAGCGGCAACTCAACGTAAGGACATCCCATAGTGATGAGCATTTCGCACACAATATGTCAACTCGGGTGTGCTTAATCAAGGGCTGCTAGGCGCGAATTGCAATGCAGTGTATGATCGATATGCTTATTCCGCTTACTTATTTTCCCTATTTTCTTATATCCCATTGTCCCTTGAAGGAGAGCCTTGGAGCTGTTTCTACACCCCTGTTTGATCGTGCGTCACCACTTGAGCCTATCTTGGGTAGAGCCCGTGAAGATCACATTGCTGTGCGCCGTCGAGCAGGAAGGAAAAATTGGCAAAAGCATAATTTGTGTCATAAACCAACCGGAAGACAAACACACACCATTCCGACCGTTGCCATCGGCAGCCGGGATCCATCGCCGGCCAGTTCACCCAACGCTGCAACCGGAACAGCCGCCGTCCGGTCGGGTGCAACCGGCATTTTCCTCTTGTCCGTTGGGGTGAAATTTTCCACCGCCAGCTTGCCGCAGAGCACTTGTGTTTCCAACATCGAACACAACGACGGGCACATGCACACTCAAACGCCACTCAAACTTTCGGAAAACGTACACTACGGACACGCACACCCGCGACTCGGTGGGGAGAAAAAATCCTGGTCAATTTTGGAAACCGAACCCCCGTCCGGATGGTGTGAAACAGCCGGAATTGAATCCTGACCAGCGGCGTGATCGATTTAAGCGGCTGGGATGATTTTATTCTTCGTTCCAAACCCCTAAAGAAGGGTTGCTAACAGAGCATCGGAAAGCGTGAAATGGCCAGCCTGCAGTTTTTTTATTAGTAACTATCGGCGAATGCACGCCTAAGATCGTACGACGCTATCACAGCTGTGGCAAACGGACGAGACTAAGCACTGGTTGCTTGTACAGCCAGCAAC
The DNA here is from genome assembly GCF_943737925.1 of Anopheles nili. Lineage (NCBI taxonomy): Eukaryota > Metazoa > Arthropoda > Insecta > Diptera > Culicidae > Anopheles > Anopheles nili. Next base: position 48,031,294 of record NC_071292.1, read on the forward strand.
CAGGCAGCAGGACACCGAAAGGATCAATCCCACATACACCAACGCAACAGCGCCTTCGGTGACAAGCCGTACCACCATTATCATTGCGCTTGCCTCTTCTTCCCACTTGCGAACAGCCAGCCGCTTAAAGGAGTGTGCAGCGTCCATGTGGCGCTTGCTCTAATTCCGTCCTGGCAGCTCGGGCCAGGATGTCGGGGCATCCCTCGGGTTTCCGGCTCGTTTGGCGATTTGAAAAATCACAAAAATGTACTGTCATTGACATTGAAATGTGCCGCTAGTGAGGGCCGCAGGCTCCGAAAGGAAGGGTGACGGAAGACGAAGCGCGCCATTCGAGGGATAATGCAAGGCTTCGGCTGGCGCGGGCCTGTTGGTACTGGTTTTGTGTGAAGCGTGCCGTATTATTTAATTATCAACAGCATCGCCAAACAGGACCACGGGGCCTAGTGACGCTCGGTCATAAAATACACCAACCATTGCTATCTCTTAAAGCAAAAGATCATCCTTTCCTACGATAAGGCAGCGGCTGATTGGACTAAAGAAGAAAAAAAATACCCCAAAAATGGTACTACCAGGGCAAATTGCGCGAGCTTAAATTAGACATCAAGTTCACATTCATTTCCGGGCTCGCTACTCGTAAGGGAACTTCGTCTAGTGTCGGGAATAAAAACAACGAGTGTGTCGAATTATGCTCTAGGGCAAATTTGGGCCACCACACAATCAAGAACACGCGGCAGCATGTTATCAATGGTGGAGAGGTCAATCTTGACACCATTTTTAATCCGACCCAAATCCCCGCAGACTAGCGTCGCCCGTCACATCGATGGCGCTAACCAGCGGAATCGTAATTATTAGGCGACGAGATTTGCTCGTGAGAACGAACGGATGTAGCTCATCTGTTGCTTGCTTCTAGCGCAAGTCTAACGTGTCCCGGTCGAGGTTTTCCTCGCAACAATTACAACGCCGCTGCAGCTGGAATGACATTTCTGCATGCGCTGCTGTGCAATATCGAGTACGTGTCCAAAAAGAGCTTCAGAGTGGGGATTTCAACTCAGTCTCGGCGTTCCGTAATCAGTGCAATCATTATTTTACTACGCTGGCGCGTGAAAACTATTTATGCTTCCCCCTCCACGGTCACACTGCCCCGCTTGCTAGTAGATGGTTGCCTATCAGCAACCGCTCCCCATTTGAGGCTCATCTCGCCAGTCACATTCTCGTAAAGGTTGCTTTTGCTCCTAAATGTTACGGTAAACATTGGCTGCCCGCAAACGATCGAACCTAGCTGATAAAGGGCAACGTGATCGTTGGCTCTACCCGTGCGCGAAACAACACAAATCGATCGCGTAGCTCCGGCTCCCACTAACAGAGGGCGCCACTGTCACCAACGACCAAACAGTAAACAATCGTTTGTGGAAGCGTATTTGTAAACAAGATCCACCGGCCATTCTACGATCCTTTTCGAAGCCTCTCTCTCTCTCGCTCGTCACCTTGGGCTTAGATTCGCTTTATAAAATCGCACTTTTCACGCTCACCAAAAGATGGACCAGCAGCCACCGGCGTGGGTCCTTGCTGTGGCGTTTAGCTAGCACTTGTTTTCTCTTACAGCGTCACTTCTTCCCGATCTGTTCGCGCACCTTCTGCTAGCGATGTGTCCCACCGGTGGACACAGGCAGCTGTGGTTACGGGAATAAAACTACGGGCAATTTTCCACACTATCAAGCGCTTCACCATCGACTAAACCATGCCACTGATAGGGGGCAGCTTTTTATACGGCTCCCTTTCGGGTGCAGCTGATGGTGCAAGCAACACCGGGACAACGCCTGGAAGCTACACGAGAGATCATGCTCCAGTGCTTGAGTGTTGGTGCGTTCGTGTGGAGGCCATCGAAACTGCCAGCCCTAGACAATGCACTGTTCCGTCACAACGAACGTAGCAGGTCATGGATGAGCGAAATGGGCTCGATTGCGAATAACAATAAATAAGGACTGCACACTGCCTGCTGCTGAACGTCAGCAAGGATGGGTGCCACGATCAGGTACGTGTAAGTCTGGCACCTTTTACCAAATGAACTGCGAGGCGCCACCGTTGGGCGCTCCCACTAAACTCGTGGCGGAGTGAAATAAACCCTTATTCATGGGCTCAAGGATAAACCGAGCGTATTCTTTTCTTGTTTTTTTTTTGCGCGCATTAGCTATCAATGTGCAATTGATAGGAGACAATGCGTGGCGCAGAATGGAGATGCACCGTACTAGGGAATCGATCGATCGGAATGGCATTTGGAACCGTCACGTGTCTTACATTAACCAACCGACGCGAAGCGCCTTTTCTTTTCTCTTTGATTGCAGCGGTGATGGGCACCACTGCATGTGCTGCTTATATATATTTATTAAAAAAAACTAAACTATAGCTTTAAGCAAAATTAATTCCGAGTACTGAACAAGGCATTGCAATTGCACTTGCACACCTTGCATCGGCCGCTTCGACTGCACCCCCATGAATGGCTATGAATAGATATGATTAATTATCTATGAAACAATTTACGCGTCCAAATGAGGGAGCAAAAGTTATGGATCCACAAGCTGTTCTACACTCACGTGCATCTAGAAAAGCTATTCGTAAAGATATGGGCATGGTGTGTGGCACCCTTTGGTTCGGTTTTAGAAGCAATGAAATCCATATTTTCATTCCAACTTAACCATCAGCTGCTCACGGGGCCCGAAGGCAATCGAAATGAACTTCGAGCCAGTACACCAGCTCACCGAGCTTCGAAGCGCGTAAACCACACACGCCCGAGCCTGATGAGGACAGCCCGATAGGAGAACCGCAATTATCCCGTTCGTCTGGTGTTGACGCCTGGCTAACGATCCGGCAATAACAATAAGCAATCGGGAGCCTACGACTGCCGACGGATGCGTTTGAAAAACGGGAGCACGCTCCAGTGATGGACCGGAGGACGATAAGATCACGTAGACACCAGCTGCTTTAAGCCGGGATGGAAACGAATTCGCGGTTCCCTTCGGTTAAGGTCGCTGTACGCCGGGTGGAAAGAATTCGCGACGACGATCGCCACGAAACAGCCACTATCAGTGACGCAAATGGTCGTTTGTGGATGCTCCTAGCGTATGGCGGGGATTGAATGGAAGCGCATGACCGAAACACTTCCTTCGATCTATGCTGAGTTGCCCGTGAACTTTTGAGAGTAGGTTGAAAGGCTTTATAAACGTGTAACGGGCTTGAGCGGAAAAAGAGATTACGGTATAGCTCATCGTGCTAAACAACTCGTTTGGGAGTGATCATTCATAGTTGTAATTAATCAATTATATTAGGGTTTTTTTGCACATAAACCAAAATTATTCTGAGATTATTATTCTGAAATTCATTGTATGTTTTGCAGTAAAGCGAAATATATGTATGATATACAGATGCTTCTCTTGTCTAGATCATTGATCTTCAGCCCATAGTTCAAGAAGCAGCTTTGATCAACAACTGGAACTCATGGAAGCACATTTTGTAAAAACCATCGCTAACTATCATCAAATCAACTTATAACGATTCATTCCGAACAGAACATGGATGCTGGAATTCAGTTTTTAATTTAAATTCTGTTTTTCCACAAATCTAAACTGCTAAATTTCAGAACAATCATTTGGTCCTTGCACAACTAACGAATTTGAAATAGGTCATCCAGTTGAAACTCGACATTATTGTCGACTCGTGTTCTATGTCCGTGTACATCTTATGCAAAAATCAATTTACATTCGATCATTGTCCTCACAGGATCGCAACTTCATCTCAAGGTATAGCTAAAGTTTAGTTGCAACTGAAAGGCATATGCACGTGTTCATATTCCAATAAGAAAAGAATGCATGTATTTCGAGCCGTATGCACCAGAATCTAAATGAGTCGCCATGGCATGAGTATAAGCGCATCGATCGTACACATACCTGTGTCCAAATATAAATGGGATTGGTGGTGGGACGATAAACTTCGAGCTTCGGTTTGCCTTCCTCAGTGATCTGCCGCACAAATGGAACAGCGGTACGCATGTTCTCTTCCTTGGTTCCCATCTCCATTTCCAAGAACCGGATGCTTTTTCGCGAGTCGGTACTCATCGACTTGGACTGTTGGAAGTGCTTCCGTGAGCTGATGTAGTCCTCTTCGTCGCTTGAATCCAGGTCCTGCAAACAGGAGAATAGCGTTTTTACGAATGCCCATTTATTGCATTATTGTCGTTTTTTTCTTCCTGACGAACCTTTAAGTCGATGATGACCGGTTTCGTGATGTCGGCATCGATCCGTAGCAGGCTGGTGGATGGTTCGAAGTCCTCGTCGCTGCTCGACGGCGACGGTTCCTTGTCGAACTTGAACGAAATGTGTCGCGCATCGAGGCTTTTGTGTTTGCGCTCCTGGAATTCCTTCCGCTGGCCCTCGAAGTCGTCCGACGACGACGAAGCTTTCAACAGCTGCTCGAGCACCTTCGCACTTTTAACGTCGAGGGAAACATGCTTTTTACCCTGGAATTGTCTCCTGTTGTCGGTCGCAAGAAGATGCCGAAGCTCCTGGAAAATTCAAGCACAAAACCAATTTAACCAATGTATTGATGGCTTGTCGAATTTGTTTACTCCTTACCTTGATTAGTTGTGACTTGTGCTCGGATGTGCTGTGGCTTTTGTGTTTCTGGAAGTGCTCCCGTTGCTTGCGGAAACTATTCTCATCCTCATCGAATCGATCCTCGTCCTGATCGAAGGACACGCGTGAGCTTTTAAGCGATGACTTAGATTTGGTCTTCTCGCCGGGCTCGATAAACGGATTTGTATCGTCCGTCTCGAGGATTGGGCTGAAGGTCCTTTGCGGTTGATGCTGGGAGAGGTTACGTGACGGGACACCCGCCAGGTCTTCCGCGTTCGTGTCGAGTACGATGGTATCAAGGCTGGTAGCGGTAGTTGAGGTTGAAAGTGAACCCTCAGCCGTATTAACGCGCTGGTAGCCGTACTGAAGTGGATCGCGAATTTCATCCTGAAACGGCACAAATTAGTATGAAATCGTTTAGAATTTTTTCTATTACTGTCGTTTGAATGTTTAATGCACTATTTTGCTACGATTAACTTTACCACCGTTCACGGAATTGTACATCGTAATACTAAGCTTCGTTTGGGCTACGGTACGATGTGGTACCATTTGTTCAAAACTTCGTCGTGAAATAAATAGGAAGCCAAAGTGTGTTTGATCAATGATAAACATGATCTCACGTATCACTGAATAACCAGAGAATGTTTAAAGTTCTTCAGTTTCATAGATTCATCTCATATTTAATGCTCATAATCAATGTGTCTCGCAGTGCGAGTATATTTAGCCGGTAACATCGTTACGAAATGTTTCATCTGAAATCTTATGAAATATTTCATGCATTCGTCCCGCCACGAGATGGCGTATCATCAAAGAAGCAAATTGATCACATTCGTAAATTTGCTGCGCTTTCCATGCAATCTTTCCAGGCACGCAGCCATCAGTATGCACCCAATGCATCGTGTGCGCTCAGTGCATCCGGATCGACTAACCTGGAACAAATTTGAATTTTTTCCCATAACTGAGCAACGATTTACATAAGAACTCAATGAATGTAGTTCACATATTAAAAAGCATGGTTTGTTCTTTTATAATTCCAGATACATCATTATGACTTTATTTCGACAATTTCCATATAATGAATGATCCCTCCTTGTAATAATTTTTAATAACAGTGAGAAGAATCATTCCTTCCTTAAAATATGATCTAGTTGTTTGAATAATTTTTCATCGATTCAAGTTTAAGTGCGCTTCAAGTTTCCATTTTCAATGGACATGTCCAAAATGCTTTTGTTGCTCAAAATTATTCATATTGAGTAAAAGTGTGTTGGTCATGTGCACTTAATGTAACGACATTCAAGCTTCAATTTTCAACTAATCTCATTCGTATCACTTCTGCCTGCAACAGTGTACGGTAATCACAAACGACGCTGAAATTCCCCTGTATTTGTACAAACGCACGTGTCCACCGGCGCCAGTATGCAAATGATCGGCAGTTGTTGTATATTTACCGCTCGCATGACACTTCAACAACGTATCATATTGTTCGGCCAAAGAGAATGAAAAAGGCAAAATGATTCGAATGCTCGTGGAGGTAATGTTAATTTCTTTTGCGTTCGTTTTAGTTATCCATCGCATAAAATTTTTCTAAACTTATAGTGCGTTGCAGTGTAGATGTACAATTTCTTTTGTGTTTCTTGAGTTTTCATTTGTGCTACGTTTTCTATCAATGCAAAAGATATCTGTTTCTTGTTCTAAACTACGAGAAGTTGCATTGAGCCTTCCAGATCTCATCCTTAACGATGGTGTATGTGAAACGCGGACGTTATAGAAACGTTGGACGACTATTGAGGTTTATTGTGACTAGTGACACTTGAATTCATTACAGTTTTTCGGTTCAGACATCCATCGGAAACCTTTTAGCAATCTTCCAAAAGCCGGTAGGTCGCACGCTTGCGCAAAACTGTATTGACATGCAAAACAGCAATGGTCGACACGCGGTTTCGGGCTTCAACTATGTAACAGTAAAAAGAAGTAACTACGTCAGCCGATTTTTGTTGGTTTGTTTGCATGTTTTAGAGTTTTGTTTAGGGAACAAACCAGCTCTACTTTTTGCGTAACTCACGAGTAGCAGTCTGTCGCCTCAGCACAAAAAAGCATAACTGTGTGGAACTTAAGGCTAAGAAGAGTAGTTGGTTTTAATCGGAAAAATTAGCTATACCTTACTTTCGGTTGACCCGAATATCGTTACAGAGGAAAATTCTCATCCATTCTGTGCCATTCGAAGAGCAACATCTCACGCCCACAGGCAGCGTGGTTTTGAAAATAAATTCGGTCAGGTAAAAATAGCGCCATGTGTCGAAAAGAAGCTGACTGTCCACCTCCGCTGTCGTTTTGGCAGTTACTCACGAAAGAGTGGGAAAAGATTGTATCATCGAAACAACCACAGCTGGACACGGAGAGGAACTTTGATTAGATGTTGCTTTCCATTTACTTTAGGAGCGATCGAGAGAGCAATCAACCAAATCAAATCTCTAGAAAACAAATCTCCTCTGGGACGATCGATGTAGTTCGTTTTAAATAGCTCATGTTTGTGTCGTCTCGTTGAGGATTTTTTTTTCGGCCTTTTTGTCATTTCACCCAGCTCCGCCCACCAACTTGAGAGCATGTATTTCTTTGTAAATACTACGCCAAACCCAAACGAATCCCCAACCCTCTTTCTCTCTCATTTGCTAATGAAGCCTGTGTTTGAACGAGCTGCGGAGTCGTGTACAATCTACGTAAGCAATTAGCATCCTTGAGAGAAGCAAAACGATCGATGCCCACAAAAAAAGATGCGATATGTGACAACAACTCGTGCATCGTAATATGTATATAAGAGCACTCTTCAGCCTACTATAGAGTTTACTCAAGCATTTAACGTTATATTCGTTTTGTTTTTGTCTCTTCGATTACCTATTGCTTGATCGCTTGATTTGTTTGATTGTGCAACATCACCCAGTTTATGTTGAGATTAAAATGATAGTGTAAGCTCGCTAATTATCGGTCGCGTGGTTAGGTAACCGTGGTCATGGCCCCTGGCGGAGACAAAGTGCATAAAATGTTGTTGTTCAGAATTTCTTAGAACCGCTAAGGACAAACAATAGAGCCAGGGGCAGTTCTTGGCGTGCTCGTGGTGGTGCTTTTGCCATTATCACCGATTATAACGAGCGAGCGCACACACATTCAAGAATAGCACGCGAGAAAAATAGGCGAATCGTAGAACCACACACGCAACGTGACATTATTGTGGCAATTGTTTAAAAACAATCTCCACAACCGTCCGCAACCAGCAACCTGTGTTGAAGGTGCAACAATAAGAGCAATTTCCGCGAGCCCGCGTGCAGGGACATGGCCATCGCCGGTTGCATGCAGCCGTACAACTGCCCCAGCGTGCCGGACAGATAATTTATTGAATCACTTACAGTCCGGAATAGTTTGGTTTGGCGGAAATACTGCTGCGCATTTCGCGCCACTCGTACTATCTGCCGTGTGAGGACAAATACGCCAATGTGTAATTGTACGGTATGGTTTTGGCTTCGTTCCGGTGCTGTGTTTTTATTTAACCGGTCAGGATACATATTGACCTTACGGGGTGGAGAAAAAATGCGTATTGAAAATGCAAACCAAAGCTCGATTAGCCAGTCTGGTATTTGCGATTGAAGGAAACCGCATCATTTTCTAGTACAATGAACTTGTGCAACATTTTCCAGCTATTTCCATAGCGATTCCAATATTACACTTAATTTGAGCATATTTCAATAGTTATCAGACCATACATCCTTATTTCAATAAGAACATCGTCTTTGATTCTAATTAGCTATTATTTTTCTTGCAATATTTATTCCACAGGACATTTGAATATTTTCATTTTGTATATTTTGCTTCCACTCGTGGAGTAGGTAATATAGTAATAGAGTAAAAAAAATTCACACTTTCAGCTTATAGCATACATAAAATAAATGGTGCGAAAATGGAAAACATATTTTTCAAAACATATTCAAACTCTGAAAAAAAATCCATCAATAATCAATCATCTCAAAATCGGTGGCGAGCTTTTGAAAGCTTTTCTGAAGCTTTGACCAAAGCGAAACAGAAAACGACTATTTTATGAATGGCGCTTTTACGTAACTCATAAATACGCAACCAAAACAAACCCTTCCGATTTATCGTCCTAATCCTCAGCGCAGCACCTAACGGCCGTGCGAGGTTCCCTTTCCCACTTCGCACCGCTATTCCTACTGCCACCAAAGCCACACATTGGCCATTACAGCATGACCTTTTTGGTTTCTGCTTGACATTGACCATCACAGCATGTTCAGACGATCCTGGCGGTGATGTTGAGCTGGTCTAAATTCGTGCGCTTGCCCTGTCTCCTTCCGTGCTGGCACGATAGTAGGGAAACGAAACCACCCATTCATCTCCCCCCACACACACACATTCCTGCCCTTTCCCCATACGCCTTGGCTCGGGCAGCAAAAATGTCAAAATTTGCCATCACACTCTCGCTTCGGCGGTGGGTGTACACTGCCGCTCGTGACACGCGGACACCGTCGACGACAGATTCGTCCTGTGTCCTGTGACTGATCGATTGCGATCACCGATCGATCCAAGGTATCAAGGCAGCATTACGCCGGGCTCTTGTAAAGCTCGTCAGACACAGCGCACGAACTATGAACCCCCAAAAAGGACCTTCGATCAATCCGCACACCATCACCCCCAGAGACAGAGTTTCTTCTCGTTTTGTCCCCTACTACACCCGATTGGCCCGTTGCCCACTGATTACGTTGATGATTCGGGTTGTTATCCTTCTCTGTGTTGCTTGATATTTTTCGTTTTTGCTAAAATCACAAGCCTAGCCGCTCGAAACGGCCAAAGCAAACTTACTCCTCCTTCGCTGGACATCGTCCGCTTGATTTTGTCGACGATTCGCCCCATTGGACCGGAGCCGCTGCCACCGACCCCGCTCCCGCCTCCACCACCACCTCCACCACCTCCTGGTCGCCCGGTGCTCATGTTTGCGACGTTCAACCGACGATCAACCCTCCGCACACACTATCAAACCGTTGGCCTTTCGGAAGGCTCGTGTGGGGTCACGAAATGTGCGATTCTCGAATCTTCCACGGAACTTTTTAGATTTCTCCACCCAACGCTTTTTGGGGTCGCTTATTTATCAACTTCTTTTTTGAACTTTTTAACACCTCCAAAGCAACTACACCTTTCAGTGCAAAGCGGGGTGTTGATGGCTACGTTGCTGTCTTCGTGCACGACGCGATCACTTTCACCACCGGGGGAGGGGGCCCGCGCGTGTGTGTGTTTTTTTTTGTTTCGTTGCAACGTTGCACTTAACTCGTGCAATCGCTACAATTTTTTTTTCGCACAAACACCACACAAGTCACTGCGCGTGGATGAACGGATGTCAAGGTTCAAATCGGGCTCTCGCCCGTCAGGTAGGCTTGACCTGAGCCCTCGCCGGTATACCACCGTGCGGCAGTGAAACTTCACTCAATCCGCAGAGCACTTAATTGAGGATTTTTGCGCCAAACGATCGCGGTTGGCTTCGCAACATTCGTGCACGCGATTCGCGCGCGATTTATCGTACGGTGAGTTTTTGAAGAGCTGCGCCACTAGCGAGCCCGTTTATATACCGCGATAATGTCCGCCAGTATGCGTGAGTAGCGGTGGTATTTGCTCGCGAGTTGGATAACGTGAACACCACCAAAGGACCACCACCAGCAAGCTATATCTTGTCGAGAGCGATCTCGTCCGCAACAGCATTTGTGAGGTCTAAAAATGATTGCTCGGAGCTCAGTCGGCTTCAAGAATCGAGTCTTCACCCATCACTCGAATCTCAAACGTTGATGTTCTAAAAAAAAATCAACAACCAGCGCTCATGAGTGATGAGTCTCTGTTGCTCCTACCTGCATCTACTGGGATCCCCATCTTTCAGGATCTTGTTACCATTCCCTCAGGCACATTCCAAGCATGAAGCGATCATGTACCTACATGGGGTTGAAGCATGAACCGAGCGCAAAAAGGGAGCATAGGGGTGGTGATTTTATGCCAGTGTGTGTTTTTTTTTTTTGCTCGAAGTGGAATTTTGCTTTACTGTCGATTTGGTTTATGTTTCTTCGAAGTATGCTTTCGCCGGGTCTTCGGAGTCCTCCTTAGAGTCTCGCGAATGCTGACGATGGTTGCAGTTTGCAATGTCGTTTTGTAGCGGTGATGGTGCAAAAGAGAAGCTGTCCCTCAGAAACGTGAAGTGCAGCACGTGCCTTTAGACGAGCGCCTGCTATTAAGGTGAACTGTTCGTGGCATGGTTGCGTCTATTTTCGTCCCAACGATCATTGATGGTTGCAGCAGATCGACGACATTTCACTGGTTTAACGAGCGTTCGTTGTCTTTGGGTTTTCCCATCGGTATAAGAGCATGGAGTTTCGAAATCTCTTGGGTCTCTTGGGAGACGAAGCCGAACGTCTCAATTGAAAGGAATAATTTTAGCTGTAGCTTGAAACGTGAATTTTTGTTTACTCATAGTACTCGGTATACTGAGCAAAAGGAATGGCAAGGTCTTGATATTTTTCTTGAGTTTACAAGGGACTCAAGACATTGAGAGTGCCATAAAAACGCTTCTCTTCCTGTTTGTGATAACAAGTCAGTGTCTACATTGTTTACCACTATTGTGAAAATTTGTTGAGAAAAAAAAACGTCCCTCTGCGAACTTCGTACATTCGTTACCAATCACATTGAACGCAACCGGCTACCTTTGAAAGGGCTACGCGAGGTGGGCTTTTTGGGCAAAAGGTATCATGGACGTATCGCAGATCCTTGCCATTGATACCCCACGAATGCCCATTGATGGCGAACTCGTAGATAATGATTATTGGCAATAAATCGACCAAAGTGTCGGTTTAAATCATTCCTCCGGCGACCCGTTTCACCGCGAGCTGTCCCAGAGGTTCCGTTTGCCCGTGTGTGCTTATCTGTGGCTGTTCAACAGGACTGTAAATAGGCTTTACGGACCGTAATTGCCTCTCCGGATCAGCCAACAGAGGCGTAGGGTAACGCCAACCTTGAAAACCGTACCACGGCACGTGTCAATCGAAAGATTGGCCGTCCTCTATCCGAACTTGAAATCGTTAGAAGAAAATGGTGCACCTCGGTGAAAGCCACTCGGTGGGTTTGTAGATTTTTTATTTATTTTTTGTGCATTGTTCAAGCTTCAGCATAACAAAGCGGCACCCACTTATCATTAAGAAAACAGCCCCTGGCGCGTACACACGCCGCTGATCCATCCAAAGCTCCTCGTGAGGTTCGAGATTTACGAGCGCAAAATACAGGAAGTGCCAGACTTGCCACGCAATCATACGCGAGCCTCGTAGTAGAGAGCGGAAGAGATCGTGCCGGACGCGAGCGAACGACGACAAGGTTGATCGCGATTCAGGGCTCACCCGATAATCGATCATGGATCCTGATTCTAAATGATGCCCGCCAAAGAGCCGATAATCATAACTGTTGTGACCTCCGGAAAGAGATACCTCGTAGAGCTAAGTATCCATCGTCATATTTCAAGCTGGTCGTTCCTCTATCGGCTAGTACTCCAATGTCCCGAGATGCAAGTGTCGTGACATACTGACAACTGAGTCGTTTAGTGACGTGCCGGTGCGTGATGACGAGAAGTACTGAGCGAATGCGTGCATAGTAAACGTGCAACACTAAGCTCACTTGTCGGTGGTTGTGAGTTACTGACGCCTACTACACGCATACCAATGGCCTAGTGCAATCGCTAGGGTACTCAACGATGGGGCTAAATTCCATCGCCTTCTCAACAGGTGCACGATCACTCACCAATACATCTGACGGGAGAATCCGTGTGTTTCGCATGTTGCATATACTGTCAGCTTCTCCACTCCTGACTCCAGTGTCTCCTTTCCGAGCCTCCCTCGTGGCATCCTAAAACGTACCAACTTCAAGGGTAGCCTGACGAGTCGAGCCCCCAAAGCTGGGTCGGGCCCTCGCACGCTCATTCGCTCGCTTCGAGGGGTTGAACAGCGGGTTTTTCATGGCGTCTCTCCTCCATTACACATCCCTCCACCTGGAGCTGGTTCCAGCCCCCTGCCACATGGCGGGTTCCACCGACAATCCCCACCATTCGCTGTAGCACGCGAATTGTGAGCGCATGTTGCTGTCGTGGCCGACTTTGATGCCAGCAGACTTTGGTCACCGAACTGGTAGCCTTCTTCCAACGCTGCAGGTTAGCACTACAGTGGGGGGTTTCGAGCTGACACGATACGAATTATGATGCAACACGTGCAGCTGATCTTCAATGGTTTATTTGGGTTTTTTCCTTGCTCCTTTGGAATGGATAGAATTTCTGCAAAATCAGCACTACTTTGCCCGTCGCTTGGCATTCTTGAACCAACGTCTGGACTGGGCGTTTTTTGGAAAACGCTGTGCTTAGAGAAACTCGAACTACCTGTTTGTGCTCTAGGGGCTCTGGGATCTGATAAAAAAAAGTTTCCGCCACCGTCTGGCATGATACTGTGCCATGTGGTCGTTGGGTATCGATTACAGAATGTTGTTAACAGAATCAACACCACCTTCCGGATGCCAGCTTGAACGATAAAACGCTATATAGGTGTGTTTTGGCTATCGGTTCCGCTCGATGCAACGTGTAGCTGTTGGAATCTGTTAATGTGTGAGAACTATCGGCGCTACGAAGGTCGATGAAAGCGTTTGGAACGTTTGAATAAGGTTTGCTGACGACAGCACCTGTTTCTACAGCGATAAAAAAGTGACGTTTCCGCTTGGGAGAGAGAAGAAGGATCTTCTTTCGCGCACTCTCCCAAATACGGTTGAATCATTCGGCATGATATTGCACGATAAACGCGCAATCTTGCAGGAAAAGGCTGAAACACGCGAGTCGCCATCAACCATTTTGCTGACGCACGTGTGTAGCGCGCCGTTGACGAAAAAGCCTCCTGGTATGGCATCATACGGGCCAAAATCAACAACTTACCCTCCGCGAACCGGAATGGTGTTGTATTTGAGTTGGAGCCACCCCTGGGGGTGGGTGACGGGATGGAAAAATGAGGCCATCCATAAACGGGGGTAGAGACAGATAAAAACGCACCTGTGGCTGGTGAGGCGTGTACCCTAGCGAAGGTAACATGGAAAAGAAGACTAACTACTTTGCGAATGAGAAAGGAGACGACGCGCACAGTAAATGAAGATAAAACCGATACTACAACCGGTTTTCGTGGCAAGGGTAGTTCCGGATGCAGAAAAACGAGACGGAAAGATCGCAAGAGAGTGAGAACGCAGGCGAAGAAGGCTCGCCAAGGTTATGCCAAGACGGTTTGCAGTTGTTCCGACGCTTAGGTCAGGGTACTGCAGATATTCCACTCACTTCTACACGTCCGGTCAAGGTCAGCGTGCTGTGTGTTCGCTTTATCTTCGGCAAAGGTTCATCAAACAGTAAATTTAAATTTGAACAGCAATTCGTCTTAATTTGCTCGCAGATCCCATCGCCTAGAGGCGTTAATTAACGCGGAGAAAATGCGGAAAAAAACGAATCAGTAGTGCCTAAAAATTGCACACATTCGCAAAACAAAACGCCACCGTCAATCATCGTTCGTCCAGTCGAATGAGACGAATCATCTTGTTGGTAAATAAAACACTTGACCTTCCCCGTTCGCTGATTGACGATTTTGCGCCGCCATTACGCGCGACTCTGCGCGTTATTTCTCCTTTCAGTTGTCATTCGAATCGGCGCTACGTTTGGCCAGTTCGGTGTTCGTTCGATTAATTGACAATGTTCGGTTGCGACTTGTGCCGAAATCGGGAACCTGACTCTACCTCGGCGCGATGTCGTCGAGTAAGTTTGAACTTTGGATCCTAGGAGTGGTCATAGGTTTCGAGGGTGCCTTTGGTTCGAGCCAAGGTCGATATGGAGGTGTGTCGATGAATTTTTGTTGATAAGTCGTTGCAACCGGAGATTTGATTACAATTTTATTTTATCGATAAATTTATCCTTTAATTTCAACTTCAACCTGATACACACAAGAATGCCACCGATTGAATGTTGCGTAGACTAGAAGATGCATCAAATACTGGTTCGATTAATTTTACTTTTCAAAATTCATGAATTATCAGCTTTTTTATGTATTTGCAAATACTTTTTAAATAACTGCATCGGGAAGCTCCTATAGGCACATAAGTACATATGTTTCTTGTTCATTTCCGTAACACTAAGTTACTATAGTCGCCATTTAATTTTTTGTTGTAGATCTTAATTACATGTTTCATATAATATACTTAAATAAACTAGATATATTAGGCTTTACATACTTTTTCCGCTCAATAACATTTCAACTATTTTTTTGTTTATTCCGTGCTATCTTAACTTTATATACATCAATAACAAAACAATAAAAACTACATTCAATGACTTGGGCGTTTTTCCATAGCTCCATGTTTATTTTACTTGTATGCGTTTCAATTCGTAAATTAGCCATCATTTTCCACCATTAACTTCCAATTCTATAGCGTGTGTGTGCGGGGTAACTGCGACAACGAAAACGGAAATGGTTTTACAATTCTCGCTCAATGCATGCGAACAGGTGCCCAACCAATCGCACCCCCAAAGCCCCCCTCGAGTGGGTTGGTTCGGTGGGTTCATTTTTCGCCTTTTATTTCACCATCCAGGTTGGGGCGTTTTACTTTCTAGATTCAAGGTCCCCTTCCGTGGCACGTCACCAACACCGCTCTGGTTAGTGTGCCAGTTTTTTTTTTGTTTTTTCTTTCCCTCGAAGCAGAATGTCTGATTCGCACTGGATGTGGAGATTTGGAAGGGTTATTTTTTAGTGTTTCATTCGACCTTCGTTGCGAACTTGCGCGCGAAACGATCGCACGATCGCTTCCGAGAGTGATCCGTATCCTTCCCAAGCTGCCGGTTCATGGCTGGCTAGTCATGGCGTGCCGTGTCTCGAATACCTCCCCATCGGGGCACGAGACTCCCGCGAGAGGAAGGCCCCCAACCGTGTCGGTACATTTTGCGATCGCAATCTAGCGTGGCACCTCCTATCCGGTGCATCAAGCATTGTTGCGCGCTAATCGCAGCAGAGTACGTCTAGAGTGATTTGCATCCGCCAATCGTACGATCAAAGCCCGCGGAAACCTGAGTGGCCTGGAATTCTGACCTGTTCGAGACGGGCCAGACAATTAAATATGTACCATCGGAATGTCTATTTATAGACGTCGGTTGGGCCAGCATCACCTGATTTGCTCATTAAGTCAGATTATACGCTCAGCCTGCCGCCGCGTTTGACGTAATCCTTACGATCCTGTTCGGCTGTGCTGGCGCAGGGACTCGCACGCGCCTGTCTGGCTGATGGCATTGTGCACGTGCTCATTTCGCCATCTAGTGGCGCGGACTTCTTTAGGAAAACTGGTTCATCGACGAGCTGTAGAACATTCGCGAAGCGAAGTTATCGATGCTCTTATTAAATCGATTTCAATGCAATCGGATAGCGATCGCACTTTAATAATGTACTCATAATCGCTAGTTGTCGCAAACGGGAATTGAATCGCGTCCTTGAGGATATGCATCAACCAGAAGGAACGTGTGAAGTAAGCTCAGAAAATTAATTTATCATTACACATTTTGAGTAGCGCTTCGTAAAGCAATATTAGTTAAAAAAGAAATTGAATTACTTGGATAGCTATCACCGAAGATATTACAAATGAAAGGAGCGAATTGTGTATGCTTCATTAATAACCTCATTTGCCACAACGGGACAATGGAATTGCACCAGAGATGATTTAATCTATCAATTTGAATATATACATGAAGCAAGTACATTTTTATGGATTTTTTCAGCTCTCCTAAAAGCTCCCACGTCAACAGCACGATCATCTCGCGCCTATATTCATTTGGTTTTCCATGACGACATATTAATGGTTTATTTTTTCCATAATAACTTCATTTTTTTATTCTTATTTGTATAGTAAGTAAACTTAAATTGCATTCTTTGAAATATACGTTAATTGATGTAGAATGCATACTCAAGCTCTTGCTCGCTATGCTTTGTGCATGTACATCTTTAACAAGTTTGTTATGATAATAACAATTTTAATTGTATCCTCATTAATTAAATTACTTCTTCAGCACGCTCTCGCCATATGCACCAACCACTTCTATCCACACATATTCTCAATGCATCCGTTCCTTTTCCACTCTACATTAACGGATTTATGCTTCATGGCGCCCGCAAATGCTACCCCTTCTCAAACTCGTACGTTCTGCGGTCAGGGTGAAAAGGAAGAACAAGAAGAAGATCTTGTGATATAATTAATTAAACTGACTTTGTGCAATGTCAAATTTGCCTCTCCCAACCATCCAACAAAGGGGGTGAGTCGTGTTCTTGCCCATCATTTCATGCACGCTTGCACGAGAACGTCTGCCTTGGGGGTGTGTCTCTGCAGGCCGTTCGTCTCATTCGTCGATTTAACTTTACTTGACACTACTACAAATGGACCAGTGATTCACAGGCCATTTATCGTATGCTTGTTCATCATCAGCAACAATATGTTATCAATGGTATTGGCCGCAGAAGTAATGGCAGTCTACGTTGTATTAAGAATTCCATCTAGTCCTTTGAAGGATCCTTATTAGATGGAATCCTCAGTACTCAACCGAGTGCTAATAGAGAAATTGATTAGGGCAGTCTTAACAACGGAGCTCTTCCGACGCTTTAAAAAGGTAGTTCCCGATCGTGGCTTCGCAAACAGAGCAAGTCACGCTTGGTGCTGAGTCCTTTCAACAAACAGCTTGAAGATCACAACTCACCTACACTGATTCTGTCTCCGTCTGCATGAGGTATGAGGTGAACAATGCAGGTGATCCTGGAAGAGTAGTATTAAAGGGTCATCAATGAATTGTAATTATTATATACAGACTTTTTACTATGAAGAATGTAACTTTGGGACTTTAATGTAGCTGAACTCCTACAGCATGTGAAAAAAAAACACAACGTCCTCGTAAGGAGGTTGATATATGCGTAAAACAGTGAAATCGTCATATTGCGTGCACTCTTCCAGACAGCTGAGCCGTCGCACGTGCCGACCGATAAAGTAAATTGCTTCTAACGTTAGGATTATTACGCGCTTTGCTCAGTCAACTACGAGTAGAAAACGAGTTGTCGGTGACGAAATTATGATAACATTATTCATAAAACGTCGCGCCGGTGATAATTTAAAACCCATTAATGTAGATTATTCATTCCATTAGCTTTCTCTCCCTTGCCTTTCCTCTGAGCCACTCCGACGGGATGAAATACGGTCAAATGCAATTTTAAAATAATTCTATTATATCAGAGTAATACCTATGCATTACACTGTTTCAGGAGCATCTAATGATAGTGCAGCTCTTTAGCTTCTGTCCATGTTTGATAAAAAGCTTGAAGCACAAGAGTGACTAAACATTTCATGTACACAGTATTTTGTATCTTTTTCGTTTAAAACGTTGACCCTTAACCGATACGTCGGAGATGATCAGCAACTTTCATGGTCCGCTAGTACATAGATTAATGTTTTATCGATCAAAAGCGCACCTACCGATGATGACATTGATAATGATTTTATATCGTTGCCAGTGCGGAATTTGAACGTTATCACAAACAAAGGAATTGACCCTGAAATGAACTCGAGATAAAATCCAAATTCTTACACCACCAGGCGATTTTTCTTCGCCAAGGATCCTCAAGCAAAATGGGTTTACTTTCTCCTGTCCTAAAACAACCGTTTGTCTGTTAAGTGTTTTCCGGCCTAGAACACCCGCCGTACGTCATAAAGCGTCTCACATGATCGGTTTGACGTGTGACGTTTAATGACGTGTGCGAAGGGTAACGAAGGTTAGTATATTTTCGTCAACATCCTCGAGCCGTCACCCGAACAGGGTGTGTCTCGACTGCACATGTGCTGTTGGGTAGGCTTATTTGCGAAGGTGTTGATGAGATCGAGCCAATCGCTGTTGGGGGACAAACATTTCTACTGCGAGGTCGCATAGCCGCTCCCGTTGAAAGTCCGTCGTAAACCAACCAAACCGGGTTGTGGTGAAATACTCTCCGGAGTGTTGTGCTTGACATCGAATCATCCGCAGAATCTCTTAGTTTTGTTTTGCAGTATGGCAGTTTAGTGCAAGATCATCTTCAGCTGTTTGAGATCAGATTCAATGACATCATATTTTGAAAGAGAAAAATAATTGCAAAGAACGTTGCCAGTGCCTATAGCAAGTTTGAGTTGCCGGCGAAGCACTCATTCGTTATATACGGCCTGCACCAAAACATCGACTACCCATTTGACAAAGTTTCACTAATGAATGTTAATCAATTCGTCGGTGGTTGTGCGAGTGCGGTGACCGGTTATCGTACGAATGTAAACTCGCGCCACGAACCGTTCGAGCCATCGTGAGGTGTCACATCTACCGCGCGGCTAGCTTCAATTGGTTTGACAGCTGACTGCCAATTGTGAATAGAACGGCGCCTTCTAGGACCTGCCTATTTTGATGTGTACTCAAAGAGTGACGAGAATCGTCCCTAACGAAGGAGTCTAATGAAATCTTGCGCTCCAACCGCGAAGCAGCAGCTCCTAAATTACCAACAATTTAGCGTGCGGAAAGTTCAAACTATAGCACTCTTATCGAGGTGCATATTCATTACGAACTCGTACCATCAACGTCATCGATCGATCGGGCGATCACGATCGACTTACTCCGTTGGCATCTATCATTGATCGAATCGATCGTGTGTATTCAAGGTCGAATCAATTAAACCGATCAATCTGGAGGGAATTCATTGGGATTCGTTGTGCTGTAGCAGGAACCTTCATGGAACAAGCACGTAAATGTGCTCAGGATAGAGTTTGCAAAGCTATGAGACTGTATCAAATTTCAAGCTCATACGTTCGGAACTTCCTTAAAATATCAAATTTATTTCGAAGGGTATCATTTTCATGAGCCACTTGTACATAGTATATAACAAAGTATGACATTTTTGTTACAATAATTACATTCTTCTCCGTTTGTAGCAAATACGCATACCTAGTATGAAGCAATATTAATTTGATAATTTATTCTAAATCACCAATATAATATGAATAGTGTAAATCACAAAGTCATTTCTAAAATGAAACGAAACGCTGCCAGCCTTCTATCTGATCTAATAGAAAATCCACACAAAAATATTCTGCCTGCGAAATAAAATTTGCCGATGGAAAACTGGACGGATGAATTTGCAAAACATGTGCTACGTGCCACCGTGCACGCGATGTTGTTCACTTTGGACCCAACATTTCTCCACCTCACTGCTCAGGAATGCGTCACGAGTGGGAAGCAGTACGATTGGAGAACGTCTTGACTTGACCCGGCTCCCATTCGGTTGATTGCCAAATTGTAATGGCAGCGTACCGTTGCGTCATGCTGCTTTCACGAGGAATATTTCCCGGCGAACATTAGTCAAACATTGAAGGTTGTTTTGCCAGCCAGCATCCAAGCGCGGTCGAATCAAATGACCCGGCCTAAGGATCGCAACCGTTGCGCTTGTTTTGGCATGTTTCGACTCCCACATAGAACACGATCTGCAAGAGTTCCCTGCCTTTGACTGAAAAATTCATCAACCGCTCGAAGGCGTTGATTGTGTCTTTTTATTAATTTTTCTTCACTAAAACCTCCCCTGCCACATATGAATACAAATCAAAAATATATTTCTGTCACCAAAAAAAAATCGACATCGGTGCGGGCAAAGCGAGGGTGTGGCTTCGTAGAGCGCAGATCGCCAAGTTGACATTCAATTAACATTGAAAAGCCTTCCCGTCTTAGTCGCAGTTTTCTTTTTCTATTGTTTTTGATCGTTGAGGTGGCGAAATCGCGTGAAGGAAATAATTTGTACAGCGACGAAGTTAGCGTCCGATTGTTAGGCTGTTTCTTTTGAGGTGACACTTTTTGACCAGCTGAGCTTCATGAACAAGTCAATGTGGTTGTTTAATAGGAGTTTAAAACAGGATGACAAGCAATTTAATATTTACTTATATTTTGTTTAATAAATCTACAAAGAATCATATTTCTATCTCAAATATATCAAAATATCAAAGTATTTTTTTATGTTCCATATTCCTTGCTCAATCATTAAGTTGTTCCATCTTTCAAGACTACGCAGATTAACACGCCATGTTTTATATTAACTTACGCACTATAGACGCAATCAATTGCGTAAGTACAAGGATCAAACCGTGCGTAGGAAAAACGAGAACCCGTGATCTTAATGTGTTTAATGTTCTTAATTACGCTTATTTACAAATAGGTATCACTCGTCTCTCTATGACCCAAAGTCATGTTTTGAGCCACTGTAGAATTATGGCAGAAAAACGAACGCCAAGCGCACGAGCGCGCGCGTTTCGATCAACCTGCGTTGAAGGTGAAAGTGATAAATTTAGCCAGCCGGTCCGAGGCGGTGATGGCGAATTTGTCATAAAACACGCGATCCTCGGTGTCCTTGCCCGAAAATAATGTTCGCACAATAGACATACTAGAGCGCACGAAACAAGCAAATAAAACACATAAACACCTTCCCTCGCGAGGAATTAAGGGTTATATAATCGGCGCCGACTTTGAATGACGTCCGGTTTGGTCGCCGGTGTTAACTGCGAGAATTTTGCATGATTTTTCACATGGCCGGCCCTCCTCCATTATCCCGCTCCCAAGCGAGCTGGTCGTCAGAAGAGATCCTCATTCCTTCTGGTTATTTATAGGACGCGGCGCACATTCTAGGCGCGACTTTTCGATGTATGATTCCACTGAAAAGGGCCCTCCTTCACGTCTTCCTACGCCGCTAAGAAGGGAAAACAGGAACGAACAGCGAGGAGCATACATATATTTTTTCCAACAAGATTTAAAGCGCGAAAATGAAACTCAAAGCGAATTCCTGGGTGGAGGCGTTGCACGTGGTTCGCCGTTTGTTTTAAACTGTTCGCCTTGGAGGTGTGTCTAGCGCGCACCCTGTATTCGTGCGAAACCACCCGATCGATAGTAGCAGTAGTAGTGCTTGGGGTGTTTTTGTTGATGCTACCCCCACCAAACCCACGGCGGCCATTGGCCGTGACCATGGCCATTTTGTATCGACCCCCGGTCGAATGTGACCGTGTTTGGGGTTATCTTTGCTCGGCCCACGCAAGGTCGCCGGTTGCGATGTACTAACAACCGCGATAGATGCATCGAAAGAGATAGAGAGAAGTGCTAACGCATTAAAAAAAAAAGATAACAAGAGATAGAGCGAAGAATGCGCTGGTAAACAAATAAGTGACGTTAGTGCACGCGATTTGCAGGGCGTACACGTGTCACGTGTTGGAATTGTTCTCCGGATGTTGTTCCACGGGACGTAACTGGGTGGAAAAAGGGTTGTTGACGCTTTCCACGAGAATCTCACGTCAATCGGAAAGCGCGCCAATGACGATCGACAATCTCGCGGTGTGAAAGGATCGCTATTTCGGGATCAGTTTGCTGCTGTCACAGAAACCCGTGCCGCCGGTGCACGAGCTTTGTGAAAATTTACACCGAGTTTTCCCACGCCACCTCACAACCATCCCGCGTTCTTTTGCACGTCGATGTTAAACTAAACGCTGATCAAGTGGTTTGATGTTTTGCCGGTCACTTATCGTCATGCGCTGGCGTGTTGACGAGGGATAAATTAGCGGCAAAACCGTGCCATTGGCCGTTTCAGGTAGAAGGAAGTGGTGACTACTCATTTCCCGATCCCCTCCATCGGTGAATGGAGCGGCCATCGATCGGCGTGTATCGACGAGGGTCAATTACATTGTTCAACCCCCGCGCCATTCTTCAACTTTGACCTGCGTCTCCTCTCCTGTGTTTTCCGCCAAGCCGCCGATCAAATTCGTAATTACCCGGAGAGCATCGATCTTCACGCACCTTTAGCAATTGCCGCTTGCTGATCGCAGTTTTTACGTGGTTTCGTTGTGTGTTTGTATTCGTACGGTGAATTTATACCCGTTTTAAATCACTCTGAACGAAAAACAGACTCGCAGGTCACGGCTGTGAGTTCATTAGTGTCTTC
Organism: Anopheles nili; assembly: GCF_943737925.1. NCBI lineage: Eukaryota > Metazoa > Arthropoda > Insecta > Diptera > Culicidae > Anopheles > Anopheles nili. Next base: position 48,054,020 of record NC_071292.1, read on the forward strand.
CTATCCGTTTCCTATTCCTTTTTGGTAATCGTTTGTTGTGATCTATTAACGAAATTACGAAAACAAAACGATCTAACCGCTAACGGAACTAAAAGGTGTATCAAGGAGAACTCCTTTCCGGATTACGGGGCCACATCCGTCTTCCTCCGGTGGCACACAAAAAAACGTTGCCAAAACATCCTTCAACCTGGTATCCGATGCGGTCGATGCGCCCATTCGCCAACACCAGGCAAACAGTGCGATCGGCAGGTGGAAGATACGCTTTTCGGGAGGTGATTTGGCACGCGTGGACCCGGAAATATTTGGCCATGAAACTAGGTGTTTTTTACACAAACTCGTGTACCGAAGGAGAGATACCTTTAAAAATAGAGAACCGAACGGTGGCGCTGTGGGGTTTTTTGTGTTTATTTGTACTTTTTTTTCTCTGTGTCTATTCTATTCTTCCCTAAGCAACTTGAAACAAACAACCCGTGAGCGGTGGTGTTGGGACAAACATTATTACTCACGCATTTATTATTAACTGTTGCAAACGCCTCAACTTCTAACCTTTGCCCCCGGTAATGTCGTGGTAGGATATAGTAATGTACCTTTGCTATTTACGTTGTGGCATTTATATGCTGTAAGTAGAACTAAGCACCGTTTGATGGGGTTCTGTATCAAAAAGCTTATTTTTCATCACCAAAAGCTTATTATTTATCTCAATGCGCTTTTGTGCATTGGCTCGCTTTTGTTGACATGACCAGGTATTCAATGGATTTTTAGGCCAGTCAATACATGACTGCTATCCTCCTGCCCTTGCTGGATTCAATGTCCTAAAGATTCTGCCCCACTTGTCCCAACTATTGAGTCGCAGATGAAATCCTTCCTGTTGATTTCAGGATATGACATTACATGAGTTTGGAATTCCCACTAGATGATCTGTTCAACGAGTCCTCCCGGCATTTCCTATCCACAGGATGTCCGGATCTACTTCGGACCCTATTTTGACAAGCAGGTTAATACAGACATCATTTTATTGTCCTTTCAGCATTGGCCATTCCCACAGTTTTGTAGTTTTAATCCTTGTTTTACGAATAGCTGTGCTACATAAGACGCCACGTTCCTGGTGGATTTTATTGTTTTGTCCTTATTTGCTTTATACAAACGTGTGCTTGCGATACGTGACTGTAATCATATAACCAACATATATTTGTCATCCTTTCCCTTAAATGCCGGCATGCTATATTTACGCGTGCTATATTTAAATCAAACCACCGGCGCCTGGTTAATTCGTTTGCGCCTTCAAAGCCTTCGATTGATCAAAAACTTACGTCGAATGAGGGCCCCACGTCAATACGCACTGGCATGGCAGTGGGTCATCCACTTGAGAAAAGGACGAAAGAGAGAGAGGCTGCCTAGGTTATTGCTGACGCCAGACCGTCACCATACGAGAAACCAACAAGTTCCGATCGTCTGGTCAGCATATCGGCATTAAATTTTATGTTATTGACTGAACTCTCGCGTTCACATTTTGTGTGCTGTTGAGGTTCAACATTGTCGCGCTCAAACCTCGTCCCATTGACGAACAACCAAATTCCCCCACCCAGGCAAGACCTCGGCATTATGACGCAGTTTTATCAATCGATATCGATCAGATCACCGATGGGCTGGACACGCCATGTATCAATTGCGAACATGGCCCTGCGGCAAGGTCTGTGGTCCGGTTTTCTGCTGGTGATCGGTGCTCACGTGTGGCGCCGCACGTCAACATTGATCGTACTGTGGGCCCTCCAGAGCCAATTGGCTTAAAAGCAGCCGTCACCAGCCGGGCCCCCGTTCATCAATTGACAATTGCGCCCCGCAAAATGGACTGGCGAATTTGTGCCATTTGCTTTCAGCTCAACAGTCCGCGTGTGAAAGCGGAGAGAGTGAACTGTCGGTGGCGTTCATTGGTCGCGATTTTTTAGATGTGCTGCGAAAGCTCTGATATTTAAAACACGATTAACTACCTAAAAGCGGTTAACAGTTTTTTTAAAGGCTCAATTTTAAGCGCCACTAGTGAGTATTAATAGCCTCGTCATCGAATTGACTATTTGCAATGAATATTGCAGCTAAAAGCAGGGTTCTAATCGAGTAAAATAAACAGTCATCAATAGACTCCTGGAATTGTAGCAAAAGCATGATCATGCATATCGCGATTCCATCTCACGTTTGCATTAGGATTTTCCAATAGCTACGACGACAAATCATCAAATCGTCACGGATATGTTAACCGGATGCCATTCGCATCCTGAACGGTTACAATGTCATGAAATTGAAACTGATGATCAATGCTGATGTTGATCGTAAAGGCCTTCTCTCGATAGAGCTTTCTTTATGCACTTTTTGTTTTCTTTCTACGCAAACCGCATCCTACGATCAGTTCGATACGGTAATGATGCATCGAGAGAAAACTACACCGACGCAAAAGATATAAGTGCATTGCGAGTGCAGCCACGGCTCTCGTAAAATGGTGGTTGCGAAATGAGCTGAACGATTTGCGTCATGCAAATCCGCGTTGGTATCTCCAATCAAAAAAAAAAGAACTGCATTCCATAACGCCCCGCCCCGCGAATGGTTCCGAATGAATGAAATAGCCAATGAATGGAATGAATAATGCGCGGTTTTGTTTTTTTGGTTGATTGTGTTCTTCTTCGATTTCACTACGCGCTAGCGTATTGCGTTATGTTGCATCATTGTCTAATTTTCTTTAGTCATATTGTTACCAAAATTGTATGTTATTTGTTACAACATTAAAAATTAGGGAAATTATTCAATGAATGAAAAAAATCCGAACTCAATCGTTTGGCGTATCTTGAATAATTATGCTAAAATTTTAAATCTAGCCAATATTTATTCATTTATGTTTTGCTGTCGGATAAACAAAACCCATATTAGAGGATCAAAAGAAAATTCACAACAAACAAAAAAAAATTCAAACAGTCAATGTTTGTTGCTCAGCATACCCCTTTGAAAACATACTCTTATATTTGCTTTTCCATATAGGTTTTATTTTTATTAGCTTTGATGTTATTTTTAAACTCCTCTACAATTTCCTTTAAAAACTATGATTAGAATAGCGTCCATAACCGTAAAGGAATATTTAAATAAAATGCTCTTTGGTAGTTACTTATCATGTAACGTTATCATGCACGCTTCTAACTCATTTTCTCTATTGTTTTTTTTTGTTTTCTTCACAGACGCTTGCTTACGGTGCCAGGCAGAAAGTAAAAAGGACACACTTGGTCGACAAGACTGTGTGGTGGTATGGGGCGAGTGCAATCATTCCTTTCACCATTGCTGCATGTCTCTATGGATCAAGCAGAACAACCGGTGCCCATTGTGCCAGCAGGAATGGTCTATCCAGCGGATGGGCAAGTGAAAAGGGCCAGACCATTGCCAGCATACCGTAACCCTTCCAACGCTTCAGGGAAAACGAAATTTTCACAAGAAAAATGAAACACAGAGCTACATCCGAATCTCGTTGTATTTTCGACCTAGTGTTTAATAAATATCGATGATAACAATGATTGTTACATCGCTTTTCGACCTACATAAATTGAAGTTTTATTTGCTTTGCAATGGGTTACGGTGTTAGTAGCAGTTAGGTCAGGGCTCGACTAAGCCGTTAGCGGAATTTTTCCGCTGTTTGTGTAGCGGACGTACTTATCCATCTGGAAATTGTCCTCCCGGTAGTCTTCATCTACCACAAACACCTGCAGAAAGTTGTCAAACTCGTATTTGCGCTTCGTGAACACGTCGGTCAGCTGCAGGGCGGATAACGCGATCAACCCCAAGCGCACTGGACACACCGTCAGCGAGAACTCCTTCATCTGACCTGGTTCGATAGGGCCGAGGGCTAACTCCGTCATGCCGGTATAGCCACAGCCCGGTTTGGCTTTGGTGTTGAGGCTCATCACCAGATCCATCGAGCGCTCGCTGGTGTTCGTCACCCGGCACCGGAAGCTGAAGCCTTCCCCAATTCGAACGATGCTGTTCGCCTGGATCACGTTCAACCGAAGGTCGCTGTACTCGAGGGCCTACATTGTGGATGAAAATAACGAAGCAATTAGAAGAAGCTAGGGTGTATGAACGATCAATCAAACTTCTTACACAGCGCTGCAATTGGCTGGTCTGTAGCCGTCCTCGCTCGCCCAAATTCGACCGCCATACAATGTCCAGCTTGCCGATATTGTTGGCAGCCTTCAATGCGCTTGGATCGCGCGCGATTTCGGGAATGGGACGAATGCAGTACAAAAACTGACAACTGTTTTGGGGCTGCAGCATCGTCTTGGATGAGAACACCGATTCGCCCGATGGCAGCGTGTTCAGCGAGACGACTGTATACTGCTCCGAACTCTCCAGTTCCACCTTCTCGAGGCAGATCGGCCCGCCTGTGATGTTCTGTATCTGTGCCTCGAGATACACGTCATCCGTTTCGGCGTTATAAAACTTTGTCTGGACGTCGAGCGGTTTGATCACCTGGAATTTGAAGAACTTTCGAAACGACGTCTCTAAACCGGCCGGAGTCATGTAGGACACTTCGCACACCAAGCTGCGTAGAGTACAAGAAACAAACGGATGGCGTTATATCATTTCTCTTCGGACATACTCGAAAGCCACTTACATGTGGGTCCCGATTTCTTTCACCTCATGGTGAATTACATCGTCGAGTGTTTCTTCCGGATTCAGCGTGACCGGACCGGTCTTATCGGCGTGAATAGGAAGACTAACCCGGCTATTGTTCGATTGTAGGTCAGCCTTAACCGACACGTTCGACACGGGATGCGCCCGGCAGTTGTGAACGCACACGTAGCTTGAGAACATTTCACCGAGATAGATGTTTCCGAAGCTTTGCGGCAGCAGCATAAACTGCCCGGCTGCAATCGTCTCACAGCCGGCCACCGATGTTGCGTCGCTCCGAAGAATTTTTTCGAACGAATGCTGAGGCACATCCTTCGGTTCCGCAGTCAATATTTGTGGACTGATCAAGGTGGGTCGCGTAAGTCGCATCACTGTGATAAGGAAAATAGACAGACAAGATGGATCATAAACAATACTTTTGGATCATCGTATCGGTTGTTACCTTTTAATGCCAGTAAATGCTCCATCGGTTCAACCATTTTTGTTTTTCTATCGTCTTGTCAATGATACACTTAGAAAGTAATATGTATAAGCTGCTACGTAGATGGTATTAACTAACAATAGTAATATTATCGAGCTATCTCCTGCACACTGTAGTTACTCCCAATTACAGCGTAAACAAAAACAAACCCCTTTCTCATGGTGTCATCGTTTCCATGTATTTGGCAACACTGTCCGCTAAACCAAACATCGCTTCTGTCACCGTAGTTGAAACGTCACTCGTGAAAGAAAACAACGCTTATTTTTCTGCTAACGCTGCGCTATTTTGGTGCAAATTTATAGTTTTTCGCCTGGAAATGGATGGTAATACATCCATTAAACCGGATGCAACCATGGAGTGTACCACCCCACGAAGTGCTGTGGACGATCAAAAGCGACGCAGGTAATAAGTGATAACACAAATCAGTTAAGTAGGCTATCGTCAGCTAATCCCCTAACGCCTGGATTTTTCCGTAGCTCTTCTCGTTCTATCAAGCGAAAACGATTCGATGACGAAATTGTGGAGTTTAGTATGAGTAGTACACCGGTCCAGCAGATGAAAAATGTCAGCGGCCGATGCCGTACACTGTCCCAATCGATGACGCCAATCGGAACCCCGGTCGCGCAGGGAACTGTGCCATCACCAGGTCCAGGAACATCAACTGGCTCTCCTACGGCTGTGCCAGAACCAACGCAGCCAGTGCAAACGACACAAGCTCCTCTTCCACCGGTAGTAGCTCCGGCTCCGGTTCCGGTAGCATTGCCTCCACCACCAGCACCCAATCCCGCTACTAGCATAATGCAGCAGCTCAATTCGAACGCCTCGGTGAACGAAAAGAAACGCGTGCTGAAAAGCAACAAGAAAACTAAAAAGAAAAGCGCATCGCAGCAGGTGGCCACCAAAGATCTCGGCCGCTGGAAGCCAATGGATGATCTTGCATTGATAACTGGCATCTTGCAGACGAATGATTTACGAACAGTGCACCGAGGAACGAAGTTCTCCTGCAAGTTCACTATCCAGGAAATGCAAATACGCTGGTGTTCGCTGCTGTATGAGGAATCGATTTCGAGGTTAGCCGTGACCGCGATGCGTAACATGCACCCGGAGCTCGTAGAAAGCGTTCAAAGTAAAGCGCTTTTCTCTGTGGCCGAGGAAGAACTGCTCGGAACGATCAAGTCGAACGAAAATCCCTCGCTCGAGACATTCCAGGAGCTGCTGAACAAAAACTCACCTATCTTCTATCACTCGCGCACCGCCAAAAGCCTGTTGAACCACTGGCAACTGATGAAGCAGTACTCGTTGCTACCAGACCAATCCGTACAGTCGCTCCCAAAGAACGACAATATTCTCAGTTTCTCCGATGCGGAAGACTTGATTAATGATACCGATTTGGCCGAACCTCGGGATGAAGCCCTCGAAACGGAGCTGGCGCTCACCGACCGAAAGAGCAAAAAGGAAATACGCCACCTGGAGAATGAGTTAAACCGTTGGAGCGTGTTGGTGGATTCCCTCACCGGGATTGGCTTTTCGCCCGATTTCGACAACCAAACGCTCGCAGCCATCCGTGGTCGTATGGTGCGTTTCTTGATGCGTTCGCGAGAAATCGTTCTCGGTCGCTCGACCAAGGATAGCACCGTGGACGTGGACTTGTCGCTAGAAGGCCCCGCCTGCAAGGTGTCACGAAAACAGGGCTCGATAAAACTCCGCAGCAACGGTGATTTCTTTATGACAAACGAAGGCAAACGGCCTCTGTACATTGATGGTCGACCGCTCCTGTGCGGTCGCAAGACGCGATTGAACGATAACTGCGTCATCGAGGTAGGTGTCGGCAGTATAGTACAGTGAATTTTCTTACTTGAATGTTATTTTTGTTTTCTTTGCCCTCAGATCTCTAACCTGCGATTCGTATTCTTGATCAATCATGAGTTCATAAACGCCGTACGCCAGGAAAGTGCCAAGATGAACATTCCGCTCAACTAGACTGGAATTATGGCACGGGTTTTTGGAAAATGAATTTTTACAACTACTTTTTAACTACTCGTTTTAACCACAATGCTGATTGCATTCGACATGTATTAAAATAAAGCGGATAATTATTCTCTAATGTTGGCACCAGTAGGTCAACGCCTAGAACGTCTTTGTTCTTCGGATAACACACATCGAAAACGATACGTTAAAGGTTGATCTATATTACTTCAGTGTGAATTTTATTTCACGACATTCAATCGGCTATGTCGGCCGCACACACAGTTTCATACGGGATATTCAGTTTGGTGCGGGGCATTAGTTGAATCTTATTGAAATTTTTTAGGCAGAATCCACTGTCCTCGCAAAGCGTGTGGAATTCAGTGGACAGAAGAAAAAAATTGGATTTACTTTTTGTTCTCATCCTCTTCACCATCCTTACTGTCTGATTTCTTGCTGCTCTCTCCTTGCGATTTCTTGCTGCTTTCCGATTGTGATTTCTTGCTGCTATCCTTGTTCAGGGATCCGACCGCATTGCGTACCGCTTCCGACTGCGGATCAACACCGGGCAGGTTCTCGAGCACGCTCATCAAATATTCGGGAGAAACTCCCACTATCTCAATCTCTTCCACGTCCACCTCCATTGGCGTATCCTTTTCCTGCTTCTGTCGTTTTGCTGGCTGCGAGATAGGCTCCTGGGCGTCCTGCATTGACATCTGCATCGCGAACGCGATCTGCTCCTCTTCGGTCATGTTCGCAAAGTCCGGCATGGAATCGTCGGTCGGCATGATTTCACCCGTCGATAGTGCCAGAGCGCGTTCCAGCATCGCTTCTTCAGCGTGCGGTTCTGTGCCGGCTGCCCGAGCTGCTCCGGAACTGGAAGAAGCCGTAGCAGAGCCTGCAGCAGCGCCAGCAGCTTCCGAGTCGGTACCCGCAACAGACATACCCTCGGCGGCACTGTTGGCCGTAGCGCGGCGCTGTTCTTCCTCCTGGCGCAACCGCTGTTCTTCCATCGACACTCGCAGTGCCAGCGCCAACTCGGGATCTTCGTTCGGATCGACACCAAACTCGAACCCAGCTCCACCCAAGCCCGCGCCACCACTGCCGTCTTCACCCTGGATGATGGGTGACGAAATGAGAGCTTCCGAAAAGACGGACCCACGCGGCACGCACACAAGATGCGATCCGGTGCCGTCCTTTCCATTCAGCACGTTGATGAACGACGTGAACGTGTCGTTATTCTTCTGATGATCGCCGAAACTAACGATGTCTACGTTCACCTTCTCTTTCTTTAGCTTCTTGGCCAGCTTAACTAACTCTCCCTCGTCGTGTGCGACCGGCGAGCCTACGAATACGACGATGCGCATCTTGTGGTTCTTACCCTGTCGGTGCTTCAGTACTAAATGTGCGATGCGCAACCCGGTCATCAAGTTGATGTTGCCGTTTGGATTTACCAGATGTAGTTTGGACAAGATGCGGCCAACATCGCTTGTCAGCGTGGCCAACACCTCCGTCGTGTTGGAAAGCGTCATCAGTCCGACGTTGTTCTCCGGATTCGAACGTACCTTTGACAGGCATACGAGATTCACACCGTCCTTTTGGGCATTCAATCGAGTCGGGAAGTAATCACCATTGCGCTGGTAATCGCTGTTGTCGAAGCATACCATCGTACTTTCCAGCACCATCTTGCTGCTTTGACTGTCCTGTTACACTGGACAAGATTACTTTGTTAATACTGCAGTGCTCTACGGTTGTTGGTTGGTCCGATGAGCTGGACGAAACAAAAGCAGAGAATGTTAATGGAGGAGAACTACGAGCTACCCAGTAGGACGGCACCTTTTACAGAATGAAGTGAAACTTGACGATTTCGAGAGATACGAAAGAAAACAATTATTTCACGACTGATCGCAGTCAGTGTGCCTCTTTCGGAAAATAACAGCAACAATATAACACAAACGCAAAATGCTTCGTAATGTCCGACCAAAATGACGTTTGCGATTGAGTTTTGACAGTTGTCAACAGGACAAAGGCCGTTGAGCGAAACATTGACGGTTCCAAAGGGATGCAAATGGAGAGATGAACATTCATAGGTTAAATGTATCTTTTGAAGATCCTTCGAATGCCTCACAAATCAAAAAAGGATAACAATCGATCTTACCGATAACACATATATTTTATTTGACTGCTACATGATAACGCTGTATTGCAATATCGCTTTCAGCTAAATCGCTTACAGTCGGGTCCAGGACATGGACGAGCGAATGCGCATGTAGTCCGGCAGGTTCTCCACCGGTCCAACAGCGGCCACGGCCGGGCAGCGATCGAAAATGTACTTCATCGACACGTCGCGCACATTTGCGGCCGTTACGTTGTCGATACGTCGCTCCAGATCGTGCAGTGCTTCACGGCGACCTAGCAGCAGCACCTGGCGACCGATGTCCTCGCAGATCGCTTGGGGTCCCTCCAGCTGGGCCAACAGACGCGTCTTCAGCTGGCGTTTTGCACGCTCGACCTCTCCCTCGGTAACCATCGTGCACAGGCGCATCCATTCGTTCTGCACATTGAACAGCATATCCTCACACTGCAGCGGGTCGCACTGGAAGTAAATACCCCACAGGCCGGTGTCGCGATAGTTCAGGTTGAAGGATTCGTAGTTGTGGCACAACTTGTCATGGGCGGAGGCGACGGCAAGCTTCGAAGCGTTGTTAACACCACCACCGAACGTGCGGTCCCACGTTCCAATCAGTGCGCTCGCCACGGAAAGCGCAAGGACATCCGAACTCGACGCTCCGCAGCCTTCCACTGCGACCGCAACATGGGCCAGGGGCAGGGAATCATCGCGAACGCGCATTTCTGATCCGGTAAAACGGACCGCCGACAGTTGCGGTGACTTGCCATCAAACGTTGACTCCACTTTGCAAAGGTACTTCTCGGCCAGTTTTTCCAGGTCGGTCTGACGAACGTCTCCGGCAGCGGCCAACACCATACGTGGTGCCTTGAAGTGCGTATCGACGTATCCTTTAAGATCACCGGCCTTGATCGAGCGGATGTTGCTGCTCGGGCCCCAAACAGTGTTACTGAGCGACGTTCCTTGGAAAGCGGTGGAGTGTAGATGATCGAAAACGACTTCGCGCATTCCACAGCTCTCCACTTGCTCGATCTCGCCCAGGATCAATTCACGAGCGCGCTTCACATCCGCATCGTCGAGTTTCGGGTTTTGTACAACATCAGCCAGGATCTCGACAAGCTTTGGAACGTCCTTCGAGAGACAGCGGGCGGTGAAGCTAGTATGATCACGGCCGGTGTGCGCATCCAGTTGCGCCCCCATGTTTTCCACCTCCTGCTCCAGCGCAGATTGCGATCGTTTGGTCGTTCCCTTAAACGCTACATGTTCGAAGAAGTTTGCAGCACCATTGTTGTTCTTGTCCTCGTAACGAGCTCCGGCATCGATGAACAGTCCAACGGTGGCCACCTGCGATGGCACGGATTCACTGGCTACGCGCAAGCCGCTGTCCAGTGTGGTTACCTCCGTAGCGGGTTCGTTCGACAGTGCGGAGCGAAAAGCGGCCGCATACGATGATCCGGCGCGGCTTCCAGTCAGCAACGTCTGGCGCTGTAGGGCCGTGGAAAGTTTCAACAGCGATGCCATTTCTGCGATTCCCCTACGGGCACACTGTGCTGCAAAGGTGAAAACCTGGTGTTACGACAAACCTTTCGTGTTATCGAAAATTTTTTCGTCTTTTTTTCCTCGCTATTTTTCTTACCGCTTAAGTGTCACAAACGGTAAGTTCAATCATGGCGGGAATTACTCGCGGATATATTAGATGACATATACAATTCGAAATCCTTATGAAAATTAATCTATCAATTACACAAATTAATGGATGTTTCCAAAAGTTAAAAATTGTTTTCAAAAGATTGAAATTTATAATATTCTTTATGGGAATATGCTGTACGTTTTATGTACCCCTGAAGGTATACAATATGCAATACAAAGTTGGTCTGGATGGATTTTTGGAACTTTACCAGCTAATTAAATATAAATCTTTCTTTGATAATATTAAATGATAACACTCCTCATGAAAACCCAATAAAGCCATCTAATCTTTAAAACCCATCTAAATGAATCTAAAGCACGCATCCATTTTATTCAAGTGCGCTAATCGTGCACCAATAAAACCACGAACATAAGGGCGTGTATCATTATGATGAATGATTGTTTCAAAGATTGTTTTATTTTCTCTATCAAAACACCACATTCAAGTATCTACATACATTTTAGATACAAATACACTCTACAATCGAAAAAGTCTTTCTATTGTTCTAAATTCATTTCTTCAGAAAAATATCATTGTCCATCTACATTTTAAATTTGTCGAATTAGACAGACGACTGGTTTTGCTTTTGGCTTTCGCCAGGTTAACTTTGAAATAAATACTACTGTTGTATGTATGATCAATTTTCTTTTTGGCAAAGATTTCACAATGTGCCATTGAACGGCAGTGTCGTCAATACACAATAATCGTGAGTTTCGTTCAAATCATAATTTAGTACATTACCACTAGCCGATGTGATTTGTTGCAGCTGATAACTCTTGAACCACGTGCCTTCATTAGCCTACCATTTCCGGTTTAGGAGTACTCGGGCTTTCGAATCCTTCGCACACCTGTTTGCCAATTCGCTAAATTACCCACTGGACCCTCTTTTTCGGTTGGTCGCTGCTGTAGATCGTAAAAGAAAATCATAATCCGCACGAGTAGAAACAAATGTAAAAGAGAGAAAATGTGATCAGTACTCTGCAGCTAAAAGGTAATAACTTGAAAAAATAAGGCAGCTTAGATGGGACATTCAAAGTACTTCACACTGTAACGTTACTTCAGCTATGATGTTCTACTGCTTGGTTTGATAGAAATCAGATGTTTGACACAACTTTTTACGATCAGGATCAAATGAAGAGATGCTTGATACTTTCGGAGAAGTTTCCAGAGATCATTTTCTCATTTGCGGCTTCTTTCCAGATGGTTTGCAACTAAATACCATACAATTAAGACAAACATCGGCAAACATGCCAATAATGATTATGCTATTGATAAACGATCGCATAAACGATCATGAAGCAAATTAAACAACGGTAACAATGTTACTCAAACCACGTACGAAAAAGCACACTAAATGATTAATATTTAGATGATTTCCTTGAATTACATGAATTGTGTAAACGGAGGTTTAAATTTTAACGATAATACTCGTTCACATTGTCTTATCACACAGAGTGAAATCTCTCTCTCCCTCCCCTTTCGTCTCATTCTCTTTCTACAATAAATAGCTGCATGCATAAACTGGACATTAACTTATTATAAGTATCATAGTAACAAATGAAACCGGTAATAATGAGCAGCAGAGATGTTTGAAGCGAATTCAATAGTGTTCAGATGGAAACGATACAAATCTAGCAACGAGAGTACGACAAAAATGACAATGAAATTAAGCTCGTAAGGACATGTCCTGCATGCGCTAACACTTCGAAGTTACACGACAAACGGATATAAAACGTAAGCGTCACGTTACATTTCCAAATCTTCCGTGGATTCCGCTTCGCGTAGAAGCAGACGCTGCTCGGACTTCTTTTTATTTGGCACCTTCTTGACCGTTCGCCGATTTCGAACGCCATCCTCCTCGTCCATCATGCGCAGTATGGTTGTCTGTATGAGTAGCAATAAAAACGGACTAGTTAAAACTACCCCTAATTGATGTCCCTGAACATTAAAATGCTCCATACCTGGTCGGAACAATCCATTGGTGCAACAGAAATGTCTCGAACGGCACGGAAGTTACCGCAGTTATTGAGATGCTCGTTCTCCAACCGAAAGTAGTTCCAGATAAAGCGCCGGAACACCTCCAACGGGCTAAGGATGGATACGATGATTTCGCGGTCGATATACCCCATTTCGATTAGGCTCATCGAAAGTGTCCAGCCGAAGCGTAATATCAGATCTTCAACAATTGCAAAGTAGTAGAACCACTGCCAGAGAAAAAGAGATAAGGAAGAACATTCCCATCACGTGGCATTACGAAGAGTTGTATAAACTGCAAATTAACAGTTTGTAGGCTGTATCTACATATACTCACGTTCGAGCTGTAGACGATCTCGTCTCGCAGAAACTTGTTGTCGCTGGACTTCGAATCGAACAATCCCCAATCCATCTTGATATCCCAAGTGTACGAGTAACATGACGATACGATGGCCGCGATGATCCACAAGTAAAACCACGGATTGTCTGAGCTTTTTGCGTACTGGTCACGAGTCGCCTGGGTTATCGATGAAAATATAACAACGAAGAACGACGTCGAATACTTAAGGGCGTTTGCGAGATGTGGATGCGCGTCCCGAGTATCCCGGAATCGCCGAAGACATTGCGCCATTCGGAACCATGCAGGCAGCATCGCGACGACCGGCCGTATCCAAAGTGAGTTATTGATGCACTGGTTCGGTTCTTCCGCGTAGCTCCAATTGCTTATGGTGGAGAAAAAGCACAGAAAATACTGCAGATCCAGGAATGCCGGTACGATACTGTTCAGCTGATCCGCCAGCCAGAAATCGGCAAAGTTCACATAGAAAAACGGTGCCAACATGATTCGGCTGAGGATCCGGAGCGTCCAGAAGCGCGCCTCGTGACGGAAGGTTTTCGTTGGATTGAGCAAAAAACCGGCCATTAACAGATAGAGTATTAACGGGCTCAGGTACGCCGGTATGGCCAACGCGTCGGCGTACAGATATCCCAACACACTCATCGTCCAGACGACACCAAAAATGGACGCCAGCTCCATAATATGCTGCTCAGACAGGTGGTTCCGAGGATCTAACTCAAAGATTAGCACGTGGTTTACGCCGGATGAGCGCCATCCATACACGTTTATGCCCCACAGGAACATAAACTCTACGATTAGCAATGGCCCACGGAACAAGCGGAACGCGACAATCCAATCGTCCCGCCGCACGTGGAACATGGCGGACAGAACAACAGCCACACACAGCACTATGAGTGATCCTGAGAAAAGCCCAACCTTGAACGTGGTCCATGGGCTCTGCTGCTCGCCCAGAGGAGGCACTCGCAGTCGCTTCATGGCCCTTTGCCGGTCGCCACCTTCGATCTCGTTCGTCACAATGTTTTCCGTCTCATGGATCAGCCGGTCGATGTCCTTGTTGACGTAGAAGTGCGCGGATTCAACGTGCTCGGCGCGCCATCGTGCCCCAAAGTCGACGTTCAACAGTTTATCGTGTTTCTTGAGAATCTTTCGGAAACCGGTGAAGTTGAGGTTCTGATAATTTTGAAGCAGAATCAAGCTCAGATAAAACTCACTAAATGCGAGTTTAAGCTCCTGGATCTTGCGCACTGACACGTTCTTTTTGCGCAGCAGATTCTTTTTCATTTTGTGCAGGTTATCCTTGTTCTTTTTCCGCGTGCCCTCTTCCATCTCGAGCGTTTCACTCAACTCCGTCCGAAGGTTGGCAAATTTTCGGGTCGCTTCTGCTAGTTTCTCTATCAGATTGGGAAGAAACATCGTTAGCCAGCTTTTTATTGCAGTAAATGCTCTGCAATCCTTACCAGAATAGAAGGTGTTAATTTTTGCCAACTCGCTATCACAGTAGTGGAAAAATTGTTCGTCGAACTTGGCGAAATAGCGAGTGAGCACCTCTGGATCAACCAGCTCCGCAGAGGGCGATTGCTCTACTGCTGCATACAATTGAGCCTTCATCTCCTAAAAGAACAGTACATGTAAAAAGTAGAAGAAAATGCGTGACAATTTGAAAGGACCTAAGTAAAATATAAAAAATTCCTTCCGAAGTATACTACTACGCTTGAAAAAACATTCGATCACAACTCTATAACGGGAAAGATGTGAACTTTAAAAGAAATTTAAAATAATAATTTTTTTTAATTGAGTGTATTTTTGGTTTCCCTAAAATTTTCCGGTACCTATTCTTGTGTACAAACAAATGGAAGCCGATCCTCACAAAACGTGCACAGGAAATACTTGCACCACATGCATTACCAAAAACGATTTGAATTTGGTCAATTGTGCTTCGGTAACACGTGTTTTTGCACTTTGTTTTTCGAGCCTAGGCGAACGTTTAACAGGTGATTTCACCCTTGCGGGGGCGAAATTTGAAGCAGTTTTCCTTGGAACAAATTTTCCGACCCGGTAGGTCATTCTGGCGGGAACAGCTGACGTGTATTGTTTACACACCGACCCACGAGAGAAGGCACGTTTTAATTCGGTTCCCGGTTCGAGTAGCAATATAAACAGTGCAATCTGCGCCGGTGCAGCAGCAACGCATGCGCTCAAAAAGAAGCCGTTCGACGTCGTTCGAAGCATGTCAAGTTCGGCGGCTGATGATGTTTCCCTACGTCCGACCATCTTCCTCCACGGACTTTTACCCCCGCGAGGTGTCACTGAAGGGGTCAAACTGCGAAGAGCACGAATTTTTCGGGGCACAATCCACACCGATGTTGTGTATCCTATCCCGTCTGGGTAGTCTTACCTCGTACTGTATGTACTGCTTGCGCCATTCTGGCGTTATATGGGCAGCAAGATGCTCGGCGAACTTCATGGCTACACCCGATTCACGAGTTGCTTTGCAGGGAAGTCCGTTTTTCTACACCATCGAAGCCGTTCGTCGTGACCGAGTTGTCAGTTGTGCAGTTCCACTCGCAGTGAGCAGCATCATCGCCGTCTGACATAGTTGGCTGCGATTTTCGAGCCATCCGTTCTGGGTGAGGAAGGCGGGGAGGGTATTTCCCGATGGAAAGCGCCTGCGGGAAAATCGTATACGCGCTGACAGGTTAATATACCCGTAAATCAGGTGTGTCCAACTTGTTACATTTTTACATACTTTTTGTCTTTCTTTATTTTTCCCCCGCAGGTAACTAGATATAATTTTCATTGTATATCTTATCAAAATTTGTGCTCTTTTTTTTGGAAAACAGTTACCACTTTTCTTTTCATTTCATGATGGAGCAGTTGCATGTATTGAAATTATTCTATAAATATGGTTTTAACACAATTATTATAACCAGTCTTACTCAAATTCTAATGAGTTAAAATCCAGAATCCATACATGAATATAGAATAATTGTAAATTCTTTCCTTTCAACTGTAAATTCAAACCGGTCGGTGAATCGAACTGTCAAACCACGCTTCCGCGTGCGATGTTCTAATGTGCGGCATGGCTACGCGCAACAAATCATATGGAACCGCCAAGCAACGGTCAAACCATGGTGTTTTTACATCCATTATTTACACTTTGCGCGTCGTTGTCGTTGGGTCCGCACGTTTGTCAGTACCATCGGAGTTTCCGGCAACAAATTGATGCAGTTAGTTCGCGAGATGAGCTATTTAGATTAATGAAATTAAACTCGTATGCCGCGTCGTGCGTTTACTTGCGTAGTAAACAACACCCTCCTGTTTACCACGATCGCATGCGAGCGAATGTGTCGATTTAGTGTAATGAAAAGTGAATGTGATAATTTAGCAGTGGTAATCAGATAGGTGCCATATCACATATACGTATATTGGGAGTAATAAGACCTGTATGACTAGTTATCGATATGAAAATACCGTTCAAAAATGTGCTTTCTTGCAAAAAGGTCACAACAGGAGGTGACCTTGACCAGCAACCCGGCCGGCGAATGGCAATCGAGTGTGAAAGGGGTGTTACTGATTGGTACACCCCCTCATCGACAGCTAAAAACGTGTCAGTGGTGTAATCGTAGTCACCTTTTGGACTTGGGGTAAACTGCAAGATAAAAATGATAATTTCTAAATGTTGCGCTCGATAACGAACAAAGTTTCATCATCGGGAAAGTAAATGGAAGCACATTGTTTACCGAAGTTAACATCGATTTTTTGCTCACTCCTTTTACCCTGTCGGGAAAAATGACACAAAGCAACACGAAGATCCTCGCGTGCAAATCAATCTGCATGAGGGGCATGCGGTTCGTTGGGCTCCTTTTTCATCCCGGCATGCATTATTTATACTTCTGCATGCGGTCTTGCAAAAATGGAGCCGGTTTTTAGTCAGCATTTGAGTGGAGGATAAAGGAAAGGCAAAATATGGCAGGAATGTAATGTAAGAATGCAATTTTGATCTTTTTCAATCTTTCGCTTTTATTTTATGATGGAACAGTAGTTTGTCAGGTCTAGAGTACTGTAAGTGCAACTGCATTTCTTCCCCAGTTACAACAGTGCATAATAATCTTTATGTTCCATCACAGTGTTTTGTACACTTCACTGGACTTTTCCTAGATTACGCCAACTGTTCCGATTGATAAGGAGACATTGACTTGATTTATCAACCCGTCCGTAAACTATGCCGATCGGTAAACCGGCATGACATAATGCTTTTACGATGCATTTCACGCTCATTAAACTTGTTGTGTCTGGAACATTAATCGCATTTCAATAAAAAGTCTCAATAGATGCAAATAACAAAGTCATGCGGATAACTTTGTATGCAATTTAATTCTTTAAAGATAGTTCTCATATTTTGCATTGCTTGCAGTTGTTCCATTTAAAAAAAATGCCACAGTCTCGCCGATCAGCTTCGTTGAGTGACAATGCCTTTTTCCATCATTCGAATATCACCCTTGAAATGGCGCAACTTTTATCGACAACGGTGTTCGTGGATCGATGGTGTTTTATGTCATAAATTCTCCGACTCGGTGGGGCCCATTTCTACCAAACATTGATTACACAACACCGTCGTTTAGAAGCGAGTCGTAGATTATCACAATGATGAGGTTTGATAAACGATAAACGTATCGAGAGTTTCGGAGGGAATCGTTCGTGAGGAACCGGTTTGTTCACCTTCCGGGCATCGATGCAAAAATCATAATATGCAGAAAAATCGACAAGTTCACGGCAAAACGGCGTCTAATACCAGCTGTTGGACAAGGCCGGCGTTTCGTTTGCTCGCCACGTTTCTTGCTAAAAGCCCGTAAACAGGAAATGTTCATCAGATTTCATTTTTGAAAAGCTCTATCCAAACTATGAACAATCATTCGCTCGAGGCTACAGAGTGTTTACCATAGTACTTGAAGCAAGTAGGCAAGTTTCCGCGCATATCTTTGATTCCTTACTCCGTACAACGTCATCGTCTGAGAATTAGCAGCTTTGCACCCCATCATCATGATTTTCCTTTTAGCTATTTTTTTATTTCTACCCATTGTCTTGCATTTTTATTCTGATTGACGCAAAACATTGTGGATAAATTGTGTTTTTTAAGTGGCACAAATACGTTTGAACTTTATTTGTTTTGCATTAAGCTCATAAATCATGTGCAACCTGAAATTAACATCAGAAGATTCTTTTCATAGGATTTTATTTACTAAGTTATCAAAAAAAAGCTTGATGCTAGATAGCCTATACATTTATGCAATGGAGACATTAAGTCGGTGCAGACACGTTATGAAATATTCTTTATGGATAACATGGCGTTTTAATAGCTTAATTAATATAAGCGATAATATATTCTGCTATGAATATGTTTCTCTAGTACTGAATATTTTTGTGTGAACTTAAATTTTTATCAACCAACGGAATGCAAGCCAAGGAAAGCTGTCTATGGATTTATTTACGTGTTTAATCACATGCAGGTGTCCTGTTCCGAAAACGTAAGTGATTCCTGTTTCATGTTCCGAAAAGTGTGCCCCATTTGTTACTGGATTTTACAAATGTTATCGTACTGGAACATATGATAACACACGTGGTTATTTGCTGATAAGCCACCTGGTTGTATGGTCCTCGCAACATGCTTACTGTCATAGTCGTATCGACGCGATTACCGGTGATATCATAATTCTCTTCGCGTTCACGTGTGGATGTTTTTCTCCCATCAGCCATGAGTGTCGTAGTTTTTTGTTTTATTTTTCTGTCTGCCTTCGTCTACTACCATGAACGCAAATTAGCATCCATCAATATCAGCTTCCTAATGAGCGATTGGGGAATAGATGCTCATGGCCATTAAAAAAGTTCATGTTTCGTGCGACCCTACCATATCCTCTCAGCATTCTTGTTGTAGTTGTAATTTGGGTGCTCTTTGACAACGTCTATGTCAAGCACATGTTGTGAAAGAAGCATTATTTTGGACGTTGTGGCTCGCTTTATACTAGGATGACGAACGCGTTTATTCTTGTTCTCTTTTTCCTTTTAACTCTTATCCTTATTAACTAAACCGCCCTTAAATTTCCCCATACATCTTTTATTATTTTCTGTGCATCGGTGGCGATTATTGTTACCAAAAAATATCGCTTACACCGCTACCAAGCCAGCAACTTATTGCTCCATCGCAAGACCGGCCATCCACGAGCAGTGCATTGGGAAAAGCGATGATGGCTGCCCAGGGCAACGATAGACCGCGTGGGGAGTGAAAGAGTCCGAGAGAGCAAGCGTTTCTCGTCGTTCGGCGGCTTCCCTCCAATGAAAAAAAAAACCTCCCAAACTAGACGTCGAAGCAGGCGACTGACCTAAGCCGGGGCTAGCTGGGCCTTGCTGGGACGATCACGCGACAGTCAGTTTTCGGAGTGCGTTTGGTCGCGTTTGGCAGCGACTCGTTTGTTCGCGTCTGTAGCTGGTGGTATTTTTGAACGTACCAAAACGAGCAACAGCAAATTAGTGGTCGAAAAAGGTGGCAAAAAACCAACGATCGTCGGCATACCACACTTGCGCCTGGTTCTACAGTAAGAAATAGCCGGAGAAAACGAAATAAGAAAACAAAATTCACTGCTCCTCTCGTGTGAAAATTCGCACGTGTCACACACCCGCGTACATGATAACGGCCGATTACGGTCTCAGTATACGTTTTGCTCCCTTTTGGGATTGGGTTGTTGTGTGCCTATTTTGCTGAGTGCGCCTAGATTTCATCTCCTGGCAATCCGTGAAAACCGTGCTCCAAAAAAGGGCAACCGGATTGCCATTGACGAAAGCGTTCAAACACGGCACGAAAAGCACGAGAGCTGCTAAACGGCGACGTGTGCTGCTCTTCCCGGTGTGCGATCTCGACCGCCAACTAAGCAAACCTGTTCCGGTGGAATAACAAAAAGCCAACTATTATTAACGATCGAGCTTCATCCCGCTGACGGAACGGCAAATCTAACGCACACTGGTAACGCTCTTTAAAAAAGAAACGCGTACTTCTAACCCTCGCGATCGCGTCCGAGACCCGCCGGATGCTTATCCGAAACCCAGCCCGGCATCTGACGGTTCATTGGCTCATTGGAGATCGGTTACGAAATCGCCCAATACGCGGTTAAAAACGGACCGACCTTCCCGCGATACAATCCGTCGAACGCTCGCCACTCAAAAGTGCGTTTGAGTGTGTGTTTACGTACATTAGGTCTCTGACGTCTACAGCATCCAATAGAGCAGCTTCCGTCGAGATCAAATCGATCGGGTGGTTGCTAAGCGACGGTTGTCATTTCTCATACCGGAGAAGTTGAATAGATAAAAAGGACGGTGAAAACAATCAAACGTTTGAGCTGCGGCGTGGTTCGTGGTTGTAGCCAAGGTGGCGAACTAGAACTGTGCTGGTTGCGGTCGGTTACGCACCTGGTGATAACAGCGAAGGTAGTATTCAGCTGATACGGAAACTCATTTCAGCTTAGCACGGTCAAAAATCTTGCCTCCGACAGGGCAACGTTTGCAGAGCGCCATGTGGAATGTGCTTTCTTGTGGAGTGTCTTCGTGAAAAATAAAGGAAGATCGACGTGTTCGTCCCAGTTATTAGAACGTGTGTTCCTCTCTGATCACTCGGTGGACGAGTGCGATGAGCCAGAAGTGAAATCAACCGTCGTGAAGTAAGTGTAGTGCATTGGCTCTGATCTAGCACGTGCGTTGGTGCCAGTACAGTAGTAGTTAGTATCTCGTGAGTTCAGTGTCCTGCGACAGTGCCTTTTTTCGTAGTGCATGTAGTGGACGTTATTCGACGTTTTCCGAAATGACACTGCCCGAATTTCATAACCCGTCCGCGGCTCAGGTGGACGAACTCCGCCAGCTGTTTAGGGAGAAGTTGGAAAAAGACGCAGCCAAAGTGCCAGGTATGTGGTGTGAGCATCTCTCATGGATGTAATGCGATGAACAATGATAGCGACTTTCTGCCGTGTTATCACTTTTTGCTATTAACGTATTCTCGCATCGAAAAAGAACCTGCAGATCGAAGACGAAGTCGCGATAATATTTTTGTTTAACTCATGTGAATTATGGAAAACAGTCATGCCGGCGATAAAATATTCGATTGCCGAGACAGGATTTTTATGAATAATACTTTTGCGTGCAAGAAATACTTTGAAAATGAACAGACAAAGGGAATTTTACACGATCTCTCTTATCTTTACTGTTATCAAACAATCAATTTACGCTTCCAATAGCAAAACGGGAACAAATGTGATGTTTTAAATTGTAACATACAATGTTTTTCATGAGCCACAACATGGTAATCTTTGTAAATACAGCCTTGCCCCGACTAATATTTGCTTGTCCAACCGGCGTTATCACTCGAATCAAGCACGCCTTTTAATGGGTATTACAAAGATTTGCTATGCACATGCAAGCATTATTCATGCTAGTGGCGCTATCCGCCCTGTTGGTTGTTTGTAATATGAAAAGCTTAATACGTGAGAAATGAGCACCATTCGATTATTTCAAAAATTGCCAAACCCCTGCTACCAGTTGTGGTGCTATTTTTTTTCTATGACCTATTGGTAGTAATGAAATGACGCAAATAATGACAAACATTTGTTGCTTGTATTCATCAAATCATTACCTTTTTTTTATATCTTTTCCTGTTGAACCGGATATTGTTTTTCGTTTTTTTTACAATTTGGAAGTGCAACTGCGCATTTTTTTTGTTAATTTGGTTATCAACATTTCTTCAAACAGCTGAATTGCTGTTTGAATTGTTGCTTAAAAATGTTTAATACTTTTTTTCAAATTCATTTTTTATTTGAAGAAAATGAAAATTTTTGTACTAGAGGAAACTTTTCGATTGAAGGCATTCAAAGCATATGCGAACATAAATTAGAGCGCATCTCCATTTTATTCGTACTTTATTCGGTGCAACTTGACCTATACCATTGCAAACTGTAGGCATTAGCTCATCTACGCCGCGCTTACACACTGAGTGGACGTGTTACAAACGGCTCATCAACGCCCCATCGTGGCACGATGCACTGCCTCTGCTTTCGCCGGACTAGAGTGGCGTTTTATCGCATGGCGAATTGACGGAGTTTTAGGTCCAAGGTCGCCCATAGACCCAGTCCTATGTCCCGGGGGCCCAACACTTCGCTACCGGACCGTGGCAGACGTGCTCGTCTTGTGACACACTCTCTCACACGCTTCACGAACCAGCATGACCCAATGTTAGCCAGGCGTTTGCTCTGGGCACGGTCGATGACGTCGGGCTCACGGTGTAGAATGACGTTCAAGGTCTCGAGTGGAGTTGAGGAGTTAGATAAGTTGCGCTCATCGCGTCACATTTATAGTGCTATTCGTTCCGTAGGCCTCGAACATCTTGGACCAAAAAAAAAGTAACACATTTTGAGCCGTCCTTTCCCAAGCTTCATCGTACCTTAGTGCCATGCTATAATACGCATTGCGAAGTTCTCTTCTATGCGTTTTTTTTGGATGGGAACACCTTTAAAAAGATCGTAATTTGAAACTTGTATCACAAGAAATCTCTAGCAATGCTGCCGCGAGGATTTCCCAATTTTATTTTTGTAGTAAAATAAACCAATAAGATGAAGAATAAATGGCTGGTAAAACATATGTACCAGATAAACAGGAAAATCGATGACAAAAACCGCATAGAACATTAATAGTTTGAATAGATGATAAGCCTTTCATCAATTCATTTTTATCAAATTTACATGTTTCGTGCAAATCGCTCTATTTGTTTTATTGCACTATTGAAATATCATTCTCCAACTAAAAATATAAGGACACATTATTCAAGATGCTCGAGCCATATTTCTAGTTCAAGGTTTTTTCTTTATCGACGTGAATTAATGAGCACCGAGCTTTGGAGACATGTTGACTCACTTTCTTTTTTTTGCTGGCTCTTAGCAACACTTGAATATGTATTCGTCTCAGTTAATCTTTCTTACTAATAACATGTGCTGTTTATCTTCCACAGTCGGTGGCTTTCATCAGCACGATCTGAAATGGGTCTTTGAAGGCGACGTCTGGTTGACGAAATTCCTAGAAAACAATGATGTGAACATGAAGGACTCGCTAAAGCAACTCTGGGAGACGATGGAATGGAGAAAACAGTCGGGTATCAACGGTGCGTTCGAATGAGTGTGTTATTGTGGTGCATTACTTTTATTTTTAAATGTTTCTATGTTTGTTAATTTTGCAGACATTCGTGAGGATAACATCCGCATGGAGTACATCAACGATGCGTTAATGTATCCACGGGGGCGTGACCTTGACGGTAAGACGGTGTTCATCTTCAAGTCAAAACTGTACGTCCGGGGGACGCGCAATTTGGACGATCTCAAAAAGTGCTTCCTCTATTGGATCGAACGAATCATTCGCGAAGCGAACGATGATCTTGTGACGATCGTTTTCGATCTTACCGATACGGGTCTGAGCAATGTCGATATGGATTATACGAAGTATATTATCAACACGTTCAAGAATTACTATCCCTGCTCTCTGAACTACATCCTAATCTACGATCTTCCATGGATTTTGAATGGTAATTTCGAGATGCAATCTTTTGAATCTGTTGACACGAATTAACAACAAAAGGGGGGATTATTTTGTTTTAGCTACATTTCAACTCATCAAAAGGCTCCTACCTGCCAAAGCCGTTGATCGGTTAAAAAACATCAGCAGTAAAAACATCCGAGAGTATATCGATGAAGACAATATGCCGCGAAGCTGGGGTGGTAATGACGATTATGTGTTCCAGTTCGTACCAGAAGGGCGACGAATGATGGAGCTACCGTTAATGCAAAATGGTGTGCCGAATGGAATCCTCTCGAAAAAGGTAAGTCGACATCTTTCATTTTATTTTAATAGAATGATAATATTGTTAGTTCGCTTACTGTGCTTCTTGCTTATACTTACATACGAAACTTACACAAATATAGACCAAGCGTGTCCATGCATTAACGGGCGAGCCAAAAAATGGTTATTATGTAGGGAACACTAATGCATTTAAGCTTTGATTAAGCCTTTATCCTTACTGGCCTTCAATGAATCTTTTCCAATTAAAGCATCTCCGTACAAAAAGCACAATACCGAAAGGTGGGTTTGGAAAGCACCTTAAGAAATGCATGCTATTTAGATCAGGCTGAAGCAAATGAACAATTTAACCTGATCTTATATTATATACCCGTCGCAAATGTGTATTCTGCGGCTAAAGGCAAATGAAAAATATTTTAATTTACCCATTCTGATGGTATATGTATTTGGTGTATGACATTATCCATTCTAATGGTATATATGGATATGGAAATTAAACGGTGTGAAGGTTAAAGGTGTACCAAAAAACCGTGCTCAAATGTACTGATTCCTATTTATTGTATTATATTTTTCATCGATAGCATTTGTACATCTCTACTGTTTGGTAGAACGTCTGTTGCTGTGATCTTCAGGCTGACGAACGGCATGCATAACAGATGATGGGGCTGTAGGAATTATGCTCTTTTTGTTTCAATTACTTTTGTAATGCTCGATGATTACCATTTCATATTCATCAAAGCGATAACGAAGGTCTTGTAATTATTATTGATCGTTCATATAAACAGAACATTTTTTGTATACAAATAATAATAAATTACACCAATAATCGTTACAATCAACAAAGCATATTATCGAAAGATAGGCGTTCCATGACTGTAATTGGAGTATAAT
Source organism: Anopheles nili (assembly GCF_943737925.1). NCBI lineage: Eukaryota > Metazoa > Arthropoda > Insecta > Diptera > Culicidae > Anopheles > Anopheles nili. The sequence continues at coordinate 48,079,047 of NC_071292.1, forward strand.
TGTTAGTAACTAAAAACAACCTAAAGCTAACTGGAGACTTGAAGGCGTAGTGGAATTTTAAGGGCTTTTATTACTGCGTTCGTTTAGACTTGACGTTGGGCTATTAATTTAAAATTTAAGCAATATGGTTGGTTCCCATGCTGTTCAAGAAAAAACAAAGGCAAAAGTGGTTAAGCTTTTACGAGTTGGAAGATACTAGTTAAATATGATTCACATCGCGAAACAGTTGTAAGCCGCGTAAGGTTCAGTATATAACGGTGTACATAAAACAAATCCCGTCTCTTCCGTGCCCTTCGCTTCCTTCTCCGTACCTCGTCGGTTGAATAGGTTCAATTGAGATCGGTCTCCGCGGTTCGCGAGAGACGGTAAAACAATTTCTTCGACTACCGCAACTCAGTCAGTTGCGACGGCACCGGGCGTGTCCTGCTCGCGCTGAGTTAATTCATGTCGACCAACGTGCATTTGCCGCTCGTCGTGGACCGGCGGGCAGGAGAGCGAAAGAGTGAAAAAAGAGCCCAAAAGAAGGCAAGACGTTGAAAGTGATACTTGCGGGATGTTTAGTAATTTACTGTACGTTGATCGCGACAGACACGCGGCGATTTTTCGTGGATGTATTTCGATGGTGTAGCCCACTTTACTGCATCCTCGTGGCTATTCTGCTCACACCGGAGGTTCCTCCATTTGTTTTTGTTTTACTTGTTTCGTGTATTCTATTAGTGACCCAAAACGCACAAGAATGGACTCACTACGTTTTGTAAAGTGATTTAAGACCGCAGTCAAACACCCGTTAAACAAAGTTCACTAGGGGCAACGAAACAATTCTAATCGAACCATCTTGTCAGTGGGGAGCTTACCGCTGGCTAGAAGCATGTACTGATAGCGTGAATATAATTCAATGAGAGTGCCATTACTGAAAAAAAAAACATTTGAATGCAGCACGTAGCATTTTGGAACCAGTTAATCGGTTATTCCGGGATTGAACATTGACTGCCCGTTGCACACTGTAGTAACGAGTGCTATTTGTTTTACTACTAAACCCTAAACTAAATATTGATTGTTCGCTGCAGCACGTGGGTGCGGTGGCAAAACATGATACATCGTAACAAAAATCAAAACCTTCAACTCACACCGCTGGGAGCAGTTTCGATTCCGAAAAAATTGATCGATTATAGACACTGAAGAGCTTCACGCAACCCGATGTTGAGTATAGCTCCAATCAGCTAACATAACAGAACGGGAAGTATCGTCTTCTGTAGTTTGTGACAAACTTCGTAAAGGTACGCACGTGGTCAATTAAGCATGATGTGTTTGTAACAGAAAAAAAGTATTTTAAAAATTTAACATAGGAACATATAGACGACCGGCTACTGTAAAATATCAGGATACTATTGTGTCGTTCCACATCACAGTTTCTACGAAAACAATGGCTCGGGTAATTAAAATCTATTTTATTTTTTATCATATTTTCAGCGATTTTTGGGAACCATTTTTAATTTTAGTAAAAATAGCTAATCTTTGGCATCATTTTCGTCGTAGCAGTTATTAATGAAAGTAGTCGTGGAAACCTATTGTAGAGGGTTATGTAAACGACAGCTTTTGCATCCCGTGTATGGTTTACGACGAGTTTCGCACATACGTTGCTCTGCAGGTCTGCTTACTCTATGCGCTTCGGATCATGACCCGCAACGCAAGTAGACGCACCTAATAACAGTGCCAATTCGTTCGATGGGAGACGTAAGCGGGACACCGGGTCGATACAACCGAAGGGTGCACATGGGGCAGAAATTTCGTGAACGGTGAATGGAACCGGTTTGTTTGGACTATATCCGACCATTGAGGTACCGATTGTTGCAAAAAGGAGAGAGTACCATCTACTTTTGAATGTGTGATTGTTGCGACATATGTTGTACACTACTCTTGCATTGCACAGTTGCTGTCTTGACAAACCGTGAAAAAAGTTCGTTGACCTGGTTCAGTAATGATCCAAAGGTAATTGTGATGCCGTAAAGGTAATTGTGGTTGTATGACAAGACTATTTTGTAATTTATCCTAATTCAAAGTCGATTCATTTTAGACACTGGATAATGTTATGGATTATTTTGGAGTTTGAAATTCACTTTAAACGAACACCAACACTGCACTGAAATTTTAAATACTACACTACTTTAAATATTGTATCTTTTTTGTAATTGTGAGCTCAGTGTTTGATAATGAGCCCATTGATTAATTTGCAGAAGACTTAAACTGCTTTTCTGATGATTTAAACTGATTGATGTTCAAAGTTCTGATTGTACTTGCGAAAAATGAAACATTATCTTAATTCCATAATACATAATTCGGATCGATATTAGAATTCAGAAAGCGCTAAGCTCATATAGAAATAGATTGAAATTCTTTTCCTTTACGGATTACATCAGCCTTTTAATTTGATACACTTTGGTGTAGATACTGATGTTCATTTTGTATCGACAATTATACTGATGGTATACCTATGGCTTTAGAATTAACCGTTTTAAATATCAAGTCATCATAAAGCGAGCAATTTTGTTTGTTTCTTACGGTCGATTCTTTAACTCGCATCTTAGAAACACTGGTTTTTAGAAGTCGCCTGAATATGCGAGATTCATTCGAGCAGATCAGACATAATTATAAACAAACAGCTAAGCTAAATGTCAAAACAATTGCATAGTGGCCGAACCTGACACCTGTTACAATACAAGATTGCAAGGGCTTCCATGACGCGAGTGAGTTGGAAGAAAAACGTTGCAGCAGAACGAGAGACAAACTCGGTTCACACGCCAAAGCCGTGTTCAGAAACTGTCTAAGGTCGCAGGGAAAAGCAAAAAAGAAGTCCCGACATTGGATAGCGTGAACAAATCAATTATACATCAACAGCACACCTTTTCCGACCCCGAAAAACCACGGGCGGTGTGTCAAACCAATCGATAAATTCGTATAGATACGGTTTACTTTTCAATGGCCCACGAACGATCACGGTAAACCGGGTGAAAATTCACTGCTACTTCAATTGTTAAAGTGTTTTTTCTCAAATTTTTAAGGAACATTACAGTATTGCAACAAGTGCTTGTGTCGCTCAATTAAATTTTTCTGTTTTACTTCACTTGATCCTTCGGTTCAATGTTGTTCTCAAACCTACCGAATCTAGTTTAAGTGCATGTCAACAATTCCCGCAGAACATGATTATTGGTTAAATTAGCTGTATGTAGCCACCCTTTCAGTATTATTGCGCACACCCCATCATAAGCTAGGTGGCGTTAGTCTCAACGGTAGCAGCTGCAGGTTCGGAGCTATTTTTAAAGTTTATAGTGAGTTTTGCTCCCTAACCTAGGTCATTAAATATATCGTACACCCCCGGGGAAGCCAGCTAGCTCGGTATATACTGCTACCGGCGAGTGTAGAATCTGCGGTTCTGCATATTAAGGGCATTAAGTATGCAACGCTAGAGGAATTTATCAAAGCTTTCCAAACATTATCAAGCTTATCATGGATCAAAATTAAACAGTTTAATCTGTAATAGTGACTTACTGTGTTCGTTTCTCCCCTTTGCTGTAGGTTCACTTTGCCAATCTAAGCCCACCGGATTCCCCAATGCTCGATGATAAGATGAGTACCAGTTTCCCCGAACATAGCGACGGTAAGTGCGATACGCTACAGTTGTATTCGATTATTAATGTTGTTCGCCATCAGTCCAGTCCGTAATGTATATGACTGAAAAGCAAATGAAGCAACGCCTCACTGGCAGAAAATCGATTTCATTAATTTTAAATGCACCGGCATATGTTAATCCCGCTGGATATGTTTCGTCGCTTGAACTATCCTGGTCGCATTCTGTAAGATGTGATTTAAAAATATGAACCCGTACATTATGTAATGTAGTTTTTGTAGTATGAGCATACATCGGTCGCTTAATTTTGAACATTGCATATTATAAAGGAGTATTAATATTTTTCCTATGAAGAATGATGGCTACTATTTTTAATTCATAGATTTCATAAAAAAAACTCACATTATCTCGGCTCAGACGAATGTGCTCATTTCTAGGACAGTCAGTGCTTTCTTTGCGTCACCATCGAGTACTATCTTGAAAATGTGCTTCCATCGTTATGCTTTATCTGCGTTCAGCTGATATTACCAACAACTGTTATTATTGTGTTTCGATTGCAGGCGAAATGTTGCGGATAAACCCGCAAAACATCATAACATTCTCCAAAGCCGGCAATGACTTCGTCGGATCGGTAGAAATTACAAACGTCGACAGCAAGGATGTATCGTACAAGGTAATGCCAATCAAGACTCGGAGATTTGAAACGTGTTTTGATGATTTCTTTTTTTTATCTCTTAGGTGAAAACTACTGCACCTGATAAGTTTCGTGTGCGGCCCAGCACTGGTGTTTTGCAGCCTTCGGCAAGCGTCACGATAAATGTAATACTGCAGCATGGAAACACAATACAGACGCTTAACCGGGAAAAATTTCTGGTGATGTGTATTGGACTGACACACGAAATTTCCAACAATCCGCAGGAGTTAGTCGAATTGTGGAAGGTGAGAACGACGCGTAAACACCCGGCACACGGTCTCTTTGATTCATCCACTGCAAAGAAATACACATTTGATAATATATATATTATATTGTAGACTATTTCCGCAAAAAGCGCATCGGTGGAGCAGCATCGTCTGAAGTGCGCCTTGCCGGTTATGTTTGACGAGAGTGGCCTGGAGTCGGTGTTTGGTGCAAGTTCTAATGCTGGTTCAGATCAGTACAGCGCGATGGGTGCCTCGTACATCGGCAGCGGTACGATAGGTTTAAGCGTGGATAAGCAAATGGCAATGGTTCAGCAAACCATCGCTCATCTGAACGAAACGACGCACCGGCTTGAAACGCAGACGAAACGAAATCATAGATTTCAATGGGTAACGTGCGTGCTGTTCATCTTGCTTGCAGTGGCTATCGTGTACATATTGAAAGTAGAAATTCAAAGCAACGCTTCGCAGTACTGCAGTACCAACGGAGGGCACCATTAAAATCAAGCACAGCTGTGCCGTCGTTTCTTTTCGAGAAATATAGCTGAGCTGCTGTCGGAAGGACAGCAGTTGTTCATTTTCTCGCACGCTTGCCAGCTATTTCATTCCCGAGTCTTGGCTTGTTTCGTTTTGTCATGTCTTACCACATATGCATACAGGCCACTTATCCGTCAGATCTCTTATGGGTTGTTCTGAAGCACATAATTTTCGCTGTATTATTAGGTTTCCAATTTTTTGTTCAGGCTAGGGTAATTCTGTTGCATTAAGTTGTCTCCTATGGTAGGGTGATTTTAACATGTAAATTATTTGTTAGTTGATTATAGAATAACCAATTTTGTATCTGTCGCCGCCATTATCGCCCAATAAAAGCCAGTAGGGTACATTCGTGTTGGAAATAAACAATTTACAAGAAAACATTTGGATTTACTTTTCTTCTTGTGATATATTGAAATTTGTGAAAGAATATTCATTCTCTTCAACTGCTTATTATTCGGCGCTGCAGTCGCTTAGCGACCTTGGTCTGCAGAAGGAGAGTCTGGAAACGCGATCGATCAGAGACTGTTCTGTAAATTTCTATTATCAATTTGGCTTTCTGTAGATAGATTGTTCCCTAAGAACCTGCTGATGATTCGCCTTACGCTCAAGTCTCCACTGCTTTTTGAGGACTTTGATTATACGATCTTACACGTTACAGCTCTGCACGGCAAGGATGTGTTTTCGAAAGCAGAGACTATGTTACTTTTAAAAGGCTTCGGATCTTAACCCATTTACAGAGCAAAGGCATGTGCAAAGCAAAGGAATGCACGATGTTCGAATACAAGGTTCACTATATCACAGTCACAAACCTAGCCTCTAGTTTTATTCTTTCAACTGTAATAGTTGTTTATCTCTATTTTCTGTAAGTATCTCTATTCTCACCAATGACTTATCAAAACGGTTTTATTTAATGTCTTATTTCAAAATGATTTTGTTGAAAGCCGTTAATATAATTTCTTTTTGAAAATGAAAGCAACGGTTTTTAAAAGCCCTTCAGTAACGTCAACAGCCATACGATGACAGCAATTCTTTTCAAATTGATAAATTTATACATTATCAAAACTCTCTCTCAAAATGGTATTTTAAATTTTCTTTATTTTTTGCTAAGATGTTTAGCACAATAAATAAAATCAAATGTAGCATTATTTATTTCTTGGTTATATGTTCTTTTGTTAATTTTTCAATTACGTACACCAACTGTCAAAAATGGAATCAATATGGCGGCTACAAGATTATGAGCTAACCATGTTTGTTACTTATTTCAGTAAAATTTACAGAACCAAGCGTGCCGTGCTTTTTGTGAAGGTAAAAGAATTCAAAATTATGTTATTTATACGAACCAAATATTTGAAATTCAAAGTGTAATATACTATACATAATCTAAATATGTACTACTTGCTCGAAATGTTGATTTAGCATATTGTGCTTTCGCATCATATCAAACGATGTTTGATCGAAGCAGCGCCGACGGTGATAGAAATTGGAATTTTATTCAATAATCGCGAACCCAAGCTCCATCTAGCCGTGATATTTCCGAATGAGAGTTGTAAACAAACAAACTAGAGTGAAGTGTTTCTGCTTAATATTATATGAATTATAGGCTCAGCAATCTTGAAAAAAAGTGTATTTTGAAATTTTTTATGCTAGGAGATTTTTACGCTTTCAAAATGGCGATTTTATGCGCTTGATTTTTTTTATGCTCACGGGCTTATTACTTGCGTGTGTGTGTGGATTGTTGTTCGCTGGTTTCACGTATGTGTTGGTTCAAATCAATTCTGACAGCTGGCGTAACGTTTTCGTGTTTACATGATTATTTACGTTTGCAAAACACTGCTCGTGCGTACAAACTGTGGAAAAACATCATTGTTGTTCTAAGGATTTCTTACAGAATTCGAAGAGAAGTTATCTTTACAAAAAAATGTTTTCCTTGAAAGGAGTGAGCTAAAATAATGCGCAAAATTTGATATCACTGTACTACATCAACGAATTGTAATACGTCGCGTAAACTATGTGTCTATAATACGGAATACAACAATCTTTTTTATGTCTTATTTCGTTGCTATAGGTAATTTTGCATTGGATTAACTTTCAAGCTTGAACAGCAGCCCCGAACATGAGTACAAAAAGAAATAAAACGGAGCAAAGTCCCAAGCAAAAGGGCAATCAGGATACAGTACCAGCACCGATAAAGGTCACCAAACAGGAAAAGCTAGACACTGATGAGATGGAGTTGATGACTGCGGGTCTAGAGGATGATGATGATGGTGGGTGTTATTTTGTGGATCAGAAAGGCAATTACTACTACCAAGCCAACGAGGATGCCGAACTTACAGAGGTAGATAATGGACAGGCTCCTTTCGAAGTGCTTGATGTAGCTCCATCCAAAGATGACGAAGACGTTAGCTACGTACTAATCATGAACGATGGTGAGAACAAATCCACACTCGTAATGAACAACGGCGACGAGGCGAATATTGTCGATGGAAAGGAGGACGAAATATATGATTTCGAAGATTCGGACTTCATCGTTCAGGAGCCAGTGGTAACGAAGAAAAGGCAAGGTCGCGGAAAAAAAGGGCAGTCGGGTGCTGCAACGACGCTTATGTGCAACTACTGCAATTATACCTGCAGTAAAATGTTTTTGTTGTCACGCCATCTTCAAACACACTCCGAAGACCGTCCGCACAAGTGTGTGGTGTGTGAGCGCGGTTTTAAAACATTGGCTTCCCTGCAGAATCATGTCAACACGCACACGGGCACCAAACCCCATCGGTGCAAGCACTGCGACAACTGCTTCACGACATCTGGCGAGCTGATACGACACATCCGGTACAGGCACACGCACGAGAGACCCCACAAATGCACGGAGTGCGATTACGCAAGCGTAGAGCTGAGCAAACTGAAACGTCACATTCGGACGCACACCGGCGAAAAACCTTACCAGTGTCCTCACTGCACTTATGCTTCACCAGATAAGTTCAAGTTAACACGACATATGCGCATACACACCGGGGAAAAACCCTACTCCTGTGATGTATGCTTTGCCCGGTTCACTCAGTCTAATTCACTTAAGGCCCATAAAATGATTCATCAAGGTAAGCCCAATGAGCATATGTATGACTTATTTCGGATAATTAAAGAATTCAAATGCTTCACAGAAGATAATTGCCCTTTTTCCCCTGTTTATTTGCAGTTGGCAATAAGCCGGCTTTCCAGTGCCATCTATGCCCAACGACCTGCGGTCGTAAAACCGATCTGCGCATTCACGTGCAGAACCTCCATACAGCGGACAAGCCGATCAAATGCAAACGCTGTGACAGCACGTTCAGTGATCGATACTCGTACAAAATGCATGCCAAAACGCATGAGGGCGAAAAGTGCTACCGGTGCGAGTTCTGCCCGTACGCCTCGATCTCGGTGCGCCACCTGGAGTCGCATCTGCTGCTGCATACGGATCAAAAACCGTATAAGTGTGACTTGTGCACGCAGACCTTCCGCCAAAAGCAGCTGCTGAAGCGGCACATCAACTACTATCACAATCCTGACTACGTTCCGCCGACCCCGAAGCCCAAAACGCATCTCTGTCCGAGCTGCACGCGGTCATTCCGGCACAAGGGCAATCTGATGCGGCACATGGCACTGCACGATCCCGAGTCGTCGGTATGCGAAGAGCTGGCGGCACTGCGCGAAGGTCGCCAGAAGAAGGTGCAAATCATTGTCGATGATAGAGAATATAAGGGCGAGGAAGATGACTACGACGAGGAGGCAGAGGACGATGAAGAGGACGAGGAGGAAGACGAAGATGATGATGAAGAGAATGAGAACGTTGACGGTGAAGAGGGTGAGGAATCGCAGGATGGATCCCTTGGTGGGAGTGAAGTTGTCGTGCAGGATAACGACGGTCAGTACGTGGTGTTGGAGGTGATACAACTGCAAGATAAGGATGCAAAAACCGCCGACACGGTACAGTCGCAAGGAAAACGCACCTCGAAGCGAGTGGCAGCAGCGGCAGCTGCGGCGGCTCCCGCATCTTCTTCCGCTAAAAAAACGTCGCCCGTTTCTAAGTCGACCACCGAAAACGGAACATCTAAACGGTTGCAACGATCGCTGCGTAAAAAGCGGTCTCAAGCTCAGGACCAAAATATTTCGCTTGATCTCGAGGACATTAGTGTGGCCATGGTGGAGGACGAAGAGGATAATGAAAATGAAATCGTGATCGAACAGAGTACCGAATTTATCCTCCCACCGCACGGTAAGTGTTTTCAGTAGATATGTCGTGTTGAAGTTCAGTACTAATTTCAAGCATTTTATTATTGCGAAATGCTAGTCCCAGATTTGCAGGATACCGAATTGTTGATGTCTACGCTGCAAAGCGCAAAACGACAGCACTACGACGTAACCATCAGTCAGGCTGAGTTGGATAAGAACATGAGTAATTGCTTCGGGTTCGATGTAAGTTGTTAGAAATGTAAACACTTGGAATCATACAAAATTATAATCAACAACTCGCTTTACAGGATGATGAAGATGAAGATTTGGATCACAAAGCGACGATAACGTTGTTGCAGTAATAGTAACAAACATACGCGAGCGTATTTCACACATTTCTTTAGTTTTATCGCGAAAAGTGATTTGTATAATTAGTTCCAAGGCGTTCACGTTGTAGCTGGTCATCTGGTCGTTAGCGACAACGTTCTAGCCTTGCAAAATAGGCTAACGTTCTCGCAAGGATTTTGTGATTAATGCCTAGGAGCGGCCTGCGAGAAAATGGTTTTATGTTATTTGTAATTCTAGAATAGATATACGCTTTTCAGGTTGCGCATGTCGCAGGCGTTAGCTACTAGTATGAACCATCCGATGCTCTTAGAATGACTGAAATCGGAAAGTGCAGCAATTATATTTAATACGTTATATTGAGCAAAGGCAATATATTGTCAAACCAAATAGCATTACGAATGTTTTCTTTTTTCATCCAACAAAGGAGATATCACTGTTGTTTCATTTTGTGTGCATGTTGAACACAACAATGTACACAATTATAATATACACAAAAGAAATGTTTCTTCGATATACAAGGTAAGTTATTCCAATGTATGGCTTAAACTATATTTTAACAATGAATGATGAGTATGAATCAAGAAGCTATTTTTAGAATAGAATGAGCTAAAAAATGCAAAATTTTGGGATATATTTTTGAACACAGAGAGAAATTGTAAAATATTAGAATTCTCTTGTGTTTTATTGCAGCTCCTCAAATCATTTGTGATCTGCAGTTGATCAGTGTTTGAAAATCATCTTGAGCTTTTGATTACTTTTAATGCTTGCACAAATGATCCTTTTCGTCATACAAACGTGGTTCAACCAATGTGATTGATCATTTTCAGCCACTTTCCTGTATCAATCGATGCTTTTTGTCAACTTAATAAGCTATGATACAATGGCACCGGCCGAAGCCTAATTTTTCCACTCCGTTTAGCTCGATGGTCATTTTTTTCGATAGTTCATCATACCGCATTGCACGCTGTTTGGATGCTGATATCCGATGTTAGGTAATTCCAACCGACCCGGGTGGCACAAAAGTTACAACGAATACAATAGCAAAAAATGTTTAGAATTTTAATAAGCCCCGCAGAGGTAACGGTTTTTAAAGCCCTTCAAACTGATGCGGGTGATCGCGTGAGTGAATGTTGGCTGGGTCGCGTGCGCGCGTCATTTATGCGTGTAAGAAAGCGAAAGGAATCCATTAAAAGGCACAACAACGAATAGCGGACAGGATCATCCAACAGATGTCTATGATTTTGACCGTGTGATACTATCGCACAGTGGAGAAGCACCATTTGACCGCTGCAAACGGACCATTTGATGCGATCCCTCATTGGCTAGCGATTGAGCAATGTGACCATCGATGCGATTGCGAAACGCTACAATCAAAACGAGATTAACTTTTTAACGTTTCGGTCTCTGATTGTAGAAAATATTAAGACAGTTTTTTTTATGTAACGACGACATAAACTGTATGATGTTCGAATTGTATGCTCTTCAATGTCAAAGAGAAGTTTCTGAAGGTAAAATGTCGAATGCTATGATTATGTCTCCAAAGATAACTTAAACGGAAATAACGTTCCCATTTTATGATGGTTCTCAGCCGAATTTGTGGATTTTCTTTTATAAGCTGTGCTGTGACGTTTGAAGGACGATTGATTGAAGGTTTCAATTAGCAAATAGAACTACTTAAACCAGCTTGTAGAATTCATGAGATCGAGAACGATCATACAAATGCAGTTAGTCGAGTGTGTTACCAATTTGGCACATTTTCGTCAATGTCTTATTATACTATCTGATGGCTTTTTTATCGGGCGATTAGTTTTGCGACCCGAAACAGGGAATTCGTCAAAGCCTTTTAATTAGTTTGAGATTAGTATGACATAATGAATATTCGCATTTTATTCAATTTTTGCGTAGTTTTTTTTATAAAGAGTATTTTTCAAATTTATCTCCGTCTCCAATCCGTCGATACGATCACTGAATTTCGGCAAGAAAGAAAATGATTAAAGAAGAACAAAAATCAGGTTGATATATGGCTCTCGTTTCCTGTTGTGCTGGTCAACAGGCTGCTTGATTCATACGACTAATGTGAATCATGGGAAAGAAGAGTACGAATGATCTTTAGTAGAAGTTAGCTTTTCTTTGGTCAATCCGTTAGGAATAAATAACTTGCCTTTGCTTGATCTTCACTTGCATATAAATGGAGCAGAGTAAACTGTAAACTCGGCATGAATTTGAATCCTCAATCGTTTTCGGATCGAATTTTCTTTCCACATTTCATTTGTTTCCACACATTGTAGCAATCAAAATCCACCCTCCCGCATTACAATCGGTGAAAACGCTCGCCTTCGCCTACAGACAAAGAAGCAACGTGACCCTTTCGCACGGTAATGAGCAAACCGTGCAATCGATCCCAACCCACGAAGTGCACCACAAAGAGATGTTCTAATTATTACACCAACCATCGCCGAGGCAGCAGCAAATCAAACATAACACGGCCCGATCCGTCTTCAATTACCATTTGCTTTTCCCCGTCCGGTTCGTACTGTGGGGCTGTTGAAACGAGCATATTTAGGCCCGGTGGCGATTGTAAAATCCTCTACACGAAGTAAAACCCCCAGCTGACCGGCACAATTTCTCGCAATCACCCGCGGTATGCAATCGATTGGCGCACGGTTGGCTGGCTTCAGGTGTAGGGATCAAATACGCGACGTGGGACTCATTGATTTCTACTGCTTGGACCATTCTGGTGCTTCCCCAAGGAAATGATTTGCCCGGTTCTTGGCGCAGTAAGCTAACGTTCCAGAGACGTACGGTTCAACTACTGCGGCGCCCTCTGTTCCCGGGGCGATGGCTAATCATAACCTGCCCCGTTCGTGTGTTGACCAGTGCTTGGGCAACGTGGGCTGAGCGAAATGGTGTTTCAAATCGCAGAAATTAACCGCCACTACCATCGCCGGTACCGTAGAACATCTGCATTTGGTCGCAACGGGCTTGTGGAGCCATGCAATCGCGTACGGGCAGCGAAAACTCGTTTGCTTATGCAACTTTTCCTCACTCGGGCTGGACGCCTGTGTGCAGTGCTGTCGTAGAACGATCTGGCACGTTGGATTCAGGCCGTCGGAAAACCCGATCCGGTGGGTTTCGGGCTTCAGGAGGAAAAGTTTACTACGATGTGCTGTCGTCGGTGTGCTGTAGGGGTGCCGCGATTCGATCACTAGGTTCGATGGGTTTTTATTTATAAATTTATTGCTACAAAATGCATCCATAATGGAGCTAAGATATTCCAGCTATAATTGCTTGATTTTGCGTTTTCATGTATGTTGTAAAAACTGACTTGTTGAGAATTTGGAAGGCAAACAATATTTGCGAGGAAAAGTTTTGTATACATTAGATCATTCGCTGATGAAATTGATAGTATAAATAAGTCAACTAAAGGTTTTCTAGTTTCATTGTTTTCTTGGTCATTCTTTATTTTTAATGAAATGGTTCTTCGAATAACTTCAAGACTCATATGAACAGAAATCAATGAAATGAAGAAAAAAATCCTTCATTGGTTACATACGATGTCGTGATCAACGGGAGGAGAACGTATTATTTTCTTCCCGGGAGTAAACAAGTATTGCTTCATAGATGCCTTCGCCGGTGGGATGCCATGTTACTTTTGACCCAATCGATCCTGATGACGATCGGGGAAAACTTCATTTAGTCATCAATTCCCTTTGCTCGTTTTATGCCCTATCACGATCCATTCGATAGAAATTGCAGTTGGGCAATTATTGGCAAACGATATTAGATGGGCGTGAAATGCTTACTATAATCTAAGCCACGTGTTATCTAATGCTTTTAGATGGACGGATTATCAAGAATTGATTTGCAGTGTTTTTTTGTATTATGCATAAATTTTTCAATCATTTTTATAGAATTATGATAATGAGTGTTTCTAATTACAATAATGACTACTAGCAACTTTCAATAAAGAAGCATTTCAATTGTAAATTAAATTTCTCAACACGTGTATATTTCTATATACATTTTCTAACAGAATATTATAGATTTATGAAAAGTAATATAAAAACATATTGCGACAAAGATAGGCCAGGATTAAAAGAGTTGTTAGAGTTGTTTTGTGTTAAAAGAGTTATTATGTTTCCAAATTTGGGTTCAATCCATCCATCCGTGCATCCCTCATTATAAAATAATGCCATTTGGAATAGTTGTGTCTTAAACGAGCTTTGCCATGTTAAACGCATGCCTCTTTAAAAAGCAATTTTCCTATGCTCCGACGAGTTTGAATTCGCCTCCGTCGAGCTCCGTTTGCTACATTCTCGCAGATTGCACCGCAGTAATTGCTCGAACCAACAAAAATCAACATATCAACACACGGCCCGTGCTGCTGTAAAACACGCCTGTTTATTTTTTCACAACACACGGTGCTGTTGTAATTTCGGCGGAATTTCGTTCGAAAGCAGAAGTAGAACGCACTTCCTCGTGGTAGGCACCATGCACCAGCCTTATTCGCTCTCTCTCCGTTCTTCGATTCGTGCCCGTATTGCCGCTTGAGAAACGCCTCGCCCTGCTTCTCTTCGTTTCTCTCACTCGTGATATTGGTTTTTTTCCTCTCCAAATCTCGACCAATTGCGGAGGGAAGGGAGTGCGAGTTGTTGTCATCATCGACCGCGTGCGTTGTAGTAATCCGGCCAAAAGGCGCAACCCCACGCAGTAATCGCAACCGAAGCGAACCAGCCTGGCTGCGGATCGGATCGCCAGCTGCCAGTGCGTTAGAGTTGCTGTGGCTCAGTGTGACTCGAAGCTTCAATCGGTGTGCGCGTTTGTGCTCCGTACCACTTCTTGGGATCGCAACACGTTGGGAACCTTTTTCTCCGGACAGGGTACGGCGTGGTGTAGTTCTTGCTGTTGAAACTGTGGCCAGTCTGTGGTGGAGTTTCGAGAGTGATTTTTCTGTCTATCTCCTTCTTCAACTCAAATGGACATTTAATCAAACGCGAATCAATCCTGCTTGAAGCGAGGACTTTGTTTGTAATATATTCCCAGAAAAAGAAATCAGTGAACATTTGCATGGATTGGGAGCTAGCATAAGAAAGTTATTGCAGAAGCAGAACATTGGTTACTTTCCTGAAATTCACACGCCAAATGTAAGTAAATTTATATAGAACCAGAAAGCGAATCAGTAAAACGAAAGACTTCAACGCTTCGGTATGGCAGTCTTGGGGGAAATAAGCTATGAACCCTAAGTGTAAGAGTTCAAATCGAGTTCAAATCAAAATACTAAAAGAATGTTATTTGATTACAACTTACCAAAAAAAAAAAATAAAAGCGAATTTTTCAAAACAAAAGACATCAATGCCTCTGTATGGTAGTCTAGGAGACAACAAGCGACGAACCCTCAATGTGCGGGATGAAATCGAATTCAAATCAATTTGTAGGGAAGAAATTATTTTGGTGAAAAAGTATCAAAAAATATGAAAGCGATTTTTCAAAACAAAAGACTTCAACGCCTCGGTATGGTAGTATGTGAGTCAACAAGCGACGAACCCTTTGTGTGCTGATTCAAATCGAGTCAGTATGTCAATTCAGCATGTTTAAAATATTTTATTTTGATTAAATATTATCTAAAATTTTGAATGCAGTTATTTAAAACGAAAGACTTCAACGCCTTGGTAGTCTGTGAAACAGTAAGCGACGCACTCTCAGAATCTGGGTTCAAATAAAGTTCAATTCAGAATGTTAAGGAGTTGTTGTTTTGTTTAAAAACTATCTAAAATGGTAAAAGCGAATTTTTCAAAACAAAAGACTTCAACGCCTCGGTATGGTAGTCCGTAAAACAATAAGTGACGAACCCCAAGTTTACAGCTTCAAATCGAATTCAAATCTGTACGTTAAGATGTTACTTTTATTAAAAATTATTTAAAATTATTAAAACGGTTTTTAAAAGACTTCAATGCCTATGGTAGTGTGTGAGTCAACAAGCGACGAACCCTCATAGTGCGTGTTCGAATCGAGCACAAATCAGGACGTTTCGTTCAAACACATTCTTATGTAACATCGATCTCTAGCACGCAGTGTCGATTCGATGGTGTCTGCAATTGCAAGAATATCCCCACCTCATGCCTCAGCTGACCTGCTGCTCTGCTTCTCAGCAGCAGAAGAAGGGGTGCACTTTCCCTCTCGAAGGCTGAACTTTCCGCGCCCGCGTGCTTCCAAGTGGGTGAACATCGCATCCCTTGAATGAGGGTGGCGCGATCGCCTCTAGTGGCGATGGTTTGGCGAAGGGTGAAGGGCTCATGCATAATTCTGTCCCTCCAGTTGGGCAACGCCGATCGCTGGAGGTGCGTATATTAATTGGGCCTCTACAGTGATGCTCCCAGCTGCGAGTAGGGGAAACTAGTTTTGAACCATTCGTGAGGGTTTCTTCGTCGTCTTCAACCGAGAGATGGTGATGTTTTTAACTTTTTAAGCTCCGTCTTCCATGTGCCGTTTCTTTCCCGTGCGATAGAAGATAAAAATACGACCATCGCTCTGTGTTTGCTCCAACAATTTGCGATCAATTTAAAGACGTTGCTACTTTAGAAGACGCCGGAGTCTAGGCAATTTCACGCTCGTCGGCTGTTTGTTTGCAAGAAAAATTATGTCAATTAATGCCCCTTGCAATCCACTGTGTTTAGCTTTTTGCAGCCATCCAGACTGATCGTGCTTCCTCGTCTAGACACGGAAACGAAGTGCTTGACATTTTTCAACCTCAAGCCGCGTCGTGTAATGTCCATTGCCAACCCATTGATATAACCGGCCTTCGCAGCCTTCGAACGCTAGAATAAAATATACAAACTGGCGCGCGATGCGGAAATCGAGGTTCTAATGCTCGGCTCAGTCGGAGGGTGTCGTAGCTGGATCAGCCGGTCGAGAAGTGCAAAGCGGTGGGAATGAAATTTAAAATGTGAATACTGATGCTATGTGGTTTGCTTTCGAGCCACAATGCTCCCGGTGACAGGCTTTGTGAGATCTGTGGGTCCGCTGAGGGGCTTCGGCTCTGGTTGCGACCGCAGCATCCCGTGCAGCTCAGTTTCAGGGCGCAGTTTATTTGATTAATCGTTGGGGGCCGGCTAGTGTGAGTAAGTGGTATTTAGTCGAATACTGCGCTTTGAGAGCACCATCAATAACGATAGCTAATGCAGATTGGGACTGTGGGAAAATAGCTCATTAAAGTAATAATTTATTAGTTTAGAACGGAACTGGCTAGATAGAAGAATATATTTATTTGGATTGCTTATTTGCGATGAATTTATTTCAAGAAGGCACAAAAGTCTCCAATTCCATTTTTACCAATTTTTTTTCCACACAAAGAGTGTGTTTTTTACAACAGCAAAGGTATAGAAAACTCGCACAAAAATGTTTCTTCCACATTATACCACCGAGACACTGGTAAATAAACCGTAGGTTTATCTCCAGCCTGCTTCGCGTGGAGCAATCGCAAACTTGACGCTATAAAACGCAGCACCTGAAAGCACAAACCACTCGACAGATCCTTAATTCCTCTGAACCACATCGATCGTTGCCGTTAGACGTTCAAAAACAAAGAACCCCGTCCAACACATCCCTCGACGGGTGGCATCGAGTGATAGGGGAGCAAAACAAGTTTTGTCCCCCTGGCTTAGTAGCACCGACACGGAAACGCAGGCTCAAATTTAAAGAAATATTACCTCGCCACCGCTCGGAAAGCCGTCGAGTAGCGGCGAAAACCGGTCCCATCGAAGACGGCGGGAAATGCGAATTTTGACGCGTTACTTCCACCAGTTACGACGACGTTGCGCCGGCATCCTACGTACGCCAACGATCCGTACTTATTGGCCGCGGAGATTTACGTCAGCACCGCTAGCGGCAATGCGAGAAGATCCACCCAGATCGATAGCTTGTTGCGGAGGGTTTTTGCTTTCCTTCGGGTCTCGGTTGCATCATACACGCGTCAATCGGCGCTGGAATGTCGCGGTATGGTTGCACTGATTTAGTGCACTGGAGCGAGGATGCAGAAATTAGTTCATTCGCTCAACGGTAGCGCCTTCCAAAATCGTTACAAGCCGTTATTTGACAATGTACGAAGAAATGCTCAGAAATGAAGTATATCGGTCTCGTTTTCAAACGTTTTAATCTTAACAATTACATGCGCAATATTAATTACCTTATTATTTATAAATGAAACAGAATGAACGCGACGATGGGCACAATTAAATGTAACGTTCCAAGTGTATAATCGACAGCAGGTCAACGTTAATGTCAAGAATGCTTATCAGCGCGTCACACAACTACGCTAACATGGTTTGTGAGTAGCAGCATTCTTCTACAAAAACAACATTCTATAAACCTGTAGATCCTTAAATTTAACTCGAAATCACGATTCATACGCTTTGGAAAACACAGAGACCCTCTTATCCGGCGTTCCAGAAATGTTGGCCTTTTGAGACGCATTTGTAAACGTCAAGATGACTTCTTCCACTCAAGAAAAGCTTTGCGACAAGATCCAGACATGCAGAAAAGCGTTCCAAGATGACGCTAACCATACTTTATAGCGTCTTTTTCCCATCCGGGATAACCGTCACCATTAGCGGCGACCATCGAAAACGACTCTCGTTTTCAAAGTCAATGCTAAAGTTGCTTTTGAATGAGTAGTTTGTCTTGCTCTTCTTTTTTTTGCAACCTGTTGGAGAGGTTTTATATACAGCAGAAACTCCTTTCGATCGCAGATTCGATCGTTTCCTTTTCATTTCTGTTTCGTCGGTGGCAGTGAAAGGGGGTGGACGCGCATCGATTGGGATCGTGGTCAAGTTCATGCATATGCAAAATTGGTGGAAGTTATGTTTGTACCGGAGAAGATTGAGATTATCTTTTGTGGGTTTTTGGATCGAATAGTATTTTTAGATCTAGAAGATGCCAAAAATAGCTTAAAGAGGTATGTGTATTGTGTGTGGATGAATTATGTATGGTCTACATCGAGCTTTGATTTTTATGAATTTGTAACTGGTGTTGTGGTGTGTCGAATAATTGAATATCATCCAGGTGTGTGGTTAACAGTCAAAGGTCACAGTGGTCACAGAGCATAGCAGTTCTTTTGACTCATAATACACTCATCTGACCTGTTGACATAGTCAACCATTGTGAGAATGATACTTCCCTTACACAATTAATTGTCTTCAAGGACGAAAGGGGTGTAGACATTCCGATCGCAATGGATAGGATTCATCGATCAATCCGTGTGAAAGGTCAAAAATAACCATTTGATAATGGAGGTACTTAGCAATGAATGATGAGGATCGAGAGAATGTTGTGCAAGAAAATATTTCATTTATCGTGTAGACTCATGTAATTTTAGTCATCAGTTGCTTTTTTGCAAAAGTAAGCATAGTTTTCTATGGAAAATGTCTCACTCAATATATATATATTGAATTAAAGGATTGTCATACGGTTAAACATGTTGATTAATTCTTTAAAATGACCAACTACTACGATACTATAATAATTCATAAAAGTGGTAACGCTGCGATGCATGTTGGACTGGAAAAACTAGTGATCAGCCTGCAGAAGGGCGTAAACCAGTTTCCGAGAGCTGATGAGCCCAAAAGGGCTCTTTTTGGCGTTCCTAAAGCAGCCATGTCGAACACCGTCGTTGACCACCTCGAAGCATATCACCCTCCGAATAGCGCATCACCCACCGTTCAACGGCCCCATCAAGGGCATCTAACCAAGGCACACTGTCGTAAAGGTGGTCGATGCATTTTCTCATCGAATTTACATCGCCGCTGGCACCAATAGCTCTGTATTTCTTTTCACAAATTTTTCGAAGCGATGACGAAATTGTGACCTCGAATATGTGATACGAGAAGCACACACCACACACCTGGGGCTTAAGGGCAGATAAAGGAAACCAAACAAGTCCGAATCACTGTGGCTCTGTTATGAAAGGCAAAAACTATGGGCGTTTGATTAGTGACTGCTTCGAAGGGCTGCCATCGGCGTCTCGTAAAAGTCAGGGATATTAAATGGTTTTATTGAACGGGTAACGATCGGATTGGGTATTAATACCCGATGCTAGATTCCAACATTGTGTAATTTTGTGAATAGATTCTCTAAGCCCGGCAAACAGTTCTGTAACCACATTCAGTTCACAGGTTAAGGGTTTTCGGTGGTTACTTGTCGAATCAACAGACCTCTACCGTACCGACGCACCATTATTGATGATGTTCGAAAGGTAACACGATGATGAATGAACCGTTTTGATACTGTATCCATTTGTCATCGATTACGCATCACTTTATGCAACGGTGTGTAGTAACATTAGCCGGGCTCATAAGCGATCATTAGTCTGTCCGGATGCACCGAGCACGATTCAATCTTCAACGCAACCCGGATGGCTATCGAAGCTGCAGCGAACGAACCACTAATTTCCAACCATTAATCTAGTAATCGGACATGCCACCGGACGCCTGCGAGACTCCGGGTGGCTTTATTCAATCTAATGGAGATTAATCTCAAACTAAACCGAGCTGGCTGGGTTGTTTGAACGCCCGTTAGACCTAGCTAGGTGCCCTTTTTCCTTCCAAGCCATCGGTCCCTTTCATTTCTCTACTCTCACTCTCGAGCTGCTGCGGCACTGACGTGAGCTTAAACTGGGCCAATCTTTTGGCTAACACACGCGGATTTTAGAGGACCACGTACCGAACTCGAGTATCTCCTAATCGCTAAACCGTACCGTGTGGTCTCACCATCGCAGTGTAGCTTTTTCAAACAGTCTGAACAGTCTAAGTCGGGTCTGCGTAACCCGCTGAGCAGCTAAAGCGTTCTCAATTCGACAGCATTACACCAAGCCAGAGCTAATCAACGCTCGTTAGTGATTGATGTCTGACCGCGGCCTATCGTCTGGGGCCGGGATGAATGATTAATGGAACCAGGGAGACGGAACCACCCTGCGATGAGTACGCGTGTGTGTGTGTGTGTGTGTGTGTATGATGCTAAAAGAAGTGCAAGTCCTCGTGTGCATGTACCGGCGCGTGCGATCGTCAATCACCCAAATTGGGGAGGGTAATTTGGCAAGTTGGATTGGCTGATAATTTGACACAGTTTTTAAAAACCATCGTGTGAGGTGGTTTTTGATTGTAGGACCTCGAATCAGCTGAATCACATAATCCAGCGATTGAAATAGATCGACAAGAACGCTGCTGATTGTCTCTCGGGGAGATCTTCAGCGAAGGATCAACTATAATTTTAGAAACGAAATCGTGAAGTTGCGATCTTATGATATAATGGAGAGAAAGTCATGAAAAGGAAAAGAAAGTGGGTTTAAAAATTGTATCATATTTAATCTGCCTTGCATTTCTCTAAAATTGTAACAGAAAAATTTATACAATTTCTGCATCCGAATTGGTCCGATCGATCGCCCCGTTTACGAACTGTCTGTACTTTTGTGACCTTTCTCGCCCTTTTGAAGACAAAAAAAGAGCCATGTTCAGATGTATATAAAACTGACCTACGTCCACATAATGAGCCAACCATGCGCCATGTAGGTATCCGACCAACCATTTAGTTATCCCATCTCAAGACTGAGGATAATCTCCAAAAACGGCTCCCATCTGCTCCTTAGCAGCGGCATTGAACCACTTTCGCCGCAGGCACGCTCCAAAAAACCGGCACCATATCAAAACGAAGCCTGCTCTTAGTTTCGTTGCGGTACGAGCTTTTTTTTTAGAAAATGGTACATTATGTAACAATGTACCTTTACTTCACATTCAGTGGTGCGGTTTTGCGTACTCGTAGATCATACGCATCTCGTACCCGCAATTGAAGCGATAAAGAAAGAAAAGGAAAAAAAAACACAGAAACAATTATCCTACTGCTGAGCTGGAGAAATACGGACTTGACACACTCCGCGGATTCGTGGAATGGCTTCAGTTGCGTCCTACGCTCGCAAGTATGTTAAGTTCATTTCGGTCATTATATGGAAAAGTGACGAAAGTGTGTCATCCTGTGCGCGCGGTATGCGTGAGTGGCGATGATTTGATGATCGTTAAAGCATGAGCAGAGCAAGTCGACGCCATTTAAGTCGACGTGACGAGACGCGTGCCAGTTGGGCGGATAAATTCGTTACAGCCTGATGGCTTGCAAGCAACAGCACTCAACAGCAACTACGAACAAAAACGTATCTATCATGAGCACAATCAAAGAAGGTTAATTTTTGCGCTGAACCCTATTGCCTTTCACCTCCCATCTGAGCTCTTGTGGCTGCGAGATGAATTCGTTTCAACCATTAGCATGAGACGAAGTGAGTGAAGAAGAAAAAAATCACCTAGTATCGTGTACGGAGGCGGCCATTTAGAAGGCGTCTTTTACCACCCTGTGCGCACGTGTTGCGCCATTTGTACGCGTATTTCTTTTGGGAAATGGGAACGCACGCTTTTTCACCAAATTAAGCCGGCAAACGAAAGGAACGAAAACGTAGGTGACACACAGACTCCAGCGCTAGGCGATGGTGAATAAATGTCGCGTTTTTTTTGTCTGTCCCTGTGATCTATTCGGTTCGATTAGGTAACAGCCGAGGCTGAAAGGTGGGTTCTCAACCTTGACTTTCGACCCGCTCCAAAATCGGAGGTTTGGGAAGACCCTGGTAGTTCCGTCGTCAGGTCACATGGCCATTTCGGAAGTAAACCCGAACCTTGAACGGGTACTTCCAAGCATCGGTATTTAATGGCTTTAACCCTAAAATGACGTGTTTCGTGGTCACCGTCCGATTGGAAAGTGCCCATCAGTAACGACCGATCGATTAGGTGTGCCAAAGCAAAAGGGTGTTTCTTTTTTTTTCTGTTAACTTCACCAGGGAAGTGCCATTAGCCGGTCGGGACTTAACGATCCTGCTGCTTATCAAATGAGCCGTCTGAAGCGGACATGCTGAGAAGCTCGATTTCTCTCGCAAGAACAGTGGTGTTGTGGTAACGGTGCCTCTTTTTTCCGGACGTTGCCGTTCGAAGGAGAAGGGTCCAACATGTATCTAATGGGACGTCGAGGTCGCCTCAGCTAAATGGTACTTATCGGAGTGAGATAAATTCCCGCTCGTATAAATGAATGCAAACCAGAAGCCGCGTGCGAATGGGGCACCATTTGCTGACGATTGTTTGTGGATGTCTTGCTTTTGGTCCCAATCTGGCTGACAAAATGAAAGCTGTTGGTCTGGTGGTGTTGGCTACACGGTAGTGTTTATTACCGGTCATCGGTTTTCACATTTGTTCGAGAGGCAGATGCGTCTGCTCAGTTTTGTTTGCTTTCGGCGAATCGCACGGCAATGTTCTATTTGCGATTATTTGTAAAACGTCCACTACGACTTCCAGTTTGGTGCGAAAAAGCTGTTTAAACAGAAGCATCACAGACAACTTTTAAAACTTCATGCATGATAAATTTATAGTTTACAGTTTCTATGCGAGACTGAATAACTTTGTTTGGTAACAAACTGGTATTTGTGAGTACTTCCATGTTCAAAAGATCGTTGTTTTAAATTGAGATAGTTAATCCGTTTGTTAAAAAAAATATTGCTTTTGTTTTTGTTATTTTCTCGGTGTGTGCCACATGGGATTAGGCTCAGAAATCATCGTACTCTGCATCACTGGAATCAACATTTGAAATTCAAATTACATGAAACCTGATCAACATTTGTCTCAATGATTGCATACTACATTCTTCACCATTGCTCGCAGGATCACACAAATACAACATCACTTGATCATCGCCACCGACCTAGCAGCTTACGAATCTTGACTATAAGAACACGTGTTTAGCCTGTATAAGAATGATTTTCTTGTAAATTACCTAATTCCCTAATTGGCGTGATCAATTTGAGACACACCCTTTTAAACATGGTTCTACTGTGTTTTCAAGATTTTGTACAATTTTCAGTTTTTTATGTCATTTGAACCCCTCATCCTTTGCCTGTTTCCGACAACCTCTTTTTCGGCTCATTCGCGTCTCGTGGACCGCGTCATTCCCACTGGAAAGCACTCCAGCATCCGGGATGTTTGAACTGCGCAAACAAAGCAACGCGCTCACCGGAACCGAAATTCCCATCAATTATTCACTGTCGATTAAAAAGTACTGTGCAAACGAGCGATCACAACCGAGTGGCCAAGATCAAACCGGGGCGTGCCAGTAGAATAAAACCAGTAGGGGGGTATACAATTTTCCATAGTCATCCATCATCTCAGAACCTCTCGATGGTTTGGTAGGGAAGAGTAGATGTAGAAGAACAGGAAGATTAAGCACTTACAGGCGCTATCGCCCGGATTGTGATGAGGGATCATTTGCATAGAGTGTCGTCATCCGTGACGAAATGGCTTCACCTGCTTGTTTGGCACTGATCTTTGGTGATCTTATGGCACACACGATCGACGTCAAGCGCCCGTAGGTAACCTTTGAACCGAGTCATTGCGATGAGAGCTAATTAACTTCTACGTTGCTAGAAGATGCTAATGGGGATGTGGGCAATATGTGGAATTGATTGATGAGATTGACTGAATGCAAATAAACCACACGAGATCCGTGTATCCGTGTATCGTGTGAATTTTATTATGTCATTATGGTTGGCGGTGCCCAAATAACAATTTCTATCTATTTCCCAGTATCTTTCTTTCCGGCAGTTGATCATCGCACACACAACAACCAAAGCAAACATGACGACTACGCGCGTTATATTGAACTTCCCGTGGACCAGCAGCGACAAGCTGAAGGGTGACTTCTTCCAGGACACTGGCGTCACAGACGCGGTCATGAAGATAGCCCGCAAGGAGCTCCGGGAGGATAAGGCGATCCGCGAGCAATCGCTCGAACAGCTACGCGATTGGCTGCAGAAAAACGGTGACGTGGAGAACGTGCGTACTGAGGACCTGTTTCTGTTGCGCTTCCTGCGCACCAAGAAGTTCAGCGTCCCAATGGCGCAGCAGATGATACTTAAGTATCTGAACTTCCGCAAGGTGTTCACGCATCTGATCCACACGCTCGACTATTCGTCACCCAGCGTGCAGAAGCTGCTCGATGGAGGTTATCTGTTTCCTTCGCCTATCCGAGACAAGCACGGTCGCCGCGTCATCGTTGGATTCGCAAGTAAGTCTCGCTGAGCTCGTCAGTAAAGGCTGGTGTTTTGACACGCAGTTCTCATCGACATACTATTCGGGGTTGCTTTAAGATCACTTCAACCCGGCCGAACACACGAGCTCCGATATGGCGCGGTTGCATTTCATCACGTACGAAACGCTGATGGAAGACCCGGAGAATCAGATCTGCGGACTTGTGCACATTGGCGACTTCAAAGGGATCTCGACGTCGCACATCGCCTGCTGGAACCCGACCGATTTCCTGCGCATCATGAAGTGGGGTGAACAGTCGATCCCGATGCGAAACAAGGAGGTTCACTTGGTGAATGTCCCGTCCACGGTGAAGTACATCATCGAGGCCGGCAAGTCGATGGTCAGCAAGAAGATGAAGGAACGGCTACAGGTATGGAAGCCGAGCTATGTCCCCAAATTGCTGTTGCGATTCGACTGCTATATTTCTTCCTCTTTCTTTCGCAGGTTCACGTGACAGTGGCAGATCTTTGCCGGAAGGTTGATCCAGCCTGCCTACCGAAGGAGATGGGCGGCACAATGCCAATGGCTGAGATGATCGAAATCTGGAAGATGGAGCTGGCGGCCAAACGGAACCTTGTACTCTCCTCAGCAAAGATGCGCATCCTGAGCGATCGTGGCATTGTCTCGCGAAACGGCACGGACCGAAACAACAACTCCAACGCCACTACACTCGGTATGGAGACGATCACTGGAAGCTTCCGCAAGCTGGAGGTTGATTAGAACCACCGATAGGAACGTTACCGACAGGGTGTTAGTGAATAATCGTGAATGTATACATATGTGTGATAGCATCTTACCTTTTTTCCCCCGTACCGCGTGGCGTCGGTGGTTCTTCGCGGAAGGACAATCAAAAAACGATGTAAAAATGTCGAAGCCTCGACGGTACGTAGCTCTTAGGTGATGATCCAGTAATTAAGACGACAGGGTTTAGATTAGCGTTACACGCATCGTTATATTACTGTTTGTGTACGAGTTTGTCTTTGTTTGTTTTCCCTCCCCGCTTTCCTGGTTTTGTATAATGATTTTGTTTTCCTTGGACTAACTCCATTCCCGATGAGATTTGGATGAACCGCGCCTCGGATGAGGTCGCGTGTGCGTCTAATGAAATAATACTTTAAGACTACGTTTACATGACGGGAACTCGGACGAGATTTGGAGATCGCTACGGGCAGGAAGCTGTAAGCATTGCCAATAAACCGTTCCGGTCGTGTCTATGCCTCCTATGTCTACAGCTGCGACATCTTCGATCGAGATCACACGATGACAGATCCTTTCCAGTGAGACCACCGTTGAAGCTGCCGGTACATCGCTGCTCCGTCATTGGCGTCACGCGTCTCGTTGACAGCTCCACGCAGACGATAGTGAGGTGAAAGACTAAGACGTCGGATGGACTCGTTCAGAAACGCCTTCAACTCGGCGTACTGCACATCCGCCGGTTGTCGATCGGTGAAGTCCCCTAAAAATGAGGTCAGCTCAGTTAACGTGTCCACGAGCAGATGTATCGTTTCCGAAGCGTCACTTACCGACAATTCCAACCACTAGGGTCGTGTTCTGACCAGTCAGGTCTCCAAAACCATGCTGCTTCTTCCAGCCACGTGCTTCATATGTCACACCATCGCCACCGATGAGAAAGTTGTACGGAATGTGATCGCCACGAGCCGCCCAGCAGCTCCGCTCGGTGTTCTGCAGGAAACGTACGCATTCCTCCCGGTTCTGGCAACTCTCAGAGCGTGTGTGTACAACGATCACATCAGTAACGGACCGACGATCGAGTACGGTCGCTTCAAGTGCCACTGGGTAGGGCCACCAGGCAGGTCTTTCGACTAGGAAGAACGGATGCGCCACGGGCCAAGGACGTTGAACTATAGAGAACACCGAAAGAAGAACCTTGTGTGAGACGAACTAGTTGTTTGCCCCCTAAATGGAGCCCCCAAGGTACTTACTCTGCAACAGCAACAGGTATACACCGATCACGACACCGACCAGCAGGAACACCAGCAACGCCACCATCAACCCCAGGGCCACCGGATGAACCGCATCGGTGGTTTGTTTCGAAGGATAACGTCCAGATTTTCGCGATCCTCCTTCACGGCGAGTCAGCAACAGCGGTGTGCGTTCGGTTTCCCCAGCTTCCAGGTCGAAGTAACCCTGAGGATCTTGCACCTTCCGGTTCCAGGCGACGGGCGAATTCAACCGGCTTGAGCCCGAAGCCGCTACGGAGCGCGCTGCGGAGAGCATGAAGTTGAAACACTTAGCACCGACACGCTCAAGAAACAACACCGAATGGTCGTCCTGCGCCGAGAAGGATTCCACCAGTGTCACCAGCCGTTGCTGGATGAAGCTCACGAATAACCGACTGTTCAAAACGATCAGCATTTTCCGCGTACATACGCTCGAATGCAACGCACCCTCAGGAACGCCCTATCAGACCGTCGTCGACAGGGCGCCCTGATTGATCGTCATGGCATCGCCAACGCTATTCTGTAAACATCGATCCCGGCATTCGATAAGCCGGCTTGCCCTGCTGCGGTTTGTTGATAGTGCAATGCGAAACGAATCCTCTCAGTTGGTGGCCATGTTGGTTGGGTTTGAGGTTTTTTTTCTACAACTGATCGGATATGGTGCTCGAAAGAACGTTGATCTAACGATGCTGGAATGTTGAGGAGCTAACAGCTCATTTTGAAACGATGACCCATGATCATTCGGTCGGATAGCCAATGATATAGGACAATCGGTTTCAAAGTTTCCAAAGGGTGTGAAAGTGCAATCGTTGCTGGTTACAAAGATTATGGAACGATCTTTTTATCGCCTAATCGCTTGTTTGTAAATTCATCCGGTAGAGTGAGAATCGCATAATCGCTTTCTGCAAACAATTTTCTCGCCAGCTGTACGATTTGTGTTTAATCAAACAAGAACCTGGTTTTTGTTTTAGAACGCAGTGTTAATATTTGTGCAAGTGTTGCATCATGTTAGTTACATAGAGGACTGTCTGGATCGGAAAACGTTTAATCATTCTCTAATGGGTTTTGCTTGTGCTACAAGATCAATAGAACGAGGAAATTTCGTTGAACTAATTTAAAAAGGATGAGCTTGATTGGCATCGAAATTTTGGCAAGAAACAAACGTTACATTTTTTTGGCTCTAAAGAGATTCTGCACGCTTTATTTTATGATACACAGGTGCGGGTTTTATGTTAGTTGGGATACGTAAATAGCATCTCAACCGACCAAGATTACTTTACGGCATTTGCTCATGCTATATTGCCCTGATTAGGGGCATATAAAGGAGCAGTATAATTGCACACATCGTATTGTATGTGCCCATGAAATCTAGAAGGACGTGTGTGATGCTAATCTTAGTTTAGTTAGCAATATCCACAGACGTCAGGCAACAGTCTGGACAAAGAGAAAACATTGCCCACAGGGCTAGCTTATTTTGCAATCACGATACACTTAAACCATTGTCGGTAGAGGTTGTGCGTCACTCGTGCACCCATGCCGTGGCCTACTGCAACTGGAAAACGCGTTAAACGTATTTGTTACTATCTCCATACCGTAGCAAACTACAAAGGAGACAACTTGACTCATATCCTCATAGTGACAGCGATGCGCGTTGAAATTGTCCCCAATGTCCGGCTGCTTTCGATTACTGCGCACAAAACTCCACTTTCAGGTCAAGCTCGGTGTTCGTACCTTCAACACTGTACGACAACTTGCATGGACTCGCCGTCCCACAGACAACGAGGACTCTTGGGCAGCGACCCCGTCGGAAGCATTTAGGCGCAACCCGTTATCTTATCGTCCCGCTAGTGCTTTCTCTTTCACCAACCTTTTTCCGGACGACCGCGATCATTTATCGTTGTGTCAACATTGATCTTGCTTCCGGTGGACGCTTGCCTTACGATGCGAAACTTACCGGCTAGATTCATCGCTCCAACGAATGATTCTGTGCTGACGAAGTTCTGTGCGGTGCCTAACCTGGCCCGCGTACAACTAGCCCATAGAACTCGGGAACTCCTGATGCGCGTCCTCAGGACGTCAACCGAACGTCCGATGCTGAGAACTGCCGTACTCGCTCGCCACCCGTGAAGACTGCAACGACCGCCGATATTTTGGGACGACTCCACTACCCTAAGGAGGCTCCCGTAGTGGCACCCTACGCCAGCGGTGCAAAATTATCATCTGAGTAGACCAGACGCTCCTTACACATAGCCCCGCTGTGTCGCTATCCGGACGATGGCTATTGTAACCTGCCCGCAAGGACAACCCTGAACAGTCCGCCAGACTTGACTTCCTGGACGCTTCGGCTCAACACCGCACGATCACTTTGTTCCGATCCGACGTGGTTGCGATTAAAACGTCTGGCGCGTGTGAGCCACTTCTTCTCATTTGCCTTTTGGTTTCACCGAGATTTCACTGGCAGAAGAGGGGCGCGAGAATGTGAGATGATTTGTGGCTATTTTCGTTTCGTTTTATTGATTGATATGAGCTCGATGTTGAACCCCCGGCGCGGGTTAGGAACCTTTTGGCACGCGCAGCAGGATTGTCGAATTTATTGTGCGATAGCGACGTGCTGTGCAAGATGGCGCCTGTTCTAACCTGCTGCTAAGGATGCGCGCACTGGGTGAGAAGTCACTGTAAACTGACGACGTGTGTCGGTTGGTCGTGGCACGAAATATTCAAAAACAGGTACGGTTCTACAACGCCCCGATGTTGTTCCATTACCTGTGGGATCAACAAACGAGATCCCCGAGGTAAATATCGCCTGCGGTGTTGCAGCCCTGCCACGTCCCTGCTGCGTTGACCTGCCATGGTGCGGTTCTAGGTACTTTGATAAGATAAGCACTCGGCGCGTGTGTGTCAGATGATTTCTGGAGGTTCTTGCACATGCACGCACTATCACGACCTTCGTGAGATCGTTGCGACCGAGGATCAAGTACAAGGAATCGTATAGCACGAGGCGGGGGAAAAGCAAGTGCATACGAAATATGGAGATGAGTGAAAATAAATGGAAAGCAACAGGTAAAACAGAAACCATTTCGCAACACGGCAATGGTCGACAATGTCGCGGAGTGCATCTCCGTTTCACTGATAAGTTTCGTTCCGGATGTTTGAAAGTTGATGAAGCTGCATGACGGGTAAGATGCAATAAACATGATTCATGGTCAAAATGATAATGTGGGTCATGAAATGCAATCATGTGCATTCAAACGTTTCAGAGAGAGCGAATATTTTCGCAGATATCAAGAATTCAATAATTTTTA
The DNA here is from genome assembly GCF_943737925.1 of Anopheles nili. Taxonomy (NCBI): domain Eukaryota; kingdom Metazoa; phylum Arthropoda; class Insecta; order Diptera; family Culicidae; genus Anopheles; species Anopheles nili. Next base: position 48,109,105 of record NC_071292.1, read on the forward strand.
TAAGTGCTGTGATGAAACATGAGCAAACGCAGCAATTTTTTACAACCGGTATACTTTTGTTTGTACACTTACGAGCACCTCACGCCATCGATCTAATTCGAGAAAGAATTACTCCCATACACCTTCTGGCTATCCAACAGTGATCATACTGATTTATTGTGTTGAAATTATGTAAATTCATCATCTCGTTAGCTGTGGTTTCCGTGGTGAGACAAAAACACTCAATCGGAACGGAGAGAGCTTACTCGAATGATCAGAGCATTCGACTTTATCGCTTGTTGGTTGACTTCTCTTTTGTGATTCTGGAGAATCAGCGCGAACGATATCAATTTCGCGTGCCTCACAGAGGAGGCCATATTTATATGTGTGATATTAAACCCAAGCGAAAAGGTTTTTACAAAAAAATTAAGCGATTTATACCGTGGGGTCCTTACAAAATAATGCAACGAGTAATATTGATTGAATTAGCAAATTAGTTGATTTATTTTCATATCTTGTACTAAACAAATAACAAACAATTTTTGTTGCATCCACCCTGCTTCTTTGATCGCTCGCGCTCTACCAAAATGTACAGTAACAAGTCATCACACAACAAACCATGTTTCCGTGTGTCCAAATACGCCCACGGCTCTAAAGTAGGCTAGCGTCATTGTTCGTTTCGGAATCACCAGGCTTGGTGCCGTTTTGTCCCACCGATGCCGACGGTGGATGCAAATCACCCGTTGCGCACGTGATCGTCGGAATGTTGCAACCATGCAGCGAGAACCCGTGAAAATCGGCCACAGTCGGTTTTAACGGAGACTCCAGCATGAGCGAACCGGGTGAATCATCCAACAGGCTGCTACCACCACCGGTGGCCCCAGTCGAAGTGGCCGGTTGCAGCGGCAGCGGAAGTAGTGGTTCGGCCGGTCGAACCACCGCTTCCGTCCTACGTAGAAGTGGATCGAACTCCTCTAGATCGAAGTGGGATATTGTCGGTGGTGCTGAACGTGCGTTCGGGTTTGGTTTCATTAGACCGCGCGGATCAAAGTCCTCCGTCGTGCTGTTGTCGCCGCTGTGATCGGAAAAGTCAAAATCGTAGTTGATGTTGCGAATGCCTCGGATAAAATCCGTGGCCAGATCGTCGGGCGTTGTCAAACCGTCCATGGATTGGGCGTCAAAAATGTTGTTGTAGTCGAACGACGGTGAAGCGGACAATAGGTCAGCCGAATTGCTAGCACTCATCCCATAGAAAGGCGTAGCCGGAGCGGCTCCTTCCGAAGGGCCTGCGTCAACGGACACGAGTGGTGCTGTCAGTGTTTTGGAGAGACTTTGCACCAGCTCATCCACTTGACCGGCCGTGATGGAAGAGGATCCGCTGGCAGGACGAGTCGGCATGGTCTCAGGATTGGAGATTGCCCCACCGGGCGTCTTTGGTTTGCTGTTGGTGGAGTCAATATTGACATTTTTGTTGGCCGCCACCAGGTTCGAGGTGAAATGTCCGATGACCGGAGGATGTGGTGTCGAAGAGTTCACGTATGCGGAATCCGACGCAGACATGAACTGTTGCCGCTTAGCCACCACGCGGGCGGGCGTTTTCGAGGGCAATAGCACCAGTGGCGTACGATCGAGCACTTCCGCGACCGTTTGACGTATTTCTTGCTAAATAAAGCGAGGAAAAGTACAATTAATAAAGTTGTTTTTTTTTGGTTGCGCACTTCCAAGACGGACTTACTCCAAAATTGTCGATTTCTTCATTCAGAGAAATGATGCCTTCCAAGAGCGGCCCGTTTTTCGTCGCCAATGTTTTCATTGCTTTCATGTTCTCGGAGATCTGATGCAAACTTTCACACGCGATCAGTGCACTTTCCCAGGCCGAAGTGCCCTCGTGCTCGCCCGACATAAAGCTATCAAACTCTGCCTGGGTTAGCGATAGCGATTCCGACGTAATATTCTCAATAAAGGAAATAGCACAACACTGAAATGGAATATACGACGGGTGAAGGAAGAACTCAACATTGAAGCTTTCAAAAGTGAGAAATCATACCAAATTCGTGAAACAATAACCACCCTCGCCGCTCATCAACCGCGAGGCATTGCTGAAGCGCGTAATAAAGTTAATATTGCTATGCAACCGAACAGGGTTCGACTTGAGCACCACGAAGATCAACGCTGGTAGAAAGTCGTCTGCGCTAGCCGGACCCTGGACCGACTTCTTAAGGAAGCTAAAAATGTGCCGGCAGCAGCGCACGATACAATCGAGCTTTTCCTGCGGCGATAAAAAGGAATCCACCGATGCCAGCTCGGTGATGGCGGTATAAGCAAGCTCGCGCACCTCGGAATTCACCTCGTCGATGCTGCACATCAGGTGTTCGGCTGTGATCCAATTTAGCTGCCGGATGCGCTTGTGGATGTACGAATCATTGTCCTCATCGTTCGTCGACGGTGGCGAAAATAGATACTTATGGTTTTTCGTCATGATGCAGCGCTCGAAGAAGTCGAGGACCTGCTCGCGCATTTCTTCGGGCGCACTGGCAAACTTTGAGTTGTCCATGTGCATGTAATCGCGAAACTTAGTGTACCCGTTCTGCACCAGTTCTGAAAGCTCGTCGATGCTAACCGATGCATACTTCTTGCGTATCTGCTGATCGAGCATGTGGATAAAGTATTTAAGCTCCTGCTTTGCAGCATCTTCAATCTTCAGCGCTTTTAGCGCGTCCACATACTCTTGTTCGAGTTTTTCAATCGGCTGTCTACTATGGTGCCGTGATTTTTCCGAATCTAAAACGAAGAAAAAGCGAAAAGGTTGAAATATTTCTTTACCTTCGTAAAGGGCAAAGCTACGAACGATTGCTCACCTCTACCGGGTGTTGATTTTTTTATAAATTCTATCAAGTTTAACTTTTTCTTCTTCTCATCACGCTCGCTCGATAGCTTCGGAATAAGTTTAGAATGCAATGACTGCTGGTGTTGATGCTGCGCATGGGAAGTCGATGCCTGATCAGATCTAGGAGCATGATGCGAATCGGAACCCGCTGACTGGTGTTGCTGATCGTTCTTTAACAGGCGGAATGCTGAACATAATAGAGACAGGAAGATAGAGGCACAAAGTTATCACGCAGCAGTTTAAAAACATGATCTTCTTGCCCACGCATAAACAGCAGTGTATGGTGTCTCGCCGATAACCGCCCCCTTCTGTGGCCAGTGTGAATATTTCACTTACGCTTTGTATGCCGTTCCTTCTGCGACCGCTCGCGATAACACTTCGAGCACAGCCCGTTCCATTGAGCGTTTCCGTAGAATCCACATCCATTGCGGCACTTCAAATCCTTCTGCTTTATGCGGGGCGTTTTAATGGAGAAAATTTTTTCTACTTTGTCCATTGTATCCCTGTGGTGCGTCCAGCAGCTGGGAAGTAACAATCAACGCTTGTCTTGATAGATAATGAGATCCGTGCTACATCACACCCTCAAGCAATTTGGATTCTAATGAACAGTTGTGGTTGCACAACACAATTCTACGGAAGAACGGTTACGGTGTAGAATCTTTTTGATAAGCTTATGATGTCCTACGAACAAGCGTTCCGTTATAACAAGTCTTCCGCCACGCTTGCTTCCTTCATTTGGATGAGTTCTAAAGCGGGGAAATTTAGAAAACTAGAGCCTCCACCGTACACCTAATCAGCTCCCGATAAAAACAAAACTTGAGGAATCCTCACGAGGCCATATGGCTTACTTTTTTGCTATTTATTTTAGCGAATTGTTCCCATACTCCACTGTTTTCTGTGACTTGTTATTGTTATGCGACGTCTAATCTGTCAAGAAAGAAAAAAGAATGCATTCAATAATCACAGTGTCCATAGTATGAGCTTAAATTCTCCAACTTATGGTAAAGGATATTTGTTAAACTTTTTAGTAAGGAAAAACAAAACACAATGATCAATTCATAACCAAATTTTGGACTTTTGTGTTTCATTCTGAACGAATATCTATGATGATGTATAATTCTGAAACCGTTGCAAAGGTGGATACGTTACGCCTCTGTAACGCTCCTTTTAAGCTCAAATGTCAAGCATGGCACAGGTTCTGACAGTCGACGTATTGCCGCACGGAGCCTGCGATAAAAATCGCCTTGGATCATTCTAGTCGTTTAAAAAGGATTTTACAAAAGCGTAGCGATATTAAGTCAGTGCCAGTAGCAAGAGTGTGTAGTAAAAATGTCCAGTGAAACGGATAGCAGTGAAAGGTAAATGGGAGTTATCGTGAATGTACCATTCGATGCAGGTTTTCCGGTGGTGGTACCAGCTTTCGCTTTACACGAGCAGAGGACCGTTTCGTTCCGAAAGGCGAACTCTTCCTTTACATAATCAGTGGCTGGAGGTGGCGATGGCGATGGTGGGTTCCTTTTGTGCCTAGCGTATATTTTGTCCGAATTGCCAGCTTATGTATGCTGTTCCGAAGACCAGAACAGACTCTGATTCTTCCGCCCGGTAGAATGAATAACATGCACTCTATATAAGCAAACACTACAGGCATAACAGTGTCTTCCTCTCCCGCGAAAGGACACCGACCCCATCATCACACGGCTCCAGCTGTCGTAGAGGTGATGGCGTTACAAACCCTCCCGGAATGTGTATTGGTTGCAGTGGGATGATTGACCTTGAACTTGTACCAGCTAGTATTTATCAACTTGGTGCAAGGGGATGCAGCGATCCGACGAATCGCTACCAAACATCACTAAGTTATCTGGTTAGTCAGATTGCTTGATTGAAAAGGATAAAGGATGGTTTATATAATAAATTAAAACATTCTAATTTTTTCTCGTCAGCATCACGCTCTACCTAAACCGTCGGATTTGAATAATATTTATCAGTAATGCTTTTAAAATACCTGTTAGTGAAATATCTAAGTGATGCTACTTCGGCAGGATATGAACGTCTATTATAACTATCCTTATTTGATACTGAAATGGAGAATTATTATTAATTCAAAATAGTATTGATCAAGTGCTCATAAACTTTTCTATTTACTACATCATTTTCATGATAGAAAAAAAAACCATTTTGTTTGTTTACTAAAAGCCCTTTTATTTATTTTTTATTCACACGTCCCACCATCGGTACATCTTTTGGCCTTTTGAACGTGCAATGCAAAACCGTGATTCCGTTTCGTAGAACTTGACCTAGTTCTGCCATACTAACCTCCTCCACGAGTGAGCGCCTGGTGTATCACTTGCTTCGCCGCTACTAGAAACACGAAACCGACGGCCAAGAACGAGAGACGCGTTCTCGTGGAAATTGCAGGTTTTTCGCTAGTAGACAACGTCTGAGACGATTTCGGCCTCTAGTCTATTTGAGCGGCTCTGTTTCTGTGTATGGCAAGTCAATCAGCAGAGCCGGTGTAAATAAAGACGGTACCGCGGTCATTTGGAAGGATTAAGTCTGTCTAGTCGAAAGAAGGAAGTAAACGAACGGTTCATTCTACCAAACTCCGTTCACTCGTGGATATCGTCGTGCTTTAGGAGGTTTGCAGGAGAGCTAGCAGTACCACAACACTGAGTAACATGTCCGAGCCCGTGGCCGAAGGCAAACGGTTAAGTCCCATCGAGTGAGTTTCTTTATTTACAGGAAAATACGTTTCATTATTATAGTACTCAACAACTGTAGTCCCACTTTCTGCAAAAATTCGTTTTATTTATTTAGAATTTATTCTCCAGGGTATAGTAAATTTTTAGAAAAAAAACCTTAAGAATGGTGCATGGAAAGCTTTGTTATATTGTATATGTAATGTTACCAATTCTTTGTAGCGTAGCTAGCGTTAAATTATATATTTTGTTCTTAAGTAGATTTTTATATTTATTACATATTTTTATTATTTATCCGATTTTGGTAAAGTTGGCGTAAATGTTGTGACATTGCGTAAAAAAGATCTCGTTACAAAAGTATGGTTCTAATATTGATCTCCTTCTTGTTTTCTTCCAGCGAGCTGATATCTCCAACCGTGCGTGTGATACGAGAGGTGTACGAGGGCGAAAATGCACACGAAATGTTCCAGACTGACCTCAACAAGGCGTTGTTCGATAAAGTGCGCTTTATCGTCATCGAACCGACGCGCTTGGGTGAGGAGACAGAACGGTGGATTGCGGTCGGTAACTGTCTGCACAAAACTGCCCTGCTGAGTGGCGGAGCGTCGATAGCAATCAGTGAGTGGGCAATGCTTGCAAAATGCATTTTGCACCGAAAAGCTAACAACACGTTGTCTGGGTTTGCGTTTCGCTTGCAGGTCTACTTTGGCAGGATAAGCTAACAATTTACAGTGCTTCCTTCTGCGTCGCGTCGATGTTCTGCACAAGCCTCTACGCAATCTGCTGGACCTGTGATCCTTGCGTCGAGTATCAGGTTTGCAAACGCTAAGATAAGCTATTATTTTCATTTGCTTCATATAATTGATGCCCTTTTTTCCGCATCAGGTTGAGCGAAAGCAACGGAACCTCATGAAAATACCCATCCCTGAGGGAGCGTCTTCACCAGTCGTGCTAGTGCATACAGGCAACCGCCTCACGACGATTAGTCACCGAATAGTGACCGCCCTAGCCACGTCCCTATGCATGTGGACCGTGTACAGAGCACTAAAATAAGCGATACCTCTGAAAGCGGCGGAAAGTGTTGAATTGTTTTCCTCCGTGGCCCAAACTTTAGGCTCGTACGTGTTTCAATTTTTTCACACCGCATCGTACCTGTTTATAGACAGAAGTTGTTGCGAAGAATCACTGCCTTTTGCAGAGTGAAAAAGCATAAGAGAAAAGGATAAAAGAGGGAGAGAATGCGAGAGCGAACGAGCGAGGGATGCAGGCCGAACCAGAACCATCTGTAACATGTTCACTTTTGTTACTTCACTCCGATGTAGTGATGATAAATTGCTCAAATGAATATGCCATTCGGAGACCCAAACTGATCATTGACTGAAGAACTCGATATTGCCTCGAAACCCAGATTTAATTTTCCTGTTTGAGGTGTGGTTGTTTGTGCACTTTTGGGGCATGTTAGTGTGTTCAGTTTATTGCAGTTTGAACCGCCCGGATACACATACAACGTGCTCGCCAAAGGATCTTGGAAAGTATCCTGTAAGCGAAAAAAACGCGTGTTGCTAGGGAATCGAATCGTCATCGAATCAGCTTTAAAAAGCATTTCTATGTGGTGTATCCGCGACTTCAATAATTATTATCATTAGAGACTTGGTGTGTAGGGGTTGTATCGTTTTGTATGTAATTTAGGACTGTGTTTTTATTTGGATTTATTTTTCATCTGTTCATATTATACATCCTTGAAGCGCGGTTATAAGTAATGAACAAGGCTGAATAAAAAAAGATGAAGGCTGAAGATCATTGCGCTTGTGAAGAACAATTCAACTGCATTTAAAAATAAACTTTGAGCTACAGCGCATCACTGGAGGTGGTATTTGATCCATCATTAGGAGCTGACGGTGTTGTCAGTGTACAGAAAATTCTTGTGGCGAAGGAAGTTATACGAATATGCACCCGTCTAAGAGCAAAAGAACGAACGAATTGCACTTTCAAGGGATAGGAACATTTGTTGATCGTTTTCGTGTGAGGAAAAATCTTAAGCCCAGTCAGCCCTTTTTTTGTTTTTACTTAATTTCTATCAGTGCATGAACCAATCGAAATCTCCCACCCCTTGCGCACACCGTCGTGAATCGATATTAGTCGAACGCTAATTAAAAATGCCAGGGTGTTAGGCAAAAAATAAGAAAGAGCCAAAATCATGGGGCCGATAGACCTTATCGCTTACCATAATAAAGAAGGGGAAAGGGAGTAGAGACGAGAAGGAAATTTACTAGCCGAATATAACGCGCGATAAAAATCGCTGAGTGAATAATCACAAATAAAATGATCTGTATCCTCACTCCCTTCTTTGTCCTCCATTGTACAGTATATACTGTTAGAGTATTAGAGAGTTAAGTGCAACAGGTGTTGTTATCAGGGCGCAAAGTAGTTGGGTAGAAGGGCCACTATTTGATGCTATCCCACGTTCGAGAGGATCGATTATGTTTTTGTGCCGATTATTCTTCGCTAATGTTTGTGAAGGATTAGGGTAATTTAAAACGCCAACTACAGATATGTTTTAGCAGAGCTACTTCGCGCGCACATCCCCGCAGGGCTGTAGTATATATTGAACAAATCGCTGATGGGAAAGAAAGCAATAGTGTTGAAAAACAAACGAGAGCGAAATATTGAACGATAAAAAGCTGGCAACGAGCAAAATAGGTATCGGTGGATGCTGGCGTAGACAAATGCTTTAGAGTGTTAATGATATAACTGTGAAACAACTGTAAGTTATCCGAAGCAAACGGTTAAAAAGTTTAGTTTTCAATAAAAAAATCTCACTAAAGAAAATGCCTAGCTATAATTTTATTATTCACAATACATGTTGAAAAAAAACATGATGACAATGCTAGGTGGTTATTTCATCAGGATCTGAGATAAATAAGATCCTATAAGGCAAGGTTCTCAATTTTTCCGATACGTCAACAATAATAAAACCAAACTTTTTAAAATTGTCACTCTTTATTAACTTTTCTCTCAATTTACAAATCGCGATTTATGATATTATGCATACACTTGGATGAAAACCTAGCAACTACAATAGGAGAGCCAATCCACAAGTTTCGTTTCTCGATTTCTGAAAAAATAAAACAAAACGACCAACTATTAATATTAAAATATATACAAATAATTACGAAACACGTTAATAAAATGTAAGTTCAGTTCAACATAGTTGTCATTACTTGAGTTCATTTTTCCGAACTTATCTTAATTTTTTATTTTTTCTTCATCATTTTTAAACACTGAATTGTTCTGTTAAAAAAGGAATATTCATGCAATCTTTACCCTACTTTAAGCACTATTCAATGTGGCCAAGAACTATACGTACCTCAGTTGTTATATAATTGTAATATTTTTTAGCAAAACATCCAGTTATTCAGTCTCGGTGCATAATTTTTTTCATTTTGCTCAATGTTTAATATGCATACATAACGCTTTCCATTCCATGTTTTCCGCAAATCTATATAAAAAGAAAATAAATATTTTCGATATTAATCTACAACATTGCCAAAATAGATAATTTAAAAATGATAGCCGTCGCAAATCAGACGAATTATTTTTTAATCATTCAAAACCTGAGCATATTAGGCTGTATTAGCGTATATTAAATATACATTCATCACGTAAGGAATATTTTGACTACAAGCTGCATAAGAAAATATGAAGTATTTTAAATCTAAAATCAATAACAATATTTTCTATCATTTCATAATTTGAAAGAATACATTACATTCTTTAAAAATTACATTATTAAAACTTTCATTATTGAAATATATCTGCTTCATATTATCATTATGTTTGCTTGGTGATAAGATATAAAAAAATGAACTTACTTGCGTTCCGTTTAATAAAATCATCACATGGTTCATTCAAATAAATCATTTTCATCAATTAATACTGGGTTCCACACGTTCTTAAACCTGTGAAAGAAACGAATAACGTTAGTTTATTAGAATACGTTTATTAGACTATAAAAATATACCGGGTCCATTAAAAAATATCAGTTAAAATGTTGGTAACCAATGAAATATTCTTTGAGGTGTCCAAAGGTCATATTAGGAGTGAATCATCATAAAACAATAAAGATATTCATTGGATGTTTTTCCGTCTCATGACTAACAATGATACTAACCATTATTCGAAAGTTTCGATGATAGAACATACTCCGTCTTTTACCCCCTGAATGTGTATCTGGAAATAAAAACAAAAAATCCTACGTTTAATTCCATTATTCCAACCTGAACTTAACACAATAATAATGTATTATCACATTTTAATAAAAAATATCAGTTGAAATGTTGGTAACCAATGAAAAATTCTTTGAGGTGTCCAAAGGTCATATTAGGAATGAATCATCATAAAAAGTCATGTTTATTTGATTTTGTTATTTCTCGTAATAAACAGAGATACTAACCATAATTTGAAAGTTTTTATGATAAAACACATCGTCAGTGGCTTCATGAATGTGTATCTGAAAATCAAAACAAATATAATGTTATTCTACTATTTCAAGCTGTACTCATCAGTGCAATATTATAAAACCGGATATTGAAACATCAGTAAATTTTTTTTTCATTTCGACCTTGAGCATTTAGGCCGTCAGAGTATATTAAAAAAATATTACATCATGGAAACAATTGATAATAACTGCGCAATCTAATATCGTATAATACTTACATATTTACTGGGATGATGATGATTCTCGCCATACACTTTTTACTAATTATTACATGACAATGAAAAGAAAAACGGAACAACGAATTAGTTAGTTGCTGCTTTTGGCGCACAATATTAAAATAAAAAGGCATACTTTATCAGATTGGATATGCTCTAATCAATAAGAATTATTAGTCTATCTTACGCTTATATAATGAATCATCATTTAATTTAAAAGGTTACACAAGCTGTACTACAGTACTTACATCTTTGTAAAATTCGTCAGTGCAAAACACGTAGAACAGCAATTGTATTTTCATTATACTGAAAGTAAAACAATACAAATGCTTTTAGGAATATGTAATACATAGTGCTGCACCAATGTGCAAAAATTAATCTTATCAGTTTAATGCTTTAATCAACGATATTCATTAGTCTATCTTACTTTAAAAATAGAGTCATCAGAGAATAAATTCATATTAATAACACTCAACACATAATATACATTTTTCATCACTGTTGGGTATTTACCTATTTTTGTAACTGATGGTTTTGGTGACAATGCAGCAATTTTTTTTATAGGGTGAAACAATCTGTGGACAGAAAACATGTTGGATATTAGTCTGCAGCATAGATATATCATTATTTTCTTCAACAACAGATACTTTCAGTATCGCAATTCTAACCAAAGTTTTTCTTAAGTGTCCAAAGGTCAATATTGTTATTATTCATCATGCTAGTTTTTTATCATTGGAAATTTTTAAAGTAATAAAAACTTACTTTTTATAAACATAATATGTTGGTTACTATACGTCGAAGTGCTTCTTATTTTTTATTTATATATGATACATCAGGCGGCAAATCAGAATCTGTAAAAAGACAGAACAAGATTTTTGTTAACACTATTGTAAAACATAAGATTTTTTTTGTATTTATCTGATATTTAGCGTGTTTCAGTTATTATTACGTAGTTTTAACCAAGGGTTTTCTTAAGTGTCCAAAGGTCATATTTATCTGTTCATCATGTGAAAATTATGTAAATTTTCAATAACAAAATACTTACATTGCATGTATATCACACAAAATAAGGCGTTGATTAAGTGTACCGAATATAGTCCAGAATCTGAGGATAAATAAGAACAAAAAATATTTCATTCATGATTCTTCTTTGTGCATGTTCATAGCAATATCGATAATATTTACCTTGTGTGAAAACTGCAAACAGCTACTACCATAAAAACAAAAGAATGATGAATAATCAATTAGAACGCGTATCTCGTGCGAATGTCTTCCAGCTTCTTGGCTACTTCGCTCGGAGTACGTCCCAAATCAGAAGCGATGCTCTTTTGTTTGGCCGGATCGAGCGAGGTAAATTGCTCGCAAAGATCGCCGTCCATCACATTCTTCACCGGATAGTAATAACTGCGATAGCTCAGATGATCACGACCACAAAGCGGTGAATTTTCGTTCCGCATGTGCATTTCCAAGTGCTGGAAGAAGTCAAAATCTTCTCGACTCGTGAACGGTACTAGAGCTCCGACAGTGCCGCTCATCGTGGCGTAAATGAGAGACTCAGATCCACCCGGAATAAGTGTGGCTTTTTGTAGAGAAGTCACTATTTCTCCCAGATGGAACGTACAAATGTTCTCCGCCTTTTGCGAGGCCCCGTTTAGCAGTCCTCGATCCCAAAGCGCTTTGTTACCGGTCGGATCTTCGTCCACATCGTCCGATACGGAGTGGGGCAGTCGCAAAATCGCGATGTTTCCGAACTTATCACCCGTGGCAACTGTATCGTAATCTAAAAGGGTAGCCGATGTGATCCAACGAGGGTGAGTATCATCAGCAAAGATGATGAGTTGATTTTCCGCCCGTTTGTACTTGATACAATAAACGGATTCCTGCACATCTGACACGTAAACCCGCTGGCCCATCCCCTGAATGTTGACAATCTGGTTGGGAATGTGTTTGTTTTCGCACTTTCGAAGCAGTTTCTTTTTGCCAAGGTCATAGATGCGTAGTACCTTTCCTATACCAGCTAGAAGTCTGCCTTGGAACTGACAGAGCGCTCCCGGAGCGTCATCAATCTCCGTCCGGTGCATATGTTCGAGCTGATTGGTCTGACTATCGACCTTATACACGTCAATAAAGCCACCATTGCTGATCTTCGGATTAATCTGTAGATCTTTTGCTACTCCGGCAACAACGTACCATTTCTGATCAACGGCAAAGCGCACCAGTGCTAACGAAAGGACTGCCTCGTTTTGGGCTAACTGTACCTTCGAGTACGTATGTCCATTAATTGGGTCCATCACTCTGATCTGCGAGGCCCACATCCCATTGCCGGCTTTGGGTGAAGAGAACACATCTTCCGGCAAAACTTCGTTAATAAACGCATCGGCCATCTCATTCGCCAATTCCTGCTCATCCTCACCAGCTGCTTCACGCATTTCATCCGCCATTTGCTTCTTACGAATGGTTTTCGTTTCTTCCGTGTACGCATTGTGATCTGTTTCACTGATGATCAACTTTCCAGTTTCGTAGTGAATGGCAAATCGCTTTGGCGTGTATTCGAGCGGGAATGTTATCTGGTTGAACACGGCACCCAATTTTTCGAGGGCCAAAATTCGCAACGTGTTCGTCGAAATCGCCACAATTCCCTCAGAGCACTGCTCACTTGAGAATCCAGACGCGTACTCCAGCGTCTCGTATGAAAGCGGGGTAAGATGGAATCGGTTCTGGTAGTAGTAACTCAACCAAGAGCGACTGGACATTGCGAGAACGGCTTCCGAGCCTTGCATTTGAATGCGGAACAACTTCACCGGTCGAGAGCCAAGGTAGCGCGTGCGGGTATCGGCAAGATCACCTGATACGGGATCCAGCACCGTTCGCAACAGTACACCATTCGTGAGACCGATGTTTAGATAAATGCATCCGGTCGTAGTCGTAACTCCATCCTCGGTCGTTTCCACCGTACCCATTTCCACAATGCAGAGCGATTCGGCAGCCGATGGTAGGGCTTGCATCGAACGTGGCGAGAGACAATCGGTAGGATCTAAGGAAATTATCCGCACGGTATTGTCGGCCAGACCTACGGCCAAAAACCAGGATCGTTGTTCGCCACTAGGTACCGAGCCCAACGCCATACACATAACCTCGCTTGGCATTTTCTTTCTTTCTGTGTATTCGTTCAATTGTCCGGCCTGAAACACAAGAAAGAATTCATGTTAAAAAAAGAGTAAAGTATTCTTTTCGTTACTCTAGTGAGGCTTGATTTTCCTCAGAACTGCAGAACACATGAATTGATGTTTATTCTTCATAACATTTAAGAGTCAAATGTTATCATCATATGAACAAACTAAGAGAAAAAAATGTGCTGGATATAAAATACTTACGGGGTCCATTTCGAAGTACACCAGTTCACCACCTGACAGTGCAATCACGACTTGTCGCTGATTGACCGCACATTTCATGATGGTTTTTTTGCCCGGTGCTTTCCATTCGTTCACACGCTTATCTGCCCGGATGTGCCGGATTCCGTCCGGATACACCTGTACCAGGGCATCATCGCCGAGAGCGCTGCAGCAAAGAGTCGGTGTTGTGCCGAGAAATCCGCTGTCCGTCACTTCTTCGACCGTATCGCCAATGCTGAGTACTAGCGTGGCATTTACGAAAGATACGATGATGTACGCATCGAACTCATCTGGAAGAAAACAGAGCAGGAACACAACCACCCAAAGCATTTTTCAATCAAAAATCGTACTATTTTAAACGTAAACGATAAAAAAAGTTGCCTAACGTCAAATCTTGACCTTCTGTAATAAGGTGCCTTTTACCGTCAGTTCTTCCTGTCATTTTCCCCCATTAATGCAGGAAGAAGAGTGAATTGGCACTGAAGGTAATGCGCGGTAGTAACAGTAGTAGCATGTGGAATCTTATCATAATTTCATCGCTTTTCTTACCTACTGGCCAACGGTCTTTAAAAGTGTGTGGGGATCTCTGATCGAAGACAGAGCAGCCACATTTCAAGGATTACCCTCGATTGATTTCATTTTTCACCATAGATCACTTCCAACACACTCACACAATGCCTGCAAATGAGAGGAAAACTGGTGTTTGTGATTGCAATTTCTATTCTTGTTTGGGGAATATACAATTAACCCACAAGGTTCGCAACAAGGCGTACTTAAGAAAGAAATCGAATGCTGTACTGTGAGAACAGCAATGAAATTGAGTTGATTATACTATCTCATTTGTTGAGCCTTCTTTAGCACGAAACATAAGTTGTAACCTATGAGTTAATTGCATCAAGTTTTATCGACGAACACCAGCTTTAAATATTATTTTTGATTCAATTCATATCAATATTCTTATATCAATTTTACGGAGAAAAACGAATGGACACGATAGATTAAAATACTTGAAATACATAATCTAAACAATAACGATTAGCACGTTTGAAATTTTTGACATCAAAATTCGTATTTCTCGTAACCATCCGTTTTTCCCTTAACAATCGACTAACTATGAATTACAACACACACCGCTATCACATAGCAATTTACTTACCATCGATTCGCTTTTTGACGGTCCACACAGCATTCGGATTACCGGGAAGTTCCGATACGGCCATCTCCGATACCTCGAGTCCATGTCTGAGCACCCGAATAGAAGAACGTGGTCCGCGACCGCAGGCTAGGTACAGTTGTGGAGTGTCCTCATTTGCCAAGTCAGCCACTTGACATCCGAGGATTGGCGCGTATGATGGAATATCATCGACCATCACGAGATTTTTTAACTGCCTTGGAGCGAAGAAGAATGTATCGCCTTCTTCGAGGGGCATAGCTGAGCTGAACTCAGGCTCGTCGTCATCATCGCCGAGATGCGCAATCTGGTACAGATAATGATTGCCAAATTCGCAGGCCACGAACAAAAAGCCAGTTTTCAACACGCACATAGCCGTTGCCGGTGCTACGGTGTCGAAATACTTCAGCTTTATTTCTGAAACCACATCGTCGTCGGTTTCCAGGGTTACTTTAAATATGTCGCCTTGCTCTGTTTGTACCAAGAAGAAGTACATTGATTTGGTGCGATGTGTAGCTGAACAGATGAAAATCATGCCACGTTCGGGGTCGTCCAAATCGTTTCGCCGACGCGGTATCGGACAACGAATGTCGTGCTGATCGCCCAGGTTCTTGTATGTTAGATAATTTTCCGAGCAAATTAACACTCCTGACGGTCCATCGTTTCCACCCGGTACAGATATGAGAAAGTTAGCATGCTCTTCCAACGGTTCTGAATATTTCCGGACCACGTGGTTCAAACCCAGATCGAGTTCGTAGAACGTGAGCGTCTGTTGCGTCTTGGTTGCCGCTTCACCTGTCGGATCGGTGTCGGCTTCTTCGTAGTCGATTTCGAGACAGGCAAACATTGGATTTTCAAAGCCAACATCCACTCCCACCATGTGATATGTGAGCGTGTTCGACTTGTGCGCCTCCAATGGAGACGAAATCGTCAGTCGAGCTTCGGAATCGCGATTGAGAATGTAAACGAGCTTCTGCTTTTCTACGGCACCAATCATTACTGCACGACCCTTGGGATCAATTGCTAAATACTGCCCGGGCACGATGCGCCGACATCCAGACTTGCCGAACGTTTCTTGGTGAACCTTTTCCAACTGATTTTTCACCGGATTGTACTCGAGAATAACAATTCGGCCAGAGTCCGAGCCGATAACAGCATAATCTACATGAAATTAGCGAAGAAAAACAAGATGCGATTACTTCTCTTCATTTAGGAAAGGAAACAAACCATGTGAGCGCAAGCTTCAATTCGAGACGTGATTTAAACACATTCCCAAAAGCGACTAGCGTCCAAAATTATGATATTGGCGTAGACAAAAGTTTTCTTGCACACCTTTTTCGCTAGTTAGCTTTCTAGTGTACCTGAAGCAAGATACGCCATACCATCCACGAGGATGCTTTAATGGATAGAAATAATGAGCTAACTTACCTTTCGATCCGCCCGTCAAGCGAAAAGACATAAGCGATCGTACAACGCCAAACACTTCCGTCTGCAACAATGTGTGAACCTTTCCTGTATTAGGATCAGGACGCACCAGCTCCAGACCTTTGCCTTTTGCGAGCAAAATCTCCTGCAACTTGGTGCCGGCAAAACTTCCGTGCACCGCGTGCGTTATGCCGGTGGCACGTTGCAAAATGAAGTTGTACAAATACATATTGATATTGGTTATTCAACTGCACGTGTTTTTGCAACGTATTATGGATAATCAAGAACGACACTCCTGAAAATAAGAATTACAACACCTTTAAGTGAAAAACTCTTTGAGGTTAGGATGTCTCCCTGGCTTGACCCATGAGGAAAGAGTAAGCTAATAAATTGGGTTTGAATTAACCGTTGACGAATTCTTTGCCAGTTAGCTGAATACTTACCATGCAGAGTATCTTTTTATTAAATTTGATCGATAGATAGCTACTACATTTTCTCAGTTTTAGCACCTGAGTGAATCATATCGATGCTACGACAATGCGCGTCGGTTCACAGTGCAAAAGAAAATGGCAGAGCTAATTCCGTTTCTTTGACATCTAACCTCAACGCAACCGCCAGCAATGCTGTCAGCAGTGCTGCCACTGATTCGAGTACTGGGCTGTATATAACCTCCGACTGAAATCTTCACTATTCTAATCGAGTTCTAATAGCCGTTGTAATTTTCAATATTACAATATGCATGTTACTGTAATATACTTTTAATTTTTCATAATAATTGAAATATAGATATTTCGAACCATAACTCATCCAGTATTGTTTTTTGCATAAAGTTTTATTTCTATCCCATGTTTCAATTCAAGATTTGCATCTACCAGTACGAGATAAATGAAATCTGATCCATAAACTCTTTTCAAAGCCATGCCATGCATACCTACCATCTATCTGGCCAATTCATAGCTCATATTTTCACCTGTTTGTTTTTCACATTCCAAGCTCTCCATATCCTAATCGCAGCGGTCCTGAACGGTTAGTGGACGATGACTAGTAAACCCACAGGTGGACCGTAGGACTCCCTGGTATTTTCTTGGTGTTCCATTTCCTATTTAAGCTTTGAATTCCTGTTCATCAAATAATCGTCCCGTAAAAAAAATATATATTAACGCGACTATACTCTCTACGATCATTTCAATCTTCGATCGCTGCATTTACCAAGATCGTATTCGTACGTTAGTGTATTTCATTCGTTTCGGTTACCTTTACGAGTTGCTTTTTGAATAATGTCTTCACTCACGGCTTGAGGGCACTGAGTCTTTACTGTTTCATGCATTTGGTTTCGTTTATCATTTCATCTAGTTAACTATTTGCTACTGAGTGTGGTTAGTGGGCTGCATTTCGTTAATTATTCGTTACGTTAAATAGATTGTGGGTTTTGTTGTTTTACTTCCTATTTTAGATTATAAGGTTTGCGACTGTGGTTGTATCGTCATAAAAGTTGATTTTATAATATCATCATTTATATCTCATTATATTGGTGAAAGTATCGCTAAACATTTCTCTGTTTCCTCCTCCGTTGTGGTGCCAGATTATTTTTTAATCGATTTTGTGCACTCAACCGTAACCAACTATTTCAAAATCCATCACAACAATTTTCAACCGCCAAGCCGCCGCATTCGATTGCTTTCGACGCCAACTCGTCCTTTCACACAGTCCTTTATTGCGCGTTTCGATTCCTTCTCACTTTAGGCCTCCTCTTGACTGGAAGCTTCTCAACAAACTGCGGATGCTGCAAACGAATCAGTGTCTGGGTAACGGCTCTTCCTGCGACGAGAGTTTCGTATAGGACATGAATCTAAACAAAATGAAATGAATCACGCGACGGTTTCTGCCATGCTATCATGCCTTGTTATATATAGTTCCAGTACGTTCTGTATTTGCTACTACGAATTGGATTAATATATCGAATATCCAACGGCTGTGCCATTCTGAACACGCTATATGATTCAAACATTCAAACGCTCAACAGGTTAAAGTGGTAGGAAACATAAACACGAAACGCATAATCAGGTAGCATGCAGTGAAAGAGCCGGGAGGAGAGAAATAGATCCACATTCGACAGCACTATGTGACACTGATACCGCTTTCGTTTCATGTCTCTAACAATTCCAAATTTCCAACATCAACTTCCTTTAACAGAGCCATATTGATGCATACATTCGTAAAAAGTGCTCGCTTCCCATTCCTCATCCCAGCCATCATTCTCGAAACCCATCGTTTAACATGCCTTAGGAGTGTTTTACTGCTGCCAGCTTATTTAGGAGAACTCTACCGGTCATTCTTCGATGGCCACATATTTTCGCCTCCCTTTCGTGCGTTCGATAAAATGATATTCTTTACTCCTCCATCGTTATCGTTTTCTAACGTTGCATTCTATCATCTTTGGTCACTATTGCATTGGTACGATCCTGTTCGGGCATCGGAAGTGCAACGTTGCATTTTGCTCGTTGTTGGCTTCCACGATCCCAATGGCTTTCTTCCCTTATAAATCAGAATTCCTTCAGACGAATCATTCTACGTGCTGTTTCATTAAATCGATATATTTTGTGACTATTTCGATCAATCGATCTTCCTATCCGCATGGCCCTTGCACCCGATCTCGTGCCCGTTCGTTCCCCGATGCTTCTGCATACGTTTGTTCGTAAGAAATTGGTGTTGGTACTTGTTCTCTATTGTTACGTAAAATGCCACTCAAAAGAACGCTATCTTTCGGAACCAAAAAAAAACAAGATCAAATAGCTTCTTTTAAACCTCTTGGATGATGCGTAAAAAGGATCAATCCTCTTTTCTCGATCACAAACCCGCTCGCCGCCATTGATGGTTTGTTTGCCTCTCAAGGAGCTGCCTTTTGTTTGCGCCATAATTATCGTATAATTGACTATTTTACCTATTTCACGACAGTTGTTTTACTTTTATGTATACAGAAGAATGAAAATAGAAACTCTCAGACAACAAGAGATAGATAAAGCAAATATACAGGTTAGGTTAGGTAAAAAGAGATTCCATGCAATTTTTGCGAGCAACAGCGCGTTTTGTTCATTATTAGCGGAAAAAAAACCAACAAAAAGAACAGCCTTTCGAGAGTAGTGCAGTGGTTTCGTATTTTTATAAAAGTTAGCCGAATAAAACCGATCCGTCGATAGAGACGTTGCTGTAGGGTTTCCTATATCCAATCGTGTCCTTCGGTTGCCTTCCGCTTCCAACCGTGTACCGTGAAGGTGTGCTGTACTTGAAGTGTGTCCCTGTACTCGATGATATTGACCTAACCTATTGTTGTCGTCCTTAATTTTACTCGCTAATCGTACATATGTCGCTTCAGGGCTGCAACGTGCAGTAGCAGTAGCTCCAATGATTCCCTGCTTGTGCAAATTAGATTTTGTTCCTTTGCGACCGAATTGCGACCATAAATTGTTTAAATTACGTGAGTTTTAGCATTACGTTTTGTTTTTGATTTTGTTCTAAGAAGAGTTCCAAAAGAGCACTATTTATGTGTTCATAATGCTGGCTGACTTACGATACACTATCTAAACGTAAAAATCCCTCATGGCCAGGGTCATGGTTCCCTTCGGTACAGATCGTGGGTAGCTTTATGCCGAGGAACATCTAATGAAAGCAATATCATTTAGGTATCGAAACTAAATCAGTCTCAATTTTCGCATATACGAGTGTGTGTTCCTCAAGTTAGAAGTGTAAAGTTAGGAAAACCTTTTTTCTCTTCATGGGATTGCTGGTTTTCGCTGTGGCGATATTTCCTAAAGTTTGATTCCGTTACCATGTTTTGTGTTGTTATTTTCTCTCGGTTTGATTTGTGTTGCTACATTTCATGATTTTGGCTCGTCCAGACCAGGGCTGCATTTTCCTTCACGACGCTGCTTTTAAGAGTAAGTGTTGTAGTTTTGATTGTGAGTTGATTTCCACTCACCTAACTGGTCCATTTATTATATAAAAAGGAGCTACTAGCACTACTGCAGTAAAACAGATGCCCTTTGTATGGCTTTCCAATCGAAGTGAGGCACAAAAATGCATACAGAACACAATCGTTCAATCATTAATTCTATCGTCGTTTCGGATTTGGCTGTCAGTAGTGATGTTTTGTATTTGAAATTGATAAAAAAGGTAAATTAAATTAAAAACGGAACTTTTATCTGTCCACTCCCTAGCAAAGGCAGTGAAAAGTGCTTTGGAGTTGCTATGTTTCAAACAACTTGCGTGATTGGAGCGATTTGCTTGAAGACGTACTTTCTCCAACATCGCATCTTCTTATTTTGTCTTACATTCAATGCTTTTGAAATCCGTTGCTCTTTGCTATTTTATCGTATCTTTCGCCTACTCGTTTTCAAGTTTTACTAAAGTTACACCAAATGAGTTACATTCTGATTGTATAGCTAAATAACGTCACAGCAAACACATGAGTGTACTTATTAAAAAATTTATCATTTGCTGTCGATTGTTTCGCCCCAGCGCTTATGTTAAATTTCGTGTTTTTCTTTTAATATTATGAATATGCTCCAGCACAGTTCATTTGTCATTGTTTCGGTAAAATTTGGCTTGTTTTCGAACAATAGTTACTTCTCACACGCGACACTCTACTCTACAGTAAACGGGGCTGCTTGCTCTTGTTTGTACCCGGTTTTTTGGTAAAAAGAAAAGTCACGTTTGGTACCTCTTTTGATTTCTCAACAGCTATAACGTCTGCATCACTTTAATCTCGATATTTGATTTTTCGCCCCAAAAAACGAAGTGCTTAAATCTGCATCCTTAAAGACGTTCTAGCCCCTTTCAGACGTTCGGGTTTGCCCGTAATGGTTGCCAACATCGAGCGGCTAGCTGAAGTACTTCAACCCAGCCACCAGCAGGAACTTCTCGATGAACAGTTCAGAGTCAAGCACTGCGATGTGAGCCGCTCGACCGATCAGTGCGTTTGCCGTGTGAGGCAAAGCATGATGCACATCAAATCGGGCCAACGTTAGATCCTGTCGAGCCAGCATCGGGGCGATGATGTTGTGTACCATTTCCCTGTAAAAAATCGAGCCAAAGTGAGGATGTTAGAAGGGTCCTTTTCTAATAGAAGTACAACGTTTCCACGCTCACCGGTACACGATCCCGAGGTTGGACTGATCCCGTACGGCTGACTTGCATAATTCGAGTCGGGCTGAGTGCGGTGGAACGTATCGATCCTGGGACGATCCACACAACAGCACGTTCTTGAAGTGATGCAGAGTGCTTCGTTGACTCAACCTGTACAAGAAGCTCTGACGCGGATCGGGCGCATCTCGCAGGCACAGCTGCAACAACGAACCTGACTTTTTCCACTTTTGCATGAACCACATTCCTGCGGCAAATGAATGAAAACCAATTCATAAGTCATTTTTCCGTGGGGTGGAAAACACGAAACCTTAGAAAGCTGCTTACCCATGTTAACCAGTCCACTCGAGTTGTACAGCGTTCCCAGGTGTGGTCCGGACAGCGACAGAAACGTGTGCAATCGAGACAGAAGTGGCCGCATTTGGGGCCGTGCCAGTGCCGACCGGACGATGATGGTTCCGAGGGAATGTGCCACGAACGAGATGCGACAGGGGTTGAGCTGATATGTTTCGATGTGGTACAACACCTCGGCCACCAACCGATCCGTCATGGTGTCGAAATCGGAAAACGTATCACCCTGGTTGCGTTCCGACATCAGGAACTCCAGGTGTGCACCTGGCAGACCGAGCTCGAGGTAAGTCCGCACAAGCCGCAAGTCGGCCGAGTTGCCGTCTAGACCGTGCACACAGATCACCAGATGTAATCCGGCCGGTGAAAATGCCCGGAACTCGTCAGCGATGTGAAAGTACGGCATCTCGGACGCCATCTTCTGGAAATCGGAGTAGATCGAACCGGAGTAGTTAATCTGCTTGCGAAACTCCTCGCGGCACTTCTCGAATTCGAGCAGCAACATCGGTGGATCAACACGCTTCCGATCGGGGCTTTCATCTGGATGTGGTTCCGGTTGATCGAGGGCTTTGCGTCGCATTGAACCCGATCCGATCGGGTCCCCAGCTGGTGTGGGTTGTGATTCTCGTACGGAAGTTTTTCGCTCCACGGCTGACGTTGAAGATCCGTACGCCATTTTGCCATTGGGTGCCGGTGTTGCTGGTACTGTTGCGGAGGTTGTTGATGTTGCCGTTGGTACCATCGTCGGTTGCTGCTGAAGCTGAGCTGCCACGGATACGTTGCAAACGCTCGTGACGTTCGCGTTGTTGAGTGTTTCCGCGCATTTTGCGATGGCAGCCAGTTCATTCGAGCTTTGGGACTTCATGACGGGCCGAGGAGTTTTGACCACCTCGTAGATGTGGTACAGCGGGTTGTCGATCGCTTGTACTTCACATTTGGGTTTTGCTATTACTGGTTGATTGACGTTTCCACCCATACAGGACGTTCCGTTGATTGGTTTGCTGTAATGATGGTGCTGCATCAGTGTTTGGGGTGTAGCGTAGTGTTGCGGTTGTTGTTGTTGTTGTTGTTGCGGTGCTGTGATGATCTGGGGTTGAAAGATGACCGACAGTGGAGTCATCGCAACAGGTGGGTGACTTTTCGGCAGAGTGGCGTAGTACTGCACCTGTTGACGCTGAGTTTGTTGCTGTACCGGTGCCTGTTGTTGCTGCATCATCTGTTGTTGCTGTTGTTGTTGTTGTTGGTGCTGCTGCTGCTGTTGTTGTTGGTGCTGTTGTTGTTGTTGTTGTTGGTGCTGTTGTTGATCTTCCTTTGAAGCCTTCTGACGCTGTTCAGGTGGAGGAATGCTAAGTGGCCCCAATGCAGCTGCAGAATCCCGGGTTTCGGTTTTCGCACTTTTTCCACCCTTTTCCCTTGTTTTCGTCACATCCTCAATGAACGAAGGAGGATCCCGAAACTCATCAGGAGGTGGCGGAACATCACGGAACTGCTGCGGTGGCAACAACCGAAGGTCATCAAACACGTAATCCGAAATATGCGCCAGATCAAAGTCGGACTTTGACTTCTCCTTCTTCGTGCGTCTCGGTGGTCTTATGTCAGCCGCACTAATAACGCGATCAGCATCAACCGGACCTTCAGGAGCACGCTTTCCGCTCACCATACCATAAGGACCAGTCGTCGCAGCTCTAGCTCGCGTATCATTCCACTCCTTCTCGAGGTTGTTCCAGTTCTCCGTTTGCACTGAGGCACCACGAGGCACATCTCCTGGGCCCGACTTCGATTTCATCGAGCTCTGGTTGCTCCGTGCGAAGAACTCCGTCGTCGAGGAGGGTGTGCTGTTCTTCCGATCCAGCACCGGACGTGGTTGCTCACTCAGCAGCTTTAACAAGCGCTTACGCAGTTGTTCACCATTCACCACACGCTGATCATTGCGCAATGTGTCCGGGCTGGATGGTCCGGTACTACGTCGACTCGAGACCCATCCAGATTGTTCGCTCAGTGATGAAGTCGACTCACTGCTCGAATGGCGACGTCGCAATCGGAACGCACCCCCAACCGGTGCCGGGGGAGAATCACACGCAAAGGCGGCCGGAGGTGGTGCTAAATTTGGTAGACTCTCACTAAAGCCTCCTGTACCTGTTCCAGCTCCAGGCACAACACCAGCAGTCCGGACCGGTTCTAGCTCGAGGTTTTCCAGCTGAAACGGCACACTAGCGGAGGACAACAGTCGGCGTTGTTTGGTGCGCGTTCGTGGCGTCATTTCAGGGCTGGTTCCAGAACTACTCGAATCTCTACCGATGTTAGCCGACGCACTACCGGTGGTACCACTTCCGAGCTTGTGTGTACTTCCGTTGGACGTACTGCGTCGTTGTGGGCCATGACCAACAAGCTGCTTGAAGTCAGACACACGAATCCGAGCGAATTCCACCGATCGGTGTGGCAAAGTAGCACTGTTAACACCTCCAATCGACAGTGATTGACCTCCGACGTGAGCTAACTGACGCAGTTGTTGCGAAGAGTTGCTGCGTGGAATCGTGTTCGAAGCCGACTTCGTCGGGAGTGATGTTGAGCTCGATTGTTGTTGCTGTTGATATTGCTGCTGCTGCTGTTGTTGTTGCTGCTGTAGTTGCTTTTTGCTGCGAACCGGTGGAAAAGAGCTCCGAGGTGCTCCAAGACTAGCGCCTTTGGGTAGAGAGTTGTAGTACGTACCACCGGTCGCAGGATCGATGGCAAGTGTCGGCTCCTGCGAGTGTTGCTGAGGAGCACGAGATCCGTGCTGTTGTTGCTTCAACTCATGCCGATAATCTCCGATCGGTTTGGCGTACCCGTTTAACAACGCCGACATACCGAGGGCGACATCCTGCTGCAAATCGTACGTAGGGTTGTGCGTTGCCGTGCCACCAGCGTGCAGCATTTTTCGTGGATCACCCGGGTTTTTGTACTTCTCCCGGAACTCGTTGATGTTTTTCAGCAGGTCCTCCGCTTGGACGGGGTTTTTGGGTTTCGATTTGGGCAGCGTTTGCAGCAGCGCGACTCCTCCAACTGCTGACAGCTGATGCAGTTGTTGTGACAGCTGCTGTTGCTGCTGTTGTTGGTACGATATCGATTGGCGGTGTTGCATAGGCGCACCGGTTAGTTGTGGAGGTTGTTGCGATGGTTGTTGCCCATACCCGTTATAGTTGGCACCACCAGCTGTTCCGTGGACGTGTTGTCGCGGCAAAGAAGCAGATCCGATCGGTTGTATTTCGAGCTGATCGAGCGATTTACTGTGCCGTGTCGGAAGAGTCCCTCCGGCGAGTCCACCACTCGTTGGGCCAGTCGTGTAGACACCCTTAAACTGCTGATCCCAAGGACAACTGTCGGTCATTGGGGCCGGTTCCAACAACGTCGAAACGGAATGTCGAGAGAGCGCTTTTGGACACAGTCCGTTCTGTGAGGCAGCCGCTGCAGGTGTAATGGTGAGGCTCGCTTGAAGGATATCACCGCCAAGGGCGTACCGTGGGGTCATGATGCCCATGTAACTGCCACAAATCTTGGGCACCGGTTCGATGTAACAGGTGGCTATCCCACAGGAGCATTCCTTGCCAGTGTTTGAGACAATCGGAGCGATCTTGTTCGGATGATGGTGTTGCTTTTGTTGCTTCACCAAAGTTGACTGACCACCAGGACCAGGACCAGTCAACGACAACCCAGCTGCTCCATGAGAACCGTTCAGGTGTGGTTCGCTTCCTGATCGCCTTTTGCCGTACTCGTGCGCATCCGTGTACCGATCCTCGAAGATGAGTGGCAGCGAATTTGCATCGCCATCTAACGGTGTACAATGCACCGGCAGAGGAGGCAAGGACGATAAGTAACGTGATCGACGGGCTAGTTCGCAGATGGACACGTAGTTTTGATAGTTGGAGTCGTAACACCCGCTCGCTAAGTGGCGTGGGTTGTCGATCACAAAGAATCCCTCGGCGAAGCGTCGAACACGCAGCGTGTGGTGTTTTTTAGCCAGTAGTCCATGTACAGCAGGTTGTGTGGCCGCCGAAAGGACTCTCCGCCAGTACAGGATACACTCAGCACACAGCTGTGCGATGTCCGAGTTGGCACGTGCCGCCAGATCGTCCTCAGTGTCGAGAAGCTGTCAAGGAGTAGATATCCAAAAGAACAACGTGACCATGAAATGGCCGCAAAGGCGCATAACACGCACATAGACAGACGACTCACCTTCGCCAAATCGGACAGCTTCCTCAGTCTTTGCTCGGTGTCGAGGTTGGACAGGGGCGTGGAACCGGTCAGTGCCGTCCACTGGTGCGGGAGCACCGTGCAGAACTCCTGCAGGGACAGCCGGAGTGATTCGAGGGCTCCCAACAGCAAGGCACAGATTTCTTTGTGAACGTTCCGAGCGTGCAACAGCCGACCGGCGGAACCGCCACCACATTTGGCGCCACTACCGACCTGCGGTCCGAAGAAGATCGCCTCGAGTGGTCCAGGTGAGTTGCCACCACGGCAGTTCAACTTCGAGCTGCCCATCCAGGGTTTCGTCGACTTGGGAGCACTGCAGAAAAAGGAAGCGAAGCGTAACCGTTGGTGGAGGGTTTTTTGGAAGTGGCACACGGAACATTCACGCACACACGTACACGTGGGTTTTTAGGGAGGCATTGGAAGGATAAGCAGAAGAATGCGAGGTGAAGTTGCGCTCTTGGGAGCGAACAACATGGCGGCCAAATTGAACTGGGCGCCGTGACAGATCGAACGAGACACAACGAGAAAGTGAGATAGAACGAGCAGCAGCATCAGAAACAAGTGTTCAAAAAGGAGCGAAAAACACAGCGACAGAAGGGTGCGGGGGCGGAAAAACCGGAACAACAACAAAAAAGAGACCCGAAAGCACTCTATTCTTTGGAAAAGAAAATGGAAAAAAAAACATCACAGGGCCCGTTTCGTAATTCGGCGAAGCGGTTCGCGAAATTCTGCGTATACGCGCACGAGCTAGCTGAATATTAACGTTCGCCCTTTCGCCCAAGTCACTTCAAACCGCTCGTGAGAGCGTCAAATTTCCGCCCCAAACTTGTCAGGACATTTCATTTTGACGGATTGAGCACCGGGCGGAAAAGTGAGACGTGCAAGCCGGCGGGATTTTTCCAAACGAACGCTTTGATTACACTTCCACGCGCGAGCTTGTTCTGGGATGAGCCGGCGACGGCTTCTTGCGCGATGGACAGCTTTTGATTACATTACGGACGTACGGTGGATTGATTCATGATGCGTTTCGACAAGCGTCCACGGGGGTATCCTTTGGTGGGAGGAATAAGACGACGTGTCGCTTTAAAGTTTGTTCGCCTGCGCCAACAATTGGATCATGCAAATTTCAACGGAATAATGTGCCACTTTGGGAACAATAAATTGCGATGGAACTTAAGGCCGAATGTGGATCAAACGGAACCGTGCTCGAAAGGGCGAAGTTGCTTGATAGGTGTGAAATCGAATCGTGATATTGTAGGAAACTTGCAATCAGTGCCATCCGTGCCATCTTACGCAGGAAGGAAGGAACGTGAAATCCAAGTACGGTATTACATTGAGACTAAAGTGCTAGACAGGGGCAGGAGTATGGTAGAAAAAACATTAGACAAGGCACGAAGAACTTTTTGTGACATTAAGAAGAGAGGGTTTTAAAATTCGCTGACTATTTGTAACACTTAAACAGCGGGAGATAAACGGGAATCTTTAAAACAGAGGGCGTAAACAACAACAGTTTGAATGTTACAATGAAACCTTACCAGCTTTGTACATAGTGGAATATGCTCTTCCTGTTTGTGAAATATGAGGCCCCACCCCATTATCGGTTCGTAATGTGATTTTATTTCATTCCAATTCGATTGGTTGCATGCATGTTTGAAATCGAAGCCCAGGAACATAAGCCATTTTGGTTGTTAGGAGGTTTGATCGATCATTACATTTTGTTCAGTCATGTTTTTTCGTATGGTTTTTGATCATGACAATATATAAATTTCAATGAAAGCACGACGAATGAAAGAGAAAAAAATAGAAGAAATGAGATGTAAATAAACAAGGTTATCATGAAACGATGAAGATATTTTCTGCGAATGCGAATTAATACTATACTACATTAGCTTTGATAGAAGGAATACGAAAATATGATCAAATCAGTCACATAATTACATTAAATTGTGATTGAAAATTTACACACCATTTTTGTCTAATTCACTGATCTCAATTAAATTGTCTATAAACCTTTTCACACACTTTTACTTTCACCAACAAATAATTTACATACAACATAAACTTAAGTATACCAATCAACACTATACTTAAAACCATACCCCAATGCTACAACTTAAGGAATGGCGATGGGAAAACTCAGTATGAAGCAACTTCTACCGCTAA
The DNA here is from genome assembly GCF_943737925.1 of Anopheles nili. NCBI lineage: Eukaryota > Metazoa > Arthropoda > Insecta > Diptera > Culicidae > Anopheles > Anopheles nili. Next base: position 48,137,248 of record NC_071292.1, read on the forward strand.
ATATACAAACATCGTATGTGTTGTTTTAGAGAACGTTATAGTTGTTTTGCAGAACGAAATTGGCGTCGTATAGGAAGGCTTCCGCACCCTGATCGAAGCACTGGTAAAATAATTTCACAAAACGTGCGTTAGCTGGCGTAGTGCAGAAGCGACAACACCATGAATCGGTACCAAATCGACTAGATCGTTTGTCATTCTGATTCCTATCGTCTGTGTGCCACATCGTACCGAAGCAATCGAACCGCGTGGGTTGAGCGGAAAATGCGAATTCCGCTTTTCCATGTGGCATCGTTTGCTTTTTTCACATGAAATAGGCACGCGTGTATCTAATGGACAATAATGAGCAACGTCGGGGGCGGGAAGACAGGCACGGGAAAATACAAATTTTCCCACAACCGTGCATGAGAGCGCATATGAAATGTTCCACGCGTACGATAGCGCAGTGAACCAGACAGCCCAAACGTGCCTTTTCCCTACATTGGCATGTGCGCATTTATCTTTCGTTTCGATGGTAATTCATTTTTGTATTGCCGCTCCAGAGCACCCGAAGTATAATGTAGGTCAACAATGGGTGTGAGCGTGCCCGGTGGGTGGTTTGATGATATTTCTTTTCGTCTCAGGACTCTCAGTTTTTCGATTTACCGTGCCGGTTTACCGAGAGATGAAGCACGCGGTGGCACAGAGTAAAAAACGGCGATGAGGGAAAATGATAACGTTTTCAATAATCTAATCGTGGATGCCAACATCGTGCACGATTTTCCTGCAGCGTTAGGGACAGATAAAACCTCAACCCAAGGACCTGGTCGATGAATGTAGCACCTTATACTGGCATTGCGCAAGAATAACTCCGGAAAGGAACCGAACCTACAAAGGATAGAGAGCCTCGGTCCCAATTGCAGGGGTAATTAATCCGGCAAATAGTTTTACGGAAATGAAACCCTTGCTGCGTCTCCCGGTTGGATTATAATTGCGAGAAAAATTGGTCTCATAATTCTGCCTGTTCGGTTGCGAGCTCGTTTGCCGTTGTTGTGGATCCGTGAGGCCGTTGGAGACTCACACTTAGACGCACTTGTATTGCAATAAATTGCTTTAATCAGACTTAATTTTGCTTTTAGAGGCTTTAATCTAGCATTTGAACGGAACCCCTAACGACCGTATGCTACGGCCATATCTTTCGCTTTCATTTCTCTGCAATATGGCAGATGGTTTTAAATTGCATCATTGTTGAGGTATTTGAAGCTAGCCAGAAGAACCGTTTAATTGAGTATAATAAGTTTTCAATTAGAGCCGAACAATAAGAGCGAACGTCCAATGGAGACGCCCGGTACTTTGTGTGTTGATGGAGGCGCCCAGTACTTTGTACAATTTACTGTTTACATTTTTTCAAATTATTTCTACAATTACTCAAGCAGAGCTGGCCGTTATTTTCAACTGTAAAATATGCTAGGAAAGTTAAAAAAAATCATATTTTGTTGTAATATTATGCAAAAAATCTCTGGCACAATTTACGTTTGAATTAGGTGAAAAAAAGCTTTCAATTAATTACGGTGAAACACGTTTGAGCACACTAGACGATATCCTTCGAGACTGTCTTGGTAATTGCGCGATTACTTACGATCGTCACCATTATCGCTAGCACTTCCACTTGTTCTGGGTTGAGTTGTGGATGTTCTGCGACCGTATATAGTCACTCCATTTAGTGGCGAAGCTCTCGTCAAAGCTAATCGAATGTCCCATATACCTCGACACTATACACGAATGTCCATCAAACGAAAAGAGACTGGTTCGTCTTCGTTGCCGGTGATCATTAAACCACCGGCCATAGTCCGGCATCTTGAGCAAAAATTCCGCCACCGCGAAACCGAGGAAAGAGGTGCTCCTGCATCTTCCACCGGAAGCTGGTTGAACCGGTGATTTATTGCATTTTAATGCGCCCGAAAAAATAAATCTCTCACTCTTTCGCCTCTCCTGCTCCTTCGAATGCCCTGAAATGGGCCATTTCGGTGCGCAAGGTGATAAGGCTTTCCGCGAACCGCGTACGAGAGATGCTGATTCGCGTCATTTTTTTTCCTCTTCTTCACGCCTGCTACGATAAACCGCTCATAAACCGTGTCGCGTACAGTAGCACGAATGGAACGGGACGCAAAAAACAGGTCCCCGGATCCGATACAGGCGGGTGCAGGCGTTGGCTGTTTTTTTATACTTTCCCGAAGAGAACCCCACCATCGGCAAATACACGGTGCGAGAGCATAATGGCAATAAAAATGCAATAAAGACACGCGTCACTGGAACGTACTGGTGAGTGTGATGAGGGTGAACAACAGCAAGAACAACAACAACAAAAAACACCCAAACAATTCGCACACACACACACACCCATGTGACATGGAGGAAAGGCATGCCAAAGCATACACTTTATACCCCACGAGGACGTGCAGGCTCGCAACAAGGATGTCGTCGCCTGTCCACGGTGGCGTGTGTGCGATGATGGTGACGCTCATGATGATGATGATGATGATGATAATGTCGTGCAGTGTGTTATTATCGTCGGCGCAGTTTGTGCTCATACAGGCGGAAGGATAAAAGCGTGGCCCTGTACAGTTATCATTAGCGTGTTCATACGGACGCTTCTCTTCTTTTTTTCGTCCCTTTAGGGCCCGGGGATGTTTGCCGATGCAGTGGATTAGAAATGTTATTGCGATGTGCGCTGTTGTGCATCGAAGAAGAAATAACTCGGACCCGGTAGGGAAACGTTTAATTTCATATAAAATCTAACATCCTTTGCAGTTATTGCCGGAGCGGTATGATTTTCTGGCTTAAAAATGCTCGTAACTGTTCATATTGAATGCTTACATAGAAACAACGTTTGAGTTATCATCTTCAACACCTTTACGCAGATAACATAAACAGTAGAAATTATTAATAATGAGTTAATAGTATTAGATATCCAAACTACTGGCTGCTCACAAGTTTACTGTAGTAATTTGATGAAAGCTTCAAACATCACTAAGTCTCACACCTGAGGTGCGAAAACGCGCATCCGTAATGGGATGCGAACCGTGAGATGTACCAAATCTCATTACGCACTGTTCAAGTTCATTAAGGGCCGTGCTTAAGAGTCTTGCTAATGCCCAGCGCGAATGGAAGGGCGCGTGAAATGTGTGTTCTCTCCCAAACCTGTGCGCTTTGTTTCCGACGGCATCTATATTCCCTAAAACCCCACAGCACCGCCAATCCAGTCAACACTATTAACGTTAACGTCAATGGCCGGGCGATGAGCATGTAACGGCGGAGAAAGAGCACGAAACAGAGTCGAAGCAGAAACAAGCTTCTAATAAACCAATTTCGTTTGGTTCGAGGATTTTTCTCCCGCGGTTCAACGCAGAGGCCTTTCCTCCTCCAAGCAAAGCCATCACCGGTTTGCTAAACACTGATTGAGTGTGATTAGATTTGATTAGCACGGAAGGATGAAAATGGATCGGGTACGGGCACGCACGCACACCGTGTAAGAGCCGAAACGCCGTATGAAGGGCGTAACATTTGCACTCGCAATTTCCCTACGCCTTTCTCTCTGACAGGACACGCGATGGCGGCCTTCGAGGACTCGTACGCATGGACGTTGGTATGTACGCGGGTAAATGACAAGCAAATACGGGGACCGTTCCATTGGGCGATGGAAAAGACCGTAGCTCAGTCAGGACCGGGACCGGACGGACTTCCTGTCGCCATTAAGTGGTTAACCTATGGGCGCAAGCAAATTGTGGCTCCTTTCCTCGGTCGGTCCGGCTTTTCTTCTTCTCATTAGCCACCCTGCAGCTAGTGGGGTGGCTTTTTTACGGCATCGTTATTTTTAGACCGCAAAACGTCAGCACCACACTGTAGCGTGTGTGCGAAGAGAACACAGCCATGTGTGTATTGCGTTGGTAAATATCAACACGATCAACGCATGGAGTCGCAGCAAAGCTTCGCTTCAGCTTAGCGAACGCAATCATATATTCAGTCAAAGCAGGCCATGCGCTACAGAATGTCGTTCAGAAAACCATTACGAAAGATGATCGCAAATCTCGCCATCGTGTGGTTGAGAAGCAACAGCAAAAAAAAAGGCTCCAACGAACGCGCACCGCTCGGTAGTCGGATGTTAGTTTTTGCTTAAATTTCGTCCTTTCAGCAGGCAGACGCTTGACGACGTTTGTGACACGTTGATTGATTTCCAGTCCTCCTCCATTTGCTGCGTTTTCTTCTCGCAACGGTAATATCATGCTGCAAGATCAATATGCCTTCCCTCTCGCCGGCCATGGCGTACTAACGGAGCTAGTTTCCGTTCGGAAGGGCAAATATTTATTTGCCACACTGGCTTCATGCGGGCGCGCACACACAGACACATTGTTTCCACGACAAGAAGGCTCGAGTCTGTGCGCGAGTGTGAGACTATCATCCCCCATCGATGTATGCAACTAATATGGCCCCTAGGGTCGACTCGGGCGGGATCCGATGACGACGACGATGATGAGCCCGGTTGGCTCCAGAAATCAAATGTTGATATTGCGATAAAATTGCCGTTCTTTTACAGCTTAGGAGGCTCATAAAGAAACGGCCCTACATCTCGCCGTTGTCGCGCCTCGCCGTACCACCGGTTGGGAGCAATTAATTTGCGGAACTGTTGCTAATGGCGCTTCGTTTAAACGGAAATAAAAGTGAGGAGGCACACAGAAAGAAAGATCGCGAGGTTGGGGAAAGAAAAGCGCCGCGATTATGACTTATGAGACAATCGTCCCAGTTTCCCCGGGGTCCGTAAACACATTAAACGAGGCGGCATTGTGTGTGAATTGGCGCAATCGGTTTTGATGATGGATCGATCGGCTGGACGGTGGATTTGATTGGCGATTTTATGGGCTTTACATTGAAATTAACCGCCATTATTGGCGATGGTTTATGGTCACGGTTTGGTGGGCATGGCGGAGATGGTGAGAATAATACATTCGTACGAATTGTAACTCACTACATGAATCGTCACTGCCGTTTCGTATTATAATCCATTTGACAATGTCAGTTAGTATCATTCAACAAGAGCGACTCTTATATTTTCCCATCATGTAGGAGAAATCACTAATTATAAAAAAAAACGTTCCAATTTATTTTGGAAAAATAATTGATTTCTATGCAAGATTATTGATTGGTTTAAAGATTGCTTTGCATAATGCATAAAAGCATGAAAGGCAATCACAAAGTTGACTCCGATATATGATAGAAAAATCAAAAAAGACGCAATCTTTTTTTCTCACATTAAAGCTTCAAACTTTTGGCTCATGCACCGAATTGTAGTCCTAGTATAAGTCTGTATCTTATGAATAAAAGTAAAAAATAAAGTCCTGTTTGGACGGGATAATGCGGTACTTCCATACATAAGCAGCTGACACTCAATCCAAGCATCACGTCATCCACTCAAAAATCGTGAACTAAACGATAAACTCGTAGCTAGCGAACATTATTGGATCAACTTTATTTCCATGAGCCGTTAGTCGAAGATCGAAAAATACCTAAGGCTTAAATGACTCGACACAAGAGCACGGGAAATAAAAGCACATCGCTCGAACGGGAACATTCTGCACCGACCCGACATGATGCCATGCGGAACAGCTTCCGTTTGCTACCGGTAGTGCATCCGATGGCATTCCAATGCAGTTGGAAATCAGTTTTAAAGGTTAAACCCACACACCGGTACCCCCAACGGGTGGCATTTGAAAACGGACACGCTTCGTCGGTGCCAGATCCGACCTTTCGGATTGGAACGGAAGATTCGTTCCACGATACCGGCACCGGAAGTTTCGGGTGAACGCGCGTATACTCACTTGATGTACGGTTGGTGCAGGGCTACCAGGCTTGCGTGTATTCCAACACTAACGGCGGCCAGGTGGAAGTAGTCGAACAGCACTGGCAGGTGGTAGTGTAGACCTCGGCCAGGATGGAAGTTCAACTGAAGGGTACGCGTCGAAGCCAGTGTCAGCACGTTGCCAGTCGTTTGCTCGCCGAACCACAGCTCGAGGTTGAGCGAAAACTCGGCTCGTTCGATCGACTCCTTCAGGTGCCGGCTGTCAACTGTCGTGGGAGAGATTAACGTAACATGGCGCGTTATTCAAGCTATGAAATGTATGCATATGAATTATAGCTATAGTTTACATTTTATTGGGATTAACGGCTTTCAGATAATCGCTCTGAACCAATATTTTATTCGTCCAACATTTTGAACGGATGATAAAGATATGAGCTCGAAAAAAAGAATAAAAAAGATGATCAACGAACAAACGTGGTTTAACGTGTTTCAAATAGTACGAATGTAAAGTATATGAATTGATTTAATTGTCAGTTGAATCACATATTCTAACTATCAATAAATGAAGGAAAGTTCTAGTTAAAAACTTTATAAAGAGTATTATAATAAAGGAATAGTAAAAGTTGATTTTGAGCGAGTTAAGTAATGCAGTAGTAAAAGTAGAGCAGTATTACTATATATCGCAAAACAAACATAAAAATCGCTCTATCTTTAACAAAGGTATGTATGTGTTTAGTTCTATTATAAAAACAATCGTTATCTAAAATACCATGTGCACTCCAAAATAAAAAAATGCATATGAAGTCAATGAAGTTTATGTGCCTATAAAAAATTGTGTCAAAATACCTAAACAATCGATTACGATTACTAAAAACACTGTACTTAATTATCGCATTTTGTACATAAATATGTTGTCCTAGTTTTTGTTATAAAAATAAATGATTATTATTATAAATTATAAACAAAAACTGTTATAAAAAAGGATTTCATTATAACTTATAGTTGTATTAATCGTTATGTATAACATTTTGTACATTGTCAATATAAAAGTTTGCTGCTTTTCAATTGATCATTTTACAGATTTTCCTCCGTCTGAGCCCCATTGCTCTACATAGTTTTCTGATTCCCATTTCCTGCTGCCCTGCGCCGGAAACAGTACCAGCAACCGGAAATGAGCCCTAACCGAAACGGACCCAATCGATTTCGGTTCGGTTTTGCGAGCAGGCGTGTGATTGAATCCATACATGCCACACGCACTCGGCCAGGCGTTGGTAGTAACCTAACCTCAAACAATCGAATACACCCAGTTAAAAGCCGTTTGGTCCGCAGCATCCCGAGAGCTAGCTAGCTGAAGCCCACAACCGAGCCCATGATGGCGGTTGGTGATTTATTCGTTGACATTTTTACGCCATATTAGCCAACGTGGCAATTACATTAGCATACGAAGGCGTTGAGGTGACCATGCGGTGGAAAAGCACGATGGGATGGATGTGGACAACTGTGATCGCACTACCAAGCTTCGCTAAAAAGGTTTTGTTTGCGTTAGGGATATATGTGCGAGTGGGTTTCAAATTTCACACCGTCCGAGAATGAGATGGGAAACACTTTTATGAGATTTTAAGCTGATTTATTCACTGCTCCCCGCGGTTGGCTCATGTTCCTTGGTTGCGTTCTACTCAAGAGTGGTGAGCTTCATAGATGTTGGGCAAACAACGTCTAAAGAAAGCGGGTCTTTTCACCTCGACGTAGAAGCGGAAGCACGTGAGGGGCTGGATTTGCTAGACATCATAATTTTTCGACGATAATTAGAGGAAAAGAAGGCCCAACGGGTCAATTAGGAACGTGGGATCGGCCTAGACGTACGTGGGGTTGTTTGATGGGGGCTGGTGGAGCGTTTTAATATGGCACATTAAAATTGAAGCATTAATTGAAGAACACACTAAGCGGCAGGGAGTTAATTCGATTACTGTTTGAGATCATTAGCCGGCTATGCATAATTGTTATTGCATTTTTGTTTTGTATATTTAAGGTATGTATTTGGCTGTTGAATTGTTACGGATTTTTTTTTTGAAATGCATTGAAAAGATGAAATAGAAATTTGTAATTTTTTAATATAATAATTGTAATGTTAAAAATGATAAATGAGACGTATAGAATTTCTAATACACTCTTATACAACTAAGTGCAGGTTTAATACAGCCGGGTCCTTTTTATTTCGTTTCAATCATTTGAACTGATATTTTTAGCTGTTTAATGAGGTTTATGAATTCACGCGAATTTTCTCATAATTTCAATCTGCCATAAAAAAGAAAAGTAAACTGTAACTACATGATTTATTTTAAACGTTTGTTTCAGGATTGTTACATCTATAAATTGCTCTAGGTTCATACCTAAGTTTGCTTGGGTTTAAAATATACGAATATGCCCAGCATCCAAAGCAATATGGTTTCGTCATCTTGCGGCCTTCAGCGAACGAATTTTCCTCTCCGACCCGTTTGCAGAAACAATCGAAAGCTCAACTTCTTGCTAAGCCGCTGCCAAGCTGAAATGTCTCTCCAACTCCGTCGAAACGGCGTAGGAAACGTGCCTTGCGCAAAAGGAACCACCGCTGTGCAAACAAACCATTTGAATCGCAAAGACAGAAACCGCCTCTTCACCGAACCACGTGCTTTACTGCGAGCGCAAAGCCGCCCCATTTCGAGGACGCCCCACTAGATGAGGCGATTAGTCCGTTTGCCGACATGCTTCCCGGTCGGTTAGGTCGCTCGAAAGCACCGTTGATTGCCGTTCGATTGCACAATGGCGCACACAGCGAACTTCGAACGAGCGAGACGAGCTTTTGTGCGAGTTGCGGTGGTGTTTATGGTGAGGGAAATTTCCCGGAATCGGTTGCTCAAACCACTTGGCTGCCAAGGGCCGGAAGTGGTGCTGGTCGTGAAGCACGGAACAGGACGTTTCCCGGGTGGCCATGCCTTCATGGGAACTATTAAATTCTGGTAAGCGTTAATGGTTGACGAGCATTCGTATGTTTGCATAAGGCGCGGATGGATGGCAGGGCGATTCGATTCGCGCAAGCTGTGTTTTTGTTTTCGGCGAGCATATTTTACATTTCAAATTAATTTCACAAATACACCGTTCAACCGGTGCTCGCTATTTGAGACTGTTTTTCCATAGCCTACGGTCGTCACTGTAGCAAACTGTCAGCTACATTGCAGTCTTTGGTGAAATTTGTGCAAACCTGCGCTGGTCGTGAATGAAGCTCTCGACATCGTAGACTAGAGCTTATTGTTTGTCGGGTAAGAGATACTTGTTGTCTAGCCAAGCCGTTTCCGTTTTCGCTTTCTTGGGGCGTTTGTTTGTTGGAGGAAGTCCCATCTACTTTTTTAGCTTCTATTTTATCGACCGCAATGGAAGATTTGATTTAACAATCCTATTCACAATAAGCCGATGTTATAAAATGTGTCGATAAATAAATAAGCTTCTTGTATACTATTTTATAAAAAAAACCGTTTCAAGAACCATATGATATTCCAAAATAATAAAAAAAGCAGATTTTATTTTTAGTCTCCATCATTATGGATTGGTTTTCATTTATTTAATCATTGAAGGTTATTAAGCATAACAGGCAATTACCATCAATGGATACACAACTAGTGAAAAATGACATGCTTTGATGCAACAGAAGCAATCAGTGCCATCTATGGAAGGGTAACTAATGGTTTCCAAATTGCCTCTCGAGCGTTAGAAGCAGGAACAAGCAAATTTCATCACAATCAACAGCATTTTATAGCTCTTCACACCATTGTATAAGCAGGTGCACGATCGTAACACAAACAGACCGAACTCATCATAGCCATATCGCTCCATCGTATTGGTTCCAATCGATCAACGTAGGGGCACGCGGAAAGACACACCATGGTGGGGAAGATTTTCTCCAGAAAGGGCTTTTCATCGATCGGGCCGAAGGTTGAAGAGGCGATTAAGCACTATTAAAAAGCACTCGTGCGCTGCAGTTGGCATCTAATGGGGCTCGAGGCCCCTTAAGCTAAAGAAGAAGAGCGAGAGAGAGAGAGAAAAAGTAGCATAAGGGATCGATTCGCTCATTCCCCAAGGATCGTGTGTCCTTTTGGTGCCACCCATTGCCTACTCGTCCTCAGCAAAGGATGAGGTTTTGTTTTGCTCCGTTTCCCATCTTTACAGGCTCCCATCTCTGGATTGCCCGTAGTAAACGTCTGTTGGTGTTGAAAGGACGCAATTGGTGCTGGTGATGCACCATTTTTTTTGCTTTGCTCGTCAACTCGTTTCCTTTTTTTCCACCCATCGCCACCTCATCGACCCCAACTAGCGGGTTGTGAGACCATGGTGAAGATTATCACGTTTTATGAGAGTGCTTTTAATTCGAGTAGTTTTCAAAACGCGCGCCTCCCTTTCAACGGAAGTAACCACCGAAGGGCCGTTGGGTGGGCGATGGAGCTTGTTTTAGTGTAAAGTGCGCTTGGTTAGGGCCCGGTGGCGCCTCCGGTGAGGCAATCTGATCCATTTTATCAGAAGTTCATCCGATACACGGCGCTTCCGGCGTGTCCTGCGACGAGGCGAACTACGACGAAGCGACAGCTTGGCCGGTTGAACTGAAATGGTCGGTTTTGTTTAGCGCTAGATTCGTTTGGAACTTTTGCCATTATTTTATTGCGAAGTGAAAGGTGTTTCACGGGTTTAATTATGTTGTTTTTGTGCTAATTTAGAGTCAATTTTCGTTGTGTGGCTTTATCATATTGAAGGATCACTTGAAACTTAAATCTCTCTCGTTGTAGAAACGCTTTTGAATTTCGTGTAGAGTGTCAAAGTGTTCTTTCACCGGTACTCTCGAGAGGATTTTATTTATTAAAGTGAACTTTTGTAAAATGCTAATGATGAGTCATTATCTTTATCATCTTCAACAATACACAGACATTTCCTTTCAATCGTTAGCATTAGATGACTGCATGGCAATGGATTTCCATACAAAATTAGCAAAATGTATCTTTTGGGTGGCATTTAAATAGCCTTTAGAATGTAGCTTAATCCTTTTTATAATACGCAGTACTTTATGTTATTTTAAAAGATGCATAACTTTGAAATTTACAGAATTTCGTTACACTTATTTGAATGACCAAAATTTTGACTTTAAAACCCTGCCAACTCTCGTGAAAGACGATTTTCCATATTAGTTTCGAAATCATCCGTTCCTTACCAACGACCTGCACCAGATGATCGATTTTATCACACTAACAATGCACCAAATCGTCAACATGCAACACTATTAAACTACGCAACGTTCAACATTCAGTACCGTGTGAACGATTGGGAACGATTTTTCAAATCCATCCCGTTCGCTGCTCAGCCCTGGAAATGGATGTTCCCCGGACACTCGCGCAAACTCACCATGTCGTAGTCCGACTGGAGCCATTTCAATGCCTCCGATGTTTCTCCACACCTCTTCTGCAGCAACGCAAAAAAAAGGGCGAATTTCGAAATCCCCACATGGGCTCCGAGCGAGTGCTTGCGTGCCATCAATTGCTACTTTACAGTTCATTTTGAAACGCGCCCCACCATCGTGTGGTGTGTTTTTTTTTTCCTTCTTTCCACCAAAATGGCGTTTTGTCCCCCACCCAGCCGTCCCCCGACGGACCGGACGTCGAGCCGGACCGGGAGAAACGTGGTTTCGAGGCGTAAACTTTTATCGATCGATCGGAAGCGCCAAAGACACACACCAACCACGAACCAGGGCTTGCTCGCGCAATATGCCACAGCCTGCTCGGTGTACACTCGACACAGCGTGCCGCACTCGGTGCGACCCAGATAAATATGCCATTCTTGTAGTTTCTTTTTTTTTTGTTTCATTCTTTGAGCCAGTGCACGCCGAGAGCCCGATCCTACGAAACCCAAATCCCCGGGGTATCATTGGAGCCATCGGAGGACTCGAGACACCCTCCCAAAGGGACGCCATCCCGGCGAGACCGGGATAAGGTATCGAGTTACTCACTTCTCCCTGCGACCCTTCGAACCATCCAAACCTAAGTCACGTGCAACGCAGGCTACCCAGGGCCTTGGCCAGCAGCCCAGAAATTATGCACAGACAGCGCCCAGCGAGCAGCGAGTGGTTGTAGCAATTGAAAACAAATGTGCGCATGTTCCGGGCATTCATTCATGCAACCTCACGGTGGCCTGCTAGGGTGGTAGGTTGAACGGAAGTCGTCCTACCCAGTGAAGGGCGCTGTAGGAGTGGAGCTTTTACGACCTCCCCCCCACACTCGCAAGGGTGTTGGACGAGGGATGGATGGTGAGACTACAATTTACGAGCTAATGGGTTTGCATACCTAACGACCGGGTTTCGGGACGCTGGGCGAGACTGGGCGTCATCGCCCTACACCGATGGGTGGAGATCGTTGCAGTCTGCGCCAAACGGCGCCATTGCGCATCCTGTGTGTCACGGGTGGCTCGGCTGGTCCCTCGACAACCGTGCGAAAATTCGAATAGAGCCATAAAGCGAAGCTTTTCGCCGGAGCGGCATAATCGGATTCATACGAGAGCTGTTCGTACGGCTTGCAGGGCTCAGTGTGCGAAGGGTTTGCTGCGTCTGTGGCCCAATGACTGAGGGTTCGCGTCTCGAGTAAGGTATTCCGTTTTTCATTCCTATTTCTCTCTCTCTCTTTCTTTGGGGGCATTATCTGATCGGGATTTATAGGGATTTTGTTTCTGTGTGCTTAATTTTTGCTAGATACGGAAGCTCAATTTGCTTTTTATGAAAATACTTTCGTCTTTTTTATTATATTGAGCTTCGTCAAAATTAAGAGCGTTTAGTAATTCATGATGTATACTCATGTTATTTTCAACAAATTATTTAAAGAACATCAGATCGTTCTGCATTATGATAATTTTATTTTTAAAGGATATTCGCAAACGTAATTAATCGGTTGATCTGTTTAGTGGTATACCTTTTACAAATATATACTTTTAAGAAGACGCTGAGGCTGAGCTGTCAGAAATTCTAGTTTTGACAGGCGTTGCGGCATATCAAGCCCTTTCTGAGAAGGACCAGATACAGTCGTATCCATTTTTAGAATTAGCCGGCAGTCATTGAAAAGGGTCCGGAACTAACAACGAATAAGCATGTCTCGAGCCAGCAAGGTTTTGAACCCGCTTCAACAAAAAAGGAACCTACATCGCTCGAGCATGCTAGCCAGTGCGAATAAACCATCAGGTGGAAAATGTCAAATTTAAGCACAGCCTTCCATCAGATTAACGGTTGACCGGCTGCCGGCACTACTACCAGCCAATGCTGTGGCTATACAGGGTACACATCCATTTATCTAAATGTAACAACTTCTAACTCATTTTCTCCACCCAAACGAACCAATTGTCCTGTCCCACTGCGCCACAGGGATGAGTAGCAGATTAATAAAGCGATAAATAATAGAACGGCAACCGATGCCAACGATGTCCTTCTGTGGGTTGGTGAGTGTTAATAAAGAATTAATTACCTAGCAGGTGCGCCCGGAACATGATGACGTCACGCAACGACACTTCCTCGTTGCGATACAGGATCTGAAAGACACGCGAAGCGCCGGTGTCGTCGATGATGGTCGCTCCGGATCGGCTGTCGGAGCTAGCAGTGGGGGAGTTTCCACTGCTACCCCCACCCCCATTCGTTCCGTTCGTACACACCCCCATTCCAGGGACTCCAGCCGCACCTAGAGACGGTGCTGTAGCGGCCGAACTGGGTGTAGGCATCGAACTGCTGCTTGGCATCGAGGACATTGAGCCACCACCGGCAAGAATGCCACTGCTAGCGGCAGATGACAGGCACGGGCCCACTTCCGGTCGGCCCGTCGAGCTTTGTGACCCGGTAGAAGGGCCATTGCCGGTCGAGGTTCCAATGGCGGGCAGTCCACCGCCACCACCGACACTTCCGGTGTTACTGCTCGGCAGGGAGCCACTTCCGGTTCCGGGACCGCTCGCAATGCCGCTCGTGGTAGAGCCCGCTCCAACGCTACCATTTGCCGTCCCACCGTTGTTGGTGCTGCCGGTGGAGGTGACGTTGCTGGCGGTGCCACCGCCGCCATTTTGACTCAACACGGACTGCACTGAGGGTATACCGGCGGTTGCTGCGTCCGGTAGGCACGTCTCGACTTGCACCGGAAGTCGCGGGGAAACGCGCAACGAACATCGCACCTGGTACAGTCTGGAAGAAGGAGAAAATGAACGAATGCGTGAGAGAGAGAGAGAAAGAAAGAGGGTGAAAAAATAGCACTATTTAATAAGGATATTAAGGTACACCGCCCCAGCAGCTAGACCGTCTATGTATATGTATCATCGGAAGTGTTAGTTCGTGTTGAGAAAGATCAGGAATCATTCGGTGATATTAAGCTTGTTTTCTGTGATATTCAACCTAAGCTGGAACAGGTGTTAAACCCGTTTAACATTCTCACAAAAAAGGATAATCTTTTGAGCTTTTTACGGATACTTATGGGATTTCGAGTCGTTTATCTTGGAAGCTGGATATCGAAAAAAAAAAGGACATAATCCTTCTAGAATTAATTATTATTGAGAGTTGTTCGTCAGCTGATTATTCTGAGTTATTTTATTAGCTCCAATTTATCAGCTACATCAAAGTCTGAATTGAACGAGATTAACTTAGAAAAAATCGTCCACAACCACAATGTATTGAGGAGTGTATAATATGGTTTAAGTTAAAGGAAGTGTTTATCAGATTGTTAACCTAACTTCATTTATTGCTGTTATGAACACCTCCAAAGAGCAGACGTAGCCTAGCATTGTTATTCACGTCATCAGTGATCCACCAACATCGATCCAAAGCATTGCTAGATACATAACGCATGCCTGTGACACAAAATCCACTTAGGAACGAATTATTTATCTAGCTCGGATTAATCTTCGCCTCTTCTAGCTGTCGAAAACGTCAGGCTCAGAAGCAGGCAATTTGTCACATCTCTACAGCGACCATCCAATATAAGGCGTGTGCTTATGAACGGCGCATTCTTCGCTCGGATCTTTTTGTCCCACATAAAATCCCCAGCATACAAATAAGTGCCCCAGATGCACTAAATTTTCCCCCAAAAGTATACAAATGGCCGCTCGCAGGCGTACGCAACGAACGAAACGAACATCGGTACCGCACCTCGATCGGTGCGCAAGCTCCAACTGGCCACGAATGCGATCCAGGCCAACCAGGTTGGATTTGTAACCCACTCTCGGATAATATGGGGTAATCCAACAATGCACCACGTTCGAAAATGTCCGCCCATCGGTGTCCCGGTGACTCTAAAATTCAACGATCCCAACCATCCAAAGTCCGATGAGTGACAGTTTGGTCCGCAACACCGGATGCAGAGGCGAACCGCCAGAGTGGCAGATATGGGGCAGTTCGCACACAAAAAAAAAGCGTTCCACCGTCCGAAACGTCCTGGTCGAGCGACAAAATAATGGTTTTATGACCCCATGTCAGTGCAGGCTGATGAGGACAGAGCAACGGGATCCGACAATCCGGATTAAAAAGCATCAGAAGTGGCTCAAACTGTCAGGCTCGTGCCGTTGGTTGGGATGTTCGGCAGTGTGGTGTGCCTTTTGCGTCCATAGCTTTCGTCCTGCAGCCTGTCGGGCCTTCCGGGATTTGCTGTAATTTCGTTACGCAACAACCGGCCGGTGAAATATGACGCAATATCGATCGAACGCTTGGGGCATTTCGGTGCATTCCTCGCATAATGCACTTCATTTGGGTGTGCAAACGATCTACGAAAACGATGCTTTTCGAATGGTTTTCGCCATTTTACTGGCTGGCTGGTATCCGTTTTCATTCCGAAGCTGAAATTGACGACGTGTTCGTGGGGTCATACTTTGCCGTTTAGAAAATAGCCCCAAAAATGTGGGGCGTGGAAAAACTGCTCCAATTTGCCATTTCAATCGGAACCTCTTCAAAGGGTTCTGATTTTTCTCACCATCCTTCTCAGCACCAAATGAAACGCCATCGCCTGCGAAATGGTTCTCCCAGCGCTAGTGTCATTTCCAAGCCATTTCATCCCGCAACCCCAAGAGGACGATTCGAAATTAATGATTTCAATATTTTAAACATCGGCCACCTGCTGCAGGGATTTTCCTCCCGACGTCGGGCGCCCGGGTAAAAGTGAGACCAAAAACGTTAACACGTTGCGATGGTCGTGAATGCTTTTCCGAACCCATTTGTTCATCCCAACCGTCTCAGTCTCAGGTTCGAACCGCCCAGTGACCCTTCAAGTTCTGGGGAAAAAGGGCGAAGTAAAAATCATTTCCATCGGCCATAATGACTGGTGCTAAGGGAAGGGCGATCGGTTGAAGCGGGCTTCTTGTTTTCGCCATAATCTAATTAAACGAACGGTTTTGGAAACTAATCCCCGGAAATCGACCCCCGGGTTGAGCGGATTCATCGGATTGGTCGTGTCGCCGAGATTGGTCGACTTTCATTTCGTTACTGTAGCTGTTATTTTCGTTCAATCGTTTCCCACAATCGGTTTCGAATCGATCGGTAATGCTTTTGACAGTAGCGTGTTGGTCAAAAGTAGCTTAAATGTGTACTTTTGTAAAAGTATAGCGAGCTACAGCTTGGCAGACTTTTAACCCATATCCCGAATAAGTACATCACCTTATTATATATTCTCATTTCTATTTTCACTATAGTTTTAGTTATATTATCCCTAGATATCACACCAAAAACGCTCATTTTCGACCGAGCTGGAATAATTTTGCGAACATCCAACCTAACACGGCTTGTTGGATTTCCATTTCAAGCCCCCAAGTTAACCATCCACATCCATCGCGGAATAATTTAAAGCGATAACTTTCATTCGCCGTTCGCTGGGTCCTTTCCGTGTGCTGCCGTAAAATATTCCCTTGCACCCACCCACCATCGAACGCATCCTGCCCACCCTTAGGGCGTGTTGTTTTGGCAAAAGCGAGTGGAAAATTACGACCCCATCGTACAACCGAACGGCCCAAATCGCGCGCATTACGTCCTCCGTCCAAAGGCCAGCCGTCGTACAACTTTGAACCGAACCGAAGTTTATCACTTCGTCTCGTAATTCTGGCCACCACTTGGAGAGAAAGCGAGAGAGAGAGAGAGAGAGAGTGGCCGTGCCAAAACTACCCTATCCTTCCCACCATTGGGTAAGGGTGCAAGCCAGAAGCAGGAAGCTAAACTATGTCGCTGGCTCATCCTCGGCTCGTGCGATAAGCGAGGCCCTTTTTTGGTACTGGGCGACCCCATTTTGCAGGCATCTGGCAGGGCAAGCCAGACCCTGCTGATCGGTTTGAAGGGTCGGTGATCTCGAGCCGGTGGGTGGAAGGAATTTAAGGACATTTCGACGCAGCGACTTTCCCGCAGCGTTGGTGGGATAAGCGAGCAAAAAAGGGGCAAAAGCTCGACGCGAGAAGGATATGTTTCGAATGCGATTTCCGAATGGAGCCAGCGACGAAAGTTTTCTCCACTTCCACCCACTCTACATCCGCCTTACTCACCCTCCAACCAACTTCGATCGTGCCGGCAAGAATAGGAAGCACTCAATTGTCACAAAGTGGGATGGATTTTTCATTCGGTCGAAAAATGTCGCTCAAGCGCAGAAACCACCGGTTTGGGGAGTTTGGGGTGCAAAAGGCAAAAAATAAAACACCCCAAAATATTAAACGGTGGGTGGTGGTGATCGAGGAAAATGTGGGGTGCGAGCGGACGGAATCGGACGAAAATTCATTTCCTGCTCAAGCGTGTGGATAATTTCCCGTGGCTCGGGGCACGATGCAACTTTCCTAATCGTTATTACATAGTTTTTGATAGATGGTAGTGAGAGCATCGATTGTGGTTTTCTATTTGTTGTAGTGGACTCTGCAAAAAAATAAAAAAACAACAGCTGAACGCTACAATGGAAGTGGATTCCTAGCTAAATTGAACTTTGAGCAGAGTTGAAATTTTACAGTTGAAAAGTTACAACTTGGTGAAACTACTTTTTTCTAAGACAATGTGAGTTTCAATCAGAACACATTTGTTCGATAATGAAGCATGGCCATTTTTGCGATGTCTGCATGTTCATCGTGGTGTATGGAAACTATTCGATGAAGATTACTTAATGATACTTATGTTAAGAGTTTTCTAGGATATTCTGGAAAGCACCTATGATATCGGTAGATTAATGATTCTAAGTTTTACAATGTACTTTTTTAGTATAAGATTTCTTATTAAATATCATTCAAATGTTTGTATAGAAACTTTGTTTCTTCAAAGCTTTTAATGCAAATTTTCAAATTCAAAGCAAATAATGTTATGCTAACTAAATTATCTATCCTTCACAGACTTGCTTTGCAGGCCCACTATTAGTTTAAATAACCATTGCTGATGGTTTTGCTTTCTGATGTTAGGCTTGAAATCATCTCCAACACCAGCCGCTATCGCTCGTGTTATCGAAACGAGGTATCATAATTGAAAATGCCAATAAATTACTTTTCATTTACGTTAGAGTCGAGCATAATTTGTGTAAAAGCAAATGCATTTTCCCGTTTATTTAGGACTAACACATGAAAAAAAATTTATAGATTAATTATCATGTTAACCACTGATAGTCTATTTCTTAGTATCCCATTAGAACCATTTATACCACGAAGTATCAATAGAATATATGTTGCAACAACCAAAATCAACATGTACCCATTTTATCTAAACAGCATCAATTACATGCCAAAGTGCTAGTCAAAGCATCTAAGTACGAGCCAACTCCACTAAATTAAAGAGCAATCGCTCATAGTGCATAAACTATGGCAAAGATGGTGACAAGAAAAACAAGTCAGTTGCTGGTGGAGCCGCCTGGTGTATCCTTATGTTCGGTGTCGGTGGAAAAACCCCACCCAAACCATTGAATTCTCATTCCCCCACAATTCCAGCTGCTTATCAACTCTTTATCCTCGCAAAGCTCCGCTCAAATCCCGAACAAGAAACTACGACGTGAACTTGAATCCACCCTGGCAGGCAGATAAATTTACATTTGATTTGCCTTACGCCTTTCAGCACCACCATGGTTGTGCGATATTTTACCATCCTTCGCTCACACACACACCCTCGTAATACGGCCGCACAATTACACGAACGGCCAAAAGGAACTATGGAGCCAATTTCTTTCCCCAGTGCTAAGCGGAACTTCCGCCCAGCGAAGCGTAAAAAACCGTCGCCGTGAAATAAATGGGCCCTACTCACGCGTCCACCATTGCCCTTCACGGCCACTTGTTGTTGTGGGTGGGGTGAGGTTTTTCCGCCCGCTTCGGTCGTAAATTTCCCCCACGGCCCTTTTCCAGGCAAAGGTGCCGATTGCCCCGTTGGCCGCTCCAAACCATTCTCACAAACATGGCCTCATTACACAAACACACACACACACACAGGATCGCATTTGTCTTGGCCACCTACTCCTCGCATCCACCTCCCGTTGGGTGCCCGCGTCCTGTAAATTAATGTCCCACCGGTGACGGATGAACGCGCGACGTCACGACACGCGCCGAGAGACCTACTTCGAGAACACTGGCACTGACCTACCGCACGGCGGAACGTGTGAGGTTTCTGAGGTTTTGTGCCTTGTGTCATTAAGAGAACGGTCATTTTTTATTTTCTTACGTTGTGCCGAATCGAATCACCTTTAGCGTGCTGGCGAGAAACGCATGCGAAAGGCAAACAAAGAGAAATCGAACCCGAACCGCGGCCGCGGATGCGGTTTTGGATTGGCGTGATTTACGCGCCTCGGAGTCTTGCGTGTCTTGCGGAGATTGAGTAGCGGACATCAATAACGAACCTCGGACATTTGGGCAAGTGGTGTGTTTGTGTTTTACGGTACAAGAAAATTCACTCCCATCAGTAGGGGCTTTTTTGTCGATAAATATACATTAAGGTGTATGAATATTAAACATGAAATCGTTTACATGGGCTGCGAAATGTTTACCACCTTGAAATCGTGTGCCGTTGCGAAGGGTTCGCAAAATAAATAAGCAATTGAGTGCACATGTAGGTTTACACATACCTGCAGTGAAGGGCAATAAAATTGTATTCAAAATGACCTACAGTAATTTCAAAACATGTACTACTTTCGAATAAGTTTTTAAACAATATTTTTAACCATAAATAAAAGGTTGAGTATAATCAAAAGCACTTTCAAAGTTTTGCACGATTTCTGCTATTACACGTGAGCTAATTTTTAATAATCCAACACAAATAAACATTTTTAAAGCGATTTCTAAAAACTCACACCTCATGTACAATATGCGTCCTTTTCCATGTTTACATAATGTAAAAAAAATCGTGCTGCTTTTAAATCAAATTAAAAATGTAGATTTAATCATCTTCAAGAAGCGCTTTTTACCATTCACAAAATGTACTCCATTCATCATTCATGTTAAAACATCTATCCGCACTCATGAGATATCCCTGGGCGTTCATTTAAAATGGTTGGCAGGGGGTTGAAAAAATATCACCCAGAAAGCCCTTCATTGAACGGCGCCGGTAGGTACGATTGTACCACGTCCCGAGGCCTCAGTCGCCTTTTCTTATCGCACAATGGTAAGGTTCGCTTTTATTTCCAAAGCAACCACTGTCGCTCCCATTTCCGGTGCAGCGGAAATGAGAAAACGCAAAACACCGCACGGATTGGACTCATTTCAGACCACCCAAACTCGTGTATGTGTGTGCGCGCGTGTGTCACCCATATCCGGCGATGTCCCCTTATCGGTGGCAGGAATCCTGTTCTTACACGAAATGAACCCAAGCAGCAGGCGAATGGTTCTCGCCTAAAAGAAGAACACGCCAGTTGGATGGGACGCATCTTGACCGGGGCGAAAAAAATGGGTCTCGAGTACAATGAGAAATGGAAAACTCCCTGACATCCATTTCGCCCCATACACACGTTCCGAGGCGTTGCATTGTATGTAGGTAGGTTTTTGCATTGTTGACATGTTTTTCATTCGCCCTTCGCTTTCGTCCTCCCAACCGCGATAGTTCTCCCCCCTCTTTGGCGGGTTGGAATTACTCAAGCGTTGTACGAATTCCGGCGCGATCAGAAAATGTCCGCCAAGGCAATGGCTTTCAGCAGTCGAGATGTGTTTGCCCTGTCGCTTCGTTCTCGAGAAACATTGAAACCAAGGTGCCTTAGATGCCTCGAACCGACAATGAGACGTCCGTCGCGTGCAGATCCCTAGGTGGGCGATTCGTTCGGTTTGCTTTGCGTCGGTACATGACCCCGTTGCTGGTTCTGGGACGCTTCGCTGCCTTCCATCAGCCAGGAAGAGGCTGCCTGCGTGTGAAGGAGCAGTACATTTTCATTTTCATCCGAACCAGAGCCACCTCCTTCCTGACTGACTGACACCATTCTTGGTGGTTACGTATTTTTCTTATTTGTACAGTTGTAATGTTCACTGTTTAAAAGGCACACCGGGCCGGGGTGAGCGTGAAAAGAGAGATTAATAAGTGATAGTCCTTCACCTGGTTGAGGGCTGGAAGGAGCCTGAGAAGGATGGAGTATTTATGACACGAGAAAGAAAGAAATTTATTATTTGTACTTCGTAGTGTTGGTATAAAATTTGACACCAATCCAATTTATTTCCACAACCTGATTGAATGACGTGTATCGATTATTTCAAGCAAATGTTTCTTTACTTACGCAGAAGCCCGTTTCAATCGATGCGAAAAATCTCCGTGCTGAAACATTTCACGCACAGCATTCCAACCGGGATGAGGCACCCTTTTAGTCAAGTTTGACATCTCGCCATCCCAATGCTCCTTTCGTTATCTATAATTCTCTGGAACGACCTCACAAACCAACGTTTCAAAAGTCCTCTATTAAGGCTTTCCGCGAATGACACGAGATTGTGGCGAGATACTCCGCGTCGAGGTGTCAAAGTTGTCATAAAGGAGTCGAATCGGAAGCGGAACATAAAGCGGGTCTAGACACAACTCACTTCACTACCATCTTATCTATGACCGCTTTTTGACAAATTTGAATATTGATTTACCTTACCCACTATATACATATTTTGAGACGTATATTGTTTGAGAGATATAAGAGCAAAAACTTGTTCATCTTTACCGCGAACAGTGGAATTTATACAATCCCACATGTGTGTGAGAGAAAAAGCCCTAGTTAAAAAGTGTGAAGAAAATAATATGCTAAGCTTGTCTTTGTAGTTTCTCCCGTTAAAAGCAGCACTCTTTTTTTCCCTTATCAGTGCCTTGGGTAGTATGATTCGAAGCTTAAAAAAACATCAGCCTACAACCGAACATCCGTTGACATTTTTCCTTTTACCATTCGCCTTTCAACTCCACTCCGTCTGGCATTGTGGATTCTTCCGTGCATCCTTACAAAAGAGCACGACCCATCCGGCCGTCGAGTGCGACTCCCATCCGATCCCACGCCCGGCAAACGGCCATTACAGCCCGTGCCGGTACACGTATAAAACATGAATGAGGCCGATCCGCCGAAAACTCCGGCCCAACAATGGAAAGGGCCCATTTACCTCGTCCTCTGCTATTCTTTGGAAAGTTTTACCCCCACGACTGTCGAGTATGTACGAGCTTTTGGGCCCAATCTCGGCCGCTCGTAACAGAGCGAGAGAAAACGTGTGTAGGTAAAATTAGGTGAACCTGGTGTGATAGAGACGCGTCCTTTTCGAACCTCCTGTGTGGAGGATGCTGAGACAAGACGTGTGCAGGATACGCGCATCGAGAAGGAAGTCGAGGAAAAACGGCAACGTTGAAAAGCGGGGATTTCTTTGTGAGCTTTTTAACTCACTTGCATATGGTAGCAGGCTTTCTCCGAACAGCGGGAACAGCGTATCGGAAGGAAATAATTGCATTCAGATCGTATCGACACCGCGAATGACAAATGTGAGTGATGAGCAGAAACGAGCTGTTGCAGCGGTACGACAGGATGAAGGGACAACAATATTTTCACGTACAACTTGTACCATTTCACGTCAAGCACTTTCTCGTGATTTTCTATTCATTTATTTTCTAAATAATAATCTTTGTGGTGCATAAACACAAAACGGAATGGTACGAGCCTTTTTAAAAAGTGGCTACAAATTGCGCCGAATCCTCGGGGAGCTTGGGGCTTCTAAGATTATTTTCTTACCGTTCCATCTTTCGCTACTTAACGAAAAATCGAAAACCCCCATTCTCTAATCCTCGCCACGGTCCACACCAGCTCCCCGTGTGGAATGTTAAGGATACGACCGGGTGCAAAGCCAAAGCCGGGAGCAAAAGGATCGGGCACAAAAAGCAGAAGAAAGCACACAAAAAAGTAACAAAAAGCCCTAGAACCGTCACTACTTTCGCTGAAAGGCGGCCCGAACCGGGGGGTGGGAAAGCCGGGAAAAGCGAGTGAAATGAAAAATGTAGCGGCCCCGTAGAGCGTGACTTTGCATTAACTTTAAATGAGCTCCGGCTCGCGAAAGCGTGAACGGGTAATTGGGACATCACGGCGCAATATTGTTTCGGTTTCTTCCCTTGCCCTGGCCCGGGCTCGTGGGTAGACGTCGTTATTTTCCGCACCAGACCTGAGTGCCGCGGGCTTTCGTCGGGAGGCGGCCGGGAAAAGCATCAACCATTCATTTCGCCATCACGTGGCGTACGCGGCGGCTTTGTGCGACATAAAGGAGCAAAGAGTTGAGCGTTGCTTCGCGGATGTTCGGAATTGGAGGCGACGTTTTGTGCGGAAAATGAAGCGATTGTTACGCGGGAACTATTCGTTTTTTGGTTGCTTACGAAGAGTTTTCAAAAGTAACAGCATATTGGAATGGAACGATTTTGGATGTTTTTGACAATCGATAACCAAATGCTTTCTTCAGCTTCGGAAGTAAGACCAGTATTCATTTTATGTAAAGATTGATTATTTGAATCTAGAAAATATATTTATAGTTTATTTATGTGTGATTTTTTAATGGTAACAACAATACTAAATGTAATATTTGCTTCTTAATTTGATTTCGTTTTTGTAATGAAACTATAACTATAAAATAACACCATGGACGCTTACCATTTTCTATTGAAATGTAGATCGTGGGGATCTCAAAAATTGTTACAAGCATTGTAAGTAAAAAAACCCAAAGATGACATATTAAATGAAAAACTATATGAAAAATCTTTTAAAAATGTTAGAAAAAATATTTCTAAGAAAATTAAAAAAGCGATGAAAAGGATAAAGCATGCATGTCTACAACGCACTCCTTAAGCGATAAAGTAGACGTACTAATTGTAACTGTCTCAAAACCACGCTCTCACAAAACCCACACGTTGCATAATAAACCATTTTAATTAAATAAATGTTACCACGCAGCCCAATCCTGCGGCCGTACATTTCTCATCTCGCTGCACGCTGGCGAGGTTTTCCACAATTCAGAGTATAAAAACAAATAAAAAAAAGCTAGTTCCCGCCAGTCGAAACCGAAACCTAAGTAGCACCAGCGGAAGCCTCTCAACCCGATTACACTTGAACATAAACAAATAAATTTTAATGAGAAAAACTTTCCCCAGCAAAACTCAGCGCGGCCAGCCTTCGAGGTAACCTGAGCCGCCAAGGAAGCCGCCGGGTGCTATCCTTGCGTTTTTTTCTCTCTCCCAAGGACGAGCAGGTGATTCATTATACATATATAAAGTGCTCGAGGGAAGGGCGCGAGTTAAGGCAAGCCACGGAACGAAAGCGCGAACGCAGAACGGTGTAAGCCTTTTTGGGGCTGCCGCAAGGAGCAACAGAGACTTGCAGGCAAAAGGACAGCCCGATCCTTGCGCACACCATAGATGTGGCAGGTGCTGGGGGTGGGTGTCCGCCTGCGGACATTTCAACTTCAGCCGTCGAATGGAGCCGAGATTCAAAACAAGCGAACGGAAAACTCCACCATCCGGCTTCGGGCAGGGAAAGAGGCAAAAAAGCCTGTTTCCCGTTCGTTTTTTTTTGCTTCATTTATAGCAAAAAAGTTGCGCGATCACGCGACCAGCCGTGTCGGATTTGAAATGCAGCCGGAAAATCGACGGAAAATCGTTCGACGGGGTTGACATGAGTCGGGCTTGCGACTTTGAGGCTCAACCGCATCCGGTGAGGTTTGATAGGCTGGTTGCGGGGATGTACGATATTGATTCTGGTCGATAAGTTAGATTGGGGTGCCAGGGTAGAATGTGGAGTAGAAGGTGGGGGCAATAAATGGGTTTAATTTTTTATTTCAATTGCTTTTTTCCACATACTTCGGGGGCTATCGAGAATCTAGCACGCACCGCTAAGTGAATCGATGCGGAACAGATATGAATGAAGGATATCGTTTCCTTTCAAAAACATCCGGATTTCATTGTGCTTTTAGCTTTTCTACTGTCGTGGCTCATCAATATGCTAATGTTGCATATTCGATTATGCAAAAAGCGTTTGTTGGACCTATTGAATTGTTATAGGGGGCTTGGCTCAATTTAAAAGTGACAGAAAACAAATAAAAGAGATCATTCCATCGCTTTGCTTAGTGGAAATTATTATTTAAACATTACTCAAAACATTTTCGTCCATCATTTTACAATGGAAATGTAATTTTTGTATATTAGGATATTATACAACCTAAAATTTACTACTACAAACTAGTAAAAAAGTTCTATGCTTAGTCAACTATGCTGTTGTTCCATAATAAAAATATTATGCTACTCAGCCGTAAATCGCTATAACGAAATCAAAACTATTACAACACTATTGTAACAGCTTGTAATGGATTACGTAAATAAACAGGAAGTCTTGTGAAATCTTTGCTTAAGAAGGTTTTGAATATTTGGGTCGATTCTTTTCAAAATGTTCAATCTTACTTATGTATTTAGATGTATTTCATAGAAGCCTCGAATGGATATCACAGGCAAACATAGAAACTTCAAGAATAGTTACATTGGATTACTCTTGATAAAATAAATCAAAGTAATAGTATCGTTCATGAAAATACATGCTTTGCATATCATCATATATCATTATTACGTATACGATATAATATGAAACAGTCGTCTCACACCATTATTATCATTAGCATCATCATTAACAATCTTGTTTAAATTTTCAAATGAGCTAGATAGATAGGACTTTATAAGAGAAATGTTATGCCTTAACCCTTCTTTGCATGGTGATGGAAATTTTCATCATAATATTAAGTTAACAAAAAAAAAGGTATTCAGAGCTCTTGTACTGTAATATTTTTGTTGCTGGCTACTCTTCAAGCGACTATTGCGTACAGCAAAACGCAGTTATCAAAAAATAACAAACGTCTCTGAGAATAACCAGGCCTAGTCATTCCGCTTTTTGTTGGGACTGGAAGAAAGAAACAAGATTTAAAATCGTGCAACGAAGGGTTAAACATTGATTGCTAGGTATATTTCGAATATCTGGCTGCGTTTCAATTTCATTAAATTAATTGAAGCCAAGAGGTTTTAGTAAAAGCTTGTGACAGTAATTATTATTATATGCGATCACTAATAACCCAGAAAAAATAGCAACTCAATCAAACAAAAACGAGCACGATAATGTTCTGCGATGTTCACGCTTGGTAGCACAAAGTATGTCTTATGAATCCTTCCCACGTGAGGTCATTATTGCGTTGAAAACCGATAACATTTCGAAGAATTCCAAGCGAAGAAAACGTTCTTCATTTGAATCGATATGTCGCTTTCATTTGCGTGCGTTGACCGCATTTCCACGGACGCATGCCAAGCGGAACAGAAACAGCAAACAATTCCACGCCAACGGACGAGTTTTTGCTCTCCTTTACGTGCTCGGTAGCGGCTATCGGGATCAAATATTTACCAACCCACTGAAGCCCCAGTCCGGTACAACGACCCGGAAATGTCAAAACGCGGCCAACGCGGGCAACCCGATCGTTTCGGGCAAATGGCCAACCAAGCGGCTCGCTCCCCGTAGGCTAGCTGACCAGCCAGGCCACTGACTGATTGATGGTCGTGGTCGTGGTACGATGAATCAAAGTCAAATTACGATCCATCCAAGTGGGGCACCGGCTTGAAGAAATGAGCTCCTTGCTTTTCTTCCCAACCCCAACACGTGTCGGGATTGAGGAGCGAAAAAAAAGAAACGATAATTTGAAGCAAGCCTACCATGTTGCAAAAGGCGAAGGAACAACGCTAATGCTGCTGTCACGCGAGGGTAAAATTCGATTACCGTATCCCTTCGTACACCCGTGTGCTGCTGAAATTGCTAGCCATCGTCATCTTCGAAGCGACCCCAAAAGCACAAAGATTCCAATCAACCCAGGCGTGGAGTAACGCCAGCGATCTAAAGCGAACGGAGCAATTTGTTTCATCGTATCGATTAATTTGCAGCGAAATCAGCCACGTGCAGTTGCTCACATGGATCCGGGCCTAAAGTGGTCTAGCCGTTGCCGTATCCATTATGCAGCTGCTTCATTAAAGTGCTTCGTTGCAAAGTCGCGAAAGGGAACGCGGGATCCCTTTGCTACGCTTCGCGCACCCGGGAAACATTTTCCTCGTTACTGGGGCAGGGAGAAGGAATTTAATTGTAATTAGATATTGCCACCGGGTGAAATGGCAATCGATTGAAACCGGAATGAAGTTACTGCGAAAACGAGTCGAGTGCTTTTGCGCCCTGAGGACTTGCGAGTTGGTTGGTGTTTCAAGGATGATGAGTGGATAAGGGATGGATCAGGCAGGAGCATAATTTAGATTCAATGTTCGCCGTATTGGAAAATCAATCACTAACCAGCGTAGTTCGTTTTGATGTTGAATGCATTCAAATCAAACGAGGAGATGCTAAGATGTTTCAATATAACTTTTTATTATAATAATTTTTATTATAATTCCCATTTCGTTTAAACCTTTCTTTAGTAGTCTATTTTTTATTCGATAGAATGTTCTTTATCCCTTCAAAATAATAAAAAATCATGTACGTAAAATATTCTTTCTGTCAATATTTTCTCCCTTAATTTGGTTTCAGCGAATGTGAAATGGTAATCTCTTCTGTAACGAATTGATTATACAAAGTGACGAAATGTCATTTTACAAACAACAAAAAACACAAAGGCAGCGAGAAGGCAGTTTTGGATTGAATAATTTCCCCCACAAAAAAAAAGAAGGATGCCTCATTTTGTATTAAAATGAGCCAGAGAACTCATCCAACTCGAAACAACCATCCCAACCGGAACAAGTGATAAAACAAAATAAAGGCTTTCAGTGATTTCCAGGCGTTGTTCCATTTGCATAATTGAAATAAATTAAACGTGCTTTGATTCGTGGAAGTGTTTTACCCGTTTTAACCGAACCCAGCATCGACGCTCTACCGCCTTTACTTTCGTCCTTCCGTTTAAGCCGTCTAAGGATGACAATGCAAGCTTGAAACTTTGGGCAAGTCAAATTGTCAAGTCAAAACAAAAAGAAACCACTCTTGCGAGCTGTTATCTGGCGTGTGATTTAAAATACCGCCCCAAACGTGCCCGTCGTCGTGAACCGTGAACGAAAATGATAAAAAGAAACTCCCGCCAAATGGTCCGCACTTGAAGTGGGATGAATAAACGCATTCGCACCTAATCCTGGCTGAAAAAACAGCAACAAAAAAAAAAGCACCCGCGTAAAGCGCAGCTTTTGCGTTAACTTACCCGCGCTGGAACAGATCCACGTTGTAGAATTTGTACAGTTCGACCGCGAACTCGACCGTCGCCTGAAGATCGGCCATAATCCCGCGATTAGCTGCAGCGCCCTTTCACCCACGGTGGGTGGGCAGCAAGGAATGGGATAAATTTTACACACCGACGGCCTGCACTCGCCACATCTAACACAGGCGCACAAACGTACACACTTACACACTGACGTAAACACCGGCGAACAAATGCCGCGGAATGGATATGAATAAAATAGCACCACGCGCGCGCACTCTGACACGCGCTGGAGCGAAGCAGACACTATCGTGAACACACGCACAAACACACACACAAACGTACGCTCCTCCACCGAGCACGTTGGGGTTTCCCCCCCAGCGGTTCCAGCACACCGAAAAAGTTCACCCACAGCCTCGTTTTCCACACTTAAATCTCTTCCGTTTCCATTTTCCGGCTTTTCCTACGCTCACGCGGGCAGGGAGTATCACTTACGCACGGGCTGGCTCGGTTGTGGTCCGTTGTTTTTTGCCCTCACGCGCTCACTCGAAACGAAAAATAACGACGTGAAGAAAGAAAAGCCCCCACCGAACCGCGAACCTAAACCACCCCTTTTTGGGGGCTGTTTTTGTGTACAAGAGCGCCCTACAAGAAGGGCCCGGCGTTTAGCGTTTCAAGTGTCTGACCGCCACGCTCCCTTCCGGTCGGCCACCGTTGGCACACGTTGGCCTTCGACCAGTCCATAGCGTGCGGAAAACTGCGTCGTGGAAATTGCTTTTTCCCAGCCAAATCAAGGGGTCACTGCATCTCGCGGCGTGCTATGAAAATTAGGTGACGACGTGTAAATTGGGCCCACTATCGGGTGTTTGGAACCAAAACGAACTGACTCGAGGGTCTATGGTACATTTTTCCGTTCGTTTCACTGACGGGCTGCTTTTTTTCGGTGTTGGTGTTTTTTGATTGCACTTTTAACAATTCGAACAAATGCCTAGTAAAAAAGCGAACCCTGAGTCCCGCTGAATGGGTGTTTGAGCTGTAGAGAAAGAGTAACAGTTGGGGTTAACGAGATTTCAAATAAAAAGCGTGATAAAACTATCTCGTGACCTGGCAAAAAGTATATTTCCACCACACTCACACACACACACACACATTCACACGCTTAGTACCTGCACCGAGAGCGACACAATCATCGCTTGCCTCGATCGCCTGCCGGTGCAATAACTTCGAAGCACGAGCACGTCCCAGAAACCGGTGGGCGGATGATTTAAACAATCGCAGTAAATCTCGCATCAAAGCAGCCGCAGGACACAAGCGGTCGCTGTGGTGTGCGCGCGGTCGGTTAGGACTTTTCCTTCTTCCTAGCGCCACCAGGAAGCAGGCGGCATCCTTTCGTGCACTGGCATCTCAAACCACACTAACCACTCTGCGCCCTGAGCCGAGCGCTTTCATCGGGGCCATAAAAATTTCCTTTCTCCATCATCTTTCTTTCGAGGACTTCCGACTTTGGGTGGGTGAATAAGATAGTCGAGCGGGGAGTGTGGAAAAATGGAAAAAAAAGCAAGACAACACACAAAATAGAGCTCTCATCCTTCCTTCAACGCGAATTCCGACGATGCTATCGACACCGAGGTGGTGGCAGAAACGGACTGACAGCAGGACAGCAAACGATGGGCTTCCCTTCCGGTTCCCTTTTTTCTCCCACCGGTACTTCCTGCTTCAATTATCACTCCCGTGCTCTTTCCCGCACCATCTCTTGAGCATTTACTGTTTCGTCCGGCACTGCCGGGACTGAAATCGTGTTCGCGCTTTGGCTCACTTTCCTCCCAACCACGTGCTGAAGTCCGACGTTTTCCCGCCCCGGAAGTGCGCGGGAAATCGTGGCGGGAAACGCTTGGGCGAAGACGTTCGTGCTTCACTTTACTGCTCTCGACACCCGGCTTCCGAGGCTCGGGTTCTCGCAGTGAGAACCACTCGAGATGGTCAGTAATATTTGTGATTTCTTGCAGGCGAGTGTTTTTTTTTCTGTTGTGCTTCTCGCGTTCATGTCCTATCTATCCGATCCGATCGGCTGTCCGGTCTGATCCCGCCGCTTTCCCGAACGAGGATTTTCCGGAATTGAATTCCCGAGCGTTTCCGCTTTTGTCCGGTTGCTTTTATTTATTTCCTTCCGGCCGTTGGCCCGGTCTCCCGGGTGGCACATGTGCTATCGGCACTTCCGAAGCCGAAGGAATTATCATTCCTGCGGTGAAAAGTTTTTCCAATTTTTTTTGTTGCTTCCCTCCGACGGGAGAGTGATTGAGACATTTATTGCAGCGGTGCTGGGGCTGGTGGCGGGGTAAGCGGAGCTTTTGCTTCCCCGTGAGATGTGTTGACAGTAATTGCTCGACGATATCGAGCCCAGCAAGAAAGCAGGGAATTCCAACCCTCGATGGTGGATGGGAGGGTAACAGGACGGAAGGCAGAGCGTGGTGAGGAGACGTCTCGATGGCTGAGCAATTTTTCCAAGACGCGACACAGCCATTGGTATTGATTTTTCCTCTTATTAGCTGTTATTTACAGGCTCGCGCAAACGATGCAAGGCTTTTGTTCAAGCGCTTTAATCTTCTTTCGCGGAATATAAACAGAGCCTGGTGTACCGAATTCACATAAACGTCGGTAGGCGTTTACAGGTCGTTCATCGGCATTTCCAGCTTGGATGGTGGAATTAAAGGTATACAAAAGCCCTGGTAAACATAGTGCTTATGTCAAATAGGAATACAAAAGCAGCTCCGATGAACGATCCGTAAATGAAGTGAAAATATTGATGGAAACACGGAGCCTAAATTTGACAATCCATACACATGTAAATAAACACAAACCAAGGATACAAACGTAAAATTCATTACCTTATACCAAGTTGTGCTAAAGTTTGAGTAAACGATCAAAATTAAAAAAAATGAATAAAGGTATAAACACGCTTATTATTTACGAAGTTTCGAAAACCTCTCAGTAATATTTATGAAAGGCGTCTAACAAATTCTTTCGCCAAATTGTCCTTTTTCTGACGCAAATCCACAAATTCCGAAATCATGAATTTATTTGTTTGAGCTGTAGCTTTCAATCATCTTCCTGGAACGATGTCTATGTTTCGAAAATATGCTCTACTAGCGATACAAATAGGGTATTTTATTTCATATCCATGATTCGTAGAAGATTGCTCCTTCGCTACAGAAAAAAAAATTAACACAAAGTCACGAGAGAGACAATTTCATTTCCCTCGAATCTTCGGCTCAACTATGACGTCATACAACTATGCTGCTTACATCGAGCCCTTTAAAGGTTCGGCTTAGTATTGAAATATGGCAAAGAAAATTGCTTTTCATGTTGCCTCTTTATTACGGCGAGACCGTTCAGCTTGGCTTGGGATCCGGAGCGCGTGGGAAGCAAACAAAATCCGAGGAAAAAAAACACGTCTACTTCCGCTACCCTTACTTCTCCTGTCCAACTCTGCGCTTGGTTTCTTTGGGCAGTTCAATAAATGGCCATCTATCCCGAGCGCAAATATGCTTCGCCTTACGTTCCCCACAACCATCAAATCCTTCAAATTCATCCATCATTGCACCGCCGGGTCTTCCTTTTGCGCCGACACCCGCTAGCCGAGACTCCATTCCCTTCTTGGGTCGATTGAATCAAACGTGCAGGTTTATAAACCGACCCTATCGCCTTGAAATTCTCATCCCACGATGCTCCATCAACACGATTCGGTCTTCTTCCATACGTACAATAGGCCTCGGAAAGCTTGCGTTATGAAATATGTGCCCATACACCGACCTAATGCTGCTCTCGTGCGCTTATCATCCGCGCAGATAATCGGGATGTATGTTTACCGAAAAGGTATTATGAATAATGATGAAATATTGCCGCAGGAAAATAAAAATACGCATCGATATTCCCTTCGTAAAATGAATGCAGCAAGTAACTACAGAGCAATGGTCTTCCAGCGCTTTACTCCTTCTCCATTGGCTTTATTCTTCCGTTTCCAATTCATTTCTATTCCATTTGCTGTTTAAAAAATCCGACTGGCAATGTGCCACGACCCTCTGGGTGCCATCAGACGGCTACGATGCAGCAGATTTTTGAAGAAGGTCTTCCTGTCCCGATGAAATGAATTCAATTACCGTTAACAGGCAGCACACTACATATTCATGACTCTGGCGCTCGGTTGTGTGGAACCTTCGCCCGTCCGATGCACTATTCTTTGAGCGCAAATCGATGAAAACTTTTGCATTTTCCTTGGCTCAATTAGGCGCCAGTGGAAACTTTCGCAGCCAATGCAGGTAGAATCGTTCGTTTCGGTCAACTATGAAGGCAGGGAAGCGAAGACTTTCACCATCGAGGCCAAATGTTGGACGATGAGATGAGCGAGACACCGGTGGTGTGAGTCGAGTAGAACGAAACGAACCGAAAGTTGGTGGGCGGTTCAGGTGCATAATTCGACTCAATTTATGCATTGCGAAAGAATAAACCCTCTTGGTAGCACTTTGGGCTGCTGAATGGGATTTCATTACGTTTGTTGACACATTTTTATCATTTGTTTAACAAAAGTATTAATTTATTATACAATTTTACAAGCATCAAGCTATTAGATTCTCTGTTCCAGCTCGAAATTTTTTATCGTTTTTCACAAATTTGAGGCAATTTGATTAAATATGGCAATAGTGCTTCACTTAAAAATGGGTTAAAATCATTTATCGAAAGTAAGTGGCTAGAATTGTGGATCGATGTCTACAATCTCCGCATCGAGTTGAATTTATTGCGAGCATATATCTTCAATCTCCCTCTAGGACGACCGCTCTTGGGCCAATTTCGTCCTTGCCGCTCACCCACAGGCTGGTTAAAACCGTAATAACTCTTCCACATCTGTCGTTTCGGCACAGAGCATTTTTTGCCGCACCTTTTCATTCATCACACACAACGCCCGTCTGGTTCCGTGCAATTTTTTCACCCTATACAACTCCGGTCTGCTTCTGCGATCAGGGCGATAGTTCATTGTTTCGCGTTTCGCAATTTGTATTAATAGGCAAACAAGTCGAGTGTGTACGCGCGTTCTATATTTAGCACCACACCGGGCTAGTGGTACGCGCGTTGTCTTTCAAAGAGCGAATGGCAATATTTGAAGTTGAAATGCCAATTTTTTCGTTTTACTTTTTTGCTCCCAGCACCGTATCCCTGGGCGGGCGCATGCTCGATTTGCATGTGCTCTTACCATGCCCATTCGTGCACTGGATCGTAGCCACGTTCTGCCCACCCGGTGCTCTGCTCGGTTATTTGTGTGTTAACATAGCATGTTGGTAGTGCAGATTGGATTGTTTTCCCCCTCCTATACCCGTTCGAGACAACCGACAAAAGAAAAAAGCAAAATAAATCAGAATTGCACCAAAACAACGCATACTTGTGCTTAATAGGTAAACTGGCACGGAGAGAATGTGACTTTGCAGAAAGATAGTACGTTGCTGTAGGGATCGGAAAATGAAAATGCAAGAAGAAACGAACTAAAAAATGATAAGGAATAAAAAGACCGAGCACAAACAAAAATCCCAATTCGTACAAATTGTTCTCAATCGAACGACTTTCCACAGCAGATGAGAACCAATCAGCTCATTCTGGCACTCCGATTGAAATGCACCACAAAAAACAGACATGCATACATTTTAGTCTGTTTTGGGATACTGGAGAAAGTTTCATGTTAAGTGAGCCATCAAAAAATGTTGAATGATGAATTCGAATAGGATTTTGTTTATCAATAAACGTATCAATGAAATATGACCAATTATTAAATTCATACGAAATACTGGGCGTCTCCATTATATTGATGTTTTTATTAGCTAACACATTTTGTTGTTTCATTTTTTTTAAATTAATTTCCCGATTGAAATTTGATCAAACAAAAACGAAATGAAATACGAGAAATTTGCAAACTCATGCAAAATACTGGGCGTCTCCATTATATTGATGTTTTTCTAACTAAGATTTTATATAGTTTTATTTATTTATTTTTAGTAAATTTCAGTGGTAAATTTTGAAACAATAGAAAATTTTTTCATTGTTCAATCTCAAAATCTCAAACTCGTATGAAACACTGGGCGTCTCCATTGTATTGATGTTTCTATAGCCATACTACATTCATACTTTTTTCTTCTGTCCGTTATTACAAATCTTCAACTCATCCTCAAGTATTGTAAATAATATGATAAAATACAAAAGAAACAAGCAACAAATCTGTATTTGCAAACTAAATCCCTATATTTCGATTGGCCAATAAAGCCGTAAGGCGTCTCCATCATACATGGCATAACAATTCCTTTACAAATAGTGACCTCCATCTAACTATCGTTACTATCACCGCTATCGGAAACTATCGTTGGTCGATTTTTATCCAATTCCAAAGGGTGATCTAATTAATATCATAGCCAGAAACTCGAAGCAAACTTTGCTAAGATGTAGTTTCTGCATCGCATTATCATATCCAATTATACTCCCCAGCAAACATGCCTCGTCCCTCTCTCACTCTCTCTCTCTCTTTTTCTCTCTCTCATTCTTTCTTGCTGTCTCATCCTCTCCACCCTTCTCTTTTGAGCGTCTTCTCCCACGAACCTCACACTGTGCATTTGACCTTTTGCTCTTTCGTTACCGGCTGTGGGCTGAGTATAGCCACCCGGTGGGTGGCACGCCCGAGCGCATGGCAAAATTCATTCAACTCTCATTACACCACCACCAAACCGAACAACAAACCGACCGTACGATTCCGTACAAACCGACGAGCGCAGAGCACCGGAGCCAAACCGAACTTTGGGGGCTACCAGGCGAGGGCAGTAAATAATCCGGGCTGTTCACCCCCACCCTATCGACTGGGGTGCACGCGAGTTGCTGTTTGTCTCCCGAGGCATCAGCTGTCCTGGCTGGAGCTCGCTCACACCAGAGGCCTCACCGAGGCGCTCTTCCTAATGAAAACGGGCGCACATGAGCACTAAAGGGATGGTTCCGCTCGCATCTCGTGTGCTTCATTGGCATCAGACGACCGAAGGGCTGACCGAGGCGCTGAAGAAGCTCGAGCAAAGGCTCGTTTCATCACTCACGCTAACAACCACCGGCACCGGTAGAGCCGGTAGAGCAGAGCGGGCACGCGCGGAGAGAATCCACCAAAACCGTTCAACTCGACGAAAGTCAATCTCTCTCTTTCTCACGCTCACTCTCACGCCTTTCGTTCGCTCTCTTTTCCGTGAAAAAGATAAATCAGCGGTAAATCAACTGCTTTTTGATGGATTTTTCCACCCTGAATACGATTAGTTGAAGTGCTGTTGGTACCGTTCGGAGGCTCATTGCTTCTCACCAGCACTAGAACCGTGAAGGGCGTCATGCGCCAGGTAAGAAAGTGCCAGCGGCCAAACAAATATTGGCACACAAAATGCTTTAGGCGTGTTTTATTCCTCCACTTCGTGCTTCGTTATTTCGCGAATAATTGTAATTACAACGGCCATTCATCGGCGAGCAAGCGTAACGGACGGACACAATCCAATAATGTGTCCTCCGGTGCGTCAATAAACCATCCCACTCGCAGAGAAAAAAGGCGGCGCACCTGTTTCCCACGGGGCACCAGGCGCCTCCATCCGGACGGTGCGGTTCGGTCGGACCGTTGCAAAGCAAATAAAAAACAAAACCACGTTCACGTTCTACCACCGTGCCGAACTCGAGAGTCCAGGACGTGCTGGGTGGAACAAACGGGAAGGAATAATTTATTAGGCCTTGTTATTCTGCTCGCACACACTCACTCCGGGTGGCGATGGCGCGAATGGCATTCACCTTTGGCATTTCCCAAAAAACCGAACCTCGGCCGAGAGCCCCTCGAGGGAGTAGGTTTTTTTTTCATGCTACTCGTCCTGGAGATGTGATTCGGAGCGAAGAAACCGAAACCCCTGCTGCTTTATCACGCGTGATTGCGAAAACGCCGCGTACGGTGGGCGCAAATGGTGGAAAGAGATCGAACTGAAAAACCGTTTTCCTTCCCACTGCAAGGATTACCAGCCTAAGCGTACTGCGGGAATGTCCTTGCAGTGCTTAAAATGGACAATGCGTCGAGTTGTTTGCTTTCATTCGGTAGAGACGTTTGAGAGCGCTGTAAGTGATACTCGAACACGATCTTTTCGTCTTTAAGCGACCCAAAAAGGACACCTGTGCTCAACCGTCGTCGTCGGTCGTCATGATGGAGAAAGCCAGTTGCAGCAGACACACAGGTCGGGTGATCCAGGCACACCTTGAACGCGAGATAAGAGATTCGAATTATCGACACACACACACAGACATGGGCACGTGGGCACACACAGCGTTTCTCACAGACATGCACGATCGCACCAGTACATGCGTCGTCGCGGGAATAGAATGCCCTTCTTGGGGTTGTTTCATGCGTGCGTTTCGGTTGGTGCCTCACCCTTTTTCACTGTTTGCTTCGATTCACCGAAACGCACATGCACGGTTCGTAACGTTGTACAGGTTGTTCCAACGGTCGAATCCCGCACGGAGTGGGGGAGCGATTTTATCACTTTATCACACAACTGTCAAACAGGCACGGCCACGGTTAGTTCGGTCGATCCGACCAAACCAACGGACAGATGCGCGCCGTGGGATGGTTCGACCACAAAAACTTTACCGAGCCCAACCCAACTGCCCGCTGCTTTTCTTGTGGTCGTTCCGCGGTGGTTTTGTAGCACTTGTGGAGATGGTGGAGAGAAGGGAAGGAGACACACACACATACACACACACAACAGGCGTTCACTTTTTCCTTCCTCGTTAGTTTCGTTTCACTCAACCACATCACATCGGTCACAATGAATGGTGTGTCCCACGCGACACTAAAATACTCCGCAGTGTGGTTGCGCCTTTCTCGAATGGTGCCTCGTGGGGTGGAAAAAAAATCCTGCCAAACTTTCCACGGCACTCGATCACCAGTTGGTGAGGGATGGAAAGGGTGGTGATAAATAGGGAGGGGCTGGGAGGGGTTCGGAAAAAAGTGTATGCTCGAGCAAACCTCGCTGGCAGACGACCCGACGGTACCGCAACGGCGGAAGGTTACTCGCTGTCTGGCACCAGCGTACCGACCGCATGATCCCGAGTGTCGAGGAAATTTTCCTTCCAATTTTCTCTCGCTCGCTGCACGCGCGTTCTCGCTCACCCTCACACACCAACCCACACGCATGCCGAAATGCTCCCGCATAATACTGCCCGTGCTGGTGACCCGCCCGTTCATGGACCGAGAGACAGAGAGAGAGAGTAAGAGAAAGAGAGAAAAACGCCGTGAGCGTACACGCACTCTGGGAAAACGCACATCGCACCGAACGGGATATTTCATGAGTTTGGCGCTTTTCATAGTGAGCGGTGACTGACCTCTGGATGAGAACGAAGTGAGAGTGTCTGCTCAGCTACGCACTGCTGTGCTCAGTGAGAACGTGAGAGTGGCGTGAGTTGCGTGTGAGCCGGTGAACGAGAACGGCTGAACTATCGCCTCACGGTGAGCAACGAGCAACGGCTGTGTTGTTTTCGTTCGGCTGTCAGTATTTAATTGATGGATTGTTGGATGTCCTCTCATCGGTTGTCATCACGTCGGGGCGGTCGAAGTGCGGCAGGAAAGAGCTGGTGAGGAGACGCTGGTTCAAGTGGTTGATTTTTTGCTAGTTTTCTCTTTTCAAGGGAGCCGATTGAGGAGTATTCGCTTGGTCTAGTAAGCTGATACCTTAGTTAATAGTTGCAAACGGTTCCATCAAAATTCGAATTAATCTGATGTTAATTCCCTGATTTACTATAATACAAGATTTTTGATCTCATGTTACAGTTGAAAACTCTTTTGTAATAATGAAAGGTAACAATAACACCTTCAATAACGCTGTTTCAGTGTAAATAGTATATCTCATAGATAAGTAACTTTATGTACTGTATTTCCACGTGTGTACAAACTTTAATTGCCACTTTTATAAAGCCTTTTTCAAATAAGGACTATGTAACTTGAATAATTCATTCATGCAAGAATTTTTCTTCAAGATTTAAGGCGTTTTATAAGCTCAATATTTACATAGAACAGACAAAAGCAACTGCAAAGGATACAAATTGCATGAGCTAGAGTAGAGTTGCAGCCTATTAGAATACGCTAAAAATCTTCCATTCATGCGACACACCACATATGTTCTTGGCACTTGATAAAGCAAAATAATAATCTCTGCCACAGCCGGTGTGCTACTGCGCTTACCAAATCCAATAGAAATCGGGTCCCTCCTGGCGGCTCGTGATCAATTAACCGCCCGTAGCTCGTTAATACTAATTTACATTCTTACCAGCACGTCTTTAGAGCGCAATAAATAAAGGCAACATAACGCCATGACACCGATGTGACCCAGCTCGCGCGCTCGTCAAATCAACGAGATGTCCCTTATCCCTCCCGGGGGTGAACTCGAGCTTGCCGGCTTTTTGACAAACGCTACACCGGCATCATGTCGATTTTCACCTCGACATCTTGTTCCCGACTGGGCGAGGGCATAAAGAAGAACGGGAGAACGAGAGTGAGTGAGAAAAAAAAAAGATCCCTCCTACCTATTATAATACACGGTAGATGTTCGGCGTCGCGGCAAGCCGAGCCGGTTGATGAGAATGATGCGTACCTCATAACGATAAACGCAAACAGCCCGCCCACTCCCACCTTTTTATCTCTTCCCTGTTACCACCTTTCCATCGTGTGCCACCCCACGGCCGCCCTTAGCTGCTTAAAATAGAAAATTAATTGAATTCAAGCCACGTCCGGCACGCGGACTCAAGCAGCCGCGAGCAGTTTTCCCGCGCAAAAGGCACGCTCGCGAACGGTGGGTCTCTCGCCTTGGGGGTGAGTTCTTCTTTTCGCTTTCTTTTTGTTTTCGCCCCATCATATTTTCTTCACATTCGTCTGCCTGCCGCCACGGGGTTTGATCGCGAAAATAATTCCAGTCTTGTGCCCGCGGCGTGCTTTGATTCGTATTACTTTGCTCACTTTGATACAATTTTGCTATTCTATTTATCCAGCTCCCGGCGTTGCGGCTCGATCCCTGACTATCACTGGCTTCCGACTGATCCATTGCGGAGAAAGGGATGATAGGATCGCCGCCAAATTAAATGCGTAAAAAACGCACCCGAAACATACACACGCAGACGCACAGTCCCAAGCAAGGGTGTGAATTAGCGGGAAAGTGGCGAGAGGGTGGCGAGTGGGGCAAAAAAATCTAATCTCCGGTATGAGAACAACCCCCGGAAGGTCCTTTGCGAAGGGGAGGGAGACAAGGATCCGTATTTGGGCGGCACTTTTCCGAGCGAGCGCGCGAAGTAAGTTGAAATTAATTTCAAATTTAAATTGATCAAATAAAACCAATTTCGGCCCTTTTTACGCCTTCCCCCAACCACGCCTCTACGTGCTTCTCATACTTCCAGTTGCCCTTGGAGGCCGCTTGACCGGTTAGTGAGCTGGGAATTCGGCTTACGATTCGAGCGATTTCATACGAAGGCCAACTGGAATGAGTCGCTGCGCTAACCAGCGTCTTGCAGACGCGTTTTCAGAAGGGAAATGGTGGTCCATTTTCCGGCATGAAACCGAACCGTGGCCAGCCCGTGGGCGTTCGTCGATATTTGATGATTTTTATGACAGCATTCGCTTCGGCAGTTTGCGCTCGATTCGCTCGATTTGAGCGCGCGTTTGGACTCGAGAAGAGGCGGCGAAAAACGAGAGAACAAACAAATGCCTTTTTCGCTGTTGTTT
Source organism: Anopheles nili (assembly GCF_943737925.1). Lineage (NCBI taxonomy): Eukaryota > Metazoa > Arthropoda > Insecta > Diptera > Culicidae > Anopheles > Anopheles nili. The sequence continues at coordinate 48,177,561 of NC_071292.1, forward strand.
CTTTTCTTTTTCATATTTTCAATCGAATAAAGACAATTGGATGGTTTGATACGTTCATTAGCGCCTTCGTTTGAAGTTGGAGACAGCATTGTGCAAACCAGAACAGCCTTACTGGTTTATTTTGCTCACATTGGTTATTTTTTAGCATATTTGTTGGATAGAAGATCTATTTGAAAAAAATTTAAAAAAAAAACATACACTAGATTAAACTTATAACTTTCAAGAGATTGAAAAGGTATTGGATATTAAGGAAAAGAAAATAAACAATTGCCAACTCAGTAAATTCAACTCAATTTAGTAATTTTATTGATCACCTCGATTTACTCCATAATATATGTATAAAAGGCAATAATGTATACATGGTATACATGCCTTCAAATAGTTCAATTTGAGAATGTTCTAGGACACGTTATTATTTATTATTGCATACCTCAAGACATTACTAACGTCGTTATAAGCGATTAAGATACTAGAAAATGAAGCAATTCTGTGACATCATATAACAGCATCGTGGACCATATGCATTAGATGCTAGTTTTTGAATGCATTTTAAACGCTACGATATCTCCTTCCCGCACGATAACCTTTGAGCTCTCGTTAACATAATGTCAAGGCCATCTAGGATAGTTTTCACTGCTCACAGATACAAACGCTACCGCCCTATAAGAGTGTGATAGAGATACTAACAGTAAACAAACGGAAAAAGAGTGGGCGAGAGAGGGAGATGTTTAAAAAGGACTATGAGATAATTTCCTCATTTGAATTTTCCAAACCCTTTGTGGGAATTCGCTCCAGTCCTGGTTATGACAAAGATGGTTATTTTGGTATTTTTCTTCGTATGTATTATTGTTTTCGAGTACATTGACTAGTTTGAATGTGTTTCAAACAACTTTATTCCTACTGTTTTATGTTAGTATTATTTTAAATACTGAAAAAGTTTTCGAATATTTTTGTTCCTTCGTTTTCTTCCTTTGGTTCCACATTATTCTTGCAAATTGTACATATTTTTCAGTCCTTTGGTCCATTCACATTTTTCGTCCTCTTTCTTTTCCCCAATATTTTTTCATTCCTTGCATAACTAAAAAACCATAGCGAACATTGGCGGTAACAATCGTTCCACGTTTTAAATGTTAGTACGTTTACGCTTCCACACTCAATTTTCGCCTTCTCACATGCCGCCGGTGCTTAAAATTAAGTGCCATCATTACTGACAAACAAATTCACCTCCAGCAACTCTACCGTTCCATTTTTCACACCCGCTTTCGGTCCCATTGGCTTATTATGATATTATGAAACCGTTTGCATCGACAGCCCGTTCGGTGGCCCGTGTAAAACACTTGCTCACTTTAGAACGGTGAGCGTTTGGCAAACAGTTGAACGCGCGAACCTGCTCCAGCCACCGTATCCTGGCGCCATAAACCACGACCCGGGAGCTAATGAGATACGGTCTCGACCCGCGGAAGGGGCGCTGTATCGGCGGAGAGTGAAAATTAATGGAATGTTTGTTTAATCATGATGACGGTGCTCGCGATGGTGATGGCAATGATACAGATGATGGTGATGATGATGAGGATAGCAGGCGATGATGGCAGGCATCGAGCCTTCGGGGCATTCAATCAATGGCGATGGCACGTACGGCATTTATGGAATGATAATGTGGCTCCGTCTCCAATTTGTGAAACTTTCGCCTCCATGAATATGTAATTATGTCCACAGATTATCTCACCGGGATTTTTCCATTTTTTTCTTTCAATTTTTTCCTCCATTCTGTTTTTACAGGCATCCCTTTGGGATTAATGACGGTTGGGATGAGATCATTACGGAAACTACATTATAGTACGCAAAATACAATTTATTGTGACATTTTTCTGCATAATTGAATACTTGCATACATGACGAGGTGAGATGCCCCATCGCGGTTTATCGTTCAAAGTAATCGTTTGTAGTTACCGTTTTTGAACTATATACTTACCAAATATTTTTTCTAGTAGTTTGACTCAACAGAAATATAGTCGTTTTGTAGAAATACCACCTGTTTATCATAGTTTGCAGAAAAGTAGGTATGCGTTTTATTAATTCTCTAATGTAAGAGAGAAGGTGCGTATTCCCTGGGGGGTAGTAGTCATTGTATATGACATTTATAATACGCTTAAATTCGGCTGAATACTTTCAGCTACAACAGCCGCTATACGTGAATGAATGTTTGTGTGTATATTTTTTTTTAATTCCGTTTCGTAATATTGCCTGCATCTCGAATCCATTCCTTCGTGTAGTTGCATAATTCTACGCATGAAACACATAATTTTGCAATCATTCTCAACCACACTCTTCGGCACACTCTTGTCGGTACTCCACATATTTGGCTCTAGTGTTTGATTTTAAATGTGTTTTATTGAAATAGCCTAAATCGTATTGAATGCCCTATCGATTCTAAAACATTTTCACTGTTATTCCGCCAACGTGGTCGATAGTATTTTTGCCCCTGCATTACGATGTTGAATTAGTGTTAGAATTCTTTTCGTTTTTGCTATCGTTTGTTATCATCTCCTAAGCGCATTGTACCTATGTGTACGTCGCAATATTTAACTAATTTTGCGAGTCTATGTTCATACTCTTGTTACCTTTGCTCTGAATTTGTTCTGCAGAGCTTTCCAGTTCCATTACGTTTTTCCATATATCTTGCTATGTTATTGATGCGTAGAAATTATTTTAGGAAAAATGCAAATGACAATCTATTTTGTTCACTTCGCTGCGTTACGCTTCAACCATTATAAATACTATCCTTTCCTTTTAATTTATTTTGCTGCAAAGCCACTTCATTACGTGTATTTAAATTTTCTTTTATCATAAGTACAACAAACTCACGGATCTATTATCGTACACGTTAATTTATGCACTGTTGCTAAGCTTTTACAAATGCCATTCATTGTTTTTAGAGCTTCGTTTTATAAACGGGTATATTTGAATACATTTTGCACAGGCAAATAATGTAGTGACGAAATAGTTGTACACAATTATTTTTTACGGAAGAAAATGGTATATTTTAAAAGTTTATTTTCATGTTCTGTTTCCATTTTTCATGCATACTAAACATAGGTTTATAAACTCCTTGGCGTTATAATATACAGAACATGACGATGCAAAGCGATTTTTCAAGTATAACAATTCAACAGCGATTTCCTTTCTCCCAGAAACCCATTTTTCCGAGGCAAAAAATTGTAACACACATTGTTTTTTATGCAACCTGTTAAGCTTTTGATTGCAAATCGTCCAACGTAATCTGAAAGCAAGCATCACTGACATACAAGAATTTTCTTTTCGAGGTGTCGTATCACCATACCGTACAATTTTATAGTTTGTTTTAACGTACATATGATTTCTAAATCAAATAAATTGTATAATAAAACATCGCTGTCCTGCCGTAACTTTCAAAGAGCTTTGAAAAAATAAATGTCAACAAATGTGTGCCAATGGAAAATGTACTATTTTAATATGAAACTAAAATCCAACCACCAAAAGAGCAAGGAAATACGAAATAAATACTACAGCATGGATCATTTTCCTTTGAGCCTATAAGCTATTTTTAAACTTGATTCAATCAATTCAAACAACAACAAAGAAAAAATGCCTAAAGTATGCGTACAATGTTCGTTATTCTTATTGACCCAACGGCCAGGTCCCGCCTCTACTTACTATTGAGTTTGTATGTCAACTGCTTTAAAACCAACAATGAAAATGCGGAATTGAATTAGAGCTTGATTGGAAATAGGAAAAAAAATGTTAGTTCGCAATAGCCTGAATACGATAGATATGTCAAGACTGGATGCAGTTACAGATTCAATGGTAGAATAGAAAAGACAAATCACAAGCATTCACAATATTGATAAACCGCGATAGAAAGACATCAAAAGCACATTGTTTGAAGTGATAAATCTGATTTCACACGCCAAACAAACCTATCCTACCAAGTGGCTTTAAGCTTCCTGTTTTTTTTTTGTTCAACAAAGTAATGCTGACCTGCAACAGCACACTGAACTAAAAGTGGCAGCAATAATGAAACTATTCGCTAATGACTAACTTTATCGGCCGTTGCCATTCCACAGCGCATATTTATATATGTATATATTTTTTTTCTTTTTTAAATGATTTATATTTGAACCAGCCATTAACCAGTGCGCTTTTTTACACTCACAAAGGACCCAGCCTGGTTGGAAATTTCATTATTCCGCTTAGATGACGCGGCGATATAGTCTTTTTGTTTTGCAACACTTCTCCTCACTGCACGCTTACGTCAGATAATCGTTTGGCTCATCTTCCTCAGTGCTTTCGGCCTCATCCACGTCGGCATCGTTTGGCCGCTCAAGCGCACGGATACCGGACAGAAATTCTCGCATAGCTTCCACGATCGTGTTAAGCGTGCTGCTGTAAGCATGCAGGCTCATGAGGTCTCGTTCGGCCCCGGCTACACCACCACCACCACCGCCACCAACAGCAGCTGGTCCAGCTTGTTGTCCATCTTGCACTTGGTTAATGCCAACATTCGCCTGTTGCGCCTGGGCTGGTGCACCAGGTTGTGGCTGAGCGCTGAAGCTTGGAAATAATGATTGGAAAAATAGATGCAACGGATCGTTCGATAAGCGTTGTCCGGTAGATGTCATCGTAGGCCTGCAACAAAAGGCGATTAATCAGAATGACAATTTAATAATATAGTTTCTACACCATCTAGTTTGCACTCACCTGGAATAGATATTAATGGAATCCAGCGGGGGCAGTGGATCGCACATTAGCACTGGTTCCGTTTCCTGTTTGATAAACTGGGCCAGCGGTACCTTTTCCTTGAAATCTGACAGCACGATATGACGTAATACTTGTCGAGGTGGATTAGCATACCTGTGGTGATGAAAAATTACTCGATTTGCAGTTTGCTGGCAAACATACACGTAAAATGCTTTAATGAACGCCAAAGCCAACGAACCTTTGACTCCTCTTGGTGGCATACTCTGCGACAACGTCCTCTTTGGCATCCACCCGATCCAACACCGTATTAACGTTACGCTCCAACCACGGTAGCAACTCTGTATCGCGCCACACTAGCTTTGAGCGGCACACGTACAGCGACATCAGCTGTTGAAGTGCCACCAATGCCTTATTGTACGCGCTAGGTCCAAAATAATTATGTCCCGCGACCCGGCTATCGGCTTGTATCGAGAGTTCATCCATCAGCGGGCGCAGAACACCGGGAAACATTAGCAGCGCATACTGAAGAGCCTTATCAGCGGCATCCGTGCGGTTCAGGTGAAAGAGAGCCATAGCGTATGAGTACGCCATGTTTGGCAACTGGGACAAATTGTTTGTAGCGTCCCACTCTTCAAACAGCGTGACGAGCCATTCGTACTGTTTGGCCCGGATTGCGTAATAATCGACAATCAGAATCATGGCAAGCGGATCGTTAACCGGGTCGAACGACAGTATCAGTTTGGCCACCTCCAGCGCAGTCCGGGAGCAAGCCCTTGATTCCAGGTGTTGAGAGTGCTTAAACAGCGAAATGAAAAGGGCACGGTTTTCCTGTCTGCGGTAGTCCAATCGACAGTTGCCCTGCGTCAGGCTAAACATGGTGTGAAAGGACGATTCGAGAGCCAGCAGCGCGTGCTCGATCAGCTCCGAAGCCATTGCGTGATCCTCGGACATTTTGCACAGTTCGCTCAACTGAATCAGCGAGTCAACGTGGTACGGATGCTGTTTGATGATGCGGATAATGTTTTCCGAGTCCATACTCTCGACGGCGTCGAGAAACTTTTGCTGCACCTGGCGATACGAAGGGCTGTGTTCAAACGCGAAATAAATGACATTTTTGTCAAAAACTGCCTTCGGGCCGGCAGTGGACGTCGAGGATCCTGGTTCAGGTGCTTGCACCAGATTCATGTAAATGCCCGACTTTCCAACGGGCGGCCAACTATCTTTCGGGTTCACCAAGTAGGTGGACTTAAGCATCCGCGATGCGCCACGCACATTACGCCGTTTATTTCTTTAAAAAAGAAAAACATACAAATTGATATTTGAAAGTGTAAGCACGTGTAACAATTACAATATAAATCACAATAAAACATTGATCGATAACGGACATTTTTCAAGATAAACCTCTAATAGACGAACGTGTTTACTTTTCGATTCCACCAAAACGTCTGCTGTGGTGTTGTCCAACGCCACAATAATTATTCTCAAAATCTGTGCACCGTAAAACTATTGCCAACAAAAGCTCTAATCATGTATGCGGCACATCATAGCAAAAAAAAGGTTTCAAACAAATAACAACCGCCTGTTGCACCGGCTTTCCAACACCACACCAGTGCTGCCAGCGTAACGATTATGCTGATGCACCCAACGAATACAAATATACTTACTGTTGATCGCCGACGACCTTGCTGCCAAACATGCGCTTCATTTCGTATTGCGGATTGAGATTTTTATGCTGCACATTCAGCAAGGATTTAGCGGTCAAACCCACAGCTACCTTGCCTTCAGCGCGAGCAAGGGCACCCTCGGTCGACCCCGGACGCACGTGGTGATGCTCAGAAACACGCGGAAAGTTGCCAAACAGCTTGTCCACCTCCTTCACCGTGCGCGTGAAGTCATCCTCAATATCGGCGTTATCCTCGCTGCTCCGGCGCGCCGAACTCGAGATGTATTTGCCCGTCTTTTTCTTCTTTTTCTTCTTGCGCTTTTTTGCCTCAGCCAGATGCACACTCACGGAACCGTCCGCTGCATCTTTTTCCGTTTCGTCGTTATCGTCCTCCTTGACTTCGCTCTCAGACAACGACTGTTGTTGGTTCAGCTGCGAGAGAACAAATGCAATGCAATCGGAGCAAGGAACAGGGAATAGCAATCGCATATTAAGGATGCGTTACGGAATTTCGATGAAAATAGAAAATATCAAATCAATTAAATCATGTACATGTATCGTAGGCTCAGTCGAGAATTCAATCCCGAAGAGCCCTTTCATCGTCCTCTACTGCCCAAACCGTACCAGATCGTATCGATTAATGTTGAGCTGCTTCTTGTTGTTGCGGTTCTGGCTGCTAGTGCTGTTGGTGTCGTAATCAGCATCACCACCGTCGGACACCTCATCGATTTGCTCCTTAATCTCCAGCTCATTGCCTTGCAGCTTGCGCAAAATTCGGTACGACATGGTGTGCTGTCAACATGCAACACGCAATCACACTACGAAGCCGCAAACCACGACCGCTATTCGCGCGATGCACACAAACTCTACGCAGCACACACGAGCTCACTCGCACACAATAGGGTTTTTCTTGTTTCTTTATCGACAGGTGGAAATGACACGCTGCACCCTTGTGGATGTGATGAACAGAAAATAGCTCTCAACAAAAAAGGCAATCACTTGCACGGGCTACTTTATTTAGGCGCGCAGCAGAAGAATTATGAGGCTATATCTTCAACAAATACTTTAGTATTACTCAGCACTCAACTAGCGACAAGTAAGAGCCAGCCGTTCGAATGCGAATCCACATTGCACAATAATCACAACACTCTACCATTTGTTTGCGACTGTCGAAGAACGGACTTTATGCGCAGGGTATCCCAGGGAGAAAGGGGTATTTACGTGCAAACGAGGATGAATTTTGGTATTTACGTGCGGAGTGGTGATGAATGCAAAACTCGCACGAACGTACCATTCACAAAAAGCAATGCACCTTACGATCGATGTTCCAAAGAGAGAACGCTACGCAGTAGCGTGAAAATCTGTACTTTTTCGTTCAATTTTTTAGGAAAAAGTGCACCAACCCCTTTTCAGAATTTGGCTGCGCAGTGTTTTCCTAAACCACCTGTGAAAAATGTATTCATTTGCACAACTGATTCGATCTGTCATCTTATTAATCTAAACAGCTTCGTCCATTAATAACACGGTTGCTAAATTTAAATTGCGTTTTCAGAATGCTTTATTCTAAAGAGAAAACTACTTTGATACTTTTATTTTAAATATACCATATGCTATACCATATTTCCTAGCTACTTTAACATAAATTTAAAGCACTTGCATCAAATACAGGGTTGCTGTAAAGCTTGTTGTGTTGTAAAGAATACACATAGCTTTTTCACGAGATCTGTTGTTTTTTATCCATCAATGTCAAGTAAAAACTATTTTGACAAATAATTTTTATTAGCAATACAAATACCGGATTCGTGGATTCTCTACGGAACGAGTCCTGTTTGCTGCGCTGCTTACGCTGGTGAATCGTTTCAAAATCATTCATACATACTTTTCTGCACAATGTCGTCGCCTGCTCCAAAATCTCCCGAAATGTCTGACAAAAGCCGCAAATACGACAGACAAATCAGGTTCGTTAGCGGCAGCTACAATGTTGCAGGAAATCATCTATCACAGGGCATTTTACCATTTTTTGCAGGCTTTGGGGTGAACACGGGCAAACGGTGCTCGAAAACGCTCACGTTTGCCTAATAAACGCGACAGCCCTTGGTACGGAGATTCTGAAGGGCATCGTGCTGCCCGGCATTGGCGGTTTCACCATAGTTGATCACAGGACCATAACGGAGGAAGATGTCGGGTGCAATTTCTTCCTGGATCTCGAGTCGATCGGTCAATCGCGAGCCAAGCGCTGCATGCAGTTGTTACAGGAATTAAACCCTGATGTTAACGGTGATTACCTGGACGAGCATGTGGAACCCTTAATCGACGGGCAACCTGATTTCTTTCGCAGTTTTGATGTCGTCATTGCGACTTGTATTAGCCAACGAACAATTTTGCGTCTCTCTAATGTGCTGTGGGATCAAAACATTCCCCTAATAGTCGCACGTTCGGTAGGGTTTTACGGTGTGGCTCGTCTACAGTTGCGCGAGCATTGTATCATCGAAACGCATCCAGACAATAAACCCACCGACCTGCGGTTGGAACATCCGTTTGAGGGATTGAAAAAGCATATGGACGAGACTGAAATTACAAATAAGGTACCGTGGCTGGTAGTGCTATATAAAATACTGCAGGAATGGGTGGCCGCACACGATGGCCGATACCCTTCGAACTATCGTGAAAAGTCGGATTTGAGGGAAATGATTCGTTCTAAGATGGAAGGCGAGCAGGAAAATTTTGAAGAGGCAATCAAAGCGGTAAATTCCAGCTTTGGTGGAGGAACACCATCTACTGCCGTACGGGAGATGTTACAAGATCATCGATGTGTAAACGTAAACACGGAGGTAAGAGTCTTTTTTTACACAAGCTGTGATACTATACCAAAGTTCGTTTTATTTCATGTTTGCTTTAGAGCAACGCTTTCTGGATAATGGCACGTGCTTTAAAAGATTTTGTGGAGAATGAAGGCAATGGATTGCTACCGCTGCCTGGCGTTTTACCCGACATGACTGCCGACACAAATTCGTACATCAATCTGCAGAACGTTTACCGTAACCAAGCGGCACACGACGCGGAAATTGTGTTTCGCCGTGCCCGTCAGTTGCTTAAAGAGCTGAACAAACCCAATGATCTCATCACCGAGAAAGACGTGCGACTATTTTGCCGCGAAGCGGCCAACATCACGGTAGTGCAGGGCACTAAACTCACCGACGAATTTGATAAAGGCTACCACCGAGAGATGAACATTTCCAGCGTATTGGAAACACCGAACTCGCTGATGGGTCACTACATCGTACTACGAGCGTTAGATCAGTTCCAGGCGGACTATGGATGTCTGCCCGGCGAAAGTGAAGCAGAATCGGATACGGGAGGCATGAAGAGTCTTGCTGCCAAAATGCTTAGCGAATGGGGTATCGGCACGCCGCTGAGTGATGACTTGGCGTATGAAATTTGTCGGTACGGAGGAGCAGAGATACATAGTGTTTCTGCGTTTTTGGGTGGTTGCATTGCTCATGAGCTCATTAAGTTGGTGACAAAGCAATATCGACCATTTGATAATACGTTTATCTACGATGGATCCACTTTGCAGACTCAAATCTATAAATTGTAATTCAATAGCAAAAGTTAACGAATTGTTCGAATTGCATTATATGGCATAAACATCGATAAAGACTTGTACAATGTTTGAATATGATTTTACAAATGAGTAAAAATGATGATCAAAAAGCTAACATGTTACTCAAATACTATTCAAAATCTTTTGCCATTGTGAAACAAACGTTTTGAAATTAAAAGAAAGGAATTGAAATAAAAATGGAAGAACATGCTAATTTTTTAACTTTATATTATTATCAACAATTATTACTACATAAAGAAATATGCAACATACTCCTGCACGATACTTTTTAAACATGTCCTGCTGACGAATGCAACTGTCAAAATGGATGCATTGGCAGAATGTAGATTGGAATGTGTATGAAAAAGAAAAACATATTGCAAAAGCCTAGTTTAGCTAATGTTTAAAATCCACTGCGAAAAAAACAGATATTTGCTAACAGGTTCTAAACTGGTTGCTGAAAACGAAGTTGTGACGACATAAAGGTTCATTTACTTTGTGTATTCCCTTGATCCCCGTAAAAAGTGTAGACAAACCTTGTATATAATTTTCTGATTTGTTTTTGTTTTAGGCTACTGTGTTTTTTCTTAAAAATAGTAAGAAATTAGTGCGTATTGTAGAACGAAACGTCCGATTTATGGTGGCAGTGAATATTTGTAGTAGTAGTGTCCCAAGAGATAATTTTCTACGAGGAAAGCCTTGGCAAACGTGCTGGTTTAGGCTTGGATGTTACAGAACTCTTTCACTCGATAAAGAACAGGCGATGGTGGTGACTAGGTGCGCGTCATCAGTAGCATAAAATCCAGCAGCACCTTATCGCGCTAGGGTTACCGTTGTAAACTTGCAATCAAAACATTTTATAAGCACTCGTTCGTAATTGTGACCAAGGAAAGAGACGATAGCAAACCATCTAATCGTGTTACCAGTTAAACATAGTTTTTCCCTATTTGGAAGGAAGTAGGCGTATTTGAATCGTCACCGGATATAACAACATCCCTGCAAGAACAAAGGTAAGTTACGTTGTTGGACTTGCGGAGAGTGAATCACAGTGATGACGCTCTCAACGGTATAATCGAATTATCGTTCTTTATTTCCTGCGAACTTGTCGATAATTTCCATGGAATGAACGAGAAGACGAATTATATAGACTGGTGTTCTACGACAGCAGTTACATCAGAATGAGATATTCTTTAACCACATAACGTTCTGTTTTTCAATTAGATGAGTTACGCGTCATTCGACAATGCCACGGGCGAATCAAACGTTACCAATGAAGCAGACTTTCAAAAAACGGCCCAAATTATTGTGGCCAGTATCCAAAAGATTCTTCAGAATGGTAAGCAACATGGAAAGGTATTGAAAAAAGTGCAATGTATATTATATTTTACGTTTTTCCAGTATCCTCGATGCAGCGTATGGTTAATCAATTTGGAACGGCGCAAGATTCTCCAGAGCTAAAACAACAGCTGTAAGTGAGCTAACCGAAAGAGATGGTGCTAAATCTTATCTTATCTCTGTTAGCAAACATTATTTTACTAAACATTGTCTTGGCTTGAATTTCATGAGGTTTTGATAGAAGCAATTTGCTTTTTTATAATTTTAATATTTTGCTTTTTACCAAATAGTAGATTTCCTTAATACCTAATTAAAAATTATTATTTTCTTCCATTCATCCGTCAAAAGCCATCAAATTCGTTCGTACACACAACAGCTGATATCTGACACGACAAATCAATTGAAAGATCTCGTCAACTGCAAAGAACGACATTTGAAGATTCAACGCGACCGGCTGGTGGACGAATTTTCAGCTGCCCTCAACGCTTTCCAGGCCGTGCAGCGTAAAACGGTCGATCTGGAGAAAAATGCCGTCCGACAAGCGAGACAAGCAAGTGGTGCCGGACTGGCGCTTCACAAACCTCCCAGCTCTCACCATTCGAGCATGGGCTCGAGCTACAACAACACGGCAAACAGCGGTAGCTCAATGTTTGAAGACAACTTCATTACAGGTTCCCGCGGTCAAACACAGCAACAGCTACAAGAGGAAATTGATCTGCAGGCACTCGAGGATCAAGAACAAACTATTCGGGAACTGGAGGTAAAATTGACTTGACACTTGACTTACCGATCACTAGAATGAGGGATCTTGATGGCTTCTTTGGATTGCAGGAAAATATTGTTAGTGTGAATGAAATATACAAGAAGCTTGGTGCTCTAGTGTACGAACAGAGCCATCAGGTGGATTCGATCGAGGCTTCGGTAGAGCAGACAAGCGTTTTTGTGTCAGAAGGCGTGCAACAGCTTAAACAAGCAAGTCATTATCAGGTAAGTTTGTTGAAACCCCTGGCCAGCATCTTTATTAGCTGATGTGGTAATGTATTTCATTTTCTTGCAGAACAAAGCGCGCAAGAAGAAGTTCATCCTTGCATTGATAGCTGCTGCAATATTAGCAATCATTATTCTCATTATTCTGTTACACCGTTGAAAGCGACAAGTGCGCGATGTTACAGTATATGAGAAACATGTTTCGAAAGCAGGAACGGACGTTACACAATCCAAAGTTGAATCATGTGCTAGGCGTTTGTGTTAAATTATTTAATCATTTTCTTTCCAAAACATTGCTTAGCAATTTGAGTAATAACGAAAATTGCACCCACAATCACACACTTGAGCCGCATGTGCTTCTATTGTCCAATTGGTGAATGTTTGTGGTAAGAATCCATTCCATTCAAGAGAAGAACCGTTTAAAAAGACTAAGAATGAATACTAAATTAAAAGAAATCACCTGTGCACAGTCCTATGAAGCGTTGCAAACACTGCAATATTTGAATGATAATTATTATACTCTGTTAGTTTGAATCAAGCATGTAGAAATGTGTTGAAACTTATCAAAATATACGAATAACCAACCCTCTGCTGCTGGCGGTGCCAGTGTTAAATTATTTAACTGCTTGCTTTGTAGCTATTATTTTACTTTTTATTTCTGTAATCTTGTATTTTCAAATTAGTTATTAAATTTACTTACACGTTCGCAACCTATGATTTTTAAAAGCCTTCGTCCACTTTCTTTGTGCTGTACGCTTAGCAATCACTTGGTCAGTCTGTTGAGGTTTGATTTGTGTCAAGATGCAATATCTTTATGCAATAAAGAAATAAATAAGATTGTCTAAAACGGTATAGCTTATGTATGTCAAAATCGTGTTCGTGCTGTTTTTATAAGCCCGGTTTTCCGCGAGAAAAAAAATGCCGAAATGGAACGGGCTAAAAAAAATCCGAAGTTTCAACGATGATGTAACGGACTGAGCATATGGGGAAGGAATATTTTATGAAATCAAGCAAAAGGTTTTATCTATCCGTTGCATTTATGATTAATGCCTGGCAAAACGATTTTGAAGAAAACGTGCATTTGTTTAATAAACGGTAAAGGTTTGTTGATGAACCTGGCCTGGTTTCAAAAATTATTTTGAAACTACATGATTTTTTATTCAATTATTCTAATATCGTACAAAATTAATTTTTAGTATAGTGCGTTTTATTTTGATTAAATACAGTTTTAAACGAAAAATTTCACATAAGTTCAAATGTGCCTAAAACCGTCTTAACATGCTAAGGTTGAGTATCCCTGATGTCATCGTCAACACAGACACAACAGTCGGGAGAAAAACAACATCGATAGCACGTTGTTTACGATGAAGTTTACGCTAAGCACCGTTACTAAATGTTCTGGCCGGCTGGGAATGCTGGGTGGCCTGCAAAGACTACCCAACGTAGGCCTCCAAACACCGGCGTTAATTTTACACACAAAGGTAAGCTAACTCCTTTTTCGGCCTTCTGAAAGAGTGTTTACCGGTGTTTTCTACCCTCGCTATAGGGAGGATGTGTACCTCATCTAAGCAAAGAAGTGATGCAGCTTCTTTCCCAGGAGTCTGGTTTCCTTCAAGTCAGCATTTCAAACACACTTCAAATGCAGGAAGCAATCAAAGCGAGCCAGCTGTCTTTTTCGGAATTCACCGCTCAAAACAGCTGCGCCTCGTTGCTCTTCTTGCGGGATCCAAGCGAATCGCCCATCGCGGGCATACCAGAGAAGGAAAGTATTCCTGTGTACACGCGCTACGGGCGACGAAACTTAACTGCCCAAGACTACATGACGGTGGTGGAAACCTTTCGGCCCGACGCGTACGTTCCTCTGTATGATGGGGATACGGACGCGGCAAGTTCGAAAAAACGCGAACAAAAGTCCCTCGACCGCACGGAAAAGTTTGTGGAGCAGTGTCTCGAACGACATCGCAATTCGGACGCTTTACGGACATCCTGCCTCATTGGGCCGATCGTTGGTGGGTTCAACGAAAAGTTACGCGAGCGATCAGTCAATTTCCTGCAGAGCCTCGATGCATCTTTTGTGGGGTATCTAATAGATGGCCTGTACACGCATGGCGTGAATGTGGAACACATGGACGGAACGGCCACGTTGCCGATTGTGACAGATGTCTGCAGCAGGCTACCAGCAGAAAAAGTCCGTTTCTGCCTCGGTGCGTTCGATCCGAAGCTCGTCCTAGAGATGATTGCGGCCGGAGTGGACATTTTCGACACCAGTTACGTGTACGTTAAGTCCGCCCAACAACACCGGGCATTAGTATTTTCATTTGACGTTGCATCGCCAGGGGAACATGTGACCGAGCTGGACACCACCGATACAAGGTGGGCTGACGACTTTAGTCCAATATTACCCGGATGCTCGTGTTACACGTGCAAGAAACATTCCAGAGCGTACGTACATCACCTGCACAATACGCGCGAAATGCTTGGTCCCATTTTGCTAATGATGTATGTTCAGAAATCAAAACTAAGGAGAAATTTTATAAGAGTAACGTGTTATAATCCTGATCTTTTCTAGTCATAATTTGCACCACTACATGGAGTATTTTAAAACAATCCGGACCCACGTTAACAACGATACGCTTCCGGAATTGAAGAAACATATGGCGGAGCAGAAAACACTACCACCGTACAAACCACCCGTTGAGGATAAAAAAGTACTACCCGCAAGTGTGCTGAAAACGGACTTACTGCCAGCAGCAGACGTTGTCGAGGACAAACAAAGCAAAAAGCAACGAGCTTAATATCACCAATGTAAAACAACGTACAATAAACATTTTTCTTTCGCCGAGAGAAAAAAAGAAAACACACTTCTGTAGGGAATATCTATCTCTAAACATGTATTAAACTCTGTATTTTTTTTCGTTCGGATCTTCGGAGTTTACATTTCGAACGTACAATTCCCGAAAAGCTACCGGGATGGTAATTAGTAAATAATGTTTCGATCTTTTCTTTGCCTCCGCATCTGTCTAAATTGTTTCTATGGCGTAAATTTCCACTCTTTTATCATGCATAATATTTAAAGATTCCGTTTTTTCTTTACATGCCACTGTGCCGGGGTGGTATGCGCATGTATCGTATCACTTTTTTCATGCATTTCGTACTACCGTACTAACTTTAGTGCCTTTTAACCCGAAAGTGGTCCAAAGCGTAACATAAACTCTACTCGTTTTACTTCTTCCGGGCTATAACATTATAAATTATTACATTTTACTTTCCTTGCAGGGATGGTAGTGATTCCCATTTAATTGCTAAGTTCATCCGACTAGTCTCGTATTGCGCCGTTTTTGTTCTATAAACGATTGCCACCTGTTGTTTTTTTTCTGTTCACGTGCATCATCCTTTTCCTCGCTTCCTTTGCAACAAACCACTAGACTCGTCCTTCCAAGTAAGACACATCCATACACGCACACAAAACACCTATGCATGCACACACACACGCACAAAAACACGCATTTGTAAAGTAGTTTATATGGATAATTAAATTAAACCTCCGCAACCTGACAACGTGAAATGTTGGTAAAAAGCAGATTCGGTAGTTATCTGTGAGTTGGGTGGAGCGATATGGATTCGTTATGCGTTTGTCTGTTTTTTCTTTATGGAAAACATGAAAAAGTACCAATGAGAGAACTACCGCCATACGTGTTGAACATTGTATGCCACCCACTGCATGCTACTGTGGGATGAAAACGGAACGTTAAAACCCCACGGGAAACCTATCATATGTACAAGCGGGTAGTGTCTGATTTTCTTTCGCTTCAACAGTCATTAACGGCATACTGCGCTAATATGTCACACTAGCCTAACTGCTAGTTTGGCCGTCATTATCAAGCAATGTATCTGCAGTAAGCAGTGCAGGATGGCGCGTTGTTTTTCTGCCCACACGCGCTCTCTTTTTTGGTTAGGAACTGTCCCATTTTACAAGCATGAGCGGCATCCAATCATATTAGAGCGCATTTTTGTTGTGACAATAAGGAATTAATTTTCTGCTTTCCGAAGCTCTATTCTTCCATCTGCTCCTCCATCTCCACCAACAAAGCTGACACGGTACGATATCTTGATATCGATTTTCGATAGGCAAAAGTTTAATTATTTCCGAGCCGACACCATTTACAACTAGCACAGGGCATTGCACAAGTGATGTATGGGAATTGTAGCGAGGAGTTACACATTTTCGCAATACTCCAAGGATAAACATGTAAGCTAACGTAGAAATTACTAGCTGGTTCCCGGTAAGCCTTATCGATAGCTCAACATGCTAAATTTGAGATTATGCACGTGTTTTGGTTTCGAAACCGTTCCTTGCGCATTCCTTAACCTTAACCGGACGCATTCAAACGATAGGCTGTTCGAATATAGACGAATACTGTTGATGCGGTGAACCAGGAGAAGCCACTTTTTTACCACGACGCTTTGCGTTACGCTCGACTGACGAGCAGTGTCCAATACTGTGGAAATAAAAACCGATCGAGCTAAATTCAAATGTTCTGTTCTGTTACACTGCTAATGTGACCGTGGCGAGAGCGCCCGCACAACGATGGTTGTTTAAGCGCTTTTGTCACTAATGGCACAGGTTCACGCTAGGCTTAGTAACTCGAGTAACAAATGTGTACACCGCGAATACTGATCCTCGCGGTGGAGGAACGTGTTTTCGGCGTTCTACTTCAGCATAGTCGCCATTCCGGCATATTTGCCATGAATCGGAGCCTGATAGGACGATGATGACTGGGACGAAGTGGATGCTAGGTGCAGGGACGATTTTCCGCGGCCGCTTCCTCCACCACCACCACCACCGCCTCCACCACCTCCACCACCGCCTCCGCCGCTGCTGCAGACGCTTGATTTGGATGACTTTTTGTTAGCGATCCGATCCTGCAGCTTCTTCAGAAGGTCCTCAATGTCCTCCAGTGAGTAGGTGAATGCCAGCCGGCAGTTGTTCGTCTGAAGGCCACCGTCCGCTAGATGCTTGACGGCGTGTTTCAGGCAGTAGATGCGATCATCCTCGTCTACCGACGAATCGTCCTCGCCGTCGTTCTCATCGCCATCGTCGTCGGATCGGTGTACCTTTGCTTTCACCAGCGATAGATACAAATTTGCACGGCACCGTTCGCACTCAAACTCATCCAGCGAGACGCTCTTTTTCTTCGATTCGATACGTTCCGATTTGGTCACGCCTTGTTGCTGCAGGAGAATATAAATTGATTTGGTTGGTAAAATGATGAATTAAGCCAATTGGTGGCTATTCCAATCCGTATACCTTCAGTGTCTGGCGGTGAAGCTTTTCTTTCTCATAAATATCCACAATCATTGGGTACGCTTGGACGAGCGTATCGTGATTGCTACGCTGATCATTTGCGATCGCAAACAGCAGCTGCTCCACGGAGAACATCGTCGGTTCACAGCTCTCCTGTATGTCCTGTCGTGCGAGAAAAATGTTCGTTCAAAAGATTGCCCAATTGCATTCCATCCATCTTCCCACGGTTCGCTTACCCGGAAGTCCTCTTTGGCCGTGTCAAGCCAGCTGTTGGTCGCAAAGTAAACGCTCTCGGACACCGCGTACCCGGTACACAAGCTCGATGTGTACGCGCGTGGAAACACCACCACAAACTGTCCCGGTTGCTGCTCAGTCCGGCACAACGATACGCTCCGGTCCGTCAGCATGTGAGGCGGCACCATTGCCGTATCGCAGGGAAGCCAGATCGTCTTGTTTTGACAGTGTGTCGGTACGAGCACGGTCAGAGCCGCCCGGAAGTTGGCATTCTGATCGTCCGGCACGCCGTACCAGATTTTGTTCGCACCTGTGTGCAAATACTCGATCCACGGCAGACCGTGCGGATCCCTATACCAGCAGCAGGCACTAAACAGCATGCCCACGTGCAGCGTCGGTATCGTGATGCCCATGACCGGACCGAGCGAGCGCAAAATCGAGCCACTATTATTCGTGAGCACCTTCAGATTCCAAGGATGTTTCGCGCAGGATGATCCCTTTACTTTGGGGTTTGGGAAGCCGTAACCGAACGCACTCGAATCAATGGAACCGGAGTGCACACACACGTGGCTATCTCGTACGGCCACATGGCGCCAATATTCAGCCTCGATCTCCGCGACGGCCGGTTCACTATTCCGGAACCACAGTGACATGGTGTTACGGGCGATGCGAAAAAACTGGTTCAACGGCATACTGCGCCCTTTCACGATGCACTCCATCGTGCACTCGTCTTCGTCCTCTTCCTCATCATCTTCATCGTTCGATTCGTCCTCATCCGAGTCGCCGCTGTTGCGAATCTCCGACCCAACGCCCTTGTCCGCGTTCCGGCGGGCTTTCGCTTCCCGCTTAGCCCAGTCAGCTTCGACCTCGTCGAACAGCTTCTGGCGTTCTGCAGGCGACAGCGTGTCATATGGCAACAGATATTTGCAGTAAATATCGTCCAGCTTCGAGACACGATCGTGAGCCGCCTTAGGGATGCACATGTCCTCTGACACGCGTGCCCACTTTTTCTTCTCGATTACCTCCTTCAAACCGCCGAGCTCCTGCACAGTGTGGTAAAGTCGCGGCAAGTCCACTTCCATCCCGCCAATCACGGGCGGCGACTGTAGGTTGATGCTTTGCGTCGCCAGATACTTCTTGATGGCGGCGTACTCTTTTGCACTCGGACCCCATCGATGCAACATCTTGTGCACGTACTGATTGTACGCCATGAAGCGCATATCATCCGCGATCCGGCACTCCGGCTTAAAGCTAGCCGGTGGGATGATGCGACAGATTCCAAACCGCGACGCGACTGGCGCGATCCGCTCGATGTACTCTATCGGATCCTGAAACTCTTTCTCGGTGGGCTTAAAAACCGGTGCCTCCACCATCTGGGCCGGATCATCTCGGCGCGGAAATACGGTGTTGTTGTCTGGTTTGGGCGGTGGAAACGTCTCGCTACTGTTCCGTCCCGTACCCTTTGCGTTTGCGCTCTTACCGGGTGGTTTTGAGCGTTGTGACGAAAGCGACGAGTTGGAAGCTATCCGAGACAACCCTCGTGATGTTGGTTCCGCACTCGCGCGATCTTCGAGTGTCGGTGTACGTGCATCTGTCGACGGCGTCTGTTCCGTGGTCGATCTGCCTTTTGTTGGTTGTATCGCACCTGACGGCAGCTTTGAAAGAGCTTCTTTGCTCAGACCACTTGCTGTCGCTCCGCCCTGTGTCGTCAGACTCTTGACTAACTCCTGCACGTTCATCGACTCTGGCAGCGTGGCCGGATTCGAACCCATCTCGGCCTTTGTCACTAGCTTTGCGTGCATAATGACGCGCTGGTTTGGTCCATCCGGACCTTCGGTGCCAAGTTTAACGGCTACACCTTGGATGAGTTGGTTAGAGGACTTGTTTGTGGAACTTCCGGCACCACCGCCACTCGTACCCGCCGATGGGCCCTGCAGCGGAATGTAAAACGTTTGGCCACCTGCCACTCCGTCCACATCCCCATCGCTAACGGTGCTGCTCGGTTCCCCCTTTACATCTTCTACGGTCCCAAAACGCTTCTTCTTATCTCCACTTTTATCGGCGTCTCGCAGAAGGACTGCCACCTCGGTTGGTTTGACTTTCACATCTGGATTAAGGGCGACCGAACCGGCTGCTCCGCCCTTGGGTACTACGGGTGGTTTCGGGAATGGGGGCGACTTTTCGTCAACCATCGGACTTGCCGTATCAGGCCGCTTGGTACCACCTATCTCGTCACGTGTGCTCGAATTGCAAGACTCACGCCTTCCTCCAACTGCTGTACCGTGTTGCCTGCGAAAGGGTGTAGCTACAGGCATGAAATCTTCCTCCTTGTCGAAAGAATACACACTCGGCTCGTTGACCGGTGAAAATGCACCGAACTTGTTGCTCTGAGACGATCCCTGAGCGACGGTTTGTTTCACGGAAGGCGGTGTCGTAGGCAAGTGCTGTACTTGAGCGCTCTGAGTTGAGGGTGACTGCCTGTTGGCCAACGGTTCCTGTTTGTAGACAGGCGTACGTCCCGTCGCTGTCCGGTAGATTGGCTTCCGGTCGCCTTTCGTCGGTGTCTCGGCAGCAGAGCGCGAAACTGGCGTGCTCGTACCCGATGTTTCTGCTTTTGCCTTCCGCCCCGATTCTTTTGCAGACGTTTCACGTTGCTTTCCGGATGCGACTGAAATGGAGGTGGATGTGACTTCCTTTGTTTGACCGCTGGGTGCAGCCTTGGTCGGTGGTATTACGGCAGTGTCCTTTACAGCGAAACTTGTTGGCTTGGTGCTATTGTCCACCGGCACAAAATCTTTAAGCTCCGATTGCGGTGTCACTTTGGTCACCGATAGAGTGGATTTATGCGCCTGTGTACCAGAGACAGCCAACAATCGTTCGACATCCTCCTTTGAGCCACGTGCCTTTCCAGCGACAGATGTGGAAAGCGGTGTGGACGAAGCGATCACTCCCACCGACGGAGACACAAGATCGATAATGTCGTTGGATAAACCTGTATCGGTTTGCGCATTCAGCCGTTCCCACGCGGAAGGACCGGAGGTCGCTTGTACTGGTCCAGTTACCGACGGCGGTGGAGTTTGCGCACTCGAGGTACCTGGACTCGGTTCGAGGATAGCAATATCTAAATTGTCATCCTTGAGATCGTCTTCAATGGGTGACCAGGAGGATTCGTAGATCCACTTTTGAATCTGCTCGTGAGTCATGTTGACTTTCGCCTTACGACGATCCCGCGGCGAAAGATTGCCGCCGAGCAGCGATTCCGTCAAGACGGGCGGCCCGAGCGGTGGTTTGTGCACGGAGCCACACTTCCCGAGCGTACACTTTGTGTCCAATGGTCCGGAACTTTGCGCAAGGCTGACGCTCGCTATGCCAAAAATTTTCTCCGACTCTTCCTTGCTCGGCAACAGGTTACCCAATAGCGAATGTGTGGATAGTTTGCCTGTTGTTGCCGGTTCTGTTGTCAAAGTCTTGTCGAATCCCTTTAACACCTCGGAATCATTGACCGGTGACGACAAGTCTCCTTTCGCAGTAGTCCCAGTGCGATTGAATGGAGCGTTGTCCACGGGTGGTAGAACCGTTGGCGTTTTCTCCAGTTGAAATCCGTCTCCGGTGGTGTTGTTTGCTGCCGTACCGGATGCAGCACCGAGTGACGGTTTAATGGTACGGGTAAATGGTGCCTGCGCAGGCACTGCCGTTGGTGATACTGGCATAAAAGACGTTGTTTGACTCGTTACAACCGTCGGTATGTTAAGCATTTGTGGCACCTTAATTGGACTTTCGGCCGGTTCAACCGATACGCTGGAGAGCAGCGTATTGTCGAGCGATTTGTTTAACCGGGAGAGATTCTGCCCATCGGAGGTGGCTGGACTTTTCGGAAATTCCGGTGATTGCATACGTGTTTCTTGCGTACTTATGATACTCGCTTTTGCGTTCACCTTTGGGGCTCCAAATGAGGAGGCTGTACCGTTTTGCTTCCCAACTGGCGAGGAACTCGCGTTGGCAACTGTTGTTCCGCGTTTTGGTGCCTTTGGTGACGTGGATTTCTGTTGCTGATTGATCAAATTGTCTTGCTTGTTATTTTCATTTGCTTTTTCGGGCGTTTGCTGTTCGTTCAATTTCCCACCGACCACGTTACCTTTCTTTGCTTTTTTACGACCAACGCCTATCTTAAGCTCCTCTTCTTTAGCTTTTGCCAATTGCCTACGGACTTGCTGCTTTTTGCGCTGAAATTTACTCGCCAGTGGTTCCTCATCCGAGTCACTAAAGCTCTTCTCTAAAACTCGTTCCGTTTCTTTTTCTTTCGGTTCTTCTTGAGCAGGAGAGCGTTCTTTTGCGTTGGATGTCTTTTTCGTTTTACCCTTTGCAATTTTCGTAGCCATCGAGCTGCTTTGTTGGTTTGCTTGAGCTTTTGCATCCTTTTTGCCGGCATTTGCCTTTAGCTCGTTTTCCATCTTTTCCATTCTGCGAACGTTGGGCAGTTCTAAGCTGTCCAACGAGGATGCGTCATCATCCGATTTGTCATCGTGATTGAGTTTCCTTCCAATGAGCTCCATGTACAGTGTTGCCGCTTCTTTTGTCTTGCGCGAAGGACGCGTGGTACTGATCGATTCTACCGGCGTCGAAGAGGCTGTCTTTAGTTTCTTTTCCTCAACCTCCGGCGTGGATGTTCCATCCCTGGTGGTATCAAGAACAGGTGTCTCTCGCTTTTTCCTACCAGGTCCAAGCTGTTTACGCTCTCCAATCGATTCCGTTGGTTCCGGCGAGCGAGCATCCTGCTTGTCGTTGCTAAATTCGTTGCCTTTCTGTTTGTCGACACTTCCAGTGGATTGTATGGTTGCGTCTTTTCTTTTTCTGCCCCGCTGGCCTGGCACAGTTTTTACTCCCTGCACCGGAACGGTAGCTACCTCACGCAGCTCGGATTTTCTCGAGCTTATATCCGAGCGACGACTGACGACTGATTCCGAACGACGAACCTTCTTGTCAGGAGTTTCGCTAGATTCCTTCTCTAGTGTGGCCGGTTCCGATTTGCGTCCCCGACCGGAGCGTGTTGTTTTAGAACCAGCCGGTTCTGTCGTGGCTGACAAACGCTTTTCCGATCGAGTAGCTCGAGAAAGTGGTTCGTCGTCATCAGATGAAAAAACTACCTTGTCCTGTGCCGGTGACGGTTGTGACTTTTGCCTTTCCTTAGCGTTCCGTGTCCAAACAGAACCAGATGATTTATTTTGCTCCTGTTCGTTGATATCCATCTGAGGATTACGCAAAGCGGACAAACGAGTCGTTCTTTTTTCTTTACCATCTGAGTCGGAAATTGGACCAGCTGCGTTTTGTGCGATAACATTTTTCAAAGAATCTTTGACCAATTTCTTTACGCTACCAGCGACAGCTCGGGTTTCAGATATTGATGGGGCGCATTTCACTTTATTTGCCGGAGATAACTTGCGTGTTTCCTTTTGATGAAGAACAGCCTGCGAATCACGTCTTGCACCACGCGTATTTTTCGATGATAGCATTTTACCACTTTCGGTCAACGGACTACCGGAAGTATGTGACGCTGTATTACTTCGGAGACCACTTTTCCTTTTGCCAGCATTCATTTCTTCTTTCGTTTCTTTTCGCATAGATCTCCCTGTTTGCTTCTCATCTTCACTATGCTCCTCTTGTAGGAGGTCGTCGTCCGTATCATCCACATCTTCTTTAAATGCTTCCTTTGGTGTGTCTTCTTCATCCGTCGTCTCGTTATCGGAATCATCATCCTGAGACGGTTTTGCAGGACCAATCGACGCCCGTGTGTTGACTGCAATGTTACTTCGTGTGTTTTGTTTTTGACCGAGCGCGGTTCCCTTGAGTTTAGCTACACGTTGATCGTGATACTTTTTTCGAAGAGCTTGCATTTTATCCTGCGATCGTTTACGATCTGAACGCGCATCAGCCGGGGCCGGATGTTGCTCGGCACGCTTGCGCACCCCAAAAGGGATGTAGGTTGTCGTGGGAGGAATTACCGTCGTCGAGACGGACTTTTCCGATGACACTATTTGCGGCGAACTGTTTTGTTCGCAGGAATTATTTTCTTCCGCCCGTTTCAAGGCGATCGGACTGGAGGAAGCTTGCGCGAGTATTTCGTTTGCGGGTGCGACAACAGTTGCGGGTGTTGTTGGCATGTTTATGCTAGAGCTACCTGGTCTTACTGGTTGGCTGGTAGTTCGACTGCTATGACCAGTTGCGTTGGCTGCGTTAGGAGATGATTTGTTGAAAAAGTCCAACGCTGGTGGCAACACCGGTGTACCACGAAAGCAAAGAAATGTAAGAAAATCGTCCGTGTTTGGTCGCATGTTTGGCAACAGTTCCGCTACTTGTGCGGTCGATTCTGATGTTGCACCACTTCCCGTTACCGCTGGCGTCGTACCACCGTTACCGGCTCCCACGTTAAGTGTTCGCGTCTGGCCATCTTTTGCCGGAGTTGGTGGAGCAGAAGAATAGCTCAGATACGACGACGAAGCTGTTCCTTGGCCTTGAGCGAATTTACGTTGCGCGTGTACCTTTGGCCTGCAACAGAAAGCGAATCATTGTCGATTAAATATTACCGGTTGCGTAGCGTGAAGTATAAATAGCTCAATTTTGAAAATTTGCAACACATCCAGACAGGCACACTACAACTACTATCAAAAAGTGATCACGTACCGCTTGGGAATTTCCGGTGGAGAAAGATCACGTTCAGCAGCAGCATTCGAAGCGGGGCCATTTGGACCAGCGGGTGAATTGTTGGTACCACCGGCTTGTGATATGGCCGTCACTTTACGCCGACGCTTACCTTCCTTAGAAACGACCATCCTATCGACCGTCGACCTGACTGTCGTAGCTTAAATCTTCAAACTAGTTACAACGAGCAACTATGTGTTGGCCAGTTTGACTGCCAATCCGATGTATAGACGAATTGTAGCAGCTCGCGCTTAGCGTCGGCCGAAACCAAAGCGCGACCGGAATGCAACGAACAAACGCTTTTAGCGGCATGAATGCGTCACTACAGCGACATCAACCGACACATTGCACACGTTCCTGCTTGCAAACTTCCGAAAATTTAGCTAAAGTTATTACTTTTCGCCATTGAGTTGGCTTTTACTACAAAAAAAAAATCAACACCAACTAACGCCAGACAAAAGTTGAGGCACGGTGCAAGCGCATCCGATTTTCAACACCTTAATTCACTTGTACTGCGTATTGTATCACTGTCGACTTATTCCATTTATTGCCACCTCACTGATACGAAGGATTTTTTCGTTTAACAATTGTCTAGAATTCGGAAGAGAAGAAGCATCACAAAAATTGTACCTGTAGGGGAAAAGCACTATTTTTCATTTGGCAACGAGATCGAATCAGACTTGCAATCAAGCTGTCAGTGACGCCATCACCAGCAGGGTTGCCTACGCTTGGCAAACTGTTTAAAAAAATAGAAAATCAATTTAAAATCCGAGCTTATGAGAGTTTCACTTTTACTATCCATACATGAAAATTGTAAAATAAAAAGGAATTTATTCTTGAAAGGGATAATCAGTAATTTTCAAAAATATCAAGAAAGAAGGCCAAGATCCAAATGGACCGTTCATATGCACCTTGAATGACCGGTAGCGCTTGTGACATATGCCAAACGAGGTTGCGTAGCAAAAAGCGTCGGCAATATATGCTTTTTTTAATTTCTGTTCCGAATATCATCGCTGCATCCTCGCTAATTACTGTACATGTTAAATTAGTGCTGAATCAACATATTGAAAACTGCTGTAAGATATATTAATTGGAGTGTGTTAAATATAAATTCTAATGGCTGACAGCGCTGGAGAATGGTGCCTCATCGAGAGCGACCCCGGCGTGTTTACAGAATTGATAAAAGATTTCGGTAAGTTAGGATGAGCGTCCAGTTCGTGTGTTTGGTAATTTCATATTCGAATTGTTTCCGAATTTTTAGGTGTGGATGGCGTACAGGTGGAAGAATTATGGAGCTTAGATGAGGATAGTTTCAAAGATTTAGAGTAAGTAATCGTAGTTATCCCTCAGATATAAGTTCTAACCTTTG